>NC_135714.1:192423234-193045118 GCF_964656455.1 Halichoerus grypus
AATTGTGGATCTTTTTTTCTCCTTTCAGTTCTGTCAGTTTTTGCTTCATGTTTTTTTTTTGTTTTTTTTTTTTGAGAGAGAGAGAGCACAGTGAGTGGGGAGGGGGGACAGAGGGGAGAAGAGAATCTTAAGCAGGCTCCACACCCAGCATGGAACCCAACTCAGGGCTCACTCTCACGACCCTGAGATCATGACTTGAGCTGAAATCAAGAGTCAGACGCTTAACCGACTGAGCCACCCAGGTGCCCCACTTCATGTATTTTAAAGATCTCATTGATTGCATACATATTTAGGATTATCATGCCTTCTTGATGAATTTACCCCTTCATCATAATGAAATGTTCTTCATCCCTGGTTATATTCCTTGTTCTGGTGTCTATTTCATCCAATGTTAATATTAACTACTTTAGATTTCTTATGCTTCGTGTTTACATAAGCATGCCTTTTCCCCTCCTTTCACTTACAACCAATCTGTTCCTTAATATTTAGTTTCTTATAGAGAGCATATATTCCTTCTTTTTATTTACTTAATCTCTTTCTTTGAATTGGGGGATTCACCTAATTTTGAAGAGTAGGTTCTGAAATAAAGTTGGGTGGTGATTTTTCTGGATCAAATATGATTAGGTTATAGCAAAACTCCTCTACCCATTTATGGCCCCAAACTAACCAAAATCTTATCTTTCGACTAGCAAACCATCATAAACATTAGAATTCTGTAATATTATCTGAGGCTTTCAGCCTGAAGCCTAACGGAAATAATTTTACTAAGGTTACACTGTTCCAACAGCAATAGGTTACTCCTTTCCTAAATACGTGAAGAAAGAAGTCAAAATGGAGCTAAAACCAGATTAAGTCTACTTCTAGTAAATACTGCCAGATAACATGTACTGAATTCACATTCAGTTCTGAAATGATCTTCTTTTATGTTTCTCAAGGTTTTCTTCTACCATAAGATCTAAAACCACATCATCTTTTGACTAGGTAGCAAGCCATCAGATGCGTCTTCTAGGTATATATCTCTCATCTCTATTGGATCACTTACCTTTCTATTTTATAATCACATAGGACTCTTTAAGAGCAGGGACTCCATCTTATTCCTTTTGTATTCTAGTATCTTGCACTGTAACTGAGAGATTGTAGACCCTCAATAAATGTCTGTTGAATGAATGAATGAATGAATACATGGGACACAAGAGGAGAACTTTTTCTGTGACAAATGTGGCTGGAAATCTATTTAAGAGTCCAGAGGCTGAGGAGAAAGGGGAAGAAGGACAATATTCGACCTGCCAAATCCACTCTCTCTCCAACATTCACCAAAAGGTAAAATTTTTCACTTTGGACGACAAAGCCAAAATTGCAGAAAGGTGTATTTGCTAAGAGCAAAATAAACAGATCTCCAGTGGTAAGGAGAGACCCTTCTATAAAACAAGAGCTACTTGGGGCTGCATTCATGCCACTTGTCCAAGATGTTGCAGAAGAACAACTCTGGCTTGTGTTAGAGTTGGTCCAAGGTCAAGCATAAACTATCCTGAAGAGGCTCTAATGGAGACTGGGCCACAAATAAGAAAAAAGGTCAAAGTTCATCTCTGGAATGAGGAGGAAGGGAAAAGTCACAGATAGGCATCTGAAGTCAAACCAAGAACTGAATGAGAAAAGATCAAGAGACTAAAAATCCAAACAAGTGAGGTTAGAGGCTGTAGCCAAAGTCAAATTATACTAATGGTAGCCTCTTCGTGGCTAAGTGCCATCTTAAAAAAGAGAAGTTTGGAGACTGCCTTGAAGTCCTGTTCCCAAGTGGTACAAAAAAGCTCCTCAGGGGGTACCGCTGCTGTTTCCTTCAATCCTAGCATTCCCTGGGTCTTGGAAGACAAGCTTGGGTCCTTGAGAGTAAGCACTGGTACTGAGGTAGGGCTAGGACACTTTCCTAAGCTCCATGATTTGAGGACCCCGTATCAGACAGTCCAAAGTTTTGTTGTAAAAACAGTTGCTGACATATTATGGCTCAATGAGAAAGCACTCAGATTGTGAAGCAACTAGATCTGGGTTTTTATCTAGTTCTGCCTCTTCCCACCTGGGCTTAGGTAATTTACTTAAACCAACTTTGTTTCTTCACCTGTAAAATGGAAATATCGAGAAATTCAAATTTCACTGAATTGTGATGAGAGCTAAGTAAAATAACTTACAAGATACCTTCTATTCCATAGGTGGTTAGTTCTATCCAACTGGTAGTGGGTAACTTGATTGGGCCATTGTAAGTGTAAGTGTGTGCCTCAGGGTTTGTGGATTAGGAAAAAACACATGGGCACATACACACACACACATATACTCCGTGCCTACCTATCTTACCTATTACCATTCACAGAATACAAGTAATACAGCTCTTTGTGAGCAAACATGTGAGTCTCTGTTCTGGAACATATGTCTTCTCTTAAATACCAAAAAGTTAAAAGATTGGATGGGAGATTACATGAGTGTTTATAACTAACATGAAATGGTCAAAACAAGAAACCACAAAGTTCTACCTTCTGGCTTTGAGGCCCTTCTCCCTCATCCAAGGCCCCCTCGTCTTGCTGGTCATAGGCAGGGCCTCCCAGGATTCGGATTCTCTTCTCACACTGCTTCTTTGCCACAGTCAGTTGGTTAATGTACCTTTTCATATTCCTGGCCCTTAGGAGATCAGCTTTCATTGCAGCAGTTTCTTTACCTTGAATGGGATGGATGGACAGGACCCAGTCAGAGGACAAGGTACAAAAAGGGGAACGTTAACAACTCTGAACGAGACTGGTGTCTGACATGGTACATTTTGAACAGTGGGTACTAAAGAAGAGAATTCATGCTAAACACACACACATACACATATATATACCCTCAAATAGAAGTACCATTAATTTCTAAATACACCACTGAAAAATCCTACTCGGGTATAAAACATTTTTTTAAAAAACCTCATCTGTACACATAAACTCACGATCGATGTGCATGTGTATATGCGTATTTAAGTATATGTATGCATCACGTATGCAGAGTCATTCCTAAGCATGCAGTGAGTGCTCACTGTGTGTCAGGCACTGGATAGTAGGCATTTGGGACTCGAGACCAACTGCTAAATCTCATGGGACTTAAAGCCTAGCGAGGCAGAAATCCAAAGACAGCAGCAGCAATTATGAGCATATATGGGCTACAAAGAAAATGCGCAGGTATCCTTGAGCTGCTTGACCAGTGCTTCTGATCCAGGTTTCCCTGAGCAAATTACACTCAAATGAAATGAAGAAGGAGTGGAATGTGGCGCCCAGAGAGAGCAGCAAGTGTGAAAGTGAAAGCCGTGAGGCAGGAAGGAGAGAGCCTGGGAGGACCTGGAAGAACCAGTGCAGCAGATGCAAGGGGGAGATAGTGATCCAAAGTAAATGTGGAGGAGGCAGGAGCCAAGAGACACAAAGCCGTTTAGTCCATAGGAACAACTTCGGTCTTTAGCTCAACAGCACTGGGTAGCTTCTAATGAGTTTTAAGCAGGAGTATGTCATAAATGGGTTTGTATTTTTAAAGATTATACAGGAATGATAAAAAAAAAAAATAATTGGAAGGCAAAAGACTGCAAGAAGAGAAACCAGTTGAAGACCACTGCAGTAACCTAGGAGGCAGATGCCTAAACCAGGGTCACAGCAAGAGCAGGAGAAGGGACTGGAAGGATCTGAGAATGATTTATAAAGAGAACTAACAGGACCCTGTGATTGACCAGACAGGGGAGAGGGTAGGTGGCTGAGGAATGTAAAGAAAACAGAGGTATCGAAGATGCTCCCAAGTTTCTGCCATGAGCAGCCATGGAGGTGGTGGGGCCAATTATGAACCAGGGAACATTACAGAAAAAACAGGTTTATGAAAGATCTTAAATTCAACTGTGGACAATGTGACAGATGATATCTGCCAAAGGTGCTCACAAGATCTCTCAGCTCACCTGCTCTTTTTGTCAATGTTACTGTGACAATCTCCCTCTGAGAAGGAGGGTATGTGTTCCGTTTTCCCAAACACAGGTGGGTTTGTGATTACAGAGGAAGCGAACCCATGACTTCTAAAGCTAGATCGTAAAAGGCCACGCACTTGGAGCCCTGAGCCAGCCACCTGGTAAATCGTCCACCAGCCAGGAGGCCTCTGTGCTTTGAGGAGGCCTAAGCAGTCGTTGGAGAGATCTACATGGAGAGGTCCCCCAGACCACAGCCCTGGCTGGACCTCGGCTCACATCCAGCACCAACTTGGCACCTTGCACATACACCATCTTGAAGGTGAGGCATCCAGCCACGGTCAAGGAGAGAAGAGTCATCCCTGCCAAACCTGCTCAAACTGCCAATTTGTGTACAAAAGAAAGGACTATTGTTTAAGACACTGCATTTTGGGGTGGTTTTGTTACACAGCGAAAGAACAGGCAAACTGAGTTTGAGGGCATTTGGCTACCTGAGCAGAGATACAAGGTGTGGAGTTGAGAAGTATTCAGCAGTCGATGGTAACTCAAGTCACAGGAGTAGGTGAGACAACCCAGGAGGAGATAAAATGGTCCCAGTACAGAATCTAAGTAAACCCTACATTTAATAGTGAGAAAGAAGAAGCAGAGCTAGCAAAGGAGATGGTGAAGGAGAGACAGAAGGAGAATGTGAGTGTGTGGTTTACAGAGAAGCCAAAGAAGGAATTTCAGCAACACGGGAAAAACGGTATCTTGTGTGTGCTACTGCACAGCCTCCCAGCTGGTCCCATGCTGTCCCCTTCGTCTCCCCTTCAGTCTTTGTCAGCACGGCAGCCAAGGCTAACCTGTTTAACCTATCAACCCGATCACATCATTCCCCTGCTCAGAACCCTCCCCCATGCCCCCATTTCTCCCGCAGCGAAAGGCAAGGCTCTTTCAGGGGGACAGAGGCCCTACACACTCCAGCCTCATCCTCTCCCGACTCCCCACAGTAACCATACCGGTTTCCTTATGGGCTCTTGCTTTTTTTTTTTTTTTTTAAGATTTTATGTATTTATTTGACAGAGAGAGACACAGCGAGAGCAGGAACACAAGCAGGGGGAGTGGGAGAGGGAGAAGCAGGCTTCCCGACGAGCAGGGAGCCCGACGCAGGGCTCGATCCCAGGACCCTGGGATCATGACCTGAGCCGAAGGCAGATGCTTAACCAACTGAGCCACCCAGGCGCCCCTCTTGCCTTTTTTAAATAACAGCTGTACTGAGATACACTTCACAGACTATACGATTCTCCTTATTTAAAGTGTACAATTTAACTTCTTTTAGTATATTTACAGACTGTGCAGCCGTCACCACAATCACTTATTTAGAAGATTTTCATCACCCTCGGAAGAAGCCAGGTATCCATTAGCAGTCACCCAACCCTCTCAGCCCTGGGCATTTTTATGGGGCTTTCTCTATGGATTTGCCTATTCTGGACATTTCATATAATACGTGGTCCTTGGTGACGAGCTTCCTGAACACACTGGGTGGTTCCCTGCTCAGGGCTTTTTCATGCCCTCCCTCACTGGGGCCCTTTCATCCACCCCTGGATCTGCAGGGCTCACTTCCTCACCTCCCTCAGATCCTCAGTTCAGGTCTCAGGGAGCCCTCCCTAGGTACCCTATTTCTAACTGCAACCCCCAGCCTACAACACTGCCTTTCTCCCTCTCTGCTTTACTTTCTCCACCTATAACCACACTTATATTCGACTTATTTATCCTGTAAGTAGGTCCTCATCAAGGTCGGCATTTTGCTTATTTATACACTCTTGTATCTCCAGCACCTATAACAGTGCCCGGCAACACAGCGGAAACTCATTAAATATTTGCTGAAATGGATGAATGAGCTGTGTCAAGTATTCCTGAGCGGTAACAACCAGAGAGCTGACATTTCGCTAACTGTTTATTATGTTTCAGGTATTGTGCTTCTCTGAACTTGGGCTCTGAAGGAGAGAAACAGTATCCTCACCTCCCATTCTTCACTCTGCGGCAACAGCATGGCTTCTATCCCTTCTCCCCACCAAATCTGCCATTGCCAATCACTAGCGACATCCATGTCAATACAGTGGAGAGTTTTCAGTAGCGTCTGGAATCAGACTTAAATTTGAATTCTGCCATGCCACTTAGGAGTTATATGGTCTTAGCAAGAATTTTTTTTTTTTAAGATTTAATTCAAAAACATTTATAATGGTATGTTTCCTTATGTTAGCATTATACAATTTCAAGTAAAAACAAAAAACTTACACAATATTAATTTCTAAAAATGACTAAATATTTAGTCATTTCCTTGTGGAGAATGGACAGGCTTTGCATACACAACATGGAGGCAGGATTGGGATTGAGGGAAGGCTTTTTTTTTTTTTTTTTTTTTAATGGGAGAGAGATGAGCTGGTTTTAATGCTGATGAGAAGGAATCAGTTAAGATAGAAAGAGAAGTGACAGATGGGGAGAGGCATCCAGAAGACAGGTAAATGGACCAGCTTTGGAAAAGGCCACCTCCTCCACCACAGTAACACAGAAGGCAGAAGAGAGGGGATACATACAAAGCAAGTTTGAAGACTGGTGGTTGGAAGCTGGGGCGGTTCCCCTCATATGGTCTCCGTTTCTTTGAAGTAGTGAGTAAGGTTATCTGCTTACAGGGAGATAAGTAAAAAGGGCAATTGTTCAGAGGCCTGCAGAAAGTGGGGAAGTGGGAAATCCTCTATGGAATGCAGAAGAGCAGGCTCACTTCAGAAACAATAAGATTGTTTCAGGCAATGTTCAGGGCCTAGGTGACCACTAGAAAAATATAAATATACCTAGGCAGGTAGATCACACCTTCTGAAGGTGAGTTCTAATGTGCTCGGCTTAGATCGGAACTACCCATATTAAATAAGGGAGTCTGGGTTCTGCTTCTTGGTGCCCCTCCAACTGTTTTATAGAACACTTTGTAATGTTTTATAGAACTCTGCCGGAGACCTCCAGTCCCTAGGATGGTCATTACCTCTCTCGACCCACTTAGTCAGTTTGTGCAGATGCCTAAAACAGTACCTAGGCAAGCTGAACAAACTACTGAGACAACTTCGGTGAGTACCACAAAACATCTGATCTTTCAGAAGCAGCTCTTTTCTGTACGTAGCACAAGGGTAATAGGTAGACTTCAGGTCAACAGATGGCTTTGTTCCAGAGGGTCTGTCAGATATTATAGGATGACTTTTCTGTATGTGCACTGAGGAGATGCTTTCATTTGACTTTAATAATAGTTTCTCAACTTGTCCTATGCTTGGCTGATAGGCCCAGACCAAGGAGCTCATTAACTCAATGTTAATAATAATAATGAGGATAATCTCAAGAGGAAAAAATAGTAATTCAGAGTCCCCTTAGTGGGAGATAAAGGTAAATGTAAGTCTGCTTCCAAATCAGTCTAGCACAAACTAGGATGCTTTCTGTGTGTACCAAAACAAACACATGTTTGGAACAGCTAATTTTTCAGAAAAAATATTTTCATTTTTAAAACATACATCTTTAAAATCTAAATTTTACACATTTTTTCTAAAGATTTTATTTATTTATTTGACAGAGCACAAGCAGGGGGAGCGGCAGGCAGAGAAGCAGGCTCTCCCAAGGAGCCCGATGTGGGGCTTGATCCCAGGACCCTGGGACCATGACCTGAGCTGAAGGCAGACGCTTAACGACTGAGCCACCCAGGCATCCCTATTTTACGCATATTTAAAATACTCTAAAGTTTGGGAACAAAATAATTGCCTTTTATAAAATAAATCTAGGCCACAGTTTTAATTTGGGGTTAAAATAGGCTAGTAAAGAGACATATACAGGAAGAAATGGACACACATTTATCAACAACCAAATTCTTCTCTTAAGAAAGCATAAAAACCTTTCTAAAAGCACAAAAACTAGAAGCAAATTCCAAAAGGAAGGAAGAAAGAGAATAAACCTTCATCTAAAACCCAGCTGCAGGGCTGAGAAGAATATTCTCGTGTTCTACTTGAATGTCGCCTGCTCACGTGAATACAATGCCATTGTCTGATCACAAAGCTTGTTGCTAACGAATTTGACAGCAGCTTGTTGCTTAGGCAATTCTGTTTATTTTTGCCTCAGAAAACTAATACCACGTTCAGTGCTAAATGAGTAACATGGAACTCATGCAGCCCGTGTGTGTGTCGTGCCAAAATCCTTGTAAATCCAGCGATGCAGATGAATATGCTCTGTGACCTGAAAACCCATTCAGTCAGGAAGTATTCATGCCACGAAAAGTATAGGCCAGTGGGCATGTGACAACACACTGTGGCCCAGCTCAAGCCAGATTCACATGGCTGGCTCTCTGTGGAGCGTTAGGGAACACTGTGCATTGTTACAAGCCGGTGAATCACATAACTGTTTGACCTAGCTTTAAAAAGAAGCCAAGAAGATAAACAGTGGCAGGTGAAACACTGAATGGCAGTGGCTCTTGAAACTGGGGCCAAGATGAACACACAAGTGATAGAATATTCTAAAGCAATGAATTATAAATATTTACTGTTCTTCCTTCTGAATAGTCCAGATTCTACCGAGGCCACAACAAAAGGAAATGGGTGCATTGGGTTCCTCTGCTGAAAAAAGAAATTCAGATTAGACATTGGGTGAATGCTCTTGGCTATGAAGACCTTGCAGGAGACCTATGGACAACATCTGGCACTGCTTTTTGCTTTAAACTTTCTGCCCACAATACAGTTCTTCTTCAAGCAAGTGAAGTGTCTATCAGTAAAGTACAAACACCAGGGAGAACTGTTAGGTACGACTTCTAATGAAGCAAAGGAGAGTGAAGTCACTTACAGTGTAAACTAAGGACTCCAGAAACAGCACGAGTATAGTGGATTAACATGGCACTACTTTCTTTTTCAGGTCCTAGAAAATGTCACGAGCAGAGTATTTTTTCTTTTCTCATAGCACGCTACCAAATCCCAAGACATCTCCTGACAGCAGCACTCTCGGCAGGCTGACTGGGGGAGTCGATGGGTAACAGAGCAGGGGTTCTCATCAGCAGCACTACTGACGTTTTGGGCTGGACAAATTTTTCTCGTGGGGGCCGTCCTGTGCATTGCGGGAGGCTGAGCAGCATTCCTGGCCTCTACCACTAGATGCCAGCAGCATACCTTCCCCCAGATGGGACACCCAAAAAGGTCTCTGGACACTGTCAAATGCCCCAAGCACCCTGGGGGGCCAAACTGTGCCCTGCACTCCCACCCCACCGAGAAGTACAAACTCTGTGACAGTTAAGGAGACAAGGCTGCACACTTGCCCCCTTCCCCTGACTCCCCAACATGTGGCTTTCCTCCCCAGGATGCACAGGCCTGTTCTTGCCCGCTCCCCCACCTCCCCACTCCCTCCACCCCCCGCCCAGGCCCTCGAGGTAAGGAATTAAAGGAGTTCCTCACCGGAAAATATTGGGCCTCCATTCCTCAACTCGTGTCCATAGTGACAAATAAACAATCCTTTGAATCTTTCTTGTTCATGTAAATAGAAGTTTTAATAAACCCTCTTGAGAGAAGGAGTCAAGGAACGGGTATGTATTTACCTAGGGACTAGTCAAGTTTCAAAATGAAAAATGGTGCTCCACTTTTTAACATGAAACTAACAGCAATTCTCAGTAGTTACTAATCATCACAAATTTCTTCAAAATTATCTGAAAATCACCTCAGAAGTTGCCCAGGAACTAAAATACATATACATTTATCTTACTTTTCAACTTAAGGCCGGTATGTTTCTTTTCAAAAAGAACACCTGGGATTTTCTTACCACATCAAACACCTGAGTTTCAGTATAAAGTGTCACTCCACTTTAGCAGAACGCATACTTGAGGAATAAGCAGACACACGGCGGGAGCTGATGGCGGAAGCCCTCATGTTATAATGGAGAAGAGTACAGAGAGCTGGTAGTCTGACCTGGCCCAGTCTGGTCAGGTATGCTTACAGTACACCTTTTCTTCCTTCCTTTAAATGTCTCAAGTACTCAAACTCCCTGCACTTCCTTTGGTTTAAAGCCCTCCAACATGCCTGCAATACATTTTTAAAGTAATAATGTCGTATCAACTAAATCCACACAATAGCTAGGAGAGTCCTGCTCCCAAACAGGAACCATGAGTTGAACAGGTATGAGATATACACTTAGAACACAGACCCAGCCCAATAATTTGTAAGTTTTGAACAAGACTTTCATAACATCTACCCATGTGAATAAGCAGTGTAGTGGGAAGAGACCAGGACTAAAAATCAGGAGACCTGGGTTCAAGTTCAAGTTCAAGATCTGTGTGTAACTAGTTCTAGTTACACCAGGTATATTATTTACCATCTCTAGACCTGAACTTCATTTGTATAAATGCAGGTGTTAGAATATATGATGATTAAAGTTTTCTTGGGGTACAGACGTGGGAGGAGGACTGGCTATAATGTTATAGGACTATAGAGAGAGTAGTGGAAGTGCCCTGAGCCCTTAGACCCTCCCGGCAGAGGACGGACAGGGACCAGGGAGCCAGGTGGGATGCTGGAGAAGGGACAGCAGGTGCCAGAGGCTGCAGCACCCACAGCAGGAGGGCTGGGCAGGGAGAAACCCTGGCAAGGGCCCCTGTAGCCATGGGCTGAGGTGTCTTCTAAGTTTAGGTCATTCATAAATTAGGAACTGTTTGTATCAGATTGCTGCAATGCTAGAAAATCAGATCATATCAAAGCGCAATGAAGGATGCTGAGAAGTCCACTAGAGTCGACAGATTAGCTCCCTTCTTTCAGGCAGGGGCATCTTTAAATGCAAGATCAGACAAAGAAGGTACATATTATCTTTATTAAAGTAACTTCTAATGGAAATCATTATGGTCCTTATCAGCAACTATCTGTGTCCATATACACACACAGTATTTTCTGAAGGTCTTCTATAGTTCTACTTGATATATGCAGTTCTAAAACTGTTTACTTAAACTCTAAAGAAGATGCACAACTTGACCAAAGCCCATCTATACTATGAGCATAGTACTCCCCAGGGTATACTATTAATACTTTGCAGTTTCTAGCAGACTCAAATCAACATCATGTCCTTTGTCGTAGTCAGCTGAATAAATGTTACTCTTGAATCACCTTAACTATTCTTCATAACATTTCAGGATTCAGTACAGAAGAACAGAAAAGAAGGCTTTAAAAAGGGAGCTGTAATCCTGGACTTATTCCCACCAAGCTGCAGGGACAATTTAGCTTATGTCCTGGTACTACTTAGAATTCCTATACTTAGCCCATGTCTTAGTTCGTTCAGGCACCTACAACCACAGACTGGGTGGCTATAAACAACAGAAATTTGTTTCTCAGTCCTGGAGACTGGAAATCCAAGATTAGGGTGCCAGCATGGGCAGGTTCTGGTGATAGCCCTCTTCCAGGATGCAGTTGGCCACCTTTTTGCCACATGGTAGAAGCACCTAGGGATCTCTCTGGAGCCTCTTTGATAAAAGCACTAGTCCCATCCATGAGGGCTCCACGCTCATGACATAAGTACCTCCCAAAGACCTCACCGCCTACTACCATCATGTTTGGGTGTTAGGATTTCAACGTAAGAATTTTGGGAGACACAAACATTCAGACCACAGCAGTCAGCTTATTTCAACAGACTATTACTCAACTAGTCTGGCTGTTCTAATTGTAAATAAAAGGCTAAAGAGTTGGCTACTAAAATACAAACAGTAATACATTAATGGCTCTTCATTATCTACAGCAGGGGCTCTGTGTGGTTCCTGGATGAGTAGCATCAGCATTACTGGGGAACTGTCAGTACTGTGAACTCTTAGGGCCCACTCCAGATCTCCAGGATCAGAACCTTTGGGGTAGGGCCTGGGAATCTGCATTGTAACAAGCCCTCCAGGTGATCCTGACGCACACGATAGTTTGAAAACCACTGCTCTACAGGATTAAGTCCAAACTTCTTAGGATAGCTTACAAGTCTCTTTAGTTTCAGCTCCTGTCTTCCTATTAAGCCTTATTTCTCCATTACATGCCAAGCACCAGCACAGTGTCTCACCTGACATAACTTATACACAGGAGGCCATTCCACAACTGTCTTCTTTGTCTGTGGACATGTGGTACCATCTATCCATATCCACCTGATAAGCCCAGAAGGAAATGAGGGCCATTCAATCTTTCCAACTCAGTGCTGCTACTCTCAACAAAAAGTCTTTCTTGACCTCTGTTCCAGGTAGAGCTGACTGCCCCGCACATCCATTCCACTACTAAATCCTGAACATGTAACTCTCACCACATTATCAAATTGTATTATCATTTTGTATGTGTATCTCCCTGTCTCCCTGTTAGACTATGATCTCCTTAAGGTCAGAGACAGTTTTTCTCATTGCACAGCGGTGCCTAACACATAATGGCATTCAAAAAAATGGAATGACTAAAGACCTACTTCTGGTGATTAAGACTTCCTCCAGAGTACATTATTCTCTACTGATATGAGGGGTCCTAAAAACTCAAGAGTTTTCTTACCTACCCAGAATCAGGGGAAGTGGGGTTGTGATCAGAGAAGAGACATCTGAGATAAAATATAAAGGTAAGTAGGAATTACCTAGACAGAGTGAGATTGGGAGGAGGGTAGCATTCTAAGAAGAATCAAGAACATGGGCAGGGAATATGAAGCAGGATGAATCAGGGTGAGTTGAGGAAAAAGAAACACTGGTGTGGCTGGAGTACAACGAGAGGGAGTGGAACGGCAAGAGATGAGGCTGAAGACAGAAACGCGGGCCAGAGCAAGCAGGACCTTGTGGGCTGCGTGTCTAAGAACAATGGGAAGACAATGAAGGGTTTTAAGCATGGAGGTAACGTGACGGCATCTGCATGTTTTTTTTTTCTAATCATTGTGACTTTATATGAAAAAATATATTAAACAGGGGTAGGAGTAGATAGGAGGAGACCAATTAAGAAGTTATTACCATAGTTCAAGAGAGACCGGTCGTGGAAGATGGTTGTGTAGAGAAAGAGAACAGAGTTGAGATATATTTAGGAGGTCAATCTGTGTGACAATAATGGAATAGACATAGTACATGATGAAGAAGGAATGAACAGAGATGACTCCTAGTTTGTGACATATGGACGGATGGTGATCCCATTCACTGAAACAAGAGTGACCAGTTATGTGGTACTTTAATTTGAACATTTTCATTTGGAGGTCCCTTTATGATATCCAAATAAAAACACTGAGTAAGCAGTAGTAAGTAGAAAAGTAGAGCATAGAAGTTCTGTAGAGAGAAATTTGGAGACTTACCAGCATATAGGTAAGTGAAAGAGAAAACTAGCCAAAGAAAGGGCAGAGGCAGTGCTGCCCAACAGAGCTTCCATGGTGATGGAAATATTCTTTCTGTGCTATCCAATATGGTGGCCACATATGGTTACTGAACAACTGAAATGTGGCTGCTATGATAAAAAAAACTGAGTTTTAAATTTGTATTTACTTTTAATTAATTTAAATTTAAATAGCCATAAATAATTAACAGCTCTTATATTGGGCCACGCAGGTATAAAATAATGAGAGAGTTAGAAACAAATACTAAGAAACTCCAACATTTAAAGGCTGAACAGAGAACAAGCAAGCAGAAGAACAAACAAGAACGAGACAGAGTCCTAGCCAGGACAGTCAACAATGTCAAGTGTACCGAACGGTCAAAGAGGATGAAGACTGGAAAAAGTTCACTGAAATTATCTAGCTGGACTTGGCTAAACTTCCTAAATTCCATGACCAATAAGCAGTTAAGGTTATTAGTGGGGAAAACTCAGGCCTTAGTCAGTACATTTGGCCAGGATGAATGATAAAATAAGGTCAGAGGCAAGAAAATTTTGTGAACAAACTAAATCTTCTGAGACTAATTGTTGCAAATTGTTTAGTGTTTATAAGTTTTCTCTAAGACCTTTTCCCCTAATTATACCTAATAAAATTTTCTTACCCGTAATACATGGAGATGAGTTTGATAATATGATTTTTTTTCTAGGACTTATTTTCCCTAGAATCATGTCAGCAATTAAACCACTGAAGATGTCAAAAATCATTTGATACCTTATTTCTTGAAAAGATGAAAATCTCCCCCCCAAAAGCCACTAAAAATCAAATTAAAATTCCTACTTTGTTAAGAAGAGTAATTTGTTCCTCATTTATGATGTACTAATCTAAAGTGATTAGTGAGGGGCGCCTGGGTGGCTCAGTCGGTTAAGCATCTGTCTTCGGCTCAGGTCATGATCCCCGGGTCCTGGGATCGAGCCCCACGTCAGGCTCCCTGCTCAGTGGGGAGTCTGCTTCTCCCTCTCCCTCTGCCTGCCTCTCTGCCTACTTATGCTTTCTCTCTATCTCTCTGTCAAATAAATAAATTAAATCTTTAAAAAAAAAAGTGATTAGTGAATCTAAAACACATGCAGAGTTTTATGTGAATTTGCTGGAGTTTGTTGAAGCCTCAAAAAACCCTTATTTTGACCCTTCATGAATATACAAAGTAAAATAGTCCCCAGGCCCTCCTCTGTCATCCTGAGTTAGCTGGCTGGTTCCTTAAGGTCTCAGAGAGCGTGCAGTCAAGTAATTTCTCCCAACCTGTTATACGACACTTTTTCCTTAAATGTTCAAGGTATTTTCACAATTGCATAACATTTCTTAGTTGTCAGTGATTTTGACTGAAAAAGACTTGCGGTGCCTGGGTCAAGCAGCCAACTCTTGATTTCAGCTCAGGGTCCTGATGGAGCTCCGCACCAGGCTCTGCGTTCAACGGCGGGGGGGGGGGGGGGGGGCCTACTTCAGGATTCTCTCTCCCTCTGCCCTTCCCCCCCACCCCGCTTGCACGCACGCGCGCTCTCTCTCACAAACATGCTCTCTCTCTCTCTCTCTCCCAAATAAGTAAATAAATCTTTAAAAAAGGAGAGGGCGCCTGGTGGGTACAGTCAGTTGGGCGTCCAACTCTTGATTTCAGCTCAAGTCATGATCTCAGGGTCGAGAGATGGAGCCCCACACTGGGCTCCGCCCTCAGCGTAGAGTCTGCTTGAGATTGTCTCTCCCTCTTCCTATGTCCCTCCTGCTCATGTTCCCTCTCTCTCTCTAAAATAAATAAATAAATCTTAAAAAAAAAAAAAGAAAAAGACTTGCCAGAAACATCTTTATATGTAAAAACAAAACTATATTTATAGTACATATATATCACTACATTCATAAATAAAGTTCCCATCTCTAGGTTGAATCCTAAAATATTCTTAGGATCCTCCATCTGTTCATTCTTTTTTAAAACTTCAGTTTCCCACTCACAGAAATAACATGGAAATAAGGAGAAACAGTACTGGAAATGAAAGTGCTTACAATCGCACACACAACCTGGTTGCATTGCTACATGGTCACTCAGAGATATAAATGAGCACAGCCTGATTTTCCAGGTTTAAGGAAACCAATGCAGGCCAGCCGGGCTTGTGGCAAGAGATTAACAGAATGAGGTTTTTCCCTGATTCTTTGCCTGATTCTTTGCCTGAGGTTTTTTTCCCTGATTCTTTCACTGAAGCACACTATCCCTAAAATTCAAAGATCACTAAAAATAACTCAACAATTATGCTTTGGGGAGCCTTTAATGCTAAAAATTTAACTTTCCTTAATGACTTTAACAGGGAGGAAAATAAACACACAAATTTGTTTGAAAAGATCAGTTTAAGGTATGATACAGTAGCTATCTAGAACCGGTTTTTAAAGTAACCTTTTATTTGCCAGCCACACATTAAAACTCCAAATCTCACAAACAATAACTACTTCCTAGAAGATGTTACTGAATATTCAATTAAAAGAAAAAGTAAGGACAATGGGGAATGCTAAATTTGATCTTCCTCTTCTATAAAAAAGTATGTGCACTTATAACAACCTAATTATTTAAAATTATTTAAAATTCCCAGACTGGAATACCTCATTCCCAGACATTGCATCACCCTCCTAGTCAGAAGACTCCAAAAATACTTTTAAAAGATTTCATAAATAGGGGCTCCTGGATGGCTCAGTTGGTTGAGCATCTGGCTCCTGGTTTCAGCTTGGGTTATGATCTACAGGTCGTGGGGTCGTAGGATTGAGCCCCAGTTCAGGCTCCATGCTCAGGGTGGAGTTTGCTTGAAATTCTCTCTCCCTCTGCCCCTACCCGCTCTTGCACTCTCTCTCTCAAAATAAATAAAATCTTTAAAAAAAAAGATTTCATAAATAATCAACTTTAAATTTTCTATTTCCATTTATATGTGATTGTGCATTATACGGTTTCTCTAACCTTGTTAGGGCTATAATGTCCAGTGGCACTACACTGAAATGTTCTCTTTATTATAAAAATATGAACATAAATAGACTTGAATTATTAACCATGCCATTAACCATAACCTGAATACAATTAGGGAGAAAATTTTTAATTATTTATCAAAAATTAATTTTTATAAGATTTAGAAAATCTAATAACTCAAATAACTTATAAAAGTATTGAACACCCTTTTTAAATGGAATTAGTCAATAAAAATATAATGTGAATATTCTATCAAAACATTCTGGTGATACACAGACTAACCTGGGAAGGTAATTATAAAAATCTTTGTTTTGGTCACACTTACCTCCCCACTATTAAATGCTACGTGTGGCTACATTAAGTGTGAGAGTCTGCTTTGTGAATGAAGCAACACCAAAGCTGGTTCTCCCCACTAAGTTCTCTAGCACACATTCTGTCCTCTGGGCCCACACGAAGTCCCCTGCAAATGGAGATCACTTCTCCCAAACTCTAAGCCTGTAAGGTTGTTTCAAGCTAGTTTTGCATACACAAGAAGCAGAGTCCTAGACTCTGAGAAAGAGAATCTCTGGCTCAAAGCCAAACCAGATAAACCAGAATGATCCAATTAGAATTTAGAATAAACTTAAAAACAAATACATTTGATCAGAAAGCGCTTATAAAATAAGACTTTACTTATTATTCCAGTTCAACTTTACTACGCATTTTACCTGCCAGAGACCAGCCTAGACACTTGAACATGCTACTTCATTTAGTAGAACTTAATAAATGCTAAAAACTCCTAGAAATTCCTGATTATTTCCTTAGCGTCCAATGTGGCAGCCACACACTTAAATTAGTTTTGCCACGAGCTGAATTTTTAGTCTCTACCTTCTCATTCCTTTTTTTAAACAGCTTTACTGAGATAAAATTCACATACTATAAATTCATCCATTTGCCACATACAATTCAATGGTTTTTAGTATATTCAGTGTTGTGCAACCATCACCATAATCTGAATGTAGAGGAACATTTGCATTCCCCCCAAAAGAAAACTTGTACCCACTAGCCCTCATACTCAAACTTGTACTCACTTCCCCTGCCAACTCATCTCACTCTCTGCTGATGGCCCCAGGTAACCAATAATCTACTTTCTGTCAGTACAGATCTGCCTATTCTGGGCATTTCATATAAAGGGAATCACACAATATGTGGCCTTTATAACTGGTTTCTTTCACTTATCATAATGTTTTCAAGGTTCATCCATGCTGTAGCATGTATTAATAGTTATTTATGTATTTTATGAATCAATTCCTTTTTATTGCTGAATGATATTCCATTGTACGGATATACCCTTTTGTTCATGGCCATTTGGGTTGTTCCTACTCTCTGGCTATTATGAATAATGCTACTACAAACATTCAAGCACAGGTTTTTTTTGTGGATGTATGTTTTCATTTCTCTTAGGTATGTACTTAGGAGTGGAAACTCTAGATCTCATGGTAATTCTATGTTTAACATTTTGGAGAACTGCCAGACTATTTTCCATCTCCTCCAGCAACATATACAAGTTCCAATTTCTCCACATCCTTACCAATTTTTTTTTTACAGTCTAGTGAGTGTAACGGGTATCCCATATTAGCTTTAATTTGCTTTTCCCTAGTATGGAATGATGTAGGGCATATTTTCATGTGCTTATTAGCCATTTGTATAGGTTCTTTAGGGAAATGGCTATGCAAATCCTTGGCCCATTTTTCAATTACACTGTCTTTTGATTATTGAGTTGTAGGAGTTCCTTATATATTCTGGATACAATCAGATATATGATTTGCAAATATATTCTCCCATTCTGTAGATTGTCTTTTTTACTTTCTTGTGACACACACAAGTTTTTAACTTTTAATGAAATCCACTTTACCTCCCTCCTCCCCCTGCTATGCTTCCCTTCATTCTTATACAGACCCACACATTTTGCCAGAGTGCGGATTCCATGGAAACTGTCTTTGTTCTGGACACGAAGACACACTGTGGCTGAAATCACCTAATGGTTTCAGCTATCCTACTTTTTGCTGAGATTTTATTTCTTACTTTGAACCCTATTACAGACTTAAAAGAGACTAATTTATTTTTATTGTTTCAAAGATTTATTTATTTACCTTAGAGAGACAGAAAGAAAGGGCGGGGCAGAGGGAGAGAGAAAATCTCAAGCAGACTCCCTGCTCACCGTGGAACCTGACACGGGGCTCAATCTCAGGACCCTGAGATCATGACCTAAGCTGAAATCAAGAGTCAGCTACCCAACCGACTGAGCCACCCAGGTGCCCCAAGAGACTAATTTAGAAAAGCTTACGGCTGGTACCAGAATTAACCCAAAAGAAGAGTAATGCAGCGCATCTTAATGTGGTCAGAGAGCTTACTGAAAATAAATGTTTCTAGCATTTTCAGAAAAAAAGTCACTCCAATGCTATCTTGAACGTATCAGTTATAATGCTGTGGGTTGAACTGTGTCCCCCAAAAAGATATGTTGAAGTTCTAAACCTTGGTACCTGTGAATGTGACCTTATTTGGAAATAGGGTCTTTGCAGATGTACTAAATTTAGATGAGCTCGTTTTAATTAAGGTGGGCCTTAATCCAATATGACTGGTATCTTTATAAGAAAAAACAGACACTGACACAAGGAGAATGCCATGTAATGATAGAGACAGGGACTGGAGTGACATGTGTTCAAGCCAAAGGACTGCTGACAATACCAAGAGCTAAGAAAACGGTGTGGAAGAGATTCTTCCCTAGAGCATTCAGAGAGAGCATGGCCCTGCTGACACCTTGGCTTGGGACTTCTAGCCCCCAGAACTGCGAAAGAATGCATTTTTCTTATTTAAGCCACCCAGTTTGTGGTACTTTGCTATGGCAGCTCTAGGAAACTAATACATATAATAAACTGAATACTTAAGTTATAATCAAAATTCAACCAGAATACATCAAATTAAGAATACATTCTTAGCAGTTTGTCCTTATATACCTACAATGTGCTTACATTCTCGTGTTAAATGTTCATGTTAAATACTAAGTACGTAATAAAAGACTAATCTTGACAATTTATCTTTGCAAAAAGCAAGAAGACTAAAATCCATTTGAGTATTACACTCTGTGGACATGATGATAATCACTGTTAACCAGTGACCTCAGAGAAGTAAACCGGTCTCCTCTACTTTCTGTCCCAAGGCAACATAGCTCCAAGGCCCCAAGTGAGCTCAGCTTGTCTGCCTTTTCCCCAATGCTTGGTAGAGGGAGGCCAGGATACCCGAGAAAGCTGAGAGCATCTCAAATAGCAAATAGAAGCATGAAAGTATCACTGACAATGTTTAATAACAGCTTATCTGTGCCCCCCTCCCACCCTCAAATTCATTAAGTCCTAACCTCCAGGGCCTCAGAATGACCGTATTTGGAGACAGGGTCTTTACAGTGGTGATTAAGCGAAAATGGGGCCATTAGTGTGGACCCTCATCCAATAAGACTAGTGTTGCAAGAACGGGAAATTTATGAGACTGACGCGCTACCTACTGCGCTAACGAGGCACCTAGAACAGGAAATTTAGACAAAGACCTGGGCAGAGGGAAGACAATGTGAAGACAGAGGGAGAAAGCCAACTACAAGCCAAGAAGAGATGCTGAAACAGACCCTTCTGTCACAGTCCTCAGGAGGGACCAACCCTGCCGACCCCTTGGACACCTTGATCTCGGACTTCCAGGCTCCAGAACTGTGAGAAAATAAAGTTCTGTTGTCTAAGCACTCGGTCTGTGCTACTTTGTTATGGCAGCCCTAGTAAACAAATACAACACCACAAAATAAGGAAAGGTATCTCTGACTAAACTCAAGTATCAAGGAGGAACAATGAGGAAAGATAATGGTGACAACTAGAATTCCTTCTCTCGCATCCTCTTAAAAATATCTGTCCGAAATGAAGCGAATAAACCTTGGTACCTGTGAATGTGACCTTATTTGGAAATAGGGTCTTTGCAGATGTAGGATCTTCTCTGCAGGAACAGTAGAAAAAAAGGAGAGGAACAGAGCCCACAATCCTGCAGGAATCAATCAGACCACACATCCCTTGCTCAAAAGCCTCCAGAGACTTCCTTCCTCATGCCGACTAAAAGCCAACGTCCCAGCAGTACCAGGAAGGCCCTTTGGAATGGGACTGCACCCTTGTTCAGCCACCTAGGCAACTCAGGCAAGCCCCGCGTGCTTCTGCCTCAGAGTTTTTCACCTGTCCTTCCACAGACACCCTCAGGCCCCCAGGTCTTTGCTCCCAGGTCACCCTATAGGTGAGGTCTTCCCGGATGACCCTATCTGAATGCAAATCTTCCTCCCCCTCCAGCTGGGCCAGCATTCCCTTCTATACAACCCACCTCACAGCTTTGTTTTTCTCCAGGGTACATATCACCATCTAAAATACTGTTTACTTGATTTGCTCATTGTCTGATTGCCTCCCAGTCTCAATTTGGGGCTTGATGAATGCAGAGATTTTGTTTTGTCTGCTACTGTATCATCATCGCCTCGCTGATGTTGAGTAAACATTTTTTAAATGAACAAATTTGTACAATCTTCCCTCCTGGGCGGAGATTAAGAATTAGTGCCTCTTCCTAGTCTGTATCTTCATCTCCTTTTTACCCAGCTCCTATCTCGGTCAGTGACTCAGACACAAGGAATAGTCCCCAGGCCAAGCTTCCTGTTGCCTCTGAGCCACTTAGAAACCTGGGAGCACATTTTAGGGCCCTGGCCCAACTCTTCCTTCTTTTAACACTCTGCTCCCTGATGGGACTTGAGCGGGCCTGGAGGTTTTCACGGAAAGGCCGGTCTACAAGGTAGGGTTGCTTGCCTCTCAGCCACAACTCAAGACCTGCACTCTAAACAGTGACATGACCTTCAACTTCATGCGTGACGGGGGTATGCTGGCCCCAGGCCAACTATAAGGGAGCTGAGAGCCAGCTTTACACCTTAATTACTCCTACCATGCCTGGGTAAAAATCTCACTTGAAGAGAAACAAATGGGAAAAAAATAGAACTTTTTTTTTTTTTTAATGTAGAAAGAGGAAAGAAGCTATTCACGATACAAATCTTAACTAAAGGAAAAGGTTGAGGAAATTATGAAACATCAACTCACTGGAGTCATTTAAATAACTATCAAGATTATGTTTCAAGTTAGAAATATTAATGAATATTAAGATTAAATTTTAATGAGAAAAACTGTAAAATCATGCTTACTTTAAGAACAGAAGCACTCTATACTCAATGATTTCAGCCTTTGAAAAATTATGACTACAGATGAATAAAGTTTAAAGAAACACAGAAATACAAATAGGGGGTTTTGTTAGCATGAAGTTATATTTACTTTCTCTAATGCTGCTGTTATACTATTATTTTAATAAATTGAAAATATTTAAATATAAGCCAGAAGAATGCTCATACTTGCCAACATTCTGACAAAAGAGAAGACCGGGGTAGACCGAGAACCCTTAGAATGTATAACTGAAGAAAACAAATTGGTTCTTACCCTTGTGCCTCTTCAGCTGGGGAAAGCTGCTAATTGTAGTTGCTTGGATTATTTCTACTACAATTTGATACCTGATATTTAAAAAGAGAGAAAAAGAAAAGATCGAATATTTAGAAAATGCTGTTTTCAGAGATAACGTTTAGACTGTATTTTGTACTAATCAAATAAAACACAGGGCTCTCTCTCTCACAAAAATAAATAAATAAAATCTAAAAAAAAATAGTACCTATTTATCTACTATTTTATATTGCTGTTTTAAAGAGTCAAACTTCCACAAACAGTGCTGTGCACCTAAGAAATGGTATGCCCAGTCCTTTCAGGGCCTAACACTTCTCTAAGAAATAACACACCTTAGCCTAAGATAAAATTGTGGTTTTGTCTATAAGAAAGATATGCTACCTTTTTCTCCCCAACTAAATCATGAGCCTCTCGAAGACAGGGATTGTGTCTTGTATTCTCCTACAGAACCTAGCTTGGCACTAAACACATGACAGGCACTCAGTAAATATTAATGAATATTATGGACTGAATGTTTTGTTCCCCCAAAATTCATACACTGAAGCCTAGTCCCCAATGTGATGGTATTTGGAGCTGGGATCTTCGAAGGTGATTAACCCCTAATAGGTGGTGCCCTCACAAATGAGATAAGTGCCTTTATAAAACAGACCCTAGAGGGGCGCCTGGGTGGCTCAGTCAGATAAGCGTCTGCCTTCGGCTCAGGTCAGGATTCCAGGGTCCTGGGATCGAGCCCTGCATTGGGCTCCCTGCTCAGCAGGGAGTCAGTCTGCTTCTGCCTCTGCCTCTCTCCCTGGCTTGTGCGCGCACGCTCTCTCTCTCTCTCTCTCTCTCTTAAATAAATAAATAAAATCTTAAAAAAAAAAAAAAAAAAAAGACCCCAGAGAGCTCTTTCCATTTTGTGAGGTTACAGTGAGAAGGAGGCCCCCTATAAACCAGGAAGTGGCCCTCACCAGACACCCAGTATCCAACCCCTTGATCTTGGACTTCGCAGCCTCCGGAAGTGTGAGAAATAAATGTCTGTTGTTTAAGCCACCAGCCTGTGGTATTTTTGTTATAGCAGCCCAAACTAAGACAAGAAGCTACATTAATATACAATAACATCTGTAAAACTAAACAGGTACAAGTAATATTCTGAACAATCTGTTCTTCTGATATTCTTGGTGATTCATGCTCTGGAACAAATGAGTCATCAATGGTACTGAAGAAACACATGCTGTTTGAGCGAGGAGTTAAACTTCTTAAATGAATCCATAAAATTACCATGAAATACCAGCTAACATTTACACAGATGCCTCTCATTCAGTACCAGGTACTTGTCTAGATACTTTCTCTCATTTAATCCTCACAATAGCTATTGTAATTATCCCCACATTACAGAGGAAGAAGTTGTTCAGGTGGATTAAGAAATCTATACAAGGTCTCACTGCTTTTAAGTACTAGAGCCAAAATGATAACCTGGGGCTGCTGATTCTAAAGTTCATGCTCTTGACCACTTTCCTGCTGCCCTAAAATTCAATATGGGTTCATGTTTATCTTGTGTCAGGCCCTCCCAAGGATACAAGCATGGCCAACACCAGATCATCTCTGCAGCCTCACTGCCTTCTAGGTCCCTCTTGGATACCGTTTTCCTGCCAAACCAGACCGCATGCAATACCCCAACACACACTCAGCTCTTTCCTGGCCCCCAGCCTTTGCTCTATTTCTTCTCCCTCTTGCACACAACCTCTCCCCCTTATCTGCTGAAATCCTATTTGTTCCTAAATATCAGTTCATAGCATTCTTCTCTCAGGGTTCTCAGATTCCTCTCTCCTACAGGACAGAGTATTTGCTCCTATCCATTTCTTTAGCAAGTTGCACTCCACTTCTGATCTTAATATCTTGCTTCCTATTTAGCAATTTATACCCACATGGGTCTCCTATGCTGGACTACTAACACCCCGACAGCAGGGGAATAAATCCAAGGACCCACAACTAATTCATCTTTATGTACACCAAACCCTCCTCACAGTGCCTTGCACATAATAGGTATTTGAAGATGATTATTGAATTTGTAAAATTCACCTTCGCTTGATACCAAAAGACGACGTGGGAAATGAGTGACTTTCATTCTCAACAAAAGCTCACAACATACAGTTGACCATTGAACAACATGGGTTTGAATTATGTGGGTCCACTTATATATGCAGATTTTTTTTGATACAGTACAGTGCTATAAATGTATTTTCTTTTCCTTATGATATTCTTAACATTTTCTTTTCTTCAGCTTATTATAAGAATAAAGTACATAATACATATCACATATAAAACATGTTGATTGTATATACTATTGATAAGGCTGCCAATCAACAGTAGGCTATTAGTAGTTAAGTGTTAGGGGAGTTAAAATTTATACGTGGACTTCTGACTGCACGAGGGATTAGAATCCCAACCCTACGTTCTTCAACGGTCAACTGTACATCCAAATGCTGGCGGCTATCCTTGCTGGCACAGGGTTCCTAGTCCTCCGGGAGGACTATCTACCCAGCTCTTAGGAATAGTCAGCACTCACTCGGCTTTCTTCATCCAGAGGAGTGCGGGGCCTTGCTGGTGCTGAGTTTGGTTCAAGAATCTGGAGGACTGATATTTGCGAACACCCTCTTGATCAGAAGTGCACTAGTATGTGTTTTTCCAAAATGATAATGTAAACTCCAATATTAAGAGGAAGCCACTAACAAGAATTTGGTTCTTTTCCGGCTATGGTGAGATCTTACCTCCAGTATCTTTTATTCCAGGGTCAAGAAAAAGGTCACATGAAGACAGCCATCTCTTACCCGAGTTATCGCCTCACCTCTCTTTAGTTTTGAACACTCAGCTACATTAATAAAGACTCAGGGCAGGTTTGTATTTTTGAAGTCTTCCCATCATCTCAAACTCACCCGAAATGCTACAAAATTAGTCTTCAAAATAATCACCTTAGAAATATATACATTTATTGCCTTTTACTGTCAATTGTTCAGAACTTTGGAATTCTATCAGAATTGACTTCTAAGTTATTTATACACACACACACACACACACACGCACACCCAAATATTAGTCTCCTCAATTCTCTACGCACATCTTACACAATTTTTTTTTTTTTAATTACTATTTTAGAGCTGTCTTGGATGTGCACATGCTGGAATGTCTTAGGAGAGTCAAAAGCCGAATAAACCCTCAGGTGTACAATATGGTAAATGGTTTAAAATAGGTTTTATGCTAAAATTAGCAATTACAGGGGTGCCTGGGTGGCTCAGTCGGTTAGGCATCCCAACTCTTGATTTTCGCTCAGGTCCTGATCTCAGGGTCATGAGATTGAGCACCATGTCCAGCTCTATGCTCAGCGCAGAGTCTGCTTAAGATTTTCCTTCTCCCTCTCCCTCTGCCCCTCCTTACCGCGTGAACGCGTGCATGCGCACGCGCACACACACACACACACACACACCCCTACACACACACTCTCTCTCTAAAAAATAAATAAAATAAAATAAAATTAGCAATAACATAGATTAGAATACCATATACATAAACAGGTTTTTAAAAAATTTAAAAGTTAAAAATAATGTTTTCAAAGTTGCTACAGGCTACTTTGTGCCAGGCTAGGAACAGTGTTTTCATTTAGAGGGACTTCAGTTACAACATTTGAAAAGAAATAAAGATGTGGTGATCTCAGCTGGCTACGCTAAACTGTTTCCCAGCTAAGTGTAGCAGAGTAGTCAAGCATGTGAGCTCTGTGTGTTCAAATCCTGCTTCCAACACTGACTGTGTCACCCTGAAAAAATTATTTAAGCTTTCTAAAACTCAAGAGTCCTCATTTGTAAAAAGACTAACCATATTTTTGAATATTATTTCAAAATATTATTTTGAAAATTATTTCAAAAGTAACAGTATTTATGAATATTAAATGAGATAACACCTTTAAAATATTTGGAATAGTGCCCAACCCACAGTGAGAGTTTAATAAATATTAACTATTATTTTTGTCCCTTAACACCGCTGTTGGTTGGCCCTTTAGATATGCAGTATTTAAGGAGATGATGTGTGTGCGTGTTTGTTAAAATATATATAAAAAATTTTTAAGTAGCCTTACTTTTCTCCTGATTATAAAAGTATCTCAGCCTAATCAATTTAAGGCCACCAAGGTCACTGAAGTCCAACAAAATAAGGTTTATTGACTCATTTCAATAAGCATGAAGAAACATGGGGTGTCTCCCCAAACCAAGGAAAAGATAGCTTCGATGGGATTCTGGGGAAGTATGGAGTGTAGATGAAATTTTAAATGAAGCAGCATGTTGACAGGTTCCAAGCAGAGCTGTGTAAATCATCATTTCACATAGATCCAGGGTCTCACTTTCCTGGCAACTACAAAGTTATAATAAACATGGAATGGTTAGTCCAGAAAACCCCGTATCTGTAGCTCTACTTCTGACTTATGTAAATGAGGGTGCTTCTCTGTGTGTCAAAGTGACTGAAACCCTCCAGGCAAGAATAGGATGTGTCACTCTTACCGAAATAATTTCAAATGGCAAAATCTAAGATTTTAGACAGCAAAGTTTCTCAGTGAATAAGAAAGCAGTGGTCATTCAAAGAAGGTTATCATCATGACATTTTACAGCTGCTATGCATTCTTGGAAAAAAAAAATATCATTTCCTGTTAACTTTGTAGCTGGTTTTAGTTTCTGTTATTCCAACCTGATAAATGGCTGGGCAGATTTTACTTCCTCAGGCTGAACCCATTTTTACTTTCTCTAAAGTAACATATATTCATTGAAGAAAATGGGAAAATATACAAAGCATGACATTCAAAGTCAATCCCACTTAACACTTGGTAAGTATTTACAGACTTCTCTTCAAACAAATTTTTTTGTTTTCTAAGACTGGATTTATGCTATAAAAGGCCTTAGAGCCTTTTCAATGTATACCATCTTCCAATATTATTAAATACCCTGATGCAGCACCACTGTTAAGTGGCGCTCCATTGTACAGGTGTGTCGACACCTTTTTTTCACTAAGCCCTAATGGTTAGGCATTCCATTATTTCAAGCTTTTCTCTATTTTAAATAAAATTGCAAGAAACTTTCTTGGAAAAATCTTTTCACACGTTCATGATTATTTCCTTAAAATAAGTGCTTATGAATAATAACTGTATCAGAAAGAATACACATTTTGTGACCTGCTTTCCATATTATAAAACTGTGATGCAGAAAGGCAATAATTCATACTCCTCCCAGGGGGACATGAGGTCGTCTGTTTTCCTACATCCTTGCCAACCCTGGGTGTCAGATTTTTAATCTTCGCCGATATTATGAACCAAGGAAAGTCTCTCATGTTAGTTTTTATGTCTGAGGAGAACAACAAGGTTCAGAGCTACCTTCCCACGGGGTGTGTTTAATGGTATTAAGCAGGAAGTGCCATTAGGTTGTAGCACCACCTGGGGAAGTATTTTCAGTCAGGACTCAGAGTAGTCAGAGTCTCTTTCCTCTAATGGGGCTTTTAAACCAGTTTTCCATTTTTCTAGTGTGTAGAAGGCAGCCGATTCCACAGAAAGACTAAGGCATGCTTCCTAAGCTTTTTCCATTCGTGGCACACGTGGCAAATGATAATATTTGAACAGAACCGCCATCCCAGGTCCTACCCAGCCACCTGGAGGGCTGAGGAAACCTTTATCCCCACACACCTATACGTCACATTTGAGTCACACCAGTTAGGAAGTTCTGGACCAGAGCAGCCTGCGGTATCCCGAACTTATGTAAACACACATGCACAATTCATGCTATGTGTACAGAAAATAACCTGGAAAATACCAAGTATTGTCATGTGTTTGCAATATGGCTTCTATTTTCTTCATCTGGTTTAGATCTTTAAATTTTCCTAAAATAACATGTTACCATATATTCATTTTCTAGTTCCCAGAAGTCTATGGAAATTACATGTTACAAAAGCAAGCTAAGTTATGTCACCACTGGCTAGCTGGTGTCCTTCAGTTAACCTCAAGGAGGCCAAAACTTTTCTCTCTGCTACCTGTACCTCGTTTCTACTAGTGTTTCTCATATCTTTATATCAGCTATTAATATCACCATAAAGTGTTTATTTATAGACCAATGTATAGCACCACTGATGTTACAGTCCATTCTCAATTCTTGCCTGAGGCATTTTCATTCAGGATGCTTACTGAATATCATCTTTTGTTGCCTAGTTTTATGTTCTGTACTGAAAATGTCCTAATGACTTTCTCCTACACTTTGAAGTTTTTCTGACATAAGAGATTGTGTTGCCTCATCTCATCCATTAACCCTATTCAAGTCAGGATCTGAGAATTCTGTTGCCTTCTCCTGCTCACGGTTATATTTTTAGCTCTTTATTGGGATCCTAGCAGGTCTGTCCTCAGAACTGTGCTGATGCATTATCTCATTTAATTATCACAACAGTCGTATGAAATAGGAACTATTTTCTCCATTTCACAGTTAAAACTGAGGCTTGGAGCATACATGACTTGCCAAGGCCACACTGCCTAAAGGAAAGGAAGCCAAGTGCAAGCCAGGTCTGCAAAATCCAAGCCTATCTGACTCGAGCCCATGTCTGTGGGTAGAGTCTACTTTAGATAGCAAGACTGGTCGCTATAGGGTGACTTTTTGTTATTAACCCTCATCTACCTCTAGGAGAACTGCATTTCTGTGTAGTGCAGGGTCATCAAAAGACACAGCGTGTGTGGCCACTACTCAGCAATGTGCTGGAGCCAGCTCACAAGGCTTGTGTCGGCTCATGAGAGGCGGCTGTTAACTTTTCAGGAATTAAAATCTACCATTATTAAAATGATACAAACTTGCGATTAAACTGTACTTTTTAAAAGGTGAAAGTACTTACAACTCATCATTTCCTAATAACTGGATTGTGCTAGTACCTATGTTCACGGTTACTCACGTCTACTGTGTCAGCATGGTGGAGACACTATGTATAGGAGGGTGTGCTGCGACAAATCTCTTCCCAACTTCCCATTCAGTGAGGTCATCCTGGCAGCTTAGTATTAACACCACAGAAACCAGCAAATGCGACAAGTCAGGGCTTCTTACCCCTCCCCAAAATAGCCAGTTTTTAAAAATTACCAGCACACCACTTCTATACTCTTTACTACCATTCCTTCAGTGAACCTGGTGAATCATAAAATTCTTCTCTATTGAGTAGAGACCCAGCACCACCACTTTTGTTTTTTCCAAAAAAAGAGCACTACCCATCCACCCCACCACCTCCTCTTGATGTTTTGTTCTAAGTATAAGGGGCTTCATCCCCAGCCTCTCTCCAGCTCTCTCTCATCTTCTCCTCTATGCTCTAGAGAAGGAAGAGGTCTTTAAACTGACCACAGAGGAGGAGGAACTGGGCATGTGAAGCACAGCCCTTCTGTTCTCCTCCTCTTCAGAGCATGTGTTCTCTGCCTCCAAGGACAGCCAGCACGTGGACTCCGCACCTGCCAGAAAGATGGGGAGGGAGGGAGAATCAGGGACAAA
Organism: Halichoerus grypus; assembly: GCF_964656455.1. Lineage (NCBI taxonomy): Eukaryota > Metazoa > Chordata > Mammalia > Carnivora > Phocidae > Halichoerus > Halichoerus grypus. The sequence continues at coordinate 192,452,569 of NC_135714.1, forward strand.
GCCAGGTGGGAAAGAATGTCTGATTCTGAGATTCCATTTTAGAGAGTCATTGCTTGCATATATAAACTACATTCTCCATCACCTATCAGTAATAAGAGCAAGGTTTTTGGCCTTCATTTGGCTTATTCCTTAGCCCTCAGGTGGTTCAGACCTCAGGCTGGAGAGAGGAGCACTGTTATTTACTGGGCCTCCTCAAACCCCCAAATAAAATGTTGCACTCTAGTGGGCCACAAGTAAGTGATCAGTGTCCACATGAAATTAGATCTACTTGCAATCCTTGGTCTGAGATCGAAACGATAGCAGTAACTAACAATGCGGAATATGCAGATCCTGGGCGGAGTGCTTTACGTAAATGGACTCATGGTCCTCATGGTCATTCATAAAGCAGATACACCTTACCCACCGTGCCAGTGTTGCTCCAATTATAAGCGCATCATGAATTCTTTAATTTCAGAGAGATCATAAACTTCTTTATCCCAAATATCCCCTTCTTAGATCAAATTTTCCATGGCCATCAATACTTATCTTTCCTCCTAAATGAAGATATTTTGTTTTCTCCCATATGTTTAACTACTACCTCTGTGCCCTCTGCTATTTCTCAGACACCAACAGAAGGAATTAAATTCTGAAGTCAATGTACTTTTACTTTTTATAAAACTGAAAGATCTTTTTGAACGTTTTCCATAAGCAGCCTTGCATTTTAATGTGGTTTTTTTAAAAACTAAATTTATATTCATTTATTCTTTTCATAAAAATTTGCCAGGCTTCTCTTTGTTTTATACTTCATGATTTCTCATCTCCTTGCCCACCCACGTTAACCTTTCCTTCGCAGTTTATATGTGCTTACTGATTTCTGACATGGTGGAGCAGTTTGTCTGAAGGTATGCTCGATTTCTTTTTCCATGTTCCTCTATAACGTAATCCAATTTTACTGCTCATGACTCAAAATCTATCTTCAGAATCACTGTTCAAAGCACCAAACATTCAAATAATTTAAATTCTCCTACACAGAAGCATGCAATTTTAGGAATTTTAATATTTTTAGTGTACTAATCTTCATGTGCAAATGCCCCTGAACTAATTCAGAGATGAAATCCATCCCCTTAACATCTGAAGAAAAACCATTTAGCAAACTCCCTCAGTAACCCATTCCACTGCTCCTTATGACCTCTTAAATTAACCTATCCATTATGGCCATTCCCTCTTGCTTTATCGCAGTAAAACAGAAAACACATTCATCTCAGTACACACTCGATAAAAGGTTTCCTTCATTTCTCCAAGCGAAATAATACTTAATATTTTAATTTTAAACCTTTTATTCATTATTAGCATTTCCTCTCTACTATTTTTAGATTCTCCATGTTGCTCTTTAAGTAAGGGGTCAGAAATAAACAAATCCAGAACTGAAAAAATCTAATAAAGACTGGACTGGCAGCAAATGAAGTTACGGCAGTGACAGGTTGCCCTGATTTTCTTGTCTCTCTGGCAGCCTTTCCCTGTCTCCCTAACAAAGGATGGCACTTCTGGCAGCACTGTTCCCTACGCAAGGATTAGTGCCTGCAAAGGCTCCTGGACAGTAGAGACTGGCCGCCCCACTTGCAGGAAGTCCCACAAAGGAGGGGCCGTGTGCGCTGCTCTTTTCTGCCCACCTGGCTAGCCGGTTACCCGCCTTTACAGATAGGATTTCAAGTCAGACAGACCTGAGTTCAAATCCCAGCAGTTCCTTATTAGCTAAGTGATCCAGGGCAAGTCACTTTACCTTCCCCAACTACGTAATGAGAATAGTAATACTTAATTCACATAGTTGTTACAACAATCAGATGGTAAGAATTTCACTGTACCTAATGCATATTGGATATTCAACAAATGGTAGCTTAAAAACAAAGAAGTTTCCCCTTCTTGGGCATTTGCTTGGCATCTCTTTAACTTTGGCAAATGTCTAGTCCTGGAAAGTAGTACTTGTCCAATGTCTGTGCGGGGAGTAGGGCTATCCCGCCTTGCTCTAACTATACGACAGGAGCACTGTAGCAAAAATGGCAACGTGCCCATTCTGTATCTATGTTTCTTTTTTCCTTAGTAATAGAATCCTCCACTTTTAACTGAACCTAAGGCTTCCCAGAATAATTATATCTGACGGAAAAAATATAAGCAGAAATGTCATGTAGTAGCTTCCAGGTAGTTCTTTAAAAGACAGCCAATGTGTGACCTTTGCCACCATCTTTTCTTGCCTTCATTCTGCTTCCTGGAATTAGGATATGATGAATGGCATTCTAGACTACACCCTGAACCACGAGGACTCGGGAATATTCCTAGGATGGCAGAGCAGTGAGCTGGACAGAGCCTGGGTCCCTGAGGAGGGTAGAGCCCTCCTACCAGTCTTAGACTGCCTGTTCCCGACTTCTTTTATAGAAGAAAGAAAAAACCCTCTGGACTTTGGTAAGTAATCATTATTCTGTGGGTTTTCTAGCCTCCTCATCTAAATCTAATCCTAGTATAAGTATCTCCAATCTTTTCATGGGATTCAAGTAATACTTTTTAATCAGGGGCAATTTTGTCCTCCAGAGGACATCTGGCAATGTCTGGGGCATGTTTTTGGTTATCACAACTCCGGAGGTGGTACTGGCATCCGATGGGTGAGGCTAGTGATGCTAATATTCTACAATAAGTAGAACCACCCCCACAACCAAGAATTGTCTGGGCCAAAATGGCATTTTCGCCAAGGCTGAGAAACCTCGGGTTAAATACATCTCTCAGGATCACCAGTGATAAAACGCCCTTTATTCATTACAATAAACATGGTAGAAGAATGAGGTGTCTGGATTAATCAATATTCTTCTCAATAGTTACTATCTCTCACAAACAGTGATAAATAGTTTTCAAAGAATTAGAATATAACAACTATAGGACATCTAGCCGAGACTTGAGATTGGTAGCAGGTGGAAGAATATTCCATTTAAAAGAGATTCTCAATTCTAGTTGCACGTTATAATCACCTGGAGGGCGTTTAAAAACCACTGATGACCGGGTTCCACTGCAGGCCAATTATATAAAAATCCCTGGGGGTGAAGCCTAGGCAAGTGTACTTCTCATGGAGGAGCAAATTGCTTCCATAGAGCACTTTGTGCAAACACGCCGAGGAATTACACACACAACACAGGCAACGGGGTATTCCTGGGCCATGATCCGCCTGCTCCCTCCTAGGAGGTTCTATAAGGGCAGAACCTTTCATTTCCCCTTTGTTTAATGTTTACTCCCATTCCCTCTTTCTCTTCAAAATAAAGGAACACACAGCGCTTTCTCTAGTACAGCTGTAATCGTCGAGTCTCGATAACGGATGTGTCTTTGCTCTGACCTCTGGTTTGCCTTCCTTGACGGTGGTCGCCACCCCACCACCCAGACGGGTGGTGGGAATCTGTTCAGTTGTCCTTTAATATCTTGCATCAACAGGACATTCAGATTTCTGGCTCCTGTCTCGTTAGCAGAGTGGATCACTGCTTCCACTAGAAGACGCTGGAAAATTCAAAATGTTATACCAGTCCAGCCACCACATCCTCACTTCCACATCTTGGATGCCAGAAAAGAAGAAAAAGGAAGTAACTGCAAAGGACAGTGAGATATCCAGCTGTAATTTTTTTAAAGCCTGGGTGATTCTAATATATAGCCAAGGTCAAAAACCACTGGTTTAGTGTACGCGAAGGGAGCACTTCTAGCTCCATAATCGTACTGTCAAAGCAGCTCATGCTGACTCCGAAAAAAAACAAACTGTCACAGAACTACAAATATGACCTTCAAGGTTTTTTTGGTTTGGTTGTTTGTTTTTAATGCATTCCAACCCAGCAGAGTTTAATGACTTTATTTCCTTTAGAAAATATGCATCTATCTCCCAAATATGTATGAAATAAAAGTGGATGGTTTCATCAACTGCTTAAGTCTAAATAAGACACATTCCTTGCTTAGGTGGCCTATCTTAAAATCTTACTGAGGGCAATTTGGAGATAGTGACCTAAAATGCTAATAAAGTCCGACAGTGCCGTACTCTCATTGTACAAGAAAAACGAAATAGTTCAGACTACGATGGAAGAAAGCCACTCCATTAGTGCGAGGCAGCTGATAAGCTTCGTCAGTGCCGGCTTTAGACAAGAGTCTGATAAAAAGCAATTTTGCCTGTCAGTAACAGTATGTAGGCCTGACCCTTGAATACGGAGCAATTTTTCTATCAGATAAACAATAAGTAGCCCAGTAACGAGATAATTTATGCAGCATCACTTTTTTTGAGCAAAAAGATCAACCTCTACCACTGCAGAGTTGTTCCTGGTAGCCTTTCTAGTTCAATCTGTGCAAGAAGCACAGAATAAGGTTAGCCCTCAGATTACCCTAAGATACAATGAATAGGGACACTGCCCCCTGGATACAAGATATACCAGTACAATATCAAACAGAACTGCCTGAAATTTTATCTACAGCAAAGGCCAAGGAATGGTCTCATAGAAAAAATGCCCTTCACAGTATTTTCTCCCAAGCTTCTTTGCCAAGCTGTTGCGGGGACTATATATTCTTCAAGATTACCATGATCCCATAGCTTATGCTGACTAACGTATACGACTTCTTGTTACAAGAGAAATTTGCAGCCCTTCCAAAGGAAGTCATCAACATACTTGCCAAGATTACAAAATTGAAAGTTTATAAAGGGACAGAGGTCAGAAAGATAGGTCATTTCAGTTGTGCTCAGTCATTACATCAACTTAATTAAATCTGAAAATGTATTGTTTTCTATCTAATAGAGTGGGCACTTTAAGAGTTTGAAAATCTAATCACCAAAGTACCTCTCCAAGTGTCCTCCCCATGGACTCTATGAACTTTGTTGGAAAGAAAACCCAACAGTAATGTGGAGGACACAAAAGAGAACAGGAATATATGGAATAGGAATATATATGAGATGTTTGGTTAGGAAGAGATTAGGAATTTTCTGATAATACTACTGAAGATGCTCAATGATAACTCAAAAGGCATTCTTTAAAATGCAAACAACTCAAATTATCCATCGACTGACAAAAGAATAAACAAAATGTGGTGTATTAATACAATGGAATATTATTCAGCCAAAAAAAGAAATGAAGTACTGATACATTCCACAACATGGATGACCTTGAAAATATTTTGCTGAAGAAGCCAGACACAAAAGGCCACATGTTGCACGATTCCATTTACATGAAACGTCCGTAACAGGCAAATCCACAGAGACAGAAAGTAGATTAGTGGTTGCCAAGGGCTGGGGTGGAGAAGGAATGGGGAGTGACTGCTAATGGGCACAGGGCTTCTTTTTAAAATGACGAAAATATTCTGGAATTAGAGGTAATGGTGGCACAGTCTGAATACACTAAAAACCACTGAATCATATACTTTAAAGTGGTGAATTTAATGGGGTGTAAGCCATATCTCTTTAGTTCAGCATTTCTACTGCCCCTTACGCCCCTCTGTGCTCAACAGAGGGCCTGCCTCTCAGGACACCCAGTGTGTTAGACTTCAGTGTTGCCCTATTTATGACATCAAGAGGAAGTGATCTTACAGAAAGATTTAAGCGCTCATACCATTTTTATTTCATCATGTTTAAAGTGAAAAGCGTCAAATCAGGATACCTAGTGTCCTCTTTGGCCACTCAGGTGAAAGCAATCCAAAATGCCCCTACTGTGACAAAAGCAGGTTATCCAATTATCCCGGGGCTTTTGTTTTCTAAAGGTCAATTCTTACTGAGTTCCTTCTTTACCTATCAGATGACGAACTGCCAATATTAACATATCTATAGCATTTCAGATAGTCCTGAGCCTCTGACCAGTACGTTTTGAAAAAGATAAGCCATTAATTCTAATCAAGATTCATTCATCTCATACTACAGAACTGTGTTAGAGTACCAATGTTTGATCACTCAAAATAATGACTTCTGATTTCAAAAAAGTCTTTTGGTACCTTTTCGTTACACCACTATCTTTGTCAACATGTGTGCAGTGCTAGGATCTTTTGTTTGATACACAAAACAGAACGCTCATTCATAAGTCTGGAAGCAGAATGAATACGGATTCAGTTAACTATCTGCCACTATTGATCCTAGATTGTTATCTTAGACTTCCTTGAAGTTACCAAGTGACCCACTTCTGACTGTATTGTGAAAGACTGCTTAACAGGGAAAAAGTACTTAGGAATGCAACGCCTCCTCAGTTTATCTCCATGAGGTGCCATCTGTTCACAAGCAATGTCTTCAGAGAAAACCGTAATTCCACAGAGGTGGTCATCACGTTAGCAAGGTCACACCACATGCAGAACCTCCAGAACCACAGTTACAGCAGAGGCACACAGAGCGAGACTAGAGCACGGTTTGAACAGCACCTCCAGAACCAGCACTTGGGGTGCGTGTGTTGGCAGTTTTAAGGGGAAGAGGAGGCAACAAGGGTGTCCTGTCCTTGTGAGCTCTTTCACTCTCTATAGAATGACACTTTAAACTCCTTTTAAATTTCAAAGGAAGTCCTGATAAGGATAACCTTTGAGTGGGTATAACCTATACACCCCAGATAACAAATCTGGGATACTGACTCGGGTTCTCTACAGCTCAAGGGTCACAATGATCAAAAAGGAATTTCTAGGTTCAGACACAGATGATTATAAATCTCTAATAAATGCGTACCATATAGCTTATTCAAGATTATGCATGGAAAGAGAAGCATAAATAAATCTCCGGAGATTACATCCCCTAAGAATTAAATTATCTGTAACCACAGTCATACAAGTGAAGCCATCATTATACATTTGCAGGACCTAGATCAATACAGGACATGGTTTACAAGAACATGGTCCCTCTATAATGTCTACCTCTTACAATACTGTGTTATTCAGATTAGAAAACTAAGCAGCACAACTCACCTTAATGGTGACCCTAGTTCAGAGGCAAATATGACAAATCTAAAATCCTCAACGAGTTTAAAGACCCTTTCAGTCAATATTTTATTTTCCATCTGTAATTTATCAAAATTACTTACCAGAAGCAAAACGGACATACGGAGTTGCCTTTCTTCCCCATGTATTATTGTTTGGGGACATTAAAACTGAAGAGGAACCACAGAAACAGAAGCCTAGAAAATCCACAAACTATATATTGCTATATAATCATACTGTTTATGCATATACTATGAAAATAAAAAATAAATATACAAAAACAGACACACTTAACCCTAAGATATCTCAAGTACGATAAGGAAGATTCCACTCCACTATCAAAGAGACTCCTAGGGTATATTTCAAATGTGTTTTCTCAAAATAATTAGTCAAGAACCCATGATTCCCAAACCTGGACCTGCATTTTCTCAGAAAAATGAAGATCAATGCAATGTTCTATTATGTAATTTTAAAAACACACCATCTCCTTCCCATGGTTTTCTAAGTAAATATCTGAGCAGCTAAGTAGTTACTCCTACAACTAAACAGCTTTCAATCTATTATAACCTAATTACTTGAAAAACAGGATACCTTGGGAAAAAAAAAAAAAACAACACTAATTCCTCTGCGAAAGGAGAAGCTGGATAAATTTAGTTGTCACTGAGTAGTAAGATTTATGGACTTCCTTTATTTCTGCCTCCCTGACAACCACATTTTTTTGGTACCTCACTAGGCAGAGGATGATAATTAGTAGCTACTGTCATGCTATAATTAAAGATCAAATACCTTAGTTGCTTCAAGAACTCAACATCAGAGTTGCTATTAATAAGCTTGATGAACTCTTCATAAGAAGGAGCATAGGTGTAGGCTCTCTTGTGATGTTCATTCATCTGTTCTCTGCGCTCCAACTGGGCAAGTAGCATCTGGTTAATGTAATCTGGATTACTAAGTAAATCCACTACTGGCTTCAAGACTGTGGGAAGAAGAAGAAAGCACCACTGAGAAAGGTATTGTCCTTTAAAGGAATTGTTTTTCTTTTACAGAACTGAAACCACATTTGGGAAACGTTTTTAAACTACCCAAATGGGGAAAATACAAACAACTCAAATATTCAAAAATGCGTGTGCGTGTACATACAGCTCCCTCTGGGTATGCTACCAACTACGGCCACAATCAAGTGGTTGATTTAACAAACGAGTTAAGTTTAAAGGAATAATGAAAGAAAGTCATTTGCAACCCAGGTTCCTAACAAAGACATCAAAATTAAGTACACTGATTATTTTCCTTTTATTTATTTTTTTATAAGGCTCAATAGGTTTTGTCTGCCAAAAGATGAAAGTGAACGTTCTCCCAACTGGTGAATGCAGACCTCAAGGAAGAAGTTGTCAAAAAGTCAATAACACGACTACAAACTCATCCTACTAACTTTAGGTTAAAAGGTCCCCTTTTCGGGGTGCCTGGGGGGCTCAGTTGGTTAAGTATCAGAGTCTTGATTTTGGCTCAGGTCATAATCTCAGGGTCCTGGGATTAAGCCCGGCGTCGAGTCTGCTTGAGGATTCTCTCCCTCACCTTCTGCCCCTCCTCCCCACCACTTGCACACATGCATGCTCACACATACTCTCTTTCTCTAAAATAAATAAATAATCTTAAAAAAAAAAAAGTTGCCTTTTCTGGGGTGCCTGGGTGGCTCAGTTGGTTAGGCAACCAACTCTTGAGCTCAGCTGAGCTGTTGATCTCAGGGTTGTGAAGCCAAAAATAAAAAATAAAAATAAATTTAAAAATTCCCTTTTCTCTATGTTTGGTATCCACTAATGACCACAGACAATAAATGAGACAATCAATCAATGCATATCAAATGCAATGTTATTTGAGATTTTGAGGTAAGAGAAATTTCTCTTAGGTCTTGTTTTCTTCCATTTTTCGTATTCTGGCCAAGCATCTCCCTCATTATACGTCCTTTAGTAATTACATTATACTGTGGTACAGCTCCTTTTTTGTTTATTCCAAGTTCACAAAATTACATATAGGCATTATCAATGAATCTTCTATCTTAAAAGTATTTTAAGTAAATGCACACTAGAGTTTGAGTACAGGTATTCTTTCATTGATGAATATATTATTGACCTGGATAATTCAAAAGCTACCCTAAAGGGATGCTTCCCTGTGAAGAACATAAGGACTAATTATCCTTTGTCAAAATAAACAACAGAATGGATTATGCATTTGGCAACATGTTACATAACAAACTTGTTTATCATGGATGGCCAAATAATGCTGTCTTTAAGTGACACTTCACATTTGAAAATCTGAAAATATCTTAGCTCCCACATGTCCCATGATATACAAGGTCCGCATAGGTATATATAAAGTGTTATCCACATTAGTATGTAGAACATTTGTTTGCATATCATTTGTTTGCATATTTGTTATCACATTAGTAATAAGAATTATTTATAAAAGTCTACCTTTTGTTGTGAGTATTTCTGCAAGCATTATACGTAAGCTGAGAGACTGGACATCCTTTGAGGGAAGGAGACAAAACACCAGAACCCGAGAACACGTTTGTAGGAATCTCACTTCATCATATGAGTTCCTCAAGCATGTATGTAACACAAAAGGCCTTGGTTGTTCTTCATGTCTAAAAGAAATTAATGAAGAGAGGGAAGAGGAAGGAAAGAAATTTCTGGAAACAATTTGGTTATGTATCAAGTATAAAATATCTCAAATGGACAATACATGTTGTAATAATTGTGTCCACTCCTCAAAAATGTCAATAGCTAATAATTTTCTCAATCACAGACTAATTTAGAAAAATGCTAATGCATGCTCTTTCAGGATTTCAAACCTTAAGTAGCATCAACAATTACACATAACTCCCAAATCACAGCAACAATCCAGAAAAGTATGAGTGTTTCTTTAACTGGATTATTTTTAAGTCCCTTAGATGTCTTCTTAAATGTGATCTACAGCTTCATTTTTCAAAAAAAACTTAAGAAAACATAACCAGAGTCACTAGACAGCTTTCCTGACTAAGTAATCATGGGATAAAAATGCTACGGGTTTTCTACGAGGAGCAGGTCCGTGACGTCCTTGATGCTACAGAAACTGGTGGCAAACTGCCTTCTGTGAGGTTCCCAAGTATTTTCTAAAGAGTCTTGCCAACTGTGGTCACAGGCTTCCCTATCAGCACTGACCCTATCCTCATCCCAGGACCATTAATTTGGAGGATCTGAGTGAAGAGGAGTAGAAAGTAGAACTTTCTATACCTCCTTTTCCCACAGTACCTTGATAGGAGTAGTTCAAGAAAGACTGGGAAGTTCATTTTTCTAATACCTTCCAGATAAGAGACAACGTTTATGGACTTCTTATATTAACTAAATATAATGCACCCAATCCTGGGCAAGGGGTGACACTACGCAGAGCAGAAGGAATCATACCAGGTGCTACATAGTATTGAAACAAATGCATATTAGTGCCTTTTACGACTCGCACCTCCGGAGTGTCGAAGGCAATTTCTTTTTGCACTGGAGAATGAAGACTAGTTTCCAGAGTAGGTACTCTAAAACAGAAAGATTTCCTCTTTGTCTTCTACGCCAAGCAAGAAAAATTCAACACTAATATGAAAAGCCAACAAAAGAAACAGATTTTAAGACTAACCCTTTACATATATAGTGATATATGTTAACTCTTTAAAAATGGCATCTTCAGGGGTACCTGGCTGGCTCAGTTGGTAGAACATGAGACTCTTGATTTGGGGGGCATGAGTTCAGGCCATTAGGGGTAGAGTTTACTTAAAAAAAAAAAAACAAAAATAAAAAATAAGTAAATTTAAAATGGCATCTTCAATTATTTGAAATTCTAGCTATGCTGCCAGTTAGAGATGATCTTTTAGTATAGTAAGATCTAGATGATACTTGTCTCATCAAGCACTTTTAAGGATGAAACTTTACTTTAAAATAGGTAGTCGGTTAACAATTATTGGGGAAAGCTGGCCCCAAAAAACTAACGACAGAAGCGTCTTTCTATAATAACAAAATACCTCTCAAAGTATTCACAATCCTTTCTCTGTTCCAATGGAAGGCAGACAAAAGGAGCCTGGCCATCAGACTTCTACAAGTTCATCTCCCTCCTAGAACTGAGTTAGGGAAAAACTTTCTGAGTGAGCATAAAAGGCCAGATATCTGGTCAGACGCACTCCATCTAAGGAAAAGGGAGAGGCCAGTGCTTCCCTGGAATCCCTCTGCTCACTCCAAGCAGGATATTCCTATGATGGCTTCTAGTTCATGGACATCAAGTACTGCTTCAGAACCCGAGAAAAGATCCCGAGGCGCGTGGCTGCTTCTGGGTCAGGGGGTGTCCATGCACTTGTGTGCAGGCAGATCCTCCTCCTGCCAGTGTGGATGGATCATTTGTTTACTCCAAGTCCTACTACTTGCATCTGGGTTCTCATTCCTAGTGAGCAAAAGGACATTCACCTCTTGTGAATTTCACATGTACGACAAGACTTAATCTTCCCACCTACACCGAGAAGCAGGTAACATCAGCAGCATTTCATAGATGAGAACATTGAGGATCTGAGTGGTTAGCGAATAGTCCAAAGTCGGAGGTAATAAATGGTAGAAATAACTCTCCTGTTCAGCCTGACTCTCAAGTCCAGACTCTACGCTACTCCATAATCAAAGACCGCAAAGATGAAAGGGGGGAAAAATTCAGAGATAAAGACAGAAAATATGAATAAAGAACATTATTTTTTCCCCTTAAACAGCATGCCTGTACTTGACTAGTACAATCAAACACATAGAGATTGTAAGAAGGAGACTATGAAATTAAAGATGCTACTGATCAAACAGCATAAAAAGAATCAGTTTTAGATTTTCCTGAAACATGCTGGAACAAGACAGATGGGACAAAGGAAGAAGAAGCAGAGGCAAGACTTAAATGTGATCTGGACTGGGTTTAAAGCAGCAACAGAACATCAGCCTGGAAATAAACACAAGCTGACCGGAAAGCTGCCTTCCACACCATCGCCTAACGGTCAACCAGTGTATGTGTTGCTTTTATTAATGCAATTTATTATTCTCTTGTCTGACAGTGGCCAATTCAGTTGGGTGCTTCCCAGGCTGCCAAAGTCATTTTGCAGCTGATAGATATCCGCACACCGATGGAGATTTCTAGGACGAGGGCACTATTTACCTGGGGCAGGCAAGTGCAGACACAGCCATCAAACCTAGACACACTGTCTGCCAGTCTCATTGTGTGATTTGTAGAAGATAATGCATTCACAGATATTAGTTAGGGTTCACTTCTAGGGCATAATCATCTATATGCAAAACACTAGTAACCAACTGGCACTTTTTCAAATATCTATAATCCCAGAGGACAGTGGTAGATTTTTTTTTCTTTAATAAGAATCATCAACTAGAGCTTCTAGGCATAGCCCAGATATCAGCAAAATAAATCTACCGTTGGTATAAGAAAACTAGAAGCCCAGAGGGAAGGCGTTTCTAAAATGGAATCAATTATCTGTTTCTATTATTGTGATGCTTTACCCATAATATCTTTATATTAGTCACAAAAGCAGTAATTTCAGAAGCTGGTAAATGTCTCCATGAAAAATATATGCTCATGTTCAAATTAGATCATCATGAAAATACTAAATTTCTCTAACCACTTGCTCTTCTCCCAAACCTAAATCCATCAGTCTTCTCACTGGAATAAAACATAGATTTAAAATACTGTCCTTCATTGAACCATAATTTAAATACTTTAAAATGAGCTTCCACTGAGTTCAGACAAGTCTTGGACAGTACCTGGCAGGCAGAAGCAAGGAGCCCTTTATACAACAGATATTACAGCAAACCAGGAGGAGCTCCTAGGGGTTGCTAAACACTTGAAAAGAGCAGCTGAAGGTCTTGAGACATCAGGGGTATAACCCTAGAGTCCTCATTCTCTCCCTTTCCTTGTCAGTTCACACACTCCCTTCCTGGAAGTTGCTTTCTCTACCAACAACAGTTTTCAAAGGGTGGCGTGGGGACCCCTATGTGTAAGACAAAATGTCACTTGTCTTTTCCACTCCTGTTCTCACCAGCAGAGTGGAGCGTCCAGAGGCCCCCTAATGTGTGCCTACACCATCACTCTACTGGCTAATGGGAAGTGGACTGTGTTCGTGCACTTTAAAAATGTCTTGGTTTTAACAGCTGACATGGTAAATATCGATAGTATAACAAGAGGTGAGGTGGTATACATTTAACAACTGGCTCCCCAAGGGGAAAAACAGCTCATTTGTAGCATTCGCCCACTGCACAGTGTAAATACTCCCACCATGGCCAATGACAAGCTAGCAAGGTGATATTCCTGATCTCAAAGTAAGGAAGGGATGTGCAGTCAGCTCTTGCAAACGCAAACCAGTACAAGCTGGTTCTAGCACCCCACAAGATAGAACCCACATAAACAAGAGTGCTTTAGGGGGAGCCTGGCTGGGTCAGTCAGAAGAACATGCAACTCTTGATCTCGGGATTGTGAGTTTGAGCCCTACGTTGGGTGTAGAGATTACTTAAAAACAAAACCTTAAAGAAAAAAAGTGCTTTTAGGTTTTCAACAACTTTAAAGAATACAGAGGGATCCTGAGACCCTCTGTATTCTGAGAATACAGAAAAATCTGAGAACAATTGCTCTACAGTAATTTTTTTCAAATCGTGGGTTGTGACCCAGAAGGAATAAAATAAAATTTAGTTCATCTCAAATACCATTTTTAAAAAGATGTTAACACAAAAATATCAGTTATCACAGGTAATAAGAGTATTGTTTTATGAAACTGGGTCACGATATAAAATGTCTTTCTTACTATGGGTCACCGTTTTTAAAAAATGCAAAACATTAGGGGCAGCAAACTGGAAAATATTAGGCACACGATGGCTCTGTACATTTTGATCTCATAAGCCTGTGCGACACAGACTTTGGGAGGGAGAACGACTGATGGAAAGAGGCAATACAGCCAAGAACAGGGAGCTGCTGCTGCGCAAGGACATTCAGCAAGTAGGCCCCACTGAGCAACAGCACAGGGCAAAACAGGGACTGCCCGCTGACAAACTCACTAGGCAGGGCCTCTCAGAAGAGAATAGGAGTCACCACCTGCCCAACAAGGATGCCAATGCTTATCCATCCTCATTTGTATTTTTCAGATACCCACTCTCTCCCCTGAAAGTAGAGGTAGAAGAGTAGCAGTGAGAATAGGCCACGTTAACTGTAAGGAGCACCCCTCCTACTGAGTCCACATCCAAACAGGCAGAAGACTACTCCTTTCTTTCAGTAAGATGACCTTTATACGCAAGTTAGAAGTGCTGTAATTCAGCATTCTCACACTCACTCAGGAGTAGGACATACAATTAAGAGCCTACCAGCAAACCTCTAAACGTAAGGATTTGTTACAAGCTCAGAAATGGCCTTGAAGTCTTCCTTCCAAAGGCAGAGTCACCTCATAGGCACAGATCTTGTCAGTGGAACAGTACAAAGCGCTAACAAGCCTAAATATTCACAATTTTCATATTGAAACATTTCTAATTACAGCCCACAAACCCCAATATTGAGTTCTTTTTAAAAGTCAATTTTCAGGATACGGTGATGCAACAGAGCTCTCAACAAAAAGAAATTCTAAACCTTACTAAACATTGTAAACTCATGGACACTTCACAGTATAAGACACTGTATTTAAATTTTCTACTTCTAGGTACTCATGATTCTATAAACAAGCTCACGACAGTGCTGGCTCGGTAAAATTCATTTCATTGTTTAAGTTTTTCACAAAATTAAAGAAGTCCATAAAGGGGTTTTCTATTAGAGAGTTATAAAAAAAATCTACTCTACCACTACACTATAAATGTTCTCCCTCAATATATCTATATTTCAAGCCAAGAGCCAGCAAGAGGCAGAAAATTCTAGAGTTTTATCTTGACTTTGACCCCTTTCTGTATAAGAAAAATATTTTAATGTGGAAAAAAAGTGGGGGAGGTTGTTCATGTTTGAACAGTTACCTGGCATTCGCAGCTTTCAGGTCACAGAAATGAGTGAGTAAAGTTCTTACAACATCATTGCAGATGACTTTAACCACATCCACGTGGCTCAGTCTGTGACGCAGCTGTCTGGCAATTTCCCAAAAGTCTTCCAAGAGCAGATGGTAAAGCTGTCCCTCATCTCTGCTGAGATTTCCATACCAGGACAGAACGAAATCTCTATAACTGTAGTCAAACACTACCAGGAATAAACAAAGCAATGAGTAAATCTTAGATGAAAGAAGCATATACCAAGACCGCATTTCTACTAGACGCTGAGGACCTACTATTTAATATTCACTGTTTAAAATATAAAGAGAGTAGATAACACAAGAGAAGACATAATCTTTCCTAGAATATTTGAAAATAAAAAGATTCTCATCTAACTAAAATTCTGGAGGTGTGGTGACCATATGTCCTGAATTTTTGTGGACAGCCCAATTTCTAAATATTCTATCCTGGGGCCAAACTATCTAAATTTATAAAAAAACAGAGCATCTTACACAGTGGCAACACACTTATCGAGTCTGCCAGTCATCAATTTATTGCCTCTTGCTTCCAAATTCACCCTTTCTTGCCCTGCTTTATGATACTGGAGATAGACCATGTAAACATTTCTTTGCCAACCCATACCATGTTAGAGTTTGTCAGGAGAGGATGCTGGGGGGACTGTGGAGGAGGAAGGGGCTTCTTCTCGTCCTGGTTCCTGTGTGCTCTTCTCTGATTGCTCCTGCAGTGTGCGGCGGGCAGCAGCAGGCAGGGCATCAGATGGCCTCACCCCCCGCAGATTCTAATGGCATTCAGAGGGCAGCTCCCCAGAGAAGTCTGCTAGTACCCTGGGGTGGCTTCCCGTAGCCTGTGGTATCTCCCCCAAACTTCTCCACCATTACCTGGGCCACACCTGTGCCCTCTCCAGTGAGACCTGGATCTCAACTTGGGGGTGAAGAAGGAACCCACTCCCAAACGTATCCCTGCTTGAAGTGCTCTGCCTTGGCCCCAGAAGTAGTGATTGCTCCCCTTATCTGCTCTTCCTATATTCTATGGAGTTCTTTTTATTCCTCAGTAGCCAAGTCCCTTGGCAAGTTAATCATTCTTTATATTAAACTTTCTTGTTCAAATATTATGTGGTTTCTGTCTCTTAATGAGACCCCAACTAACGCAGGAAGAATCCCCTAAGTCAGAAATCACACCAGGCTCAGCATCTGTGGCTGACAACCTTCTTTGGAAAATTTCTAGTATCTCTTTTCTTAATTCTGGATCAATTTTATGCCTTGGAAATAAAAACCCTTAGCTCTAGAGCAGTGCTGTCCAACAGAAATAGGAGAGTCACATACATAATTTTAAGTGTCTAGTAGCCACACTAAAAAAGGAAAAAAGAAACAGGTTAAATTTTAATAATATGTTTCAACTAATATATCCAAAATATTATGATTTCAATATATAATCAAGACTATCAATTAATGAAGTTTTTTTTTAAGATTTTATTTATTTATTTGACAGAGACACAGCAAGAGAGGAAACACAAGCAGGGGGAAGTGGGAGAGGGAGAAGCAGGCTTCCCGCTGAGCAGGGAGCCCGACGCGGGGCTTGATCCCAGGACCCTAGGATCATGACCAGAGTGAAGGCAGATGCTTAACTATCTGAGCCACCTGGGCACCCCAATTAATGAGATTCTTTTCCCATGCTAAGTCTTCACCATCTGGTATATATTTTATACTTTCAGCACATCTTAATTTGGACTAGCCACATAACTCAATCGCCACTTGTACACAGTAGTTCTCTGTTGCTCAAGGCAGCTCAAGTCCACATAGAAGATGAAGACTGAAAAATAAAAATGTTACTGGACTAAAGTCGTGATTTTCCCAAGGGAGGAAGAACACAGCCCCATATCCATGTTTCAGCATAAGGATACCTGTACTATTTTTTAATCACTGCTTATTTCTCAAGGTTTTCTCTTCCTTCTTCAAATACCACTTGATTTGGCTTAATTTTGATATGACCATACTTTGTCTCAGATAAATAGTCTATCCTCTTGCTTTGCTTTGTTCCCAAGAATCCTGTGGAACAAAAAGTAACTTGGGATCCTGATTTACTGCACACCTGGCCCACAAATGTCTGACCCATAATTCACAAATAATTCTGCAGGCCAGGATTGGGTGCTTGTTTTATTCATCTTGATTGCTATACACCAATTTTAGATGGGCTTAGGTAGGGGGGGAGATGGGAAGGTGGCAGGAGGGAGGTCTCAGTTCTTAGAAAACTGAATAGCAAATGGAACCTCCAGCTCAGAGTTCATCTTATGTAAGGATTCCATATATGTGCAAAAGCCCACAAGTCAAGGAAAGCACCGTTCTTGTTTTAATATTCTGTGATGGCTTTTTTTTTCTCAGAATATCAACTATGAAAGTATTATCCGATGCTTTTCCACATTTCCAGAATTTCTGCATTGCAGCTTTATAATAATTCACAAAATGGCATCTTAAATCCCATAGGTCAAAAACATACATAAATCATCAAGAATTTTGTTCACAGACACATATGTACAAAGGTTTAGCTAAATCCTCAAAGTGATTCCACTGGCCTCAGTAGTGGAATAAGACACATAAGATAGCTTAAGCTTTATAGCTGAGAACGATTACTTGCCAAAGACTAAGGGGCAGGCATTTAAAAGAAAAAAAAAAAAAAAAAAGAGATACTACCTCAATCTTTCATTTTTCATTAAATAAGCATTTAATTCTGGTATGTACGGCTTCCAGTAGAATAGATATAGGCTGGACACAAAAGTAAAGGCAAAACAAAAGCAAAACCAACAAATAAATCATTTCCTAAACCTTTTGGCTATTTTCCGATCACTTCCAAATATTAATTTGAACAAATGGTTATGTTTTCTAGATTTTACAAAAGGTAGCCACATCTCATTCCTAATTGGACTATTCCATTTAGGAGAAAGCAGAAATGGTTTCTGACCTGGATATTTAAGAAATTAGAGTAAAAACAGGAGTAGGCTAATCCCATAATCTCACTTATTGACAAAAAGTAGACCATAGTTCCTACACAGTAATTGTGTTACATCCTCTCAAGAAATTGAGGCTCCAAGAAGTGAAATAACTTGCTCAAAGTCAAATAAGTGGTAAAGCCAAGTGTCCTATCTGCCAGTCAAACACTCTTCCTACTCAGCACACTGTAGTCCTGCATGAAGGTGGAATAAGTCACATGAGTAAAAGACATGAGAAATCTGAATAGCGGCCCTTTCCATTGGATATCCAGCTTCTTTAAAACATTTATATGAAAAAAATATGCTAAAAATTGTCCTAGAAGGCACTAATAGGACCAATGGGTGGAAGTCATAAGAAATTGTTTTTCCATTCAACATAATGAATAAAATCATTAAAGCTATTCAAGATTCACAGTAAATGGTGAATATTCTATCATAAGAAACTTTTAAACGAGCTGGATATCCAATGGACAAGGATGACCTAGAAAAAATTACTTCCTGAGATGGGGAGCTGAATTATGTAATCTCCACAGACTCTTGTCTGCAAAGCTTTTATATCCTTCTTCTGGTAAGAGCCACCCTGACTACAAAGCACTGCTAATTTGTTCATTTGCAATTCTTTCTCCCTTACTCTTTTTTTTTTTTTTTTTAATTTTTTAATTGTTATGTTAATCCCCATACATTACATCATTAGTTTTAGATATAGTGTTCCATGATTCATTGTTTGTGCATAACACCCAGTGCTCCATGCAGAACGTGCCCTCCTCAATACCCATCACCAGGCTAACCCATCCTCCCAACCCCTCCCCTCTAGAACCCTCAGTTTGTTTTTCAGAGTCCATCGTCTCTCATGGTTCTTCTCCCCCTCCGATTTCCCCCCCTTCATTCTTCCCCTCCTGCTACATTCTTCTTCTTTTTTTCTTTCTTAACATATATTGCATTATTTGTTTCAGAGGTACAGATCTGAGATTCAACAGTCTTGCACAGTTCACAGCGCTTACCAGAACACATACCCTCCCCAGTGTCCATCACCCAGTCACCCCATCCCTCCCACCCCACCCCCCACTCCAGCAACCCTCAGTTTGTTTCCTGAGATTAAGAATTCCCTTACTCTTTTATTAAACAAAGTTGTCATACCACAGAATTTTTAACTAGTAGCAAATAAACCTATAACCCGAAACATTTGGGAAATAGAAGCATTTTTCCTTTCATTAAAATTTAGTTTCAAATTATAGAAGGAAATTAAAAGCAATTATAAGAGACTTAATATCTTTAAAATAAGATCTTCGGGCGCCTGGGTGGCTCAGTTGGTTAAGCGACTGTCTTCAGCTCAGGTCATGATCCTGGAGTCCTGGGATCGAGTCCCGCATTGGGCTCCCTGCTCAGCGGGGAGTCTGCTTCTCCCTCTGACTCTCCCCCTCTCATGCTCTCTCTCTTTCAAATAAATAAATAAATCTTTAAAAAAATAAAAAATAAAAAATAAAATAAGATCTTCTTAGCACACTAAAGGATTTATGTGAAGGGCATATTCATCTACATAATTTCCCATTACACGTGTTAACCACACACTGCATATGTTAATTAATACAGCTCTAAAATACTCCTCCAATACTACATTTTTGTTAGGAATTGGTAAAAATGAATATGGGTAAAGATCTCAACTCAGGGGCACCTGGATGACTCAGTCAGTTAAGCGTCTGCCTTCCACTCAGGTCATGATCTCAGGGTCCTGGGATCGAGCCCCGCATCCCGCTCCCTGCTCAGTGGGGATCCTGCTTCTCCCTCTCCCTCTGCCTGCCGCTCTGCCTACTTGTGTGTGTGCTCGCTCTCTCTCTCTCTCTGTGTCAAATAAATAAAATCTTCAAAAAAAAAAAAAACACAACTCAGTAATAGAAGATATACCTGGAACTAACAAATCTCTATCAATAGCTTATCAGTACACCTTTAACCTAAGTATTATAAAAATATAGCAAATATAAAAAGTGTGAAACAAGGGCAATTGGCTGGCTCAGTCCATAAAGCATGTGACTCTTGATCTCAGGTCATGAGTTTGAGCTCCATGTGGGGCAATAAAAAAAAAAAGAAGAAGAAGAAGAAAAGAAAAGTATAAAACAGAGCCATGATTCTACGTATATATTATGTAGCTAAATATACTCATTTATATACAAGTATATACATATACTCATTTAGATACAAGTGCACATATGAACAAAATATTTTAAAATATATCCAACGGATCAATTTGAAGAGACACAGAAATTCATGATAAAATTATTTTATGGTCTCTAAGAGATAAGCAGAAATAATATAACAAACCCCAATGAGAAATGGAAGAACACTTATGCTCATTGCCAAGCAAAGAGTTTTTCTTCTAAACACATAACAGCAGCCAACAAAAATTCAAGTGCTATTATCAAATCTATTTTCTAGACTACTCTCAATGAAATAAGCAGGTAAAAAGGAATCACTGCAGATTATAGAGAATGGAATAACATGTTTGGAACTCTGAGTAGGATTAATGTAAAAAAGAGGATTTAGGGTAACAAAGTAGGGAAAAACTTGAAGTGAGGAGACCAGTTAAAAGGCTACCATGTTAGTCTAGATAACGTGATATTAGGTAACCTCTACCTATAAATTTTCAGAACAAAGAATGACTCAAACTAAGGAAATAGTATAAGAGAAAGAGCTCCATGAGAGCCATTCTTCTACCTCTGCCTTTTCCCCAGAGCAATTCAAGATACAGTCTTCCCTGCCCAAGAGGTAAGGCCCCAAGGGTCATAAACATCCATGACCTGAGTCCCTTTGAACAAAGAAAGAGAGCTCATTCAACCAGGAACTGGCCTAATGGTAATAAGGACAATAATAATTCCATCGTTCATATAGATAGCACTCTGCAGTTTGCAAAGTTTTTAAAATGCAATTAGTAATTACTGTCTATGTGTGGAAGGAAAGCCAACTTCTGGGAAAATTTAGGGTTATTAGTTTATGTCACTGATTGAGGTGTTCATTCAGTCAACAAAAAATGTATACATATTTCACACCACTGGGTAGAGTCATGAACTAGAAGAGTTGAGCCTAAAGGAGGTTAGGGGTGGGAGTGGAAGGTGGGAGAGTCATGGTCTTTCAAGTGTAGGTTCTGCTCCCTCTGTGTCAGCATCTAATTCTTACAGTCTACCATCGTCTGGAAATGGCCACAGAGAGCCTAGTAAAAGAGATCACCACATCAGGTTCACCTTATCTAAGACAGGTTCCAAAGAAACTGAAAGTTCTGTTATACTTGGACAACGACCTTGTAATATCTTCTGTTATCATGATCGTTCACGTTATGGCCTTTTGTATAACCTGGACACTTTATTTTATAGGCACATTTACCCCTGAAATTCAGAAAAGTATTAAGAGCCAATCAAAACTAACAGAAATATGTTCATCTGGAAATGTACATTAATATTACATTTGTGAAGGATACTCCAAAAAGTAATGGAAGTAATGGTATTTATAAGACACTTGGACAACATCTTACAAGTCAAAGTGCAGAGGTCAGTATCCTCAATGCTTCGAAAAAGATAACATTACAAAGAACTGTATTTTCAATTCAAGAATTTAAATTGAAAGTTCTCCTGAGCAAATAGCAGGTACTCATTACTGAACTATATTATCTGGTCCACATTAGTGAGGTAATTCAGGGTAGCCTAGTAAAAATTATGCTATAGATCTGAGATTTAATACTCATAAAGATTTTCAAAAGTATCTCCTGACAGTCTTCCTGGAAATGTAACTTTAGGAGAAACTTTTGAGAGCATCTGGTATAGAAAGGTGGCTATTCTGACTTCTCAAACATATGGTTCATTCATACCATATCTGAATCCCTAAAATACAGTTTTTACACTTAAAATTGGCTAACAAAGCACAGCAAATATATACTTCAATCATCTTCCCTGGGTATGCTGTTCAACTTCCAGCATTTTTAGCTTTAGTAATTTTTTTTGAAGATTTTATTTTTAAGTAATTTCTACATACAACATGGGGCTCAAACTCACAACCCTGAAACCAAGAGTCACATGCTCCACTGACTGAGCCAGCCAGGCACACCTCATAGCTTTAATAATTCTCATTGCTTCACAGAAAGCCAAACTGTATTATTTTGAGCTGCACTTTTAAATATTACTTCTCTCTTCTTTGTAATTCAATCTATAGAGATTTAAGACCAAGTCCTAATTTATATTGAGCTACAACACAAGCATACTTTTAGTAACAACAACAAAAAACCCACCCATGAACATTTATACATGCATATACACACATATACCTTGTATTTTACTCAACTCTTTGAATAAATCTGTTTTTAAAATACGTATTCTAGGGGCGCCTGGGTGGCTCAGTCGTTAAGCATCTGCCTTCGGCTCAGGTCATGATCCCGGGTCCTGGGATGGAGCCCCACATTGGGAAGCTCAGCGGGAAGCCTGCTTTTCCCTCTCCCACTCCCCCTGCTTGTGTTCCCTCTCTTGCTGTCTCTCTTTGTCAAAAATTAAATAAAATCTTAAAAAAATATATGTATTCTAAAGGGAGTAAAACAAATATATAAAGGTAAGATGGAATAATTATGTTATCTACTTCAAACTAACTTTAAATAATTTTTAAATACTCCATAAGCACTTCATATCAACTGAACTCAAGTTACTGCAGCCTTAACAAGTGTACCTGCTATTAAATTTTGCAAACATACCAAGAGACCCTCAATTTTACCAATATAAGTCTACTATAGCTAGCTAATGACATTCAGAATTTCAATTAAATATACTGGTGCCAGGGCTTAGAAATGCAAATTAACATACTCCAGAGATGCATATTATAATCACTACAGGTTTTCTAAATACTTATGAAACCTCTTAACTTTCTCAACATGTATTTCTAGATTCCAATTCTTCATTAAATTAAATGTCTAAAATTTTTTAGAAGACAATTTTGGTTTTAGTTTATTGTTTTTAATGACTGCCTGATGCATACATTTTACTCTCATAACCAACTTTACAGCAGCCTTTAGTTCTTCTTTTGGTAGATGATATAATATTCAACTTCACTGAAAATCATTTTGCTTAAAACAAGAGGAAATTGTAAACATTAAGAATACAGTGGAAAAGAAAAAAATTATTATACCAAAGTGTAATTAACTAAAGCTCTTACCCAAAGGCTTTGGATAATACTGTTCTTTCAAAATAAATCATTGCACAGAAATTAGACTGAGGATGATGTGGTTTGGGTTTTTTTTGGTTTTGTTCTGTTTGGGTTTTTGTCAACCAGACCTCAACCCTTATCTTTTTTTTTTTTTTCATAAACACTTCTGAAACAAATTGGTCCATGGTTAAGTAAACATGCTATCTCAATTACAGAGCAACTTCACAGTCTTAAAAAATTAAAGAGATATCCATGTTCATAGCAGCATATTCACTATAACCAAAAGATGGAAGCAACCCAGATATCCAACAATGGATGAATGGATAAAGAAAATGTGGTTATAAGGGGCGCCTGGCTGGCTCAGTTAGTACAGCATGCGACTCTTGATCAAGGGGTTATAAATTGAAGCCCCACACTGGGTGGAGAGCTTACTTAAAAAAATAAAGAAATATTTTTTTAGATGTGGTTATATACATAAAATGGAATATTATTCAACCTTAAAAAGGAAGGAAATTCTGACATATCCTACAAACATGGATTAACCTTGAGAACACTATATTAAGTAAATATGCCAAACACAAAAGGACAAATACTACATGACCTCATTTATATGTAGTACCTAGAGTCGAGTTCATGGAGATAGAAAGTAGATGGTGATTACCAGGATCTGGGGGAAGAGAGGAATGGGTATTGTGGCTTAATAGGTTCAGAGTTTCAGTCTTGCAAGACGAAAAGAGTTCTAAAGACTTTACACAGCAACAAAAATGTACTTAACACTACTAAACAGTACACTTAAAAATGGGTAAGATGGTAAATTTTACACTATGTGTATTCTACAACAATTAAAAGAAAAAGAGAAGAATTCCAATTCCAGGGATGGTGGAATAGCTTATATCAGACTAACCTTCCTACAGAAAACCATTAGGAACTCCAGAAAAAAAATATTAAAGAACTATTTAAAGGCACTGGAGAGAGGGGTGCCTGGGTGGCTCAGTCATTAAGCGTCTGCCTTCGGCTCAGGTCATGGTCCCAGGGTCCTGGGATCGAGCCCCACATCGGGCTCCCTGCTCGGCAGGAAGCCTGCCTCTCCCTCTGCTGCTCCCCTTGCTTGTGCTCTCTGTCTGTCCCTCTCTCTGTCAAATAACTAAAGAAAATATTTTAAATTTTAAAAATTAAATAAATACATAAAGGCACTGGAGAGCAAAGTCAGAGAAACTGAAGGGAAAACCTACCCTTGATAGAAGGGACTAGTACTGGTATGAACCACATTTATGTAACTTTCCCCGAAGCACTTGGCGGTCCTAGCGGCACAAGGAAGTTCAAACTTAGACTGAACATCTGTATTTTTTTTTAATATAAGGTATCAGAAAACAGAGTTAGGAACTGCCAAAGCAGACGGAAATAAGGGCAGGAAATACAAAGAAGACGGAGCCACAAAATCTGGATCACATGCTCTCAAACCCATTGCTGACTCTGCCCTACACATGCATGGAGGAAAGACTGCAAGGAGACCAGCTCACAGCAACAGGTGGAAAATTGGAAGAGCTGAGCAGGTACTCTGACCGCGTCTGGAGCTAGAGTCCTACCCGGTTGGTTAGAGGTGTGACTATGGACTTTCCACTGAAACTGTGTAAGGGACATGAACTAGATGACTTAAGCCTGTGTCCTAGGGCTGAGGGATTTACCTTAGACAAAATCCAGGCAGACCTGCCCTAAAAATATGGGTAAAACCAAGTATCCTCAAGGTGAACAGTCAAAAAATTAAGCTGCATACTAGACCAAAAACCAACACTCTTCAGAGGAAGATAACAGAAACTAGAATGTCTAGAAAGTAGCATCCACATTGTTCAGGATACAATAAAAAATAAGAAGACCTGAGAAGAAACCAAAAAAAAAAAAAAAGTAACACATACATAAGAGAAAAACCATGGATAGAAACCAACTCCAAGATAGCCTCAATTTTGGACTTCGCATAGACTTTAAAGCAACTATATATATATATGTGTGTGTTCAAGGAATTCAAGATAAAGATGGTCATAATAAGTGACAGATGGGGAAATCTCAGCAGAGAACCAAATAGAAATTCTAGACAGGGGACGCCTGGGTGGCTCAGTTGGTTAAGCATCTGCCTTCAGCTCAGGTCATGATCCCAGGGTCCAGGATCCAGGGAGCCTGCTTCTCCCTCTACCTGCTGCTCCCCCTGCTTGTGTGTGCACTCTCTCTCTCTGACAAATAAATAAATAAAATCTTTAAAAAACAAAAAAAAGAAATTCTAGACAGGAGAAGTACAATATTTGAAATAAAAAAATTTACTGGATACACTTAACTGTAGATTAAAAATGACAGAAAAACAGTCCATGAACTTGAAGACAGATGCATAAAAATTATCCTATCTAGAGAACAGAAAGAAAAAAGAATTAGTAAATTAGACATCATCAAAATTAAAAACTTCTGCTCAAAGACAACATTAAAAAAATAAAAGGCAATCTAAAAACTGGGAGAAAGTATTCACTGTAACTATATCTAACAAAGGATGTGAATCCAGAATCTTTAAAAACATTCCTACAAATAAATTATAAGTTAAATAAATTTTAAAAAGAAAGACTTGACCAGACACATCACAAATGAAGATATGGAAATGGTCAATAATCACATGAAAGGATGTTCAGCATCATTAGTTGCCACGGATATGCAATTTAAGGTCCCAGTAAGATTCTGTTTTACATTTATCAGAATAGTTAAAATAGAACGAATGGCAACAGTAAATGTTGGTGATAATGTAAAACAATTGGAACGGTCATACACGGTGAGAGTCTAAATAAAGACATCATCACTTTACAATATTATCTGGCAATTTCTCATAAAGTTAAACACACACCTTACCCTAGGCCTGTCAATTCTACTCCTTGGAATTTGTCCAACAAATACCAGATATCAAAACAACATGATGCCAGAGTAAGAATAAACATCATGAAAACATATGTCCACAAAAATACTTATTTATAGCAACTTTATCCAGTGTGTTTCAAAAAATTAGAAACAACCCAAATGTCCAAAAAAGAAAGGATAAATATATTGTGACACACTCATATTAGTATAATGGAATATTACTCAGTAGTAATAACAAAGAATGAACTGATACAGACAACTGATAAATCTTAAAAACATGCTGAGAAAAGAAGCCAGGCATAAAAGACTACATCCTGTATGATTCCATTTCTATAAGGTTTAAGAACAGGCAAAATTAGGGGCGCCTGGGTGGCTCAGTCACTGGGCGTCTGCCTTCGGCTCAGGTCATGGTCCCAGGGTCCTGGGATCCAGCCCCGCATCGGGCTCCCTGCTCAGTGGGGAGCCTCCCTCTCCCACTCCCCTTGCTTGTGTTCCCTCTCTCACTGAGTCTCTCTGTCAAATAAATAAATAAAATCTTTAAAAAACAAAACGAACAGGCAAAACTAATCTATAATGATAGAAATTAGAACAAGGGAAGGTGGGTTTGATTAGAGGGGTACAGGTGGCAAGCTTCCTGTAATGATAGAAATGTTCCTCAGTTTCACAGGGTTGCTGGTTACGTGGTTATACACATTTATGAAAATTACTGAATTGTATGTACACTTAAGATTTGTGCATTTCAAAGTATGTAAATTTTACCTCAATAAAAGCAATTATTTTTAAACCACGATTTTGAGATTATGAATAAAAATTATTGGATTTTAAATTTGGCTTTTATCAAAGTCATCATACTTTACTAATACAAATATTTTAGAAGTTTAATTAGTCCCCAAAGTTCTAAAATTCTACGAATCCACACAATTTCAGACTGTCTCTGTACTTACATAGTACTCATCTTCAAATTTTTTTTTTTAATATTTTATTTATTTGACAGAGAGAGACACAGCGAGAAAGGGAACACAAGCAGGGGGAGCAGGAGAGGGAGAAGCAGGCTCCCCATGGAGCAGGGAGCCCGATGCGGGGCTTGATCCCAGGACCCTGGGACCATGACCTGAGCCGAAGGTAGACGCTTAACGACTGAGCCACCCAGGTGCCCCTCATCTTCAAATTTTAATACAGTGATTTCTGTGAACTATGAAAGTAAATATACTTGCTATGTACTTATCACTTATTCAGTTCTCTCCACTTCATATCTAACACCCCATATTCACTTGAAAAACTCAGACTTTCCGCACTTGTAACTGAAATTGTGTTTTTAGAAATTTGATTTTAAAAATATTGTTTGAACTTTAATTTGATCATCAAAATATATCTTTTCAACTTTAATATTTCTAATTACACCTGATTTCCACCTCTACATGTAACAACACCATGCCCTCGGCAACCTACCTTCAACCTTGCTCAATACCAGTTCTGCTGACATATCCTTCATTCTTTAAGAAGGCTGACCACTACACCCCTTAATTTGTTTAACTGATTTGTTGATGAGTGAGCCTAAGTGCACCCATCCCCAACACACCTTCTCTAGGTTATATCTAAAAGAAAAAATATTTCCTAATACCTATTTTAGGTAACAGAAAACAGATCCTTGTTTCATATGGTGGAATTAGCTCCACGTGGCCAGTTAGCTTCATGTGACCTGGAAATCCTACTTAATAAATATTTAAATCCCATCCATTCAACTAAAATATGGATGTATTTATTCATTCATCATAAAAATTCCTAATGCTACACACAGACAAGAAGGATAGATAAATTTGTTAGAGATTACAATTTTCCCTTTAGAACATAATGAATTGCTTTACATAGTAATCGCATGCTCTCATTTAATCCTTACCTTCTTTCAGAGCTTTGTCCATATTATGAGAAATTACTACCCTTCTAGACTGAACTGACTCATGTGAGTTTCCATACACAGGACTCTGAAATGTAAAGAAAAAAAAAAAGGAAGAAAAAAAAGGCACAGATTACTGAATGAATAAATTATATGTAAAAAATAAAACCAAAGTATGAAATACCATTTAAATAAGCTTTAAGATATTGCTTAATAGATTACAAAGTTCTTCTGGAAAAGTAAATAAATGCTTGACGTTAGTTAAGAAATTTTTGAAAAAGAAGGATTTTCCCTACATATATCAAAACAACATGATGCCAGAGTAAGAATAAACAAATCAACAGAACAGTAGTAGTACAAAAACAAATGTATCTACATATGAGAATTAAGAACATAAGAAAATCTGACTGTTGAATAAGTGGTGTTGGGATAACTTGATATTCATGCATAAGAAAAGGTTAGAGTCTTGCCTCATACTTTATACATAAATAATTCCAAATTGATAAAGAGCATATTATTTTTTTAAACTAAAAAAGTGTTCAAAGGAAATAAGGGAGAAGCTGTGTATAATCTTGGGATGGAGAAGGCCTCTCTAAAATAAGACACAAAATTCAAAAGTTTTAAAGAAAAAAAACTGACAAATATGACTATATAAAATAGAAAACTCCTGTTTGGCAAAAGATACTAAGAAATATAAATGACAGAGCAGGAGATAATATCTGCAACATATATATAACAAAGGACTATTATTTAACATATACAGAGCTCCTCAGAAAAATAACTAAAAACCAAGAAAAGAAACTAAAAGATCCTATCATATAGGTTAAACAAATACCAATAAATATATGAAAAAAATATGCAACCTCCGTTTTAGTTAGAGAAATACAAATTTGACCAATGAGGTATCATTAAACTGCCAAAGCAGGGGGAAAGATGCATACTAATATTGGCAAAGATACATAGAATTGCTCATTTTCATACATCACTGGGGGAAATGTCCATTTCTATGAGCTACAATTTCATTTAGCAATTCTACTCCTAGGAATCCAACCAATGGAAATACTTGCACATATGCAAAAAAGTATACATGCAAAGAATTTCACTGCTCTACTGACTTTAAGGGCAAAAAATTAGAAAAAAAAACAAATATCAATAGAGTTCAATTATGGTACACCCATATTTTAAAATATAATGCAGCCATTAAAAACAATGAATTAGCTGGAATGATACAGAGAAGATTAGCATGGCCTCTGTGCAAGAATGACATGCAAATTTGTGAAGCTTTTCTAAAAAAAGAAAAAAAAAAAAGGACTAGGGCTGCATATACCTTCATGGAAAGTTTTCCACGATGGGAAATGTTTGGGAGCATATATGCCAAACTTTTAAAAGTAGTTTCCTCTAGGCAGAGGCATAAGATTTTAATTTCTTACTCCATATATGTCTATGTAACAATAAGTTTTAAAATTTTTAATTGTACAAAGACACTACTTGGCAAAAAAAACAAAACAGGGAGAAACAATGTAAAGAATTAAAATCCTACTATCTGGCTAGTAAGACTTCACTAAAGAGGAAATATTTTTAGTTGGTCACATACTAAAGTGATCAAAAACATGTATAATGTGATTGGGCCCACTTACTGGTTCTGGAGGATAAAAAGAAACTAAAGTAATATTAATAAAATGTAGAATACTTCACTGTGCATGGGAAATATTACAAGTGCTTGACTAGCATTACCACATCACCAAGGAGATCCAAATGGCTAATATCACTACCACGCTCAACCAACAAGTAAGTATGAGGAAACCACTTTGTTCTTAAAGCCGGCCCGCCCAACACAACTGCAATCAACCCCATGGCCCTGAGCCACCCAACCTGAAAGTGGAGACTTTCTAGTCCTTAGCTTAGTTTCACACTATCCACGGGTCAAATGCCAAGAGTGTCATCCATTTTTGTTATTAAAAACAAAAAGCCACAGTTTTCAGATTCCTTAGTTGAACTACTTTTAAAAGCCTTAAGATGTATGTGTTGCACTCATGAGGGGGGCCTGGGTGGATCAGTCAGTTGAGCATCTGACTCTTGGTTTTGGCTCAGGTCCTGATCTCCCTGTCAAGAGATGGAGCCCATGCATCAGGCAGGCTCTTTGCTCAGTGAGGAATCTGCTTTTCTCCCTCTTCCTCTGCCCCTCCCCCATGCACCCACTCTGTTTCTGTCTCTCTCAAAGAAAGAAAGAAAGAAAGAAAGAAAGAAAGAAAGAAAGAAAGAAAGAAAGAAAGATGTATGTGTTCCAGTCATGAAAGAAAAGAATCCTTTTGTGCTACAAATTAACATAACATTCAACACTCTCCCAAGGAATTTAAAAAAAAAACAAACCTTAAATAATCATCATCTTGTAGACAGAAGCCGTTATTGCATGAAAGAAATACACTCTCAACCACTTAAAACTATATTTTAGTCTCTCAGTAGCTTGCTATAAAATTAAAAGTATATTTTATTTTAATTTTTAAATTTATTTATTTTGTGAAAAAAATTGAGGAAACGAAAGGAATTTTAAAGTTCCAGCAATTCTTAAAATATCAGACAGATATTTAAAAACTTGCACATTTTTGGGGACAGTTTTTTTGAGCTAACACATTTAGAGCACTATTCTAATAAATAATCACAATTTCTCAAGCCTTTGGCTTCCCAAATGTAGGTATGGTAGTTTTAGTACACAACACTAGTTGGATGATAAAACCAAAGCCAAACAACACTTATTTCAGACATTCCTGAATCTGGGTTCTTAAAATAGAAGCTGTCTTTAAGGGCCGGGAGAGAAGCAAGTATGAATGTGACTGACAGGCAGCACACATATTTAGGCATATTCTTTGCTTATGTGTCTATCTTTACAAATTCCTTTTTTTTTTTTTTTTAAGATTTTATTTATTTATTTGATAGAAAGACACAGCGAGAGAGGGAACACAAGCAGGGGGAATAGCAGAGGGAGAAGCAGGCTTCCCGCTGAGCAGGGAGCCAGATGTGGGGCTCGATTCCAGGACCCTGAGATCATGACCTGAGCTGAAGGCAGACGCCCAACGACTGAGCCACCCAGGCGCCCCTCCAAAACTTAAATTTTTTCATTCTTACCTTTACTCTTTTTTTGTCCCTAATTATGGCTTTACTACTTCTTGCCATCTGTCCACATACCCTCCTCCCTCTGCTTCATACTTAGATATAATATGTAGTATTACAAACATGTTTGTCACTACTGACTATAGCTGAGTAAGTCCTTTACTCTCTTTAATCTAAAAGGAGTATGAGAATAATGTTCTCTATTTTGGCTCTTTAAGTAAAATCTCTATTAATTTTTCAATCTGTTTTTCCAATCTGGGGTTCTGGATTTCCCTACACCCCATCCCCCAGGGGTTACTGGCCCTTGCTGGAAAGAAAAAAGTTCTTCATCCCTATCTCATCCCCACAGCCTGATGGAGAATCTCTGAGTAAGAGGAACAGGAAGATTTAAAAAAAAAAAAAAAAATCATGGCTCAAAATAACTGGGAAACCAGTTATTTATGGAGCCAGAATCTCCTCATCTCTAAATTACTACACACGTATAAGTTAGTCACTATCACACATACCCTATTTCTTTTAGATCACAAATATGCAATTTACTAATCCTTATCCCAAGGTGGAAAAAGAAAAGAGAAAGGGAAGAAGGGAGGAGAAGGGGAGAAAGCTAGCTAGCTGCAACAAATGCAAAATTTGAATAAATTCCTGTAGCTCAGAAGACAGTTGAGCCAAAATTATCTTCATTTGTCTTCTATTTATAGGTTTGAAAAAACAAACTCCGCCTGGCAGAGACTTCCCCAAAAGACTTATTCTTGAAGGCAAATGTTAACTTGCCCTATCTGCGCTGTCACAGGCCTCACTCCCCAAGGAAAGCCTACCTCTTCCTGACAGCCACTTTCCTAAAATGCCAGGACTGGGAAACAGGAAATCAAAATGTCTGTACTTTCCCCACTGCAGCAAAGTGCTAGAAATAAACCTTCAGTAAGATTTCAAATCCAGAAATTAGGACTTTGAATGTAGTCTGACCCCCTCAGCTCTCATTAAAGTTTTTAGTATCCATACCACAGTATTAACTCATAAGAGCTTTTGGTTAACCAGCACCCCTGTCATGTAAAAAATACACCTTGTTTTTTATGTAATTGAAATAAATGAACTCTGTCTTCATTTTAAGATTTAAATCTAGCTTAAAACAAACCTAAGTTCATTTTTAATCACTCGGTGAGTTCTCTGGAGGGAAGATGAGGTCCCAACATATAACTGCTCATTTTAAAAATGTTTTCCAAAGACAGGGCAAAACCAGAAAGCTTTTTTCTAATATATGTAACTAAATCCTCCAACATCAAGGAGCAGATACCATATCAATAAACCCTTTATTGAGTACATCTCAGCTTTCTGTTCACTTCTGAAGATGAGCTTTTAGTCTACAGCCAAAATACACCCTGTCTTTGTGTCAGAGCTACAGACACCCTCACAGGAGGAAGCAACACCCAGAGAGAATCCGCGTGGAGAGACCGGGGCACTCTGCCATCATTAGCAACCAAACAATCAGCAACCACCTGGAATCCAGCCAAGACAAGTACCTCGTTGTCCACTGTTTACAAGCATGACATTGCTTACTTACTGTGTTGCTTCCTGAGGGAGCACAAACAGGGCCAGGCCCACCAGCCCATGACTTGGAAATGCTTTCATGCCCATTACCTGGGCTACTCAAATAAACAAGTGCCGCTCTCCTTGTTCTCCTTCAGTATATGTTTATACGGTGAAAAAAAAAATTTTTTTAATGTATTTTAGTCTATTTTAAAAAGAAAAACAGTTGCACAGAGTTGAAAGAGTAATGGGTATAATTTCTTATAAGGTACTGAAATAGTGATTTATCTTAGGAAAACAAACACAAACTCCTGATCATCACCATTAACCACATGGACCTGTCACATGGCTGAGTCTTTCCAAGTATTCTCAGCATCTGACAACTACTCCTGGGATCCCATGACTAATATTCTCATTCTCAAACTATGTTATTTTCAAAATCATAGCTCCTTTCAAGCCAATCATTTTCTGCCTCAGCCTCAAAAAATAATTTCTCCAAAACCAAAGAAATGCAAGAATCAGACAGAGCCTCCCTCAGAAGATAAGGGACTAAGAAACTTGAAAGGCTATCTCAAGAAGATAGGATAAAGGGGCGCCTGGGTGGCTCATTCCTTAAGCGTCTGCCTTTGGCTCAAATCATGATCGCAGGGTCCTGGGATCGAGCCCCGCATCGGGCTCCCTGCTCCACGGGAAGCCTGCTTCTCCCTCTCCCACTCACCCTGCTTGTGTTCCCTCTCTCGCTGTGTCTCTGTCAAATAAATAAAATCTTAAAAAAAAAAAAAAAAAAAAAGGATAAAAAACTTGAAAATCCATCTCATTTGACTAAGACACTGACAAAAGACTGTGACATGAGCAATAACAGTCATGCCTAACACCGAAGCTGAGTAGCCACGTTACAGAGCTGTGAGGGCAGCAGGGCAGAGTAGAGAGAACACGGACCCTCCAGTCCGTCCAACAGCGCATTGTTACTCATGGTAGAACCTTGACCCAGCCACTTCCCTCTCTAGCTTCAACGGGCTTAGAATATCTCAGAGGATTAAATAACTAATATCAGGGGTCCAAAAATGAAAAAAGACAACAGGAGCCTGGTAAGGAATATAAACAAGTTAAGGGGGTTGCCACCACCGCACAGCTAGATGTTCCAACTCTTTTCAACAAAAAACATAAATCAAAAAGCTCAGATGTTATCTCTGAGTAATTCTATCTTATTCTAAACACTGTGGGCTTACACCGTTGGGGACAAACGGTGCCAGGTACTCTACACTTAGTGTAGGTGCCACTCTACACTTAGCAGAGTGCCTGGCACCTAATAGCAAAGTAGAGCTATTATCACTAATAAAACTGAGAATGTTACCAACTTTCAACAGCTAATCAGTGGGTTGGTTGGATGGCTTGTTGGTTGGTTTTCTGAAGGGAAAGGAATGGCAGAAATGAAAGTAAGAAGGGCTGAAAAGTCAAGTAACCGGAAAATAAGATACAACATAATAAAACATATTGTTCTTGAAATATTTTTGCCTTTGAGGCTATACTTTAAAAGGAGGAAAGTGTACATTTCCTGGAGATGTTCTACAGTGTATGTGCCTTTACACTTTCTATTACTGGTGAAGTATTTGAGTATTCAAACAAAACCTGGTCTGATCTGATCAGAAGCCAGCTTCCTGGATTGTGCTTTATAATGTTTAATCATGAACTCAAAAAGGTCTCATTTTCTTTATTGATAAAAGAAAATTATCAAACACATACACTGAGAGGTTATCATTAAGGGAGATCGTACTGATGGAAAGTAGCAGTATTTGTGTCTTTTTTCCCCCTTCTTAACCAAGTATAATTTCTATTTCAGACACAAGAAAAAAAAGGTTCTTTGAAATTCAAACTTACAAATGTTCTCATATTGTTTTTCTAAGATCCTAAACATGCTTTAATTTCTTTTTAAAATGCTATTTCTAATAACATAAAGAGCAGAGACACATTCTACATTATAGATGTAAAGAATTAAATTGACCTATAACACCATTAATCCAGAGATAATCATTATTGACATTGTGGTGTATTTCCTCTTAGTGGGTGACTCCAACACTTACTATGTAACTTTGGGCAACTTATTTTTCTGTACCTCAATTTCTTCATCTCTAAAATAAAGATAATAGGGGCGCCTGGGTGGCTCAGTCGGTTAAGCATCTGCCTTCGGCTCAGGTCATGATCCCAGGGTCCTGGGATCGAGCCCCACATCGGGCTCCCTGCTCAGCAGGAAGCCTGCTTCTCCCTCTCCCACTCCCCCTGCTTGTGTTCCCTCTCTCTCTGTTGCTCTCTCTCTGTCAAAAAAATAAATAAAAATCTTTAAAAAAATAAAATAAAGATAATAATAGTACCTGCCTCTTTGGGTTGATGAGAGCATTGAATGAGTGGATACACATGAAGCACAAGGGTGCCTGGTAACACAATAATAATTACAAATTATTATTGGTACTTTTTTCATTTTCATACTTTTTCATAGAAATTAGGATCATAGTATTCACACAGCTCTGGAACTGGCTTTTCATACTCAATATTATATTATGAGCATCTTTTATGAAATAAAAAATTTGTAATATATTGTTTTGAATGACTTATACCACAATGTGACTATTCTCTTATTTACTTTGTACATTAACTTGTCTCCATCATTTTTTTCCTATTTTAAATGAAAAAATATTTTCATTTCTATGCTATTGATCTAAGTGTAGTACCACCAAAAAACATTCTAAAAAAATACTAAGTGTCTATTAAATATACAGTTGGATTTAGACTCTGACTTCCTTCAAAGGACTATATACCTCAAGAATTTTGTGCTTCAGGGAGTCTTATCAGCTAAGAACAAACTGAAGGAACAACAGCGCACGGTGGGAGGGTTTGGGGGATGCTCTGAAGCACAAACTATGCAGAGGTGAACTGGAAAAATCCCTTTCCAGCCTCTTCAGCCAACCCTAAACTGTGTACCTTGAAAGCCCAATGCTGCAGGGCACTTCCAGACAGGGAAATGAGGAAGAGATACAGAGGCAGGAGCAAGCCAGGGCCTTCTCTAGCCTGAGGAATACCTAGGTAGTAAAGCCAACATGACCTCTAGAAACATAAATCCCCATGATGATTTTAACTAAAACAAACTTGGCAAGAGATGAATGGTAGATTAGATTATCAGTAGCTTCTGTAGCTTATTACACCATTTGTCAGAGTATTACTGTGTCAGGCTAAAGGCCAACCCTGCCTGCAGGCACCAAATGTAGGAATCGGGGTTCTGTTTATATTTCTATAATGAAAGATCTTCAGTTGGGATGGATCTGAGACTAGATCCTATAAAGGAGAATGAAATCAGATCTTTTCTCTGAACAAATATGAAATTCAAATGTACTTTATGCTGGGGCACAATCCCCTTGTTATTACTATGGCAAAAGCATAGGACATTACATTACAGTGGCAAGAGCACTAAATTAATACCCAGAAAATGTAGGCTGTAGTTGGTTCTTTGCCATCTTCTTGCTGAGTTCTAGTGAACATATCCACCTGTCTGAGATTCCATTCAATTTAAATAATTTCTGCTCTATTAAAGGATTATTCTGCATTTCAAGAAGGATAATGCATGTGAAAGTGCTTTAAAATTATAAAAGAGTTTACAAATATAGGTTCTTATTATTGTTACAAGAGTCATGGTCTAATTTTTTTTTTACTATGTTAATTTCCTTCCCCCCAAAATAATTATGAGTTCTATTACATGTGATTAGTATTACAACCTTTCATGCTTTCAGATCTTACTGTCCCAAGCAGATTTCTTGGTTAATAATCCACTTTCCAGGAGAAAAATGAATATTTCTCTATTAATTGATCAACAGAGGTAGATTTTGAGGTAGGTTAATACATTTAGGATTGTTTTTCCACTCAGTTGGAAGAATTAGACTAATGGGAAGAAAAATGTGTTTCATTTCTAATGTTAAGGACTTAAATCTGAAGATCCTTAGAAAACACACTTTACTTGATTTCAAGAGAAATTTAAGTATATTTCAAATCAGACATAGATTTGAAAACTGAAATTCTAACATGCACTATAAAGTACACAGGCAGCCACAGTTTGCCTAAATTGGCAAGTGTAGAACAGATACTAGGGCTGGAAGGAGGAGAATGAGAAAAAGCAAACGGGCTTAGGAAGGGTAATTGAAAACTGACATTAGCTTTGGGCATTCCTGAAAAGGTTTGTGTAATAAAAATTCTGTAACCATTTTATCACTGGCTTCCATTGTAATTTTGAGTTCATGCGGGAAATCACAGGCTTCCATGATATGAATCACATTTCCATCCACTCATTCAATCATCTAACATTTACTGAGAATCCTGTGTGTCTGCTGCCACTTAGGTGGGTACTACAGAGACAAAGGTAAAGAAATTACATTCTCTGGGCTCATGGGCCTTAATCTATTCTTGATGGAAGCCCACAATCAAATAAGAGAGGTGGCAAAACGTTTGGCGGGGGGGAACAACTACTGGAGAATAAAACAGCAAAAACATTCGTTGAGCCCTTAACTGTTATACCCAGGCCCTATACCAAGTACATTCTCATTCAGTCCTCACAGTGACCCCATCAGATAGTTACTGTTATTCCCATTTTATGGATCAGGAAACTGTTTTAAAGAGGGAGGCTATGCTGAGGAATTCTAATATTCTTTCTAGTCTGGTATCTTCTCTACATTTTGCTCTCCAGCCCACGTCATGGAAGAAAAGTTACTCAATATACAGTCAACCCAGGAAATCATTTCATAAGAATTTTGAAGTTCACACATATTGAAGTATATTACAAGAATGACTCTCATCTCATCAAAGCTCTCACTGAAACCACTCACTACAAATGATAAAGGAGTCAGAGTGATTACCTCTGCTTCATGTAACTCAACAAATACATGAGTCATGTAGAATTGCTTTTTTCAGAGATCTTTAGTAATGAAAGCAATTTTTTTTAATATTCCATTACTGCCCTGAAATACCACGATACCATTATTAATTTGCTGGCTAGCTTTTAAATAAAAACCGATGATTAAATATTTAGTACATACCTAGTTAGAAAAATATCACATTAGTAATTTGATTCAGTAGGATCTCTATTTCCACAGTTCCCTTAAAGCAAAAAGCTGAGCTCCATGTAGAGTGGCCCAGGTAACAAATATATACAAGATACTGAAATGTAGGAGATGAATTATTGCCATAAAAAATACTGGCTATACAAAATTGAAAACTACTCAGAGGCTGACTTTTTAATCCCTTCTAACAGATGAGTAAAAAGTTAAACTGTCTCAGCCTAGATCTAGATCATACAAATTATTTCTTCCATTCCTATCTAAAATAAACGTTGAAATTCAAAGACTAAAACTTCTTCTGAAAAGAAACATAGCATTAAAGATAGGCCTTCGTAGCCATTCCATCTTTGAGAAGGGGGCCATGCTGGTGCATAGGTATATAAACAAATACGAATACCACATGTGGCTCTGAGTTTCCTTTCCCCCTGCTGACACCCAGAAGTGGCTATCCATTGCTTGAAAACACACCAACTCAGTTTTCAAGAATCACTTGGGGAATTTGCTCAAATGCAGATTTCTAGGTCACATCCCCCAAGATCCTAATTCAGGAAGCGTAAGATGTGTCTTTGAAATAAGTACAGCATTTCTAACAAAAATTCCTAAATTACTTATGGACCCTTAGACTACACTTTAAGAAATGCTAAATGATCGTGATAACAAAAGTTATGACCCCTGAAAAAAACTAATTAGTGTTTTACTATTCAGAAGATTTTTTAAGAGTATAGCAATCATTTTACATTAATTGGAAGCAGAATCACAGAAGATTTACTCCTAACTTTGACTTTGCTCAGTTAACTGAAATGATAATTACAATATTTCATTTGTATTCTCAAAGAATTCCTTCTCCAAAGAATTTCTATTCCACAATATTATCAAACCATTAATCACTTTAAGAGATAAGAAAAATCAGTTAAGGTAATAAGAGGTAGTTTTAAATGCAGTTCTTGAATCAAAAATTATTTGTATTCCTAGAACAGTCTACACTGATGAATGAAACCATTCTTGGAAATTTAACTTGGCTAAAACATACTCTTCTAAAGAAAAACAACAACTCTATTACCTAACTTCTATTGCATTTATTTGGCAAAATCGCCCAAGTATAATTCCAAGCAAATGCCATGAAGGACACTGGTATTGCCAGAACTGGGCTTGGGCAAAACAGTCAAGAGACAACAACCCCATTCTCCCCACCTTTAGCCTCTCCCATTGTCTCTGATTTCATAATGTATAATGCAAGCTTTCTCCTCAGACAACATTTTACCAGAGAGCTTCTGAAGGCAACTCCTTCAGTCACAAGAGAAATAGGAAGATGAACAATGTGGACCATCCGGGCACATCACATCCATAACACAGTGTCTTGGCTCCTCAGCTCCAGGACCCTCCTCACCACTCCCCCTTTCTTGTGGCCACACCCAAGGTTGTGGCATGACCATCAGGAGACTGACAATCTCTTTGACCCTCCCCCTTTCTTTACGCTCCCTCCTGGCCTCTGTTCCTTCCTTGGCTTAGCTGACACCTGAGCAACTCTCATCAAGGATTCCTGCACCCTGGCCTGTTCCACAGCCTGGCTCCTTCTTGGCTCCACTGCAGGAACTGAGTGGTCCTCCTACAGAAATATCACAACCGTGCCAGTGGGTGTCACCACATTCTCCTGGCCTCCAACCCACATCTTGCCCTTAACTCTAAAACAATATGCCGGCTTATTTTTGCTAGGCTTCCTCTCCCCTGTGTGGCAGTAGAGCATAAAAATTGAGAGGCTGGCTCCAGTGTCAGAAAAAGCCTGGATCCCTGGTTCAAAACCTGACCTTTGGCAAGTCACTTAACCTCTTTAAAATGGTTTCCTGACCCATAAAATGGGGATAACAGTAACTATCTCATGGGGTCACTGTGAGGACTGAATGAGAATGTACTTGGTATATGGCCCGGGTACAACAGCAAAGGGCTCAACAAATGTTTTTGCTGTTATTTTCTCCAATAGGTTGATTTTTTTCTCCCCAAACCTTTTTACCACCTCTCTTAAGATTATCCTTTACATTTGTCATCCTCTTAACCATCAGCCATTAATTTTACTTCCTACTTACCAAGAAAGTAGGGGTCAGCTTGAAACATCTGAATTCCCTGTCAACCTCCTATGAGGTTCTCTCTATACTCTCCCCTTTGTTCCTCCTTCCCACTAGTCTCAAGCCTAAACCCTCCCCCGGTGCTCTGGTCCCGTCTGCCTGGACACTGGCCCTATCAATCATCCTCTAGCTCGGAGACTTTCAGGCCCTTCCTCTCTACTTTTCAAGATTCCCCTTTAACCCAGAAATGTGTTTACATCTCTCCACTCAACAAAAAGTTCCCCAAACACACACACACTATCCTATAAACGTTGCCTTCTCTTCTTTCCTCCTCAGCCAAGCTTCTAGAGAGCACTGTCCAAATACTGTCTCTCCTTACCTCCTGCTCACTCTTTACCCACAAGAATATCATTTCTGCTCCCACATCCGCCTTTGCCTCCCCAAACGCCATGGCACAAGTCTCCGAAGACCTCCCAGTTGTCAAAGCCAGTGGACACCTCTTGGTCCTCCTTCTGGACCTCTCTGCTACACCTGACGCTACTTGCCATTAATTCCCTGCTTTTCTGGGCTTTTCTCTCCTGCTCACTGCCGTGGAATGTTTCCTCTCACACCTCAGTGAGCGGCTTCTCCTCCGCCCACCCTCTGGTTCCCTGATTTCAACCATTACAGGCTATCCTCACCCACCTTGTAGTTTTAGCTACCACCTGTATCCTGACTGCCAACAAATCTACTTGCTTCATCTTGGCCTCTCCCTAAAACTGCGGACCTGCATACCAACTGCAGGCTGAACATATCCACGGGCCTCTCAAAATCTACATGGCAAAAGCCCATTACCCTCCACCATTCCAAAGCTGCACAAATGGCACCTGAAGCCATTCATCCACCCCTGCCAGACCCTGGAATTAACCTAGACTTTTCCCTCTCCTCACTGCAATAAATGTTTACTGGGCAGGACCAAAGGGCAGGTAAACCTGACTGAATGGAAGGGCAACTGAAATGGACCTTTAACAACAAGCAGAAGTGACCATGTAGAAATGGGGGCAGTGGCCTCCCCAGGGGCATGCGGGCACTCACACATCCACCACACGAAGGTAAATTCAGGAACAGAAGGTAGCTTTAAGAACGAGTGGAAGCGTGGAAGACAGGCTAAAAAGACAGGCTGGCCCTAGTCACGAAGACCTGTGAGGTGAAGTGAAATGCTCATTGTCTTAACTCTATTACTTCTTTGTTTCCTAAAGGATCCACTTGGGTCACTCACAGAAGTCCCATCCCCCTTGCCAACAATTCGTTGGGAATGGAAACCTGCCCAAACCCAGACAGTAAGATGTGAAGGGAACATTGCCAGAGGCATTTCTAATAACTTTTTCCTTGCTCTAAAAAGGGCCTTTCTTCCTCTGAATATCCTCCTGTGTGGCTTGGCACCTGAGCTTGCTACAGTCATCCGGCCAGGAGTCTGAGAGTTCATCCCCCTCAGGGGAGGGCAGAAAAATACAAAGAAATGGTGCTGGAGGTTTGACAGTCCCCACAAGGGGACTGGGCCTGTCCTACCTCCAGATTTTATATTTCTTAATACATGTTCTTAATTGTTTAAAAAAAAAAAAAAGTGGGATATAGGGATCGGTCACATGTAGAAAACAAGGATTAAGTACAGTTTAACAGATTCCTTTACGACAGGATTTCTCAGAATGTTAACACAATAATGCACATTATAAAGCCTCAAGAATGGGGTGCCTGGGTGGCTCAGTTGCTTAAGCATTTGCTTTCAGCTCAGGTCATGATCTCAGGGTCCTGAGATTGAGCCCTGTGTCAGACTCCCTGCTCGGGGGGGAGTCCGCTTCTCCCTCTCCCTCTGCCTCCACCAACCCCCCCAGCTTGTGCGTTCGCGCTCGCGCTCTCTCTCTCACATTCTATCACTCTGTCTCAAATAAGTAAATAAAATCTTTTTTAATAAATAAAGCTTCAAGAACTTAGTTTTTCAAATTATGTGACCAAACAAGCCTCTCATCCTGCCTCGTTTTTGCAGTGTACCTAAAAGCATCTCTCAGAATTAAGTATTTATGGATCATAGTTTAGAAAAGTGGCTTTTACCAGAGCAGATGAGAAGACTGTATGACTATTAAGATATAGTAAAGTGATGACAGTAATACAGACACAGGAATGTGCTACGGGAATCCAGAAGAATCACTGCCCTTCCAGGAGGTTCTCACTCAGAATGGCAGAGGGGTTTCACATTATGTGCCTACTCGAGTAAATATTTAGTGGTTGCCTGGAATACTATGTTGAAAGGGATTCTGAGACCTCATCCAGAACCAGCAGAAAAACAAACAAACAAAAAAATAGCTTGATTACTTGATTAGCAATGATCGTCATGAGCACAGAAGGGGCAGTTGGGACATCGTTCTATTCATCCTGAGACCTCTAAAGTGACACTAATTCCTAAACAGATACTAGAACCATCGCAAAGAATTTCAAGTTTTTTTAAACCTGAATTAGGTGACACTAGTCTTTAATAATTAAAAGGGTAATATAGTGGTTAAGTGTATAGACTCCAGAGTAAGAGATACCTGGGTTTAATTCTTAGTTCCTCCACTTGCTACATGGCATGCGTACTTTATTCAGCTGCTCTAAACCTCAGCTTTTCCATCTGTAAAATGAATTAAAAGTCCTACCTCACATGGTAGGTATAAAAACTAAATTAGGTAATACATACATCCACCTGCATACAGTAAGTGCAATTAATGTTAAGTTTAGCTACAACAATTACCAAGGCATTCACTCTCTAACATTCACATTGGGATTCCTGTAGTGCA
Source organism: Halichoerus grypus (assembly GCF_964656455.1). Lineage (NCBI taxonomy): Eukaryota > Metazoa > Chordata > Mammalia > Carnivora > Phocidae > Halichoerus > Halichoerus grypus. Next base: position 192,495,089 of record NC_135714.1, read on the forward strand.
CATATCTGTCCGCTATATTCACAACCATGGATTGGAGTGCAATGAATTCAATGGAGACCACAGAAACTCTTTCCCTGAACCCGTGAACAATGTCAGTGTAGGCTATGATAAGCAAGTGGCAAAGATGATTACAGAGCACTGTTCAAAATAAGTGTTACTTGCCTTTAAGAAGACATACAGAGTATATAAATCTAACAAACTGAGTGAATTCTCTGCAAAAGACCAATCTCACACATATTTTTCCAGATTTCTCCATAGAGAAAGCCAAGAAACAATGACCTAACCAACAGCAATGAGCCTCCCTAACACCTAGAATGAGTTTTTTGGTTTTATTTTTTCCCCTTTGGCCACAGAACTTTTGGTGCTAAAACCAAGACAGTTCTAAGCAAATCAGGTCCATTGGTCACCCTACAAACAAATAAAGCAAATGAAGTCCCAACAGCTAGATCCGGGTCTGGCTGTGCTGCTCAGAGCTGAGGCAGAATGGGTTCTTGAAATTCCATTTACCACTAAAAGAAATCATGGCTCTTTTTGAAGAAATGTCTAATTCCAGGTGTGAGAGCAGAAAATGCTCAAGATGAACCTGAAATATTCTGTTACACCAGATAGCAAGAAAACTCTCAAAAACCAATCAGGGTCATATCAAAAGGTAGGGTCATACTGAAAGGTCTCAGGAGCCAACTTCAAAAGGCTCCCACTAGCCGAAGATGGGATTATATAAGCTTCCAAAAAGATAATTACAACTGATTGAAACCCATCTATTGTGTTCAAATCCATAAGTTCATAATTTTTTTTCAAAACACAAAATAATTGATCACCTTCAGAGGATGATGGGGAATCAACTCATTATTTTAGAAATAATGGGGGGGGAAGCTCGCATTTACCCTGCTTTTCTGTGTGAACTGTACTACTGTGGAACCAAACAGATGAGAGAAACATGTCTCTTTTTAAAAAGTATTCAAACCAATAAACGAAAATGAAAGGATGAAATGAAAATGAAAATGATCTCCTTCTTGGAAGTCTCATCCACATATTTCTTTCCCTTTTTTTCCCCCCCATCCACGTATTTCTCATAATGGGTCACCAGGGCTTTGGAGAAGAGCTGGCGGACTGTGTAAATCTGGGCCACGTGACCACCACCCTTCACTCGGACTCAGATGTCCACCCCAGGAAATCACTCCTTGCCCGGAAACAGAACAGGTTCCAGTAGCTTGTATTGCAGACAGACCCCACGACAGAATTAAAACATTACCATTTTGTCACCCCCAATAAGTTAGTGGATCTAGGTATCAAGCATCAACAGCTACTCATGTAACAAAAAGAAAGACGATGTTATGTGCCTCCTGATGAAAGGTCACACCACCACTTATAGTCTGCCAAAGGGATTGAACACAAGTTTGATCAAGCCTCTGGATCCAGCTGCTAATATGCAGGACACACAAAGGAGGGGAACATGCTGAACTGCATCATTCACACACAATCAGCAAAACCCAAACTACAGGATACTCCACAGGACAGATGCTCCAGGTTCTTCACAGATAAACTGTAAAGGAAAGAAAAGGATAGAGGGGAAACTAATATATTTTTTTTAAATGGGCAAGAAAAAACTACAATGTTCGCTGATGCACATTTGAGTGATAAAACTATAATGGCATGCAAGGAAGTGATTATTATAAAGTCAAGACAGTTACTTAGGTGTAAGAGAAGGGGCTGACATGCAGTGGAGATACAGAGGGGCTTCTGGGGTTTTTGAAAATTACAAGGGTATTCTCTTTATGATCATTCATCCAACTATACATTTATTTTGTGTGATTTTCTGAATCTGCATTTTTTATTTTAAAATAAAAAGCTCTTTTCAAAAGTGATACTATAAAATCTACCATTTAACACCTTCTATATTCAAAGCACTTTCACGAATGCTAGAATTTGTATTTTCAAATACTGTAACATTGTTCCCAACAACCCTTGAAATTACTTATTATCTCCATTTTTCAGACAGGAAAACTGAGGTCTAGAAATCTTAAGCAGGTTGCCCATAGTCACAGTTATTTGGGCAGAGCCATGATTCAAATTCAGACGACAAGTTCCAAAACCATTATCTTATTGCCAATGCTCTGTTGATTCCCAGTTATTCAGTCAAGAAAGATTTATCACTTACCTACCAAATCATGCTAAAGTTAAAGATACAGGGGAGTTTCTGCCTTCGTGGAGATCAAGAAAGACAAGGAATCATCCAAGGGAGTCTAAATTACAGTTGTGATAGATACAGAATAAAGAAAAGGTATGTGGCGCCATGAGAATACACACAGCAGATAGGGAGACCATCTCTGCAGAAGCAATGGCTGAGGTCTGGGGGAAAGAAGTTAACTAGGTAAGGGGGCAATGGGCTGCTCCAAGCAGGGGAAGCTATATACAAAGTCGCCAGTGAAGGAGGGAGCATGACCCTTTGAGGACTGAGGATGGAACGTGAGGATGAAGGTAGTGAAGACAGATGAGGCTAAAGAGCTGGGAAGAACAGGAAGCTACTGGTGGATTTTAATCAAACATGTTGCTGAAGATGGGTTGATTAGGTTTGTATTTTTAAAATGCCAACAAGGAGACAGAGAGACCAGTTGAGAGGCTACTGCGGTCATCTAGGTGGGACATGATGGCAGTTGTGACGAAGCAGGAGAGATGGAAAGAAGTAGATGGGTGCAAGATACTCAAGAAATAAGAAGCAGGACTTGATGATGGACAGCATAAGGAGAGTGAGGAGAAGATGTCCAGGGAACTCAAAGGCTTCTGGCTGTGGGACCTGACGTTAGGAGGTGCTAGTCATGGACATAAAAGACAATAGAAGAGGGATGGGGACACTTGGACTAGCTGAGTTTCAGGCACCGCTGTTAATGCCAAGTCAAGCAGTTGAATAAATGAGACTGAGGCCCAAACAGAAGAATAAATCTCTAATCCTGAGTGTAGAGATGGTTATTACAGGGGGCTCAAGGGTGAGACTGCCTAAGATAATAAAAAAGAAACACCAAGAACAACCATAATTCAAATCTGGAAAACAAAGCAACTTCCTGAGTTTATCTAGAGATCGTAATCTCAGAAAGGTTTAGGGAAATGGAAAAAAATCAGAAGGAAAAAGAGATTAATTACCTCAGAAAAAACCACAGTGAAATTTCTGGAATAGTTAAAATATTAATTTCATATCTAACAAACTGGCAAAGCCTGCATGGAGCCCTCAGGTGGATATTTGTAAAAGCTGATTTACAGAGGGTAAAGAGGCCTTTTGGGAGGTGGCTTGTATGTATGGGTTCAAGGTTGGAGACAGAGAAAGCTCTAGCTTGACTCCAAGGGCTGCTCCTGGCCATGTGGACAAAAGGAAAGGGGTTCTCTTCACAAGAAATGCAAACAGGAGCATCAGCTCCTCAGCTTCTTTAATAAGGGTGAAAAAAAATTTTTTAAAGCATATCCGAAACAGGGCTACACTCTCAGCTACTATAAACTACAAAACAAAAACAAAGTATACCTGGATATCCAGCTTCAGGGGGTTGAGACACGAGTAGCCCAACAAGAGATGGGCTTTTTCACAGACTGCCAGCAGCGATGGCAGAAAAGCCACGCTCAAATGCTTTGTAGGCACCAGGAATGGAAGACCATAAATAAGCTTATTCACAATTACAGAAGACACTGCCTATGGACTCTCAGAAACACTGGGAGGGGCGGTTAAAGGCACTGCAGACCAAGGTTCTGCCCGAGTAGACAGGAGCAAACGCCTATACAATTTTAGTTACTACCATGAGTAGTAATGTCACTCATCCATTCAGGTGGTTGAGAACTACAGAAATGCAGGTTACTTTACAAATAAGTATTTGTAAAAACTTCCTTAATTTTCCAAGAGTAGTATTCTACACTAAAACTGAAAGCTTATTAAATAGACCTTAGTGGCCTAAACAAGTTCATGTTTTTTATCCTAAAAATGTACAATTCGTTCTTTTTCCTCCTCAGCCTCAGAGACATTTTATCTGGAGTTCCCATATACATTTTTCTTCACATCCAGCTCCTGGCTATTCAGACATGGAAACCCCAGGCTGGCTGACAAATGTACCAGACTGGTCAGTGCCTTAGTAACTGACCAGCACCAGCCCCAGGGGCAGAGCAGGCATATCTCACACTCCTAAGTATATTCTCCCAAAGCAGGACCAGAGCTGGGAAGCCCATCAAAATACAACCCAAACCCACTGGACTTTCTGGAAACCTCCACTGTGTTTGGAGAAACTATATAAGCATACTCCCCAGGACTAACACTGGATGTAGAAATGAGTAATGGACACAGGCCCTGACCCTGGGCTCAGGGTATCCAGGAGAGTCCTTGAGAAGAGCTGCGTATCATTCCTATCATTCCCACCCATCCACCCAACCCTAGTTTGGAAAGGGACCTAATAGTGAAGGGTAAAAAAATAAATTCCAAGTTTGCAATATTTTTCTTTCGACAGCAAAGGTGCAATTTTTTTTAAAACCACAAGTTTGTATGCCATCATTTTAATACTTAAAGCCTGAGCCTTCAGCACCAAAACCTGCTGAATCACCATTTTAGTACAATTGTGTGCACCATTCTGACTACAAGAACATATTTTCAGGAATCTGGGGGTACTCCCTACCTCAAAATAAGGTTGAGAAATGAAACCTAAGATATTTTCAAGAAGGCAACATTCAATTACGAAGGTGACATCAAAAAAAAAACAAAAACAAAAACAGCTTGAGATTCAAGAGAGAAATAAACCTCCCGGAAGTGATCAAAATTTGGGCTCCAAATAGAACGAACATTCAAGCTTGGAAACTGTCGTCTTCATTTTGTGAACAGGAGGACCCTTTGTTTTGGGGCTGAATTTATTGTTTTAAAGAGAATGTTGGAACACTCTGGAGAAGATAATTAAACCCAACTGTAATGATAATGGTATTTTACATCAAAGAAAAATCTCACTCACAAATTCTCTTGTCTCCATTCACACAGCTTCATTAACTCTCACTTTTTATCACTGCACTTAACATAGTATTTCTCCTCCTGAGTCAGTAGCTGCCAAGCCTACAGACTAAAATCCAGTTCTGTTCTCTTGACTGAAGACTTCCACAAGTGACCCAAACTACCTTTCCAATCCTAGTTCTTGGGATTCATCTCATATACTCAGTGGCAACTCAAATCCTAAATGGTACATGTATTGTCAGCAGTTTGCTTGGTTTATTTTTTGTATAAATTATGAAAATAAATATTGCTTCCTTTAGAGAGTTCTGCTAAATTCAAATCCCACTTTCTGTATTTCTTAGCATACATGTCCTGTTTTTGATAAGCATTTTTTTACGTTCCAGGTATAATCATGTATTGTATCTTCCTACTTTGAACTTATCATTCATATATAACTTCTTGTGTTTCCTAAGCTTAAGGAATAGTGCCTTCATAATGAAGATATAAAAAATAACTGTCCTTTATGTGTAATCATTGTTTTTGTATCAAGAAATTATAAATATCAAAAACTTCTCCCTTTGAATACATATTTATATTTGCTTATATATGCATAATATATATCTGGAAGAATAAACAACTATCAATAGTAACTGTCTATAGGGAAGAGAAAATTTCACTGTATACCCTTGTATATGCCTTTAAAAAAAAACATGTGAACTTATAATCTACATAAAAAAATTAAATTTAAAAATTATTAATACTGTGAATTTAAAGGAAAACAACCTTTAGACCACAAAGAGAGCTAGGAAGGATCCTGTGATTTAAGGGGTTGTCAAAAAGCCATCTTCCTCAAAAACATTTTTCCCACTAGCCACGATGACTTAAATCCCCGGTTAAAATGCAAACATTCTGAAGACAGTAAGTTTATTATGCCATTATCCATTATCAAATTATTGAGGGTTAGTTTATCACATTAGCATAATAAAGGAAAGTCACAAAGAGGTTGTATATAATCTCCCTAATCCCGGTTTCTTTTTCCTTTTTCCCCTCAAGTAACTAAATTAAGTTTGTTTTACTCAAAGAACTTTTGTATTCATAAAAGAACTCATTTAGGAATTCTAGAAGTCCTACCCAAGTCAACTGGCACCATGGATTGCTGTGTGAATATTTTACTGTCTCTATAAACATCTGGCCTCTCCCATCCAGTCTTCTCTATCAGTCCCATCTACTCAGCCTGAGAGGGCAGGGACAGGGAGATTCTTGTTCATCTTTGAATCCTCCCCAACACTAAAAACATTGCTCTGCATTTCCAGAGAGCAATTTCCCAAGCTCTTGGTAACACATATTGCAAGGCTCTGACCCTTCTCTAGGATGCTGGAATTAAAATTTTGATTAAAAATGGCAGTAGGATTGTCTTGTCTCAAACAATAATCCATTTATTCAGGCAAAATTGATCTATTGAGAGCCTACTATGTGCCGGGCACAGGCACTCAGCAACTAACTAGGCAGAAAGTGATCTAATAAGATCATAATAGCAGATATGTAGCAGATATTCGGTAAATTCCTATTAATTAGATTTGATCAACCACGTGAACTCTTCTATCTGCTTGAACTTTGGAAAGTCTCTCATTAATGTTTTCTTCATATAGCAGTGGACTTTGGTTTCTCATATGCTACTAAGCACTTCACTTTTGTGGACTTTCTTTTATCAGCCTTCTGATCATCATGAATTCATTGCTTATTTTTGAATTTATGGACCATAAATCAAGAAACATCTAGTAAGTAACAATGTGAAAGAGAAAATCCATAGACTATGAGAATAATTGTAAAAATCATTTTCCTTTTTTCCATTATATGAAGATGCGCTTTGTATGGCAGGTCCAGTAAAGAAAATATGTTTTCTAAACTACTGATTCACTTTTGCCATTTTTCTCTTTCTGTTGCCTTGGTTAGATGATGTGCTAGGGTCAAGTAACTGTGGCCAGTGAAGCTGAGGCTCTTGGGCCAGACAAGTTAACTGGCCTGGCATAAGACAACTCTCACCCCAGGAGCAGGGCAGCCTCAGGGCATCATAGCTCCAGTCCACTGGCCTGTAACAAAGTCCAGGTTTTTCTAAACTGGGGCCCAGATATCACCTGTAAGACTTTCCTGACCTTACAAAAAAGCTTCCTTAGGACCTGTATATACCGCTACATATTATTTCTACTTGAGTTGAAAATTATTTTTACTATTTTAATCAATAGTAATTCCTGCCCCCCCAAAAAATCAAAATTCATGCACATATGAGAGATTCCCAATAAATACTAATACTGGATTAATGGGAGGGGGAAAGCATGAGAGAACAATCTTCTTTATCATCATCTGCAAACACTGCTTGAGTTCTTTCTAAGTGCAAGATATAACAAAAGGTGTCAATCATGGGTGCTAACCACATGGAGTTTACAGCCAATAAGTACACTGTGAAGCATGCAGAAGCATTTTCAACACTCCTAGACACAAAAACCCCTTGTCACTTTTAGTTTGGGCTTCTTTGAGGTTGTTTACTTTTAACGGTGTATGCATTTTTTTTCTCTATAGGAGGAGACCAAGAAGAAAAAAAAGAGGAAGGAAGAATGGACAGCTAGAAGGATAAATCCCAGCCTCTGACCTGTCTGGCTGATACTAGAAGAATCCAAAATGTGTAAGAACAAATGAGGATTCTTTTCTTCATGCTGAATCAAAATTTCTGTAGTGAAGCAGTCACTGTATCTTAAGAGGCACCATTTGGTTCACTACTAAACAGCCTCCCCCTCCACATATGTTAGATGACCTGTGTGGTCCAGCGCCTACCCCCACAGAACTGACATGTTTTATACTACACCACATGCTTATGCTTCCATTCATAAAGAACAGAACATTAAAAAAAATACCTAAATACAAATTAGAAATATAGCACAACTAGAGGAAGGGGTAAATAAACAATACAGCACAACTAAAGGCTTGAGTAAATAACACCAGTCCTGTCAAAAAAATAAAATTTTATGTGAAAAATACGCATTTCAATTACAATATAGAGCTTAGAAACTACATTTTCCTAATGTCCTTATTTTCTCATTTAAGACTACTATAAGAATCCAAGTTCCAAAGAACGACCAATAATCTACTTTCCTTAAAATTATACTTCACTTCTTCTATTAACTGAAATCTTCCGGTTGTATACATTAAGGATTACATATACTGCTTCATTTTCTGTCACCTTTAAAGTACTATTTTCTCGGGGCGCCTGGGTGGCTCAGTCGTTAAGCGTCTGCCTTCAGCTCAGGTCATGATCCCAGGGTCCTGGGATCGAGCCCCGCATGGGCTCCCTGCTCCACCGGGAAGCCTGCTTCTCCCTCTCCCACTCCCCCTGCTTGTGCTCTCTCTCTCACTGTGTCTCTCTCTGTCAAATAAATAAATAAAATCTTTAAAAAAAAAAAAAGTACTATTTTCTCGAATTCCTCTACTAAACCATCTTTCTGGATGCTAATCCAAGTTTTATCTACCCAGAGGTATAAATGAGCTGGGGGGGTTGGGAAAATGTTGGTAACCCACAACATAAGGCTTCTACGGCTTCAGAGGCAAAATGCAATACCCCGGGTTTTGACCCTGACTTCATCATCTAAACTTCCTGCTCTCACTTACTAGGAACTCTTAATCATTTAACTCCTATTCTTTGTCTCATAAGCATTTATCATTATCTACAAATATCTCATTTGTTTATGGCCTGATCTCCCATAAGAATATAATCTCCAGAGAGTAGGGTTCTTATGTGTCTCACTGATTCAATCCCAGCTTCCAGAATAATCCCTGGCTCATATAAAACACTCGATAAATACGTATTGACTGAATTGTAATTTCTTACAATACTCTAAAGAATGGGGACATCATTTATAAATCAATAAACCAGCTAGTAAAATTGGGATCCTTATTTTCTATCATTGTAGAGAAAAATCAAGAGGAAAAATACACCTGCCCACCAACTCTTGCTAGATAGGAGAAAAAAGGACTGTTACATGAAGGCTTTTAAAAGAAATTAACATTACTAATTTTTGAGACTACCGAGGAAAACAGAAGCTCCTGTTCCTTAATATACTGAACTTTTTTTTTTTTTTTTAAGATTTTATTTATTTTTGACAGAGAGAGAGTGTACAAGCAGGGGAGGCAGCAGGCAGAGGGAGAGGGAGAAGCAGGCTCCCCGCTGAACAGGAAGCCCGATGTGGGACTCAATCCCAGAACCCTGGGATCATGACCTGAACAGAAGGCAGACGCTTAACCATCTGAGCCACCCAGGCGCCCCAATATACTGAACTCTTAATCAATTTACAGAGTGAGGATGCCTGACTCCCTTACGTACAACCCTCCAGCCATTATCTGAGGGCTGCACTCAGAAGTGACCGATTCAGGACAGGGTAATTTTGATGAAGAGAGTGATGATATTTACAAAACAGTAAGCAGATCATATTATAAGCAAATACAAAACCCAAGGGGGCAATGGTCCTTCTAACAAATATTTTTATGAAGTTGAACCACTGCCATTTCCCTTACCCTAAAGTGGTTGGGCAATTTCAGTTTAATGACAATATCATTCAGTCAAGCAGTGAGTGCCAAATTATATTGTGTATTGGTTATGATTTCAAATCCACATTTTTAAATTAAGTGAAGTTGTTTGATCGGAGGGTGAATTTGAGAAACCGTGTCAAGATGAGATCTGCAGGAGTACTGTGCTCTTGAATGCTTAGCCATCTAAACATATGGAAGAATAAGTATGACGTAATGGACACTTAAACTTTAAATACCAGTAATTTGTGTGGACTCTACCCAGATGCTCAGTCTGGGCAAGGCTACTCTCTGCTGATCTGAACAGCTCTGTGCAGATCTTGAGACACTTGCTCTTGCGGTGGTCAGGCAACTCTTGGTCAGCAGGGGTGTTAAACCAGGCAGCAGCAGTCTCAGGAGGGGAAGGGACATCTGTTTCTGCCTTGGTGAGCCTATTTCTCACAGGCAGTGGTGCAAACTGTGTAACTGTCCCTAAAGCACTACACCTCAGAGCAGCTCGCCTTGCCTGCCAACACAAATGCCACTGTCCACCAGCTCTGTGTCCCAGCAGCTAATACCCAGCTTTTGGTTGAAAGCACCGACCCTACCAAGAACCAATTCCAAATCAATCAGTCAGTCAGTCAATCTGGACTTTATTTCCCCATCGCCTAGAACAATAGTGTATTCATCTACCACTGGTTTATGGAGTATAGTTATTTCTTCACGGGCTTATTGAGAGGTATTATCCTGTATCCTATTGGCTTATGAAATATTAGTTATAATTCTCTTAGTAAGCCCATTAAATAAATCATTGGCAGAAACAAATCTCAGCCTCAGCATAATGTACCCAAACACAACAAGCTAACAAGCTACAACAGAATCAAGTTTCACTTAGAGGGTTACCAGAGGAAGCTGGAAGGTTGATCAAGCAGCGGTTTGGCACTAAGAAGAGAAGAGCTCATTCCTATCTTCCCTAACCACCGCCCTGCTGTCTCACACCTCACTGGGGATACTTTTCCTTTTGTTGCAAACTGAAGCGATTTCTGAATCCCCTTTCTGAATCACAGAAACTAGCTGGGGCTGCGCTACTGATCTACGTAGTGGACGGCAGGATGGTGCGGTGAAGTGTACACAGCGCTGGGTGAGAGGCACCTCCAAGCCAAGTGAGCCTCTCTGAACAAGTTTCCGCATCGGTAAAAGGTCATCAAGTTACCTCCCCCAGAGAACGGTTAGAAATACAGTGACCGATACAGGGGGCAGCGCGTGCGTACGGTGAGTGCTCCGTCGCCAACTGCAGAGCAACATCCAAGATTCGGAATGATTATTCAGCTCTCAAGGTTGTGCCTGGGGATGGCTGTGGAGCAACTACACAGCCTAACAACGTGCATCTCGGCGAGCATCTCGCAAGCCCGGAGGAGCCCGGAGCCCGCCTCCCGCGGGAGCTGGGGGATCGCTCGCAGCTGCCGGCCGGGCCGACCAACCCCAGCCCCGTTCCTCCCGGGCAACCGGGGCGGAGAGGACGGGCCCCGCCGCCGCCACCCGGGGCTCCGAGAGCGGGCGGCTGGCACCGGAAGCGGGGGAGGGCCGGGCCGAGGCCCCGGCGCGCGAGGCAGTGGAGAGACCCGTACTTACCCCCGGCGCGCGGCGGGCGGCCGCGGCCAGCCGTCTCCAGGCGGCGGCGAAGTCGGGCGGCGGGGCTCGCCGGCTCCGGCAGACGAGGGAGAACAGGGTCCCCAGGAGGAAGGCGGCCGCGGCGCAGCCCAGGTAGAGGCTGAGCCCGAGCAGGACGGTGCACGGCCCCGCGCCTCCGGCCGCCTGCCAGCAACCGGGCCCCAGGCAGGAGAGGCACACGGCGGCGAGTGCGGCCACGGCCACCGGCACTCGCCAGCTCCCGCCGCCAGGAGCCCCCGGTGCCGCCGCGTCTTCCCGGGGGTCCGGCCGCAGCTCGCCCGGGGCGCTCGGGACACGGCGGCCGCCGGTGGCTGCGGCCGGCGCGAGGTTGAGGCCGGCGCCGCTGCTGTCGGTGGCATCGGGGTGCATGCTGCTTCTTGTGCCGCTAAGGACAGGCACATCTCCTGCCCTGCTGTCCCCCGGCGCTGCCCTGGACGGTGGCCTCTGCGCGGCGCCTCCTCCCCTCGCCGCTCCCGCCGCCGCCGCTCCTGAGGCACAGGCAGTCGGCGCTCATGCCCTCGCCGGCGGCCCACCGAGGGAACGGCTCCAACAGACGCCGCCGAGCTCCTCTCAGCGAGCCCTCAGCGCCGCCACCCGGCGCCCGCCCCGCAGCCGTCCGGCCGGGCGCGCCCAGGTAGCCGGACCTCGTTGTGACTTAAGCTGGCGAAGCCCGCGGCGGAGCGGGGGTGGGGGCGGCCCCGAGGTGCTTGTCAGGCGGGGAGGGGGGGAGGGGCGGAGAGCCGCCGCGGCCTCTTGAGTGACAGGTGGGAGGTGCCCGGCCGCGCCCGGCCCCCACAGCCCACCCGCGGCGCGGGGGCGGGGTCCGACCGTCGCTGCCCCTCAAGGGGAGGGGGCGCGACCAATCGCCGGGATAACTGCTCGGTCCTGCGCTGCTCCTCCCCTCCCCCCAGGGTACCATCCGTGGATGGAAAATTTTGCTGCAGGTGTCAGAAGCATTTGTAATTCTCCGGCTCAGGTGATCCCTTAATCCTCGCTCTCCGCTCTTCCCTGACAAGTAATCTCCCATGCTTACGGTTCCCCAGATTTCTGCTTTGTTTTCACCTGCTATTTAGATAAAATCGGCAACCATTCCTGATCCTCACTTTTAATACAGTTTCCCCCAACAACCTTCTTTTATTTCCTTCAGGGAAAGAATCCGAGGAACGTGGAAGAGTAATGAAGCCTGCAAATGCTAGTTATCGAAAGGCCCAAAAAGTCGGCCTGGTGCCAAAGTGTGTACACAGCTGCCGTAATCACTTTGGCTCCAAGTCCCTATATTTTCGTTACCAAAGATTCAATACAAATGTTATTACCTACACAAGCGAAAGAGGTCCAGATAATTTTTAGAGTACATTATTTTCCTATTCTCCTATCATGATCCCATCGTTAATATACAGATGTTTACTGAAAAGATGCTAATATGCTAAATACTAGAAATTACTACTAAGACCAATAAAGCAGCAGCTGTATCTTTGATAGATGAAAGAATTGGAAAGGAAATGAAGGAATTCTGAAGAGATTAATGATTTAAAAGGATGGGTGATAGGGCCAATCGGGCATAGAAAGAAGAAAGGGAAGAAGTAAATGGATGAGTGATACAGGGAAACAAAAGCAAAGTCTCAGAACTCTCTTCTTGTAGCAATCCTGAAGAATTTCAACAGTTCAACAGCACTATTGTTTTCCAATCAAATGAGTTATATCCTGCTTCCCAGGGAGCATAGTGAAGAAAAGTAAGCATTAAAATATATTTTTAAATTACTATGACTATACTGTTTTTCTATAAGGAATCATCTGTGTCATTATTTCAACGAAGGAAAAAAATACAACATTCATAGGAAGTAAGATATTTGGTGGATTTTTTTATTATTTTTAATTCTCTTTTTTGTAATTATTTTTTTAATAATAATTTACATACAATGAGCCGTGCAATTTGATTTTTTCATCTGCCAAATATTTTTGTTTGTTTCGTTTTTATTTAAATTCCAGCTAGTTATTTATTCTTTTAAAAGTAAGTATTATCCAGGGCGCCTGGGTGGCTCAGTTGGTTAAGCGACTGCCTTCAGCTCAGGTCATGATCCTGGAGTCCCAGGATCGAGTCCCGCATCTGACTCCCTGCTCAGCAGGGAGTCTGCTTCTCCCTCTGACCCTCCCCCTCTCATGCTCTCTCTCTATCTCATTCTCTCTCTCAAATAAATAAAATCTTTAAAAAAAACAAAAACTAAGTATTATCCAAGAGGTTATTATCCAAAAGAAGACACACTGGAAATATGGTGTGTCAATTATCTATTGTTGCATAACAAGCTACCACCAAATAACAACTATTTCATTTGCTTATGCTTTTGTGGGTCAGCAATTTGGACTGGGGTCAGTTGGGCAATTCTGCTCTTCTTGCCTGGGGTCACTAATGAAACTATGGTCTCCTGGATGCATAGGCTGGGGCTGTTAGATCTATGGAGTCTCTGTTGAGATGGCTTGTACTCTGCTCCCTGTGTACTTACCCTCCAAAAGGTCAGCTTGGCCTTCTTCACATGACAGTCTCAGGGATGCCATGTGCAAGGTTTTTTTAAGCTTTTGCTTACCTTACATTTGCTAATGTCCCATTGGCCAAAGTAAATCATATGGCCCAACCAGTAATTAAACAGGGAGAGGTCTACACATGGGCTTAAATATGGGGAGTAAAATTCATTGGTTGCATTACTTTAACAACCTACCACAATTTGCTTTGACAGAATACACTAATCAGTTTCTTGTGGATCATCTGGCTGCACACCAAAATCAGTGGTATCCAGTGACTTATCACTGTAAATATGTTAAAGTTCACATTTCTTGTTCCTGGAATTGATAGTTCTTCATAATCTAATCCCATTTACCTATAAAATGAACAAAAGGACCTAGGGAAGGATAGGGGGAAGGGAGATAGTATACAACTATGTTTCTCAGTGAAGAGTTTGGGGTTATAGCTATATCATTTAGCTTTATTTTACTCTAATATTTTCAAGTTATAAAACAAAGTGAAAAAAATTCTACACTCACTTAGATTTGATATCCAGTATTATTGGGCAGCAGATGATAAAGAAAGAATATAAATTGTGTTTACTTATTATCTAATTTCTCCAAAATGCATGTGGGCCAAAAAAAAAACTTTTTGAACTGATCTTTATGCTTTTTCATGATATATATTATGAGCAGAGTAAAATATAAAGTAGGCAGGACACAATATTGATTAAATGTACTTGCATAAATTAGGAAAGGATTTTGAATATTTTCAGATTAACACTATATATTTAATATTATATAAAGCTTTTATATACTGCCGAAAAGAAGCCCGTGTCTTTCATTTGTCATTTATTTGCTCTAGGAAAGAGAACATACCTACAGAAAGTAAAAATTAATATTAGAGTATGAATAGGGGTTGCACAGAGTAGGCCCTTAATACTTTTGAATGAATAAATCTGATATTCTTCCATGATACTATATCTAGAATAATTGAGTAGACCCAAAAAAGTAGTAAAAATAATCTCATATTTTAATGGAAACTTTTTTTTTTAAGATTTTATTTATTTGAGAGAGCAGGAGAGCACAGGCAGATGTCCCGCTGAGCAGGGAGCCAGATGCTGGGCTAGATGCCAGGACCCCGGGATCATGACACCAAAGGCAGACACCTAACTGACTGAGCCACCCAGGTGCCCCTTAATGGAAACTTCAACTTTTGGAAATCCTTTTTAAAACATATGTTCCTCACTATAACTCTATAAAGGACATAAGGTAAATTTTATAATCTCATTTTCCAGATTAGGAAACTGAGGTTCAGCGAAGTTAAATGACTTGTTCAAAAATCACACAGCTAGTAAGTGGTAAACCTAAATTACAAGATTCTCCTCCATGATGCCATCTTTCAAATAGTTAAAAGTAATGTCAAAGGGCAAAACAAACTGCTTTCTATATTATACAAATAATGTCCTTACAAAACCAATACAATAATAACAGCATTCATCCGGCTTTTAAATAGACTGTAAACTTCTAGAAGGTAGTACGTGACTTTTATTCATTCTTTCATTTAGTCCAAAAATATTAGCTAGGTGCTTTGTTAGAAACAGTATAAAACACAGTCTCTGGGGACGCCTGGGTGGCTCAGTTGGTTAAGTGTCCCACTCGTGATTTCAGCTCAGGTCATGATCTCAGGGTTGTGGGATCGAGCCCCACATCAGGCTCCCTGCTCAGTGAGGTCTGCTTGAGATTCTCTCTCTCCCTCTCCCTCTGCCCCATCTCTCTAAAATAAATAAATCTTTAAAAAAATATGGTCTCTGTCCTTGAAGAGCTCACATTCTAATTGGGGTGGGGGGAAGCATAAAGCAATGTAATATATATTACTAAGGTATTATAAAGTTCTATGATGGCAAGAAGAGAGCTACTAATTCTGCTTTGTGGAAGTTCAGGAAATTCAAATGTGAATCTAAGTCATTTTGCTTTCTCAATTTCCTTTTACAGCATTTAGATATTTTGAAGTACCCCATTTAGATACTTAAAATATATGAAACTTAACTACATTTAGTTTCAATTTGGGTTATAAACTTCAACCCTGGAAAGACTTCATCCTTCAAAACTTAATTCCTAAGTTTTTTTAAAAAAATCCACTTACTCATAACATAAAGTTTAGCATAGATGAAAAAACCTCCAGCTATTATGCAAAAAGGTCTTTTAATAGCTCTCTACAGAAATAGTCAAGCCTATATTCTGTTTCAAGAGGTTTTTAATAAGTGAAAACAACTTTTGAAAAGGGGTCAGGGGATATTATTTTCATCTTTTCTGATAAAAGAGTCCAGATTCAATGAATCTGGAGAAGATCCTTTTTTCACTTATAAGTTGATGACCGTTTCTGACCAGAATTATGAAGCGGCACAAAGAAATTAAAATCTCTGTCCTGAAGAAGCTTATTTATAGGGGCGCCTGGGTGGCTCAGTCGTTAAGTGTCTGCCTTCAGCTCAGGTCATGATCCCGGGGTCCTGGAATCAAGCCCCGCATCGGGCTCCCTGCCCCGCGGGAAGCCTGCTTCTCCCTCTCCCACTCCCCCTGCTTGTGTTCCCTCTCTCACTGTGTCTCTGTCAAATAAATAAAAATCTTTAAAAAAAAAGAAAGCTTATTTACAATCTATTTCATATGTTCATTGATTCATTCATTCAATATGGACTAATGAGGATGTGCTCTTTGCAGGAAAAGAAAACCAGGGAAAAGGCAAAATTTTATAAATTTATAGTCCAGAAAGAGCCAAAATTAAAGTTTAAGATATAATATTTTTTTGTTATTTTTTATCATGATAAAACATACACAAAATTTAATATTTTAACCATTTTTAAGTGTACAGTTCAGTGGTACTAGGTATTCACAATGTTGTACATCGATCACCAGTATCCATCTCTAGATCACTTTCGTCATCCTGTACTGAAACTCTGCACGTATTAAACAAGAACTCCCCCTCCCCTCTCCACCCCCCAAGCCCCAGGTAACCTCTATTCTTTTTTTTCAAAGATTTTATTTTTAAACAATCTCCACACCCAACATGGGGCTCAAAACCGCAACCCCAAGATCAAGAATTGCACACTCCATCAGCTGAGCTAGTTAGGCACCCCACTTCTAGTTTCTGTTACTGTGACTTGCCTATTTTAGGTACTTCATACAGGTGGGGTCATATTTGTTCTTTTGTGCCTGGCTTATTTCACTTAGCATAATGTTTTCAAGATTCATCCATGTTGTAGCATGTATCATAACTTCATCCCTGTTTATGGCTGAATAATATTCCTGTATGAATATACCACATTTTGTTTATCCATCTGTTGATAGACATTTGGGTTGTTTCCATCTTTTGGCTTTGGTGAATAATGCTACTACGAACATGGGTGTACAAATATCTGTTTGAGACTCTGCTTTCAATTCTTTCGGGTATATACCCGAAGTGAAATCGCTGGCTCATACGGTAGTTCTGTGTTCAATCTATTGAGGAACTGCCATAGTTTTTCCACAGCAGTCACACCATTTCACATTCCCATGAGCAATACACAAGGTTTCCAATTTCTCCACGTTTTTGTCAATCCTTTTTATTTTCTCTCTTATTTTTATAATAGCTATCCTAATGTGTGTGAAGTGGTATCTCATGATTTGTTTGCATTTCCCTAATGATTAGTCATGTTGAGCATCTTTTCATGTGCTTATTGGCCATTTGTGTAACTTCTTTGGAGAAATGTTTCTTCAAACCCTCTGTATAACAAACTTTTGACCACAGAGTAGACACTCGTCCCTGGGAAATGGTACCAGCATAGTTTCATCAAGCAGAATTAAGTGAAATCCTGCCTTTTAGCCTACAAAAACAACAAAATGATCCTGTGTACTTGTTGGCAATTACAACCCAAAAGTACAAGATACATTGTAAAGCACAAAAATAGAGTCAATTCCTTAGTGACACTCCCTAGGATATGGGTAACCCATAGTTCCTAGCTTTCTTTGCACTTTCATGTGAAAACTGTATTGAGTACCCATTGCATTAGGTTTCTATTGCTGCTGTAATAAATTACTACAAACTTAGTCTTTAAAACAACACAAACTTATTCTTTCTGTTCTGGAGGTCAGAAGTCTAAAATCATGGTATTGACAGGGCTGCATTCTTCCAGGAGGCTTCGGGGAGAATACCTTTCCTTCCCTTTGTCAGCTTCCAGAGATGCCTGCTTTCCTTGAGTCAAGGCCCCCTTACATCACTCTGACCTCTTGCTGCTATTTTTAAATTAAAAAAATTTTTACAGTTTTATTAATATAACTTACATATAACAACATATAAGTCTAAGGTGTACAACATAATATATGTATATATTATGAGATGAATACCACAATAAGTCCAGTTAACATCCATCACCTCACAGTTACATATTTCTTCTCTTGTGATGAGAATTTTCTTTTTTTTTTTTTTTAGAGAGAGAGTGAGAGTGAGCGGAGGGGCAGAGGGAGAAGGAAAGAGAATCTTAAGCAGGCTCCAGCCTCAGTGCCTAGAGCCTCACACGGGGCTCCATCTCACCACCCTGAGATCATGACCTGAGATGAAATCAAGAGTTGGGGGTTTAACTGACTGAGTCACCTAGGCACCCCTGAGAACTTTTTCTGTCTGTGATGAGAACTTCTAAGATCTACTGTATTAACTTTCCAATATGCAGTACAGTATTGTTTACAGTCACGGTGCTCTACGCTACAACCTCTTGCTTCTACGACCACCACTCCTATTAATGGCTCCAAACTTCTTGACTCTCATTTTTTTAAAGATTTTATTTGACAGAGAGACACAGCGAGAGAGGGAACGCAAGCAGGGGAAGTGGGAAAGGGAGAAGCAGGCTTCCCGCTGAGGAGGGAGCCCGATGCGGGGCTGGATCCCAGGACCCTGGGATCATGACCCAAGCGGAAGGCAGACGCTTAACGACTGAGCCACCCAGGCGCCCCTTGACTCTCATTTTTAAGAATCTATATGATTATATCAAACTCACCTGGATAATCTAGGTTGATTTTCCCATCTCAAGATCCTTAACCACATAGCACCGAGTCCCTTTTGCCATGTTAAATGGCCTATTCACACGTTCCAGGGATTAGGAAGTGTACATATTTGGGGCACCATTATTCTACCCCACCTACTGTGTGCCTGTTGAGTTCAAATCCGAAAAATTATGGCATTCAGCATATTCCACAGATTTTTTTTCTTGTTTTAACCACCCACTTCATTCACCAGTAGTCAGAGGACTTTCTAATGTGTTACCAGCTCTTGGATCATAGAACCAACTGGTTCTTTGATCTGAGCTTTGCTGATAAAAAGAATGACAAAGTCACAGCTGCCCCCATTTATTACTGCTGTTGTTTTGGTAAAGACTTACAAGATAATTGAAGCCACTTTCCCAATCAGCCACCGTAACAACTAGGTCCACCCGCATTGCCATTAATAGCGAGGACAGTAGCAATAAGACCTTAACGGTGCACTGGGCAACTAACGGCCTCCAAGCTTCATTTCTTCACGTGTCCCTTCCCACTCGGGAGTCGCGGGCCCGGCTTCCCCCTCCCCGCCTCCCGCAAGGGGGCGCGGCGCTCGAGCCTCTCTAGGCCTTCGGCGGGCCCACCGCGCTCTATGACGCCCTCCGCGAGGAGCCACGAGGAGGCGCCGAGCCGCACGCTCTGCCTCCATCCAGTTCCCGCGGTACTCGCGCCGCTCCCTCTGCACCCGCTCCTTTCCCTTTCCGTTCTCCCCGCCTCCGGAAGCAAGAGCCGTGCCGCTGGGAGCCGCGTGCGGGGGTTGCGTGCGCGCGGTGGTGCGTGCGCGCGACCCTGGAACGCCGCTGGCGGCGTGCGAGACGGCTGCGACGGCCACGGCACCCAAGTAAGCGGGCGCGAGCAACCCCTTCTTCCGCGCCCGCGACGCGCCCGCCACCCTCGCCTCCGTTCGGGATCCGTTTCCTCTCTCTGGAGCCCAGGCAGCGGCGAGAACTCAGGGTCGGTATGAGGAAGCCAGCGCGGGAGGTTAGGAAGGCGGGCGGGCCGGGACCCCCAACCCTTTGCTCCGTCGGCCCTGCGGCCCAGCCAGCCCCTCGAGTGGCGTGTGTAACCACAACAAAGGCGTCCGAGCCCGCGGCCGGCGGGTCCGTGGGGCCGCCCGCAGCCCCAGCCGGCCCCTATGGGAACCGGCGGGCCTACCTCCAGGATGCGTTCGGGGATGGCCCGGGGGCGTCGGCCCTGAGTCGGGAAGTGGTGGTTACTGGGAACCGGGTTCGGGTCGGCGCCGCCCACCTCTGAGGACTCGACTCTGAACTCCGGAGCCTCAGGGGCTCTCAATTATCTTCTGCCTCCTGTGCGGGGCGGGGAAAGGGGATGGTCAGGAGGGGGTGGTGAACGGGCCCTTGACTCAAGTCCCTGGAAAACGGGTGTTTACTCTGGGCCGAGATTTTCGTGGACCCAACCTTGTTTGGACCGTATTATACACCTAATTACAGAAATAATGTGAGGTCACAGTAACGAAATGACAGTTTAAAAAATGCCAGATTCTTATTTGTGTTTTCCTGATGTATCTTAAAAAGCATTAGTATTTCTGTTGCTGGCCCTGCAGGAGCGATACAAATGGTGGTGAGTGTCCAAGTGACGCCCAGGCAGCTTTGACAAATACCGGTTTTCATTGAGCCCCAAAGAGTTATTAAAGGAATTATTTAAGTTTTACCCTTTCCCAATATGTTGTAAAGAGAATCTTCACAGTCTTAAGTCCACATTTTTATTTTCCAATGTAAATTGAATCTCACTAACTTTGAAATAAGTGTTATCGGAAGGATTGCTTAGTGGATGGGATCGTTGGATAATTTTCCCATAAATTCAGTTAAATCACCAGAGAGCTTAAATCCTTATAATAACCCTATGTGTTGGATGTTATGCCTGAAAAGTCTCCCAGGTGTTATGTGCCACCTCTCATGAACTGTGACGACTTAGTAAGGTGGGTCCTTACCTGTTGAGGACTACATCAACCATGTAAATACAGAGAAGGGGATGGTTAATTCTGGTGTGTGTGGTAGGGGGGCGGGGGGGGGTGGGGGACGATTGTGGGAAACTGTCAAGGAGCTAGCTCAGGGAAAAGCAGTGATTTTTCTGCTTACATAGCAAAGAGCAGAACTAGAGTTCAATCATAAGTCTCCTAACTCCACAAACTCCTTCATCAGATAAACATTCTTTGAATGTCTAATATTTGTCAGATCCTACGTTAGGCACTGGGGATGTAAAGATGAGCAAGATCCAGGAGTTCCCTGTTTGGTAAGGAGATAAGGCACAAACGGTTAGCTATGAAAAACGGATTTCAGAGAACTACCTAATCATTTGGATTACAAATAGATGTTGGGATTTAGACCTAGTTCATAAAATGTTATGGTTGGGAAAATGATATCCTCCTAATGCATGAATTCCCTCTGTGGCATCCCAACAAGTGGACAGTTGTTGCTCCAACGTTATCTAGTGACTTCGTGGCTCATAATCTTAGAAAGTAGCCCATTCCATTTTGAACAATTCTTAGGTTGATTTAAGAACAGGTTTGTTATATATTACATCTATTGATGCAAGTTCTACCTCTGGAACTACAAATAACAGCTCTAAAATTTTTTTTTCATATCACAGTCCTTTAAATATCTGAGCATACCCTTTCTCTCAGCCATTACTTTTACTAGCTATGAATCCCTTGTTCTATGAACCATTGATCATGACTTAGATTCTGGACTCTTCACCATAGCACTGAGAGCTAGATGCTTCATTCAAGAAGTAGTTTGACCAAGCAGTATATAATGCAAGTTACCTTAAGACTGCATATTGCTCTCCCGGTATGACTTAAGAGCATTTTAATCTTTTGATTTCTAAGTCATGCTTTTGCCACTTGGTAAGCTCCCAAGTCTTTTTTCAGTAAACCTTCTTTTAAGCTGGGGCCCACAGTGCACCTTCCCTCCTCACCTTCCCTCATTCTGTGTCTGTGCTATTATTGTGTTATTATTTGGCTATTTCAAATATACCTCCCCATTAGGTTTTTGGCTTATTAATTTTCCTCTGCTTGTTTCAGTATAGCAGAATCAGTAAGACTGCTGACTGTCTGGATTCAGATCCTGACTCTGCTGCCTTCTAGCCATGTGGTCTTTGAACATGTCAGTTAACCTCTGTGCTTCAGTTTCCTTGTCTCTAGCCTCAGAGTTGTTACCAGTATTAAATGGTCAGTGAAAATAATCCATGGTAAGTGATCAGTGAAAGAGTGCTTAAAACAGTGCTTGGCACATAATAAAATCTATATGAATGTTAGCTTCTTTTCCATTTATCCAGAACCTTTGAATCCTTATTTTCAACTGTCCATCTCATTTTTTTTTAATTCACAAATTCGATAAAGCTTCAAGTCGTAAAAGGCATACTTGATACAAACTAATTTAAATTGTTAAAGGCATTTAAATTGCTAGGCCTTAGTCTCTTCATTCCTAATGTAAGGGGGTAAAATTTTTTCCTTTCAGGACTGTTGGGGAACTCTGAGGGTAGGGGAAGGGTATTAGCTCTAACTTGCATTATTTTGCCATGCACCTTTATAGGGGACTTTAAATAGGTCTCACTCAGGGTTATCAGGGATCACAAAATTTGACTTGATATGCCAAACACATAAAGAGGAGGCATGCTGGAAACATTTCAAGTTTAGTGACTTCCAGAATTGTCACTCTCCTTGTCAGAAATACCTTTGGAACTCACTACTGTCTTTGGAAAGGTGGTTTGGTCACAAGCTCAGATTGGGATAGAGAGGATCATAAGTTAATTTAAAGTTCTGAATTCTTGTTACCTAGATTAACGCTTTTTAATTTACTCAAGGCTACTACTGGTTTATTTAATTTATGGTTCCAGTGAGGTTTGTTCCCATTTACTTTGTTAGTGGAAAACTGCTACATAGCAAATAAATCCCAGCAAAATGTGTGGCCATCACTGGCATGTGTATCTAATTTTAACTGTACAGACCATCGTTTTCTGTTCCTAAATCCATATTGCTAAATAGGTCCCATTTTCCTTTAAAAGTCCCAGTGGTGAGAAGATCTTGTTATCTTGCTGACAGTTCACTATCAGATAAATCATAGATATCACAGCAATGTATTCTAAAGGTTAAAAACAAACAGATATTACTTAAGGACCTTACTTTGAAGCAGAATAAACAGTGATTAATAACACCCTTAAACTATGCCTGCCTTAGAATCCTGGCTGTGCCACTTACCAAGCTATGTGACTCTGGGCAAGTTCTTGCGCTGCTTCATTTTTCTCATTGGTAAATGGGAATGATAAAAACCTCTTAAACTTTGATATATTTTAGCTGTTAGTTGTACTAGAATAGTAGCACTAATACAAATGAGACTTAATTATGTTAGTAATTTTGTGTATTTCCTGAAAAATGTAAACAGGTTTTTCTGAGGCATGGTAGTTAGAATGATTTGGATGATTTGTTTTTGAAAGAGTTGTTTTTTAAACTGACTAGGGAAATTTATGCTCTGGGCACTGCCATGAAACCATTTGTTTTTAAAATTTGAAGAAACTTCAAAAAAAATTTTTTTTTGAGAGAGCACACAGGCAAGCAGAGGTGGAGGGAGGGGCAAGAGGGAGCAGGACAGAGGAGAATCTTAAGCAGGCTCCATACTCTATCTCATGACCCTGAGATCATGGATCTCACGACCCTGAGATCATGACTTGAGCCGAAATTGAGAAACCCTTAACCAGGCTGAGCCACCTAGGTGCCCCGCCCCCCCTAAATTTCTTTAATCACAAAGGTATTCTTAACCACGTAACAAAGTGAGAGAGAAAAAATATCTGCAACCCTTTTTTATTCCATCCCTTGACATTTGGATTAAAGAGTTAATTACCTTACAAAAGAGGGTAACTTTATTGGGAATTTAATGACAAAATAATGTTTATAAGAGCTATCCACCATTCAGTGGCTGCTTTGATCTGTTGGTTTCCTTTTTGAAGTCAGGTGAACAGAATTAGATTGACAATGATCAGTCATAATCTTTTTTTTTTTTTAATTAAGTAGGCACTACGCCCAACATGGGGCTCCAGCTCACAACCCTGAGATCAAGAGTCACACGCTCAACTTGCTGAGCCAGCCAGGTACCCCTCAGTCCTATTCTTTGTTTGTGATGTGAAGACCAATGATCACAGGCCTCTTCTAGGTTCTTTATTTTTTACCCCCTGTGGGCTTCTTCACCTTCATCCTTTCTCTCCCCTTACAGCCTCATACTCTTAGCTGTTGAATGATGTCCTTCCAGTCCATGCTATGTAATTTTGTGCCCATGAGGAATTCAGTATCATGTGTGTTTTAAGTTTTATGTAATTGTTCATTTAATTTTCTTTTAGTAAACATTTTGTATATCTCAGCTCATCCTTTTTGACGGACATATAGTATATCTTATACAACATTTTGCTTATCCATTTTCCTCTTATTAGACATTGAGTTTTTTCCTAACTCATTGCTATTACAAACAGTAGTGCTATGATGAACATCCTTGTACATGTGCCCAGAAACACAATTGGGAAGTGGCAGAACCAAGTTTGAGCCTGAGTGTGTCTGACTCCGTTCATTCTTTATCATTGTGCAGACTCCCAGTCATTTGCTTAATTTATTGCAGGGACACTATTCTAAAAACAGTAATGGAAATATTAAAAATGCAGTGGGATTGTTGGTTTTCTTCTAATAGGTCAACTTAATTTTGCCCTTTCCCCCCCTAGTTTTTGTTTAAATGTGTAAATTGTATTATTATTCCAGTGTGGATAACAGTTTTGTATTGTGCATTTTTCATGCTGATATATCACCTAAATCAGGGGTCCACAACTTTCAGTAAAGGGTCAGTTGGTAAATATTTTAGGCTTTGTGGGCTATATGGTCTGTGTCACAGCTGCTCAACTCTGCAGTTATAGTGATAGCTGTCAGAGACAGTATCTAAACCTGTGGCTGTGTTCCAGTAAAACTTTATTTACAAGAACAAATGGCAGGTCAGATCTGGCTCATGCACAGTAGCCTGCTGACCCCTGATATAAATAATTCTTTTGATGGAGTCATAATATTCTTCTGTTCAAGTCTTTTTCAGTATTACAGGTAATACTATAATGCACACCATTCTTTCTTTTTTAGTATTACATTCTTAGAATGAATTTCAGAAATGAAGGTACTGATTCAAAGGCTTATGACTTTCTTATGGCTCTGAAAATTAATTGCCAAATGCCAAGGAGATAAGTTTCAATTTTTATAAATTAAGAAAGTAAACTTTAATTTCAATGTGGATAAATATGACATCTGAAACCTTATTAAATATCTTTGAGGATCTGTGGAGGAGGCATCCTTCTGTTGATTTGAGTTTTAAAACTTAGGAGGGCATTGATCTGTGCTATGGGAAATAATATTTCTTGTATTTATTATTTAGGTATAAGTTATCTGATTTTTCTTAAACTTTTAAGATCTGCTTACATATCTTATCTCAATTTAAATCTAATAATGTGTTAGAATTTTAAAACTCATTTGTACTTTGATTATCTTCACTTAGCTTAATTTTCCCTGAACATTCTATACCGTTTATGAACAGCACAATTACAATTTTGGTGTATTTTATTTTCTTAAGTACCTTGAACCCCCCTGACAAGGGATACTTACACATCTAATAAAGGAAGTCTAGCTAAGCACTTAGACATTTTTAGTAAATCTAATAAGTTGTAACTTACTAATTCAATTAGATTTCCTTAAGCATTTAAAAGTTGATTGCAAATAGTTAAATTTTTTGTTTAATATGTCAGAATCTCTTAAATTCTTCAAAACCTTAAAGGCAGAAAAAGTTACCCAATGATGATAAAATGTATTACCACACATACCTCGAATCTGTGTTATTAACCTATTACTAATAGTATGAATTTGGTTGACTTTTAAATCATGTTTGTACTTGTTTTATAGGTTGCGGGATCACTTAAGCAATTAAAGGCTCCAGAGTATTATGGCTGATTTAGAATACAGATTACATAATTTTTTATTGTGGTAGAATTAATCATAATTTGAATATACTGAGTGCATAATTGGATTGTTGGCTATATATTATTAGAAATTTATACATACCTTTCTTTAACGTACCTCATATTATTTGCCCTTTTGAATATCTTTGTGGACTAATAGCTTTCTACAGAAGTACTTTTTCATTTTTAATATATTTTGTGTGTTTTGTTTTCCAGTACTAAATTGTCCAGTGTGGACAGTGGAAGTCCCTTTAAACTAGAGCCGTTGTTGTATTACCACGATATCAGGCATATTTGAATACTGTGCCTTCTGATAACAGTAAGATATTCTAGGCCCTTCTTTTTCTTTCCCTCCAAAAATAGAATCAGCTGCCTTCCAAGTCGTTAAGGTTTTTTGATTGTTGGTTTTTGTTTTTTTGTGTGTTTTTTAGTGGAGAATAGTATTAGAGGTCAAATTCTAAATTCAAGATGGCTTAGCTGATGTGGGGAGGTTGTAACACCATCCCTTCTTATTCTAAACTCTAATTGTACTTATAGAAGGTAGATTTTCCTTAGGGTTCACCTAGGTGTATGGATATTCACCTAGGTATATGTTTGTGATATGCTTGCCTTGAGTACTCTTGTGAACTGAACTATTAGACTTACTTATGTTTCAAATCACTGGTACAATTTATTATTACCCATGTAGCCTGATTATCGCTTCACTGAGTTACTATTTTTTTTGGTATTTTTTTGTCATGTTTCTCTATAATCAAACTTCTCAGTTTGGGATATGCAATTACTATAAAAAGTGAAAAGTATTGGGAAATTATTCTTTAGTTTGATGGTAACACTGGCCTCTTTTTCAGATATATTTTTACCATCATGGATCGGTTTATAGATATATCAGAAGGTGAAGTGGACCATTCCTTCTTTGACAGTGACTTTGAAGAAGCAGAGAAATGTGAAAGTAACTCAGTTTTTGGCAAGCAAAATGATGACCCTAAAGAGAGAATAGATAAAGATACAGAAAATGTAAACTTGAAATTTGGAATACAAAGGAAGGAAAATGCAATAAAGGAGAAAATTACTCCAGAACACCACCCTGTAGAAAATGATAATATGCAAACCAGAAATTCTTTATCATTGACCACTTCAAGATCAAAAAAATTGTGGGATGCTACAGCAGGGCATAAAATACACTTGCCCACTCCAAGTAGAAGTCCCAAAATTATAAAAGAAGGTGAAGATCATTATTATACAGATGGAGAGGAAAGCAGTGATGATGGGAAAAAGCAACATGTCAGGTCCAAGTCAGCTAAACCATCTAATAACTTTAAAAAAAACATAAGTAAAAAGTATTCCAAAAGTAATTCCTCCTCCTCCTCTTCCTCTTTGTCCTCCTCATCTTCAAGTTCAGGCACAGATTGTTCAGATGCAGGGTCTGATATTTGTATTTCTGATTCATCACCATCATTAAAGAAACGTCTATGTGGTGTAACCCACTTGTCACCAAAACAGAAATATAAACCAGGAATGAAATCAACAGGAATACAGCCTTCAAGTACTAAACCAACAGTCAATGACTACCGTGAGGAATCTGAAGATACTGTGACAGATGTCACTCCTCTGTCAACTCCAGACATCAGCCCTGTTCAATCTTTTGAACTGGGAGCGTCAAATGATCAAAAAGTAAAAGTTAAAAGGCAAGAAAACGTGAGTCAAGAAGTATATGGAAATGTTGAGGATTTAAAAAATAATGCAAAATCGATGAAATCAACCAAAAAAGGGCAAGAAAAACATGGGCCTGATCTCACATCAAAATCTTCAGTGTTAGATTCCAGTTCAGACCACAGATATAAACAAAAAGCCTTACATGACACAATGGACCTCAATCATCTGTTGAAAGGTAATTTTCTTCTCTTTTTAAAAGCTGTATATATTGGACTTAGATATTAAACTTCATGGTATATTGAGCTTAAATATCAAATGCTATGAATTTGCATTGATTTTTCTATTAGATATATTTTATTGTTTGGGATAATTGATGTAGTAACTTTACCTAATATCCTATTTTACCATAAAAATATCTGGAATATCATTAGTTATAATATTGAAAAGCTAATTAACTAGGACTAGAAACTACTGCCCTAATTCTGTTTTAGTGTCTTTCAAAGTCATAAAGTCTAGAGGGACCAGATAGATAACAGAAATGAGAGAAGTGGAACCAGATGTTTTTCACTTTTGAGAGATGTGTATAAGATATATTTCACTTTCTTCTTTAAGAAAGGCAACAGTACTAAAGTTAAAATAACCTGACCTGTTGTCTTCATATCAGAGAAAGTGGCAAAAATGCTGGCAAATGAAATTTTCAGAATAAACTGTAGGGAACTATTCAGACTTTAAGTTAAAGGTTAAAGAGGATTACTTGAAAATAATTACCAAGTTGATGAAATAGCATAATTCAAGTTTCAGTTCCTTTAAGATACAAATTTTTTGAGGTATAATTGACACAGAGTATTTTGTTGGTTTCAGGTATATATATATCACAGTGATTCAATACTTTTATACATTATTAAATGATACCCATCATAAGTCTAGTTACCATCTGTCACCATACAAAATTATTACAATATTACTGACTTTAGTCCTTGTGCTGCACATTACATCCCTGTGACTTAATTTATTTTATAAATGGAAGTTTGTACCTCTTAATCCCCTTCACCTATTTTGTCCCTCCCCACCCCCAACCCTTCCTGTCCTCTGGTAAGCAGCAGTTTGTTTCCTATATCTGTGAGTCTGTTTAGTTTTGTTCTTTTGTTTTGGTTTTTAGATTCCACATACAAGTGAAAGACAAATATGGTCTATTTGTGTTCATCTTATTTCACTTAGCATCATACTCTCCCCGTCCATGTTGCCACAAATGGCAAGATCTCTTTCTTATGGCTGAGTAATATTCCATTGTGTATATATACCACATCTTTATCCATTCATCTGTCGATAGATACTTAGGTTGCTTCTGTATCTTGGTTGTGGTAAATAATGCTGCAGTGAACATAGGGGTGTGTATATCTCTTCAAATTGGTGTTTTCATTTTCTTTTGATAAATATCCAAAAGTAGATTGCTGGATCATATGGCATTTCTGGTTTTAATTTTTTGAGGAACTTCCATTCTGTTTTCTGTAGTGGCTGCACCATTTACATTCCCAACAGTATAAGAGGTTTCCCTTTTCTCTACATCCTCACCAACTCCTGTTGTTTTTGTGTTGTTGATTTTAGCCTTTCTGACAGGTGTGAGGTAGTACCTCATTGTGGTTTTGATTTGCATTTCCCTGAGGATTAGTTACGTTGAGCATCTTTTTATGTACCTGTTGGCCATCTGTATGTCATCCTGTCATCTTTGGAAAAATGTCTACTCAGGTCTCTGCCCCCCCCTTTTTTTTTTATTATTTTATTTATTTGACAGATAGCGAGAGCAGGAACACAAGCAGGGGGAGTGGGAGAGGGAGAAGCAGGCCTCCCGTGGAGCAAGGAGCCCGATGCGGGGCTCGATCCCAGGACACTGGGATCATGACCTGAGCCGAAGGCAGACAATGACTGAGCCACCCAGGCGCCCCCCCCCTTTTTTTTTAATTAAAGTGTAATTAATATACAGTGTTATTAGTTTCAGGTATACAATGTAATGATTCAGCAGTTCTATACAGTACTCAGTGCTCATCATGACAAGTGTACTGTTACTCCCCTTTCTTTATTTCACCCATCCACCTACCCAATCTCCTCTGGCAACCACCAGTTTGTTCTCTGTATTTAAGAGTATTTTTTTTGTCTTTTTTCTTTGTTTTGTTTCTAAAAGTCCACATATGAGTGAAATTATATGGTGTTTGTCTTTCTCTGACTTATTTCTCAGTGTTATACCCTCTAGGTCCATCCATGTTGTTGCAAGTGAAAAGATCTCATTCTTTTTTATGGCTGAGTAATAGTTCATCGTACATATATACCATGTTTTCTTTATCCATTCATCTATGTATGGACACTTGGGTTGCTTCCTTATTTTGGCTACTGTAAATAATAATCAGTAAACGGGTGCATATATCTTTTCAAATTAGTGTTTTGTTGTGTTTTTGTTTTGTTTTGTTTTTTAAGTAGGTTCCACGCCCAGCATGGAGCCCAGTGTGGGGCTTGAACTCACAACCCTGAGATCAAGACCTGAGCTGAGATCAAAAGTTGGATGCTTAACCAACTGAGCCACCCAGGTGTCCCACAAATTAGTGTTTTTTTATTTCTTTGGATAAATACCCAGTAGTGGAATTACTGGATCATATGCTATTTCTATCTTTAATTTTTTTTTTAGGAACCTCCCTTACTGTTTTCTACACCAGTTTTCATCCCCACCAACAGTGCATGAGGGATTCTTTTTCTCCACATCCTCACCAACACTTGTTATTTCTTGTCTTTTTTATTTTAGCCATTCTGACAGGTATGAGGCAATATTTCATTATGGTCTGCTCAGGTCCTCTGCCCATTTTTTAATCAGGTTATTTTTGATAGTTTTTGAGAGTGTAAGTTCTTTATATATTTGGGTATTAACCCCTTATCAGATGTATGATTCAAATATCTTTTCCCATTCAGTAGATTGCCTTTTCATTTTGTTGGCAGTTTTCTTCACTGTGCAAAAGCTTCTTAGTTTGATGTAATCATATTTATTTTAGCTTTTATTGCTCTTATCTGAGGAGACTAGTCCAAAAAAAGATTGCAAAGACTGATGTCAGAGAACTTACTGCCTATGTTTTCTTCTAGGAGTTTATGGTTTCAGGTCTTACATTCAAATCTTTAATCCATTTTGAGATGGTCCAGTTTCATTCTTTTGCATATAGCTCTCCGGTTTTTCTAACACATTTATTGAAGAGACTGTCTTTTCCTCATTGTATAATCTTGTCTTCTTTGTCCTAGATTGACTGGATACGTGTGTGCTTATTTCTGGGCTCTCTGTTCTATTCCAATGATCTGTGTGTCTGTTTTTGTGCCAGTCCATACTGTTTTGATTACTATAGCTTTGTAGTATAGTTTGAAATCAAGAAGTGTAATACCATGTTTTTTTAATCCTTTCTTAATATTGGTTTGGCTATTTGGGGTCTTTTGTGGTCCATACAAATTTTAGGATGCTTTGTTCTAGCTCTGTGAAAAATGCCATTGGTATTTTGATGGGGATTGCACTGAATCTGTAGATTGTTTTGGGTAGTATGACATTTTAAGAATATTAATCTTCTAATCCATGAGCATGGTATATGTTTTTGTAAGCTATAAATATTTTTTAATTAGTAAACATTTTTATTGCTGTATTTCCATATCAATTTATTATTATTTTTTGAACATATCAATTTATTATTATTTAGTGTGAAAGAAACAATTTTTTCCACGTGAAGTAAAAACAACTTGAAACTTTATCTTTACACTAGTAAATGTAACTGTAATAGGTTTGCAGGTTAGATTTTAGGTCATTTGAAGATAACATTTTTTTTTTTTTTTTTAAGATTTTTATTTATTTAACAGAGAGAGAGAGCACAAGTAGGCAGAGCAGCAGACAGAGGGAGAGGGAGAAGCAGGCTCTCCGCCAAGCAGGGAGCCCGATGTGGGGCTCGATCCCAGTACCCTGGGATCATGACCTGAGCCGAAGGCAGCCGCTTAACCGACTGAGCCACCCAGGCGCCCCGAAGATAACATTTTTAAATTGTAAATAGTATTCTTTGTCCTTGTTTGAAATGCTGTTGAAAGAACAAATCTTTAGGTACATAATTTATATATGGCGGTAATGTAAGAAGAATATAAACAAATCCCTTATGTAGTCAAATGATTCTCACAGTCAGAAGGGTAAACTATTTTGGAGGGAGTTTACGCTTGCCCCCTTTTTTATAGGTTTTCTTTTCTCTCTGCTCTGATTGTACCTATTGACTGTTTAGTGTGTTGAAAAATCAGGCTTTTGGAATTTGGCCATCACCATCTAGTTGTTAAGCCTCCACTCCCTCCACTCAATCTCTTAAAACTTTCAGAATTGAGTTTTTTTGTTCTTGCCCCTTTGCTTCTTCCCCTAACAACCAGAGTGATCTTTTAAAAATAAAACTAGTCTTACTAGTTTCCTTCTTAATTCTTCAGTGGGCTCACTCTTATGTTAAGAATAAAATCCATGGGGCGCCTGGGTGGCTCAGATGGTTAAGTGTCTGCCTTCGGCTCAGGTCCTGATCCCAGGGTCCTGGGATCGAGCTCTGCATCGGGCTCCCTGCTTGGCGGGGAACCTGCTTCTCCTCTCCCTCTACTGTTCCCCCTGCTTGTGCTCGCTCTATCAAATAAATAAAATCTTTAAAAAAAAAAGAAGAATAAAATCCAAATTCCTTATTGTAGCCTAACAGTCAATGTCAGTGATTCTCATCCCAGGCAGTATACTAGTATCACCTGGAAGACTATTAAATTATTAAACACAAAACAAATACTGATGTGTAGGCTCCACAGAAATTTTGATGCAGTTAGTCTAATAGGCTGTTAAAGTTGATGAAAAGCATTACTCTACATAGTGTGGTTATTGCTTGCATCTCCTTTAAAAAAAAAAAAAGTATCTTTCATTACCTTGCTTCAGTCACAGTGCTTTCTTACTATTCTCAGATTCTTTGTATTTATGGGGCATTTCCACTTACTGTTGCCCTTTTTCTTTGCATAGACACCTTCTGTCTGTTTCTCAAGTCTTGGTTTATATATCTTCCTCCTCAGAGATACTTTTTTCTGGATGTTCTATCTTTAGTAGCTTCACATCCCTCCCCTTGGCTGTCACAAAAGCCTGGTTTCCTTCTATCAGGATACTTATCAGACCCTGGAATTAGTGTAGTTTGCTTGCTTATTTCTCTCACTGGAGGGTAAGCCACATAAGGGCAGGGTCTTAGTCATTGCTAGAATCTCCAAATCTAGCAGCTGTTGGCACAAAATAGGCAGTATTTGTCAGTGAAGGAACCAAGGAAACTTCTGTTGTTGCACAGCTACGATGGTTAGGAAGTGTATTTTGTATGTTTCACTGACATTTGATTTTTTAACAATTACCTCTTCTTAGATTGGCATCTGAAAGACACAGAATACATCTGTGCCACCATCAAAATTATAATTGCTAATATATTTGATTAATATTCTTTTTTAGGGAAAATCTCTAATTCTTTGTCAAGCCATCCACTGTAAAAATTCTCACTTTTTAAAAAAATTTTAGAGCTACTTTCTAATCTGTAAGATCAGTTGTATGATTCATGAGGTTGATGAGTGATCACGTTGAGGACTTCGTTTATCTTCAACTCTTCCAGATTTCCAGCACCAACCCCAGTGCTCTAGCACAACGATTTTCAAACTTTTTGGCCCTTGGACCAGAAACATTTACACTCTTAAAAATTATTGAGGACCCCAGAGAGCCTTTTGTTTATGTGGGTTGTATTTATAAATATTTATCATATTAGAAATTATATTAGAAATCTAAGCAATACTAATTCATCTGAGAATAATGGTAATAAACCAGTAATGGTAATAAGTAGGTTTTATAAAACATAACTATCTTACCAAAAAAATGAGATTAGCAAATCTCTAATGCCTGGCAATAGAAGATAGCTGGAATCTCATAGCGTCTTCTGTATACAGCTGTTGGTATTTTGGTTGAAGTACATGAAGAAAAACTGGCCTCACACAGATCTTTAGAAAATGGAGGAGTATTTTAATGCCCTTTTCAGTTAATTTTAGATACTCTTTGATACCAAGATTCCACAGGTACTGGTTTCTTAAATGTTAGTTACAATGTGAAATTTGAGACTAATTAATTCGTAGTGTATTATTATATAACATTGATCTTAATTTTGAATGTGTCTTTTCCCCTTTCATGGTTTTGTAACAGGATGTGTAGGTTATTTGGAAAATATTGGTTCATTGAGCTTACAAATGACATATTTCATAATACACTATATAGAAATTATAGTTGTTAATATCACTACCAATCTCATCAGAAGGCTTTTGAGAAGCTTTCAAACTCAAGTTTACCAAAAATTCTAATTTTTACTAAAACACTCAGATTGTATCATCACCAAAAAATACTGTCAATTGTTTTCCTCAGAGTTAACAGAATTGTTTTATTTATTTATTTATTTATTAAAGATTTTATTTTTTAAGTAATCTCTACACCCAGTGTGGAACTTGAACTCACAACTCTGAGATCAAGTCACATCATCTACCAACTGAGCCAGCCAGGCACCCCAACAGAATTGTTTTTAAAAATAATATTTGTAATACAAAAATTGGAAGGTGTTTGAAATTAAACCATAAAAATTTATCTGATGAGATAATGTAGACTGGTCACTAATGCTTTGTATTAATAATGTGCATCTAATATATTTGCTTTTTTTCTTCTGTGTTATTTCTAGTGCTGCGTTGTTCTTAATTTCTAATGTGATTTATATGTGTTTAAAAGTAGCAGCCTAACATTTGTCATATAAAGTATCTCAGAACTGTCTTTAGGGGCGCCTCGGTGGCTCAGTTGATTAAGCATCAGACTCTTGATTTCGGCTCAGGTCACCATCTCAAGGTTGTGAGATTGAGCCCTCAGTGTGGAGTCTGCTTGTCCTTTTCTCTATTTCTACCCCCCACCCCCACATGTGTGCTCTCCCTCTCTCTCAAATAAATTAAAATCGTAAAAAAATTTTTTTTCTTTACAATTAGGTTGAAAAAAGTACAAATGGATATTGAAAAAAAATAATGTTACAGAAAATTAGTGAAAAATGTATAATATGACTTACAGGTTTTATTGTGTTTTTTTAATACTATTTGACTAAATTATAATTTGCATTTTAAGGGCCCACTGTTCTAATTCTTATTTTTATAAGTACTTTTTGATTCCACAAATTATTATTCTTTTTTAAAGATTTTATTTATTTATTTGAGAGAGAGAAAGCACAAGGGGGGGGAGGGTCAGAGGGAGAGGGAGAAGCAGGCTCCCCACTGAGCAGGGAAGCCTGACGTGGGGCTCAATCCCAGAACCCTGGGATCATGACCTCAGCTGCAGGCAGCCGCTTAACCAACTGAGCTACTCAGGCACCCCTTGATTCCACAGATTATAAGGACCACTCTATCCTAGGAATGAGAGGGTGAGAGAGAGGGGACACATCCAATAAAAAGCTTCTTTTAGGAAGAAAACGCTTCACTCTTTTGG
This sequence comes from Halichoerus grypus, assembly GCF_964656455.1. Lineage (NCBI taxonomy): Eukaryota > Metazoa > Chordata > Mammalia > Carnivora > Phocidae > Halichoerus > Halichoerus grypus. The sequence continues at coordinate 192,530,008 of NC_135714.1, forward strand.
AGTTGTCAGATTTTAAAAAGCCATCTAATGGAAAATAATTTGTGATATCTGAGCTTTTTGTTCAGGACTATCAATGATCATCTCTTTGTATCAGGATCATTTTGGATGCAGGAAACAGAAATTCCTAATGAAACAATGTTTCTCACCTAACAAGAATTCCATAGATAGACTAGGCTTGAGAGTTGACCAATTCAGTGGCTCAAAAATGTCCTCAGAGACCCAGGTTCTACCACGTGTTCCCCAGCTGTGGTGTTTGCTTCCTTCTTAGGCTAGTGGGAGATGTCTGCAGCAATTTTTAGTATTTATATCCAGACATGAGAATGTCCAGAGAACAGGAACTATCTCTTCCTCTGGCTCTCTCAGAATGGAGGAAGCTTTAAAGAAGCACTTTCAACTGACTCGCTTATGTCTCATTGCCCAGAATTGGGTTATACTCCTATTTGTAAGACAGTCATTGGCAAGAGGAATAGGATTATTATGGGCCAGACTCACCCTGAAATTAGGAGTGGGAATCAGGAGAAGGGTGGTCAGCTTCCCCTTAGGGACAGGGCTTCAGGGAAAGGGATATAGGTAGGGGTCTTTAAAAGGGGGTGGGGTGGGGAGATTTGTTAAGAATTAAGAAGGAGGAAAGTAGAAGTGTATGTTAATTGGGCAACCAACTTTATCCACTAGGCCAGAGTTTCTCAAACTTTAAGATGCATTGCATACAGGGGCACTGGGTGAGTCTGGTTTAAGCATCAAGTATCCCTCACTATCCCTAATTCATTTTTGAAACTTTGTTGGATATGGAAAGCCTAAGTATTTTTCCCACCCAAAATCCCTGAACAGTTTCTCCAAGTGTAAATGAAGCACTGAAACATTGTTCAACACAGAAACTGAGCTAAATGTAGAAGGAAAATTTATTCATACTGCTGCATGGTAGGGAGCCCTGATCTGAGTGACCTGATTTAAGTACTGCTCAGAGCTTTTAAAGGCACAGGAACAAAGGTGGTATTTTGCCACTTGGTACATCTGTTACTGGAGTCCTTAATAATCCACAAAGGTTTCTTTATAACAGTAAAAGATTTTAAACACTAATTATAGCTATCAGTCTATTGCATAAAGCATTTCTTTGTATTACTTTAGTTTTTCAAAATTGTTATTCATGCTCGAATGACCCACTGTTTTTCACATCCAAGAATATTTTCATAAGTTTTCTTTGTTTTCCTCATAAAACTAAATTGTTGGACCTGGTGAGAGGGAGATGTATGCATGGCCAAGCTATTCCTTTTCTGCACTCATTTTTCAAGACGCTTTATCACTTTCAACTTCTTTTCTATGGGCTGTTCTAGGCCTCTTTGGCTCAGCTAATTTCCTCACAACCTTTTCCACTTAATGTGAAGAAGACAAGAGTGATAATGCATAGCCCATCTCACAAATTATGAGCAGAAGATGTGATCCTATCAGAGAACAGCTGAGGTGGGAACACAGCACCCTCTCAGTTTTAAACATTGTCACTAGTTTAACTGAAAAGATACATTGAAATAGTTTTATTGTTTTGAAGAAAAAATTTAGTTATTAAAGTATTGGGCCCAGATAGTGGGGGATGCCTGTACAGCTAACAGTTTAAAATAACATCTTAACTGGGGCACCTGGGTGGCTCAGTCGTTAAGCATCTGCCTTGGGCTCAGGTCATGGTCCCAGGGTCCTGGGATCAAGCCCCGCATCAGGCTCCCTGCTTGGCAGGAGGCCTTCTCCCTCTCCCACTCCCCCTGCTTGTGTTCCCTCTCTTGCTGTGTCTCTCTCTGTCAAATAAATAAATAAAATCTTAAAAAAAAAAAAAATAACGTCTTAACAAGTTTGTAAATTTGAACTATAAAATATTAAGCCTGTGAAACAAAGGTTAATCAAAGAATGTAAAATCAAGTATTCCTATTATAGGCCAGAGAATAGCAAACAGTATTGAACTTGGTTACTTACATAGTGAGGTGAAGAAAATTCTAGAAGTGGAATCAGAAGACTTTTGGCTTCTGAGTGTTATCCATGTGACCATAGACAAGCAATAACTATTCTGTGCCCCAATTTCTTCATTTGTAGAATGAGGCAGTTGATACCGGTTGCTAAGGTTTATTCTAAATTCTGGGCTATGGGTTTCTGTGAGAACTGTTAGAAGGGAAGATTAGTGTAGGCCAGCATTATTAGATATTTGACTTTATTTATCTGATATCTGACTTTAAAGTAGATCTTGAAAATTTAGTAGAATTTCTAAATATTTCAGCCTCTTTTAAAGAGCTCAATAACATGGCTGATTTGGGGGACTTCCTACTCCCACCCCAAGCCTGCTTTTGCTATATAAATGTTGAAAAGGTGTGGTTGTAATTGGTTCTTTGGCCTTGAGCTATAAAGCATTGAATAGGCAGGCAGAGAGGATGTTATAAAAATGGAGTAGTGGAGTAAACAGAAGTTCATACATTGGGTTATGGCATGAGTCTGATATTTGGAGAATAGTGAATAAATTGACATGACTAGATTTGAAGATATCTTTCATTCTTTGTATAGGTAAAATTAGGTCAGTTTAGGAAGAAACTTGAGGGCAAAATAGACAGTAAATTTTAGAAATGCACCACGCTAAATTTTACTACCTAGATTCTGTATGAAATAATTAGATACATCATTAGAGAAGTACTCTGAGAAGAAAAACTAATATAAGAGAAAGAAATGGGATTGAGGAAACATTGATGAGTAAAGAAAGTGGTTAAACTTACTGCTAAACTGACACCAACACAGGATGGAATGTAGCAAAGTGCCTTACTCAAGGGGGAAGGTATGGACCTTGTTTTACTCCGTAAGGAAGAAGCTGTCTGTCCTGGGATTGGCTCCTACCCCATCCCACCTGGTGGCACGTCTTCACCCTTTACTGGCAGACTGCAGCAGACAGGATTCAGATAGGGGAGTAGGAAATGTCAGATATCCTCAACTCACTACCAAGTGTTAATCAACTTTTGAGAAAAGCTAAAATCAACAGGGAGGCACCAGACTCACAGATGAAGAACATAAACTTGAAACAGAGCTCAGTGATTTTAGAGAAGAGCTGCAACGACGACACTATTTTCACTAATAAAACTAAGGCATGATTTGCCTTTTACGTTCTCCTGTCACATGTGCATAGTGCATTTTCCAGGGGCTATACTACAATGACAGCACGCTGTAGTGAATGCAGAAGCAGATACGAGCATCTAGCTGTCTTCTGTTAAGCCAGGCATTAAAATATTTGCAAAATTGTTAAACTCTGCCACTCTCCTCACTAACTTCTTTTTGTTTTTTATAAAAGAATGATGTTAACCTAATACTGGTTTATTATTTTCAGATGAATTAATATCTTTAAAGTTTTTTTTTTTATTTCTAACATGGTAAATATTGATAAACGTGACTCACATAAACATTCTTTGGAGGGTCCTGAGACCAAGAAATTTAAGAACTTCTAGGAGGACAGAATTGGAATATATCATTTGCAGTGTATTAGAGGAAAAAAAATTAGCATAGTCTTCCTAAAGGGGTAAAAATGGGAAAAAATTAAAAAGCATTTTATTTCTGTTTTTTCTAAGATTTTATTTATTTATTTGACAGAGACAACAGCGAGAGAGGGAACAGGGGGAGTGGGAGAGGGAGAAGCAGGCTTCCTGCGGAGCAGGGAGCCCGATGCGGGGCTCGATCCCAGGACCCTGGGATCATGACCTGAGCTGAAGGCAGACGCTTAACAACTGAGCCACCCAGGCATCCCACAAAAAAGCATTTTAAAAAAGGAAGATTGTAGAAAGAGATCAAACAGTGTAAGTAGATGGTTTTAACTTACCAGAAGATACCATCAGAGCATCTTTAAGAATTTAAATCCAATCTATAAAGACATTTTAAATTATACTATTACACTCCTATACTAGGGGAATGAAAATAAAGAGGAAAAAATGGAAGTATCGATCCTAATAGTTTACAAAATAGAATTCAAGATGGGAAAAGCACGAAAGGGACAAAGAAGTGTTTTACATTAATAAGCTGACCAAATCTACCAAAATGATTGACCAGCCATTGATTTGAAATGTGTGATAAAAAGCAAAACAGAACTAGATCATGAAATGGGCAAAGCCATAGTCACTGTGGAAGACTGATAATTATATCATACACACCAAAATTAACTGCCTGTGTATGGGCTGAGCATGGTCCACAGGTATTTTGTCTGTTACACAGTATTTTTTTTTAAGTGATAAAATGCCAGTTACTATTACTACAGAACAAATCACTCCAACACTTGGGGTGTGGAGAGACTCAGAAGCGGGGGTGACTTGACAGTAGGGACTGGAGTCCTCTGAGTGCTGGTTTATTGACATGTCAGGTGTCTGGGATTGCGAGACTTAAAAGACCAGAACTGCTGAGCAGAGGGCCCACATGCGGCTCTCCATGTGTCCTGGCTTCTTCACATATGGCAGCCTCAATACAGCTGGATTTCTTAACATTGTGACTCAGGGCTCCAAGTACAGTATTCAAGGAAACAAGGCAAAAACCTCATCACCTTTTATGACCTAGCCTCAGAATGTGACCATGCCAGTCACATAGCATCATTTCTCCCATTTTCTATTAAGAACAGTTATAAACTACTTACCAGATTTAAGAGGGAGGGACACACACACCCTCCATCCTAATGGGAGGACTGTCAAGTTTATGGACAGGTTTCAAAACCTCTTCAGCCTGTGGCCACACATTGATTTACATTTCCTTCAGATGCACAAACACATTCCCCCTTTCCAAGGATCCCACTCCCCCACCATGCCCCACCTCGCCCTTCCAGAGTCTAAATCTGGTCCAAGTGCAGCTAAACCTCCTCACTCATGGTTCCTCAGTCATAGCTCTTTGAGTATTTGGACAGTCTTCTGCCAGGAGAGATTAGGAAGGAGTAGTAGATAAATTTTTGAGCCACCTAAGTCCTAGTTCTTTTGTATTCTCTCTATATTTTGACTAAAAATTGATCAGTTCCCTTTTTTTTTTTTTTTTTTTTTTTTAGCTTCTCTCTCTCTTTCATTATTTTGGATAAAATAAACCATTGATCCTTTCAGCATCCTTCATGGGAATCTACTTAGCCAAATCCACCAGTGGCGGGTATTTTCCCCATTTTCCTTGTCACCACAGCCAACAGTTTTGCTAAAATTCTGCCACTTCATCCTCTACATTGACCATCTCCTCCAGACCCTTCCAGCTCCCTACTGCCACCAGTCTCAAAGCTAGTACCATGTATTAGGTTTTTGTTACAGTAGTACCCTAATGCCTGGTACCAGATTTTGTATTAGTTACTATTGCTCTGATAACAAAACACAAAACTTAGATGTGTAAAGCAGCAACCTAGGATGACTCAGAAAACTAGGATCATAATGCCTACACATGGCCCTTTATGTGGTTTGATTTCCTCACAACATGGCAGCCTCAGGCTAGTCAGACAAAGAGGGTGACTCAGGACCCCAAGCACAAGTATTCCAGCAAACAAGGTGGGAGGGTAGTGGGGGACTGCGTCTCCTCCTTTGCCTAGCCTTGAAAGTCACACTTTGGGCTGTATCATTTTGGTCCGCACAGTCACAAGCCTGCCCAGATTCAAAGGAAGGGGACAGGAAGAATGTCCCAGAATTTCTCATCTGACAAGTTGTTCATAAAGAAGACAAAGAAATTTAGTAAATTTGATTATTCCTTGAATTGTGACCTCTTAACTACAAGTGTTGGATTTTTTCTTTAAACCTTTAAAAAATAACTTATACCATTGGTTTGTTGTTGTTTTTTATAGGGAGCATGAATATGCCTACAGGATGGATTTTTTTTTTTAAGAACTAATATATGAATAAGGACTTAATATAGCTTGGAATAAAATTTCCAATGATAGCATAACGTAAATTTTTTAAATGCTGTGTGTCAGCCTAGGTGAAAGTAAAGCTGATGCTTCTAGTGAGTGATTTGTGTTAGATGACTGACTCAGTAAGTGGATCTAGTGATGATGGGCATGATATTGAAATACTATAAAGAGTTGGACAAAATTGTTTCATTAAAGAAAATTAGGAAAAAACAATGTTTCTTAAATATGTGAGTTTAAATATATATGTACGTATTTATATAAATATGTTTGTATTCTTGAAAGTTTATTCAAGTTAAAAAATTCTTTTAGATCTTAATTGAAAAAATAATGGACCAAGTATTTGAGGTTGCCTCATACTAAAAGCATATAACCACTTTAGAAAAATGTAATAGTGATATCTGATATCAGTATATACTACTAAATATAAGTAGTATTCCATATATACTTTTTCCATCATGGAAAGTTAGAGTGTTTTTTTTTTTAATGAATTAGATTGAACTTCCTTTATTTATATTTTTGCTATTGCCTTATTTTACTTCTAAAAACTCTGTTTTTTATTTATTTTTTAGATTTTATTTATTAGAGAGACAGTGACAGAGATAGCAAAAGAGAGAACAAGTGGGGAGGAGAGGGAGAAGCAGGCTCCCCGCAGAGCATGGGGCTCGATCCCAGGACCCTGAGATCATGACCTGAGCTGAAGGCAGACTCTTAACCCACTGAGCCACCCAGGTGCCCCTAAAAACTTTTTTTAAATGCCATTAGGAAAATAGCTTTTAATTCTCTTTAAAATTCAATTTTAAAGGCTTTCATATGCAGCTAAATTAATCTAGAAACCTTATTAAAGTCTACAAAATGTGCATTTCTCGAAAGCAAGATAATTGAATTATGTACAGCGTACCTGTATCTTTCTAAATGTGTTCTTCAGGTTTTGCCATTAACTTGGTATGATTTTCAACAAATTATCAACCATTAATTCTCTAATTTTTCCTATCAGAAAGCCACTGTTTTTATCTTTTTTTTTTTTTTTAAGTTTCTGTAATCTTTGATAGTCTTTGGTTTAAACATAGGGAGGTAGACTTCCAGTTCTTTTGACCTTGTTCAAATGATCTGACTTTTCTGCACCAGTCACATTTTAAAATTCGGGTTAAAAATGTCTCTTCCCCTTATAGCCCTCTGCTTTTAACAGTGTAAAATGCTGAGCAAGTAAAAGAATTAAAGGTACTCAAGTAAAAACAAATAATAGTTACTTTAAAAAAATAGTGTAAACAAATGTTCCAGTTAATCTGATATAATATACTCATTTTTAGTACAGAGTTAAGCTGAAGCATTCAGCAAGCTTTATATTTTTAAAAACTTTTAACAAACGTTTAGTAATTGTGACTTACTGAAAATTGTTATGGAAATTTAAAAATTAAGCATGTTAATAAAATTTCATTTGATAAAAGTAGTATGCAAACTATTTTTTTAAATTTTTATATGATGTATTCATTTTGGCTTATGTTTACTTAGGAATAAAATGTTTGACTTTTACTGTAGAAATATTTGTTTTAATGTTAATATTAAGACCATAAAGTATTTTCAGATTAAGTTGAAAGTTTTAGAATATTCTGGATTTGTTTTTGCCAGTTTTTAACCCTTGTTTCCATCAGTCATTGCTGAGAACATTTTATATTTTAAGTATGCCCTCCAATTAACAAAAACTGTCTAAGTTGAAGTATTGTGTGTTGATGCACTCAACCAGAGGTTTCTAACCTCTCCAACTATGAAGTTGCCTTACGGAAACATAAAATGGACATGACAAGGGCATTTTCCATAAATTATACCTGTCTTAGAACTCATACCATTTACATTTCTTATTAAAATATTTTCACAGTTCAGTGTATAGCTTTTATTCCCAAAGAATCCAATAGAAAGTAAAATTCTAAGCTGCCTCTGAATTTCTTTCTACATAATTGTAGTCTGGATGTCATTAACACTATTTCATACATGCCTTATCATGAATTAATATAGTTTCTGTTTTTAAGAGTTAAGCATCAGTATGCACCACCATGTTGCCGTGCTCTTTGTTTAGTCATTTTTCCTTTTCTTGTTCACTTCTTTAGCATTTCTGCAGTTAGATAAAAAAGGACCACAAAAACATCACTTTGATCAGCCTTCGGTAGCACCAAGGAAAAACTACTCTTTCACAAGAGAGGAAGTGAGACAGATTGATAGGGAAAATCAGAGGCTTTTGAAAGAACTGTCAAGACAGGCTGAAAAATCAGGAAACAAAAGTACGATTCCTAGAAGATCGATTGTTCATCCCCCTAAGTTATATCATAGTGCCCTCAACAGACAGAGGGAACAACAAAGGATTGAAAGAGAAAATTTGGTAAGTAACTAAAATTTTTTAGTCATCAAAGAAAATGAATTGTAATGATTTGTAAGGCCAGCTTATAGGAAACCAGATACAGCCACATTTTCGAACTTAATTATGTAAAAGTAAGTATAGATATGTATTGTATGAAATACATAATGAGCTGGAAGGTACAATATGTGCCTTTTTTTTTTTTCATCAGACTATCTTTTAAGGGAATATTAGATGAAAATACTGAAAGCTCTCTTGTTTGGCTAGGTATGTTAAGTCAGATAGTAGTATGGGAAATGGTATTCCATGGGTCAGATACATGTGTCTTCTGTGAAGTATTCAGTCACTAGCCAAATCTGTTTCACTGGATTGTATCCTTGTTGGGCTGCTACTTGAATGTATGAAAGACACTGATTATTAAAAATCACAAAGTTAACACTTCGGTGTTCTAAGGAATATATATGGGGACTGTTGAAAATCTTCACATTAAAAACTACTCTTCGTAGCGTATCATTTTCTTCATAAAATTGCATTCATCATAATTGCTGATGTTTACTGAGCTCTAAACTAAACTCATTGTTCTAAGTGTCTCCAAATAACTAGCTTATTGAATCCTGCAATAATTCTTTCTGGTGAGTATTGTTCTCATCCCCATTTTACTGATAGAATAACTGAGACCAAAGGGGACAAGGTAACTAGCCCAGGGACACAGAGCTCCTGAGTAAAGGGCTGAGCCAAGATTTTAAACACAGGTATTGTCTTAAACTAAAATTAGACCCTAATGAGCACGTACATTCGGAGCTAAAATAATAAAGCTATTTTTAAAATGACTGAAACAGTTTTCAGAATTCATCCTCATTATATTTCATCACCAGTATGCAAAGTAAAAAAGTAAAAAACAGTCCTATTTAACCATATGCTTACCCAAACTTGTACCAACTCTTGTAAAAAATTTTTATTGCCGGGGCACCTGGGTGGCTCAGTCGTTGAGCGTCTGCCTTCGGCTCGGGTCGTGATCCCGGGGTCCTGGGATCGAGCCCCGCATCGGGCTCCCTGCTCCGCGGGAGGCCTGCTTCTCCCTCTCTCACCTCCCTTGCTTGTGTTCCCTCTCTCACTGTGTCTCTCTCTGTCAAATAAATAAATAAAATCTTTAAAAAAAAAAAAAAAAAAAAAAAAATTTTATTGCCATCACTGATTTCAAGAGTTGGGGAGCTGGGAGAGGTATTTACAGAAAACAGTGAAGTCTGGCTTGCCCTGCATGTGGCAACGAGTAGGGAACAGCAAAGTAAGCTGAAACGGGGTCGGTGGGTAATGAGCTACAGGGTAGCTTTCTGCACGTGACTGTAGCAGTTTTCCACGATTCATTCATGAGTTTTGAAAATTTGAAATGATGTCATGAACATTTGGGTTTACCTTTTTTGTCTGTTTTTACTCTCCCACATGACTCTGGAGCCTGTTTTATTTAACAAGCAATTACATAGTGCATACTAGTTTACAAATTTTAGGTCATTTAATCCTCATAGCAGCCTAATGACATAGTGTTGAGATGGAAGAGAAGGAGGCAGCACGGGTTGTAGGCACTTGCTCGAGGTCAGACAGGTAGCAGGAGTGTATGTGGGTTACCAGTTTGGGGGTTATTTTTTTTTAACAGCTTTTTGAGATAGTACACATACCATAACCATTTAAGGCATAGAATTCAATGGGTTATTAATTTTGTTGTTATAGTAAAACATATATAATGTAAAATTTGCTATTTTAACTGATTTAAGTGGTCATTTCAGTGGCACCATCAGTATTTCCCAAACTTTTTTCATCACCCATATAGAAACCCTGTATCTCTTCATAACTCTCTCTTCCCCCTTCCCCTCAAGTAACCTCTAATCTGCTTTCTGTGTCTATGAAGTTGCCTATTCTAGATTTCGTATAAATGGAATAATACAATATTAATTGTTTTATGTCAGGCTTATTTCACATAGCATAGTGTTTTCAAGGTTCATTCATGTTGTAGCCTATATCAGAGCTGCTTTCCTTTTTCTGGCTGAATAATACTCCGTTATATGTATGCACCACATTTTGAATATCCCATTCATCTGTTGATGGACACTTGGGTGATTTCCACCTTTTGGCTATTTGTGAATAATTTTGAAGCAAACACTGACATATAAGTATCTGTTCAAGTGCTTGCTTTCAGTTCCTTTGAGTGTATATCTTAAGAGTGGAATAGCCGGATCATATGGTAATTCTGTGTTTTATCTTTTTGAGGAACCTGGGTTTACTTTTGAACAGTTGAAACCATTACTATATAATGGCTACTCTGTGTATGACTAGGATGAAACCTGTTAGCTTCTGTTTACGGATTCCATCATCCCTTAAATCAGTTGTACATTTCAGCTGTTTTCATAAACTGGAGAATTACCACTGTTTTGTTCTTTTTACTTCGCATACTTAGTAGTTTGTATATGTGAGCAATATTTTTGTCCCATTTGATAGATCTTATTTGGTGTATTTGAGAACAGTAGAAATATAATGTGAGCCACATGTGTAATTTAAAATTTTCGAGTAGTCACATTAAGAAGGTCAAAAGAAATAGGTGAAATTCTGGTAAACTATTTTATGTACTGAATAAATTCAAAATGTTATAATGTGGAACCAGTGAAAAAAATTAATGATGAGATACTTTACTTCTTTTTTGGGTACCAAATCTTTGAACTCTGCTGTAGACTTTACATTTAGAGCTCATCTCAATTTGGACTGGCTGTATTTCAATGCTGTGTAGCCACATGTGGCTAGTGACCTCGGACATTGCAGCTCTAAATGAAAAACTAATTCATGCAGAAGTGAAAAAAAGTAACTTAAAGCTGAACAGCAAAATAAAGATTTTATTATAAAATATCATTTGTTATTACAAGGAGAACTCATCTTCACATTTATGTTTAACTCTTCAGTCTCTAAACCAAAATAAAACTTTTCTTAGCTGTTCCTACAGTTCTTCATAATGACTGATTAATTTTTCTTTTTTAAAAATCTGTTAGAAATTTCCATTGGAATTGTGTTAAATTTATATTTTAATTGGAGTGTTTGGCACCAAAATACTACCATCCCATAGTATGTCTTTGCATTTATTCAAGCCTTCTTTTTTTTTTTAATTCAACCCTTCTTAATATTCTACCTTAGTAAAGTTGTGTGGTTTTCTTCAAAACTATATATTTCTGTGCTATTGTGCATGAGATTTTATTACATTTTCTAACCACTGGCTTTTATAAACTCTTGATTTTATTTATTTTATAATCAGCTACCTACCAAATCCTTATTTAGGTCCGCATTAGCTCTAATAGTTCCTCTGTATGAGCTGATAAACTTTTTATTGTTTGCTAGCCTGTTCATAATCAAACACACATGCATGCATACACATTTATACACACACAAGCACTTTCGTAGTTATGTGTCAAATGTGCTGCACAAGCAGGGTCCATTCCTTTACATTTTTATGATTTGTGTTCCTTCATTTACCCCATCTCTAGTGATAGAGACCAATGCAGATGGCTGACAGGCACAATGGCTAAAGCAGTTCTGTTCCAGTTCTCTTGAGCTTGTTAGCCATCCAGAGGCTATTTAGACTGACCATTCAAAACAAATCATTCTGTGTTGAGTAGGTAGAAAAGGAGGGCAGGGGCGCCTGGGTGGCTCAGTTGGTTAAGCGACTGCCTTCGGCTCAGGTCATGATCCTGGAGTACTGGGATCGAGTCCCACATCAGGTTCCCCGCTCGGTGGGGAGTCTGCTTCTCCCTCTGACTCTCCCCCCTCTCATGTGTTCTCTCTCTCTCTCTCAAATAAATAAAATCTTAAAAAAAAAGGGGGGGGGCAAAGATATTGTATAAAACTGAGTGTGCTGTGCTTTAGAGTTCAAAGCATACTATTAATCTTTCTGGTGAAGTTCACAGTCTTCATTATATGTTTCAAGAGGCAAATAATTGGCTTTCCTTCTCATTCACAAGGGAAATAAATAAAAGGAATAAAAAAGAAAAAGTAATCTTATCCAGTAGAGGGCGTGCTTGCTACATAAAGACTCAGTAAGAACTTGTTAATTTCCAAAAAGGGGACTCATTTTTTAATTCATGAATTTTGACATATTCTTGTTAAAGCATACCTCCTTATCTTCATTTGAATATAATATGAATCCTATTTTCATGAAAGAGCACCCAGAATAATCTTAGCAGAAGGCGAGGGGGTCATGTGAGTGAGGGTACTTAGTTTATATTTCTTTACTGTCCAAAAGAAATGAGATTATTTCATTATCTCAAATGTATATCAATTTCCTGAGCTGTGAAAGAAGGGGGTGAGGAGTAATTGAAGCAAGATCAGGGAAAGAAGTAAGGTTCCTGAAGGAATGTGTAAGGATTAGAGCCTAGAGTTCAAATGGAGCCCCCAAAATATTTTTAAAGTAAAAGTAATGCATATATAAATTCAGAAAATTCAGACCATTCTTAAAAACATTAAATGAAAAATAAAGTCCTCCTTCCGTCTTCTGTTCTTTGCTAGTCCAGAAGAGGAATTTTAGACCTCTTAAACAGAAAATGAATTAAGGGGGTGCCTGGGTGGCTCAGTTGGTTAAGTGTCTGCCTTCGGCTCAGATCATGATCCTGGAGTCCTGGGATGGAGCCCCAGGTAGGGCTCCCTGCTCAGCGGGGAGTCTGCTTCTCCCTCTCCCTCTCCCTCTGCCCCTCCCCTATGTTCCCATGCTCATGTGCATGCTCGCAGGAGCTCGCTGTCTCAAATAAAATCTTAAAAAAAAAAAAAGTGAATTAAGGGGAGAGTGATACGTTGTCACAGAAATGAAGATTTATAGTAAATCTCATCCCTAGTGTAAGGATTCAAGTGAGTGTTGATTAATCTCAGTACCTTTGCTCTGAGATCAGTCTGGGTTTCCTTCTTCTCTGGTTATTGTCTGTGTCTCCTTTCATAGAAGAAAAAAGCAAATGATAACTAAGTTTGACTTCAGTTGTAGAAAAATAAGAACAGTCCTGGTTTTCCCTGACTATAGAAGGCTTGTTACCCAGCCTTCTAATGTCCTTTAGGGTCTTTGCTTTATCACTTCAGAAAAATAAAGCATCTCTCCTCTGCTGCAGAAATCATTAACATAATCATTTGTTTTTAACTTTCTATATCCAAAGAGGACAGGATTCAGGCTGGGTTAGTTTTCTTTCCAAAAAGAATTATACTTCCTAAATAGAAAAGAAATCTTTGGACAAACTATTTTGGGACTCATTGTTAGAATCTGATTAGAGTAGCAGTTCTAAGATTTTATAAACCACAAATTGGTTAAGTAACCATTCTTGCCATTTCTCAGTTGATGAAACATAAATTTGTTTAATGTCTGCTATGAGCTATGTAAGACATCGGAAGGACTATAAAAATATATATAAAATATTGTCTTGTCATATAATTTATAACTTAGCTAGGAAGATAATACTATTATATGTCAAACAACTAGAAAATATACAAAACAGTGTTAATAATAGCATTAATATTTAATAACTGTACTGTATGCCAGGTATTGCTGTGAACATTCTATATGCATTATCTCACTGCTTACAACTGACTCTTGGAAGTTATTTCATTGTTAATATCCATATCCAGTCATGTTGTCTGTAATCAGTGGCAGAGCCAGGATTTGAATCCAGGTCTTTTCTGACTAGGGAACTTATATTTCTGGTCACTAATACAAATGTTAAAATATTTTAAACTGTCATTGTTAAGTTGTACCCAGAAGTTCTAAACTGTTGACTAGATTAAAATGTATCTACTTTTGATTTTACGGTTTACACTGTAATCAATACTCCATATTTTGATAGTCTCTATAAGCAAGAGCTATTTCTATTTGATATCCCTTAGGTTTTGCTTAGCTCGTTATATTCTTATGAGACATACAAACTCATATATGATATGTTCCATGTGGTTTGGATAGCATTGATATCTCTCTTATTTCCCGAAGTTTCTGCATATAAACTTGGAAAGTGACATATCAGGCCAACAGAATGGGTTTATTCTTTGCCTTATTGTCAACTTATTTCAAAACTGATTTTGATCTTAATGACTTTATATGTTTTACATCTGATGAATGCGCATTACAGTTTTCTTAAAACATACATCTAGCCAAGTAAATTTAGGAAATTATCTAAAAAATAATGAGGCTTCTACCAGCAAAAAATCAAAATCAGTAGTTAACTGCACATACCAAGTTTTCCGTCCTCTCCATCCTACTGTCCACAGCTCAGGGAGTAGTTAATAGGATATCAGCACAGCCAGTGTGGCTCTGCCCAGGAGAACGCACTGACAGTGTGGTGCATAGGAGGTAGGTTTCGTAGCTAGTTGTAAAGGTCTCGCGGTAGTGTTCTCTTCCCAAACTATAAAGTACTTTACGGGGCAGTATTTTATATCTTTTTCTTAATATTCCTTCCAGTGTCTTACAGAGCTCAGAGCAATTACAAACTGTAGGTAGAAAAGGTATAACCTTAGGAGGTTTTGCCCCTAAATTATACAGCTTCTCTGTGTGCAACGAGAGAAAGACAACATGCTGTGATGTAGCAAGACCACGGACTTTACAGATGGAACCGTGTTTATTTTTTTTTTGAGATTATATTTATTTATTAGAGGGCACACAAGCAGGGGAGAGGGAGAAGCAGGCTCCCTGCTCAGCAGGGAGCCCAATGTGGGGCTCGATCCCAGGACCCTGGGTCGCACTTAACCGTCTGAGCCACCCAGGCGCCCCTGGAACCGTGTTTAGATCATAACTCTCAGCTCAGCAAAGAAAACCACTAACGCTCGTTGGGTCTGGCTTCCTGAGGGAGTTAACGTCTGTTCTAGCCTTGGAAGACTAAAAACTGAGAAAGGCCATTTCATGCAAAAAAAAAAAAAGCTGGCAGGCTGAGCTCTCTGTTGGTCGGTTTACTGCTTCCTGTGCTCTGTACCTCTGCCATTTGTCTCCAGGCTCAGTTCATTTCTGTTAAGACCTTCCTTCTCCTTTCTCTAAACAGCTGTCCTCTGGAATATTTTGACTTGTTCAAGCACCATCTCACACTTCTCTGGAATTACTCAGAACACCGAATCGAATAGAAGGGCGGGGGTGAGACTGTAAGAGCAAACATAAAGTTGAGAAAAAGTTTTGGAGATGATTGGTGGCCATTATGACATGAATATACTAAATGCCACTGAACTGTATGTTTTTAAATGGTTAAAATGGTAAATTTTATGTATATTTTGCCACAAAAAAAACCTCAGTTGAGGCAGAAGGAAAAAACAGATTGTGCGAGAAAACTTGTCCTGTGACTGAACTCACGAGGCTGTTTTTTTTAACGAGAATCCGAGTGCTGAACAACATTCTCTTTTCAAATGAAGATCACCTTTCTACAGAGAGAGTTTAACTCAATAAAGAGATAATAAAACAACCATAGATCAGTTCCTTGATCCATTTGGTCTGCTTAAATATTCCTTTCTCAACAGTGCCTGTCAAAATCAAGCAAAAGAAACTTTCCACCTTCATATGTGAGGAAAGAAAATAAATTCGGAATGTTACTCATTAGATTCTGTTACTGAATCATATTAAAATACCATGTTACTGGATGTTATGTTGCCTTGGCTGGTTGGTTTATATATCCTTTTAAAAGTTTTACATTCTAGGGCGCCTGGGTGGCTCGGTCATTAAGTGTCTGCCTTCGGCTCAGGTCATCATCTCAGGGTCCTGGGATCGAGTCCCACATCAGGCTCCCTGCTCAGCGGGGAGCCTGCTTCTCCCTCTCCCACTCCTCCTCCTGTGTTCCCTCTCTCGCTGTGTCTTTCTCCATCAAATAAATAAATAAAATCTTAAAAAAAAAAAAAGTTTTACATTCAAGAGTAGTTGATTTTCAAACTTCTTACCAGTAAAAGCTTTTTCTTCCAAACTAAATTTGATGCGGAATCTTTAGTATATAAAGTATGTAAAACAGGTAACATGGAAAGCATGGAGGGGCCGATAGTGGGAATGGGGGACCTGAGAGCCCTGGGCACTTGGCCTCTCCTCAGTGTCCTATGTTGGGGCCCAAATGGAAAGTAAACAGGTTGAAAGCCAGGGCTCTGTAATCATATACGAATTTATAGTAGTTTAGATAGGTTTATGGTGATTTCTAGGGTTGAACACACTGGGCTTTTAGCATTATATTACTCCCATTATGTCCGTTCTGTGGTTTAGGAATTTCAGCTTATAGCACCTTTCCTAAGACTGTAAGCTGACGTAAAAGAGAGACGTGCCTGTGATCAGGTTTTAAAATCATAGTGGTTTTACAGGATAGGTGGACCCTTAGATTTTTCTGAAAGTATATTTTTTTCATATAGTATCTCAAAAGTGAGTTAAAATCTGTAATATAAGGATCTATCAAGTATTTTCCTATTTAACACTAATTTGAAGGAATATCTGTACCCCTATGTTTATCACAGCATTATTTACAATAGCCAGACTATGGAAGCAGTCCAAGTGTCCACTGAGAGATAAATGGACAAAAAAGATGTGGTATATATACAATGGAATATTATTCAGCCATTAAAAAGAATGAAACCTTGCCATTTGCAACATGGATGGATCTAGAGAGTATAATGCTAAACGAAATAAGTCAGAGAAAGACAAATACCATATGATTTCACTGATATGTGGAATTTAAGAAACAAAACAAAGGACAAAAAGAGACAAGCAAAAAAGCAGACCCTTAACTATAGAGAGCAAACTGATGGTTACCAGAGTGGGGGCTGGGGGGATGGATGAAATAGGGGATGGGGATTAAGAGTACATTTATCATGATGAGCACATGAATAATGTATAAAATTGGTGAATCACTGTATTGTACACCTGAAACTAATATAACACTGTGTTAACTATACTGGAATTAAAATTTTTTTAAAAGTATTTGCCTTTTTAAAAACTTACTGCTGTTGTTTTGCTAAGTTATTACTATAACTTACTGCTTATTGATACTTACCTAACATTGACTTTCAAACTGATTGTCTTTAAATGAAGGCTTTATTGAAAAGGCTTGAAGCTGTGAAACCAACAGTTGGTATGAAACGCTCTGACCAGCTGATGGACTATCATCGCAATATGGGTTATCTCAGCTCATCACCGTCCTCAAGACGAGTGAGATCAACTCTTGGCCAGTATAGCCCATTAAGTAAGCATATTCAGAATTATTTTGTATTTATGTTTGTGTATTTCATCCTTTTTAAAAAATATAACGTGTTATTGGATAGAGTTTAAAATAGCTGACTTCTGGAGTGCACTGTTATTTTTCACTTGAATGTTTTGTCTTTTGTTAGTTCACTTAATTTCAGGCTTCACTCACAGCATGTAATGGCAGCATAGGAAAGAAACCTATAAAAACAGTTGAAAATATCAGTAGTGTTTTCGATAATGGAAAGACTTAATTTCATTACATTTATTAAAGGAAGAAATGAGTAGGTAACGCTGTTTAAAAGCTGCTGAAACATTCCCCCTAACCAGTTAAGAATTATTGTTAATATCTTCCAGCCCTTATATGTACTTTGTCTTCCTCACTGGATATCTAAAACAGGATTTAGTCTGTAGAGTCATCAGATATAATCCCTCCTGATGGTTGATCTGTGATCAGCACACACCCAGCTCGTGGTATATCCCAGAGAATGTAGCATGCAGTGACCACGTAGTGCCCTAGGGTATGTGACACACAGAAAGGCCGGACATTCTCATGTACAGAAGTCTGTGCTGTTATTTCACGGATGCGTTCTAAACTATAAAAAAGAGAAGCCAATATTAGAAGAACGTTGGACCCACATAAAATGTCCCAACTCCCCAGTGCTCATGTGAGTCTTAAACACTCACATGACTAGTAATTCCATTCATTCATTTCATTCTTCAAGCATCACTTCCTTGGTATAATTAGTGACTAGGATCAGTTCTTGTTCCAGTAGTTCGTACTTAGCATTGTGCCTTGAATGTGGTAAATTATTTGTTGAATAAATTCATAAATGGTTACACAAAGTTTTTTTTTGTTTTTTTCACTTGAATCATTTGAGCAGCTTTTCAAAACCTTAGTTCCCATCCCAAATCTATTGAATCAGAATCCCCTAGTGTAGAGTCTGGGCATGTTTATTAATACATGTTTAGTTTCCACAGGGAATTCTGAAGTGCATTCCTGTTTGAGAATTATATTAGACTAACAAAAATGCATGTGAGATAGGGAAGAAAAAATTATTCTGGACTTTAAATTAGGAGAGGAAGTTTATCAGGTGATGCTGTATCTATTTAGTTTAAATAAAATTATTTTTTTTCTTCATATATTTTCAGGAGGAGCTTCTAGAACATCCAGTGCTACCAGTGGTCTCAGTTGTAAGAGTGAGCGACCAGTTTTTGACACGTCAAGTGGCCTGTTGCTAAGACCTAAGCCCCCTAATGTTCGTACAGCTTGGTTATAAAAACTTTTTGCTTTAAGCATTGTTCATCCAGTTCTTATTGAAGTGCTCTTGTACATTACTACAATTCTCTGTGTAAACATCTCTAATTTAAGATATACAACAGTGAGTTGTAATTTTATTGTAATTCAATGCAAAATTGTTCTCAAAAAGACAGTGTAAAATCAGTGTTTCCTATGAGGATGTGTTTCTATGAGATGTATATGTATTTGATAGAGAAATGGTAGTATGCATGTATATTTAATCAACATAGAAATTGATTCAGCTCTTATACTGATGAAACAGTTGTGATAATACCGCTATAGCACATTGGACCCAAGATGTTAACGATATTGTTCTTATGTGGTTTTTTAAAAGCTTTAAACCATGAGCATAGCTCCTAAATTTGACTTTTTCTCTTTGCTCCAGAATTTAGATGGTATAACTCATAATTTGATTGTAAGACTTGATTGTACACTTTCTTATTATGAAACAGAACTTGAACTTGTTTTCATTGGGGGAGCTGATTTAGATTTGGTGAGCAGATTGAGGGAAGCTTGTGCTAGGGCAGTCCTTGTGATTCACCAAAGGCATCTACTACCTCTGTATAAGTGTGCTGAGTTAGATCTTAAAAATGTGATCAGCCATTCCAGACCATTTCAAACTGTGAGTATTAGGAAGTTCAACTTGGAAGGCCCTCTTCCATATTCTTACACATTGAGGTAAAATACCACTGATGATTCTGAAAAATGAGGTAGACTTTAGAGCTGCAGTCCACTACATTGTGAATACGTTGTCCAAGGACCAGATATGACCATAAGCAAATAGTTGTTGAGCAAAATAGCACCACCAGTTTGAGGAGCCAAGAAGCAGATCCTCATTTGTGTCTGAACAGTGTTTTAAGTGATACTGTTGACAAGTTGTGTTATGTTTAGTGTTTGCTGTATTAAGAGAGAAGATAAGAAATGCATGGTATTGAAGCTTTAGAAATTCCAACTACAGTTTTTAAGAGCTGAGAAAGAAAACTAAAATATAAATGGTAAAGGAGAAATATCGCACATTTGTTGAGGTTACTTTAAATGTCATCTAATATTCTTGTATTGTTTGGTTTGGGCTTTTGGGTTGAATCCTGGAAGTACCATTTTTTACAATGCCACTTTTGAAATCCTAGTAATCTTAATGGAATTAGTAATGGCAAATAGGGTGTCGTATAGTTGACTTTTGAAATTAGAATATTTTTCTATCAATCTGTGGGCTCTCATTTCATAGAACAAAGTGTATCTCAACTGTGGGTGCTTCTGCTGTCTTGGTCATCATTGTTTCATTACTGGCCTTTTCAGTATACCTTTGGAATGTACTGGAAAGTTTCCATTTTAAATGCCAAATCTTTCTTTTTTTAAAACAAATTCTTGATCTGTAGCCACAATAATATTTGTTGTTTATTTTTCCAAGTTAGCGCAAGCTTTGTAGCATGTTTTCCTGAACTTACTTTTCTTACCACCTTGGGCAGTAAGCCAGACTGCATTTTGCTAAACTATCAGTTCAGAATTTCTTGGTGTTAAGTTGGTATTGATGGATTTTTGTCTAGGATAGGGCCTGTGAAGTGTGGGAACAATGGTGTTAAAAAAAATTCACATGACCACAACCTGACTGAGATTTTTGGCTGCTTTCTTTATGCTGTAATGTTCGTTCATTGTTATTTGATGCTGTGTTCTGGTGACTGGGTTGTTAGATTGTTTAGTGCTCTGCTTTATTTATTAATTGTAGTTGTACTAAACCAAGTGTGTTTTGTTTTGTTGTGTTTTTAGCTTATTGCACTTTTAATGTTTGTATAACAACTTATCTTTACAAAGAGTTAAGATAATGCTGAATTTAAAACTCAGCATTTGGACACCTGCCTGATATTGTAAGCCAGTTTTTAAAAATTGAGTTTTAAGTTGTTAGGGAAAAATATATGTATATGTGAAACCTTTAAAACCTTTTACATTCATAATGACATTAGTCTCTGAATATATTTTATATGGCCTTTGCTGTCCTGTGTCCGGATACAACACATAATTTTATAGATAAAGCTATACTTTGATTTTAGATACTAATTTAATGCCTTTAGTTTTTACTGCTTTGACAAGGGAGGTTAAGTATTGCTGATATCAGGGATTCAACTTGAAGTAAACGTTGGGAAGAGCAACAATATTCATCTTTTCAAGGCAGAATTTATAATTCCGTTGTCATTATTATTCCTATATGATAAGTAAAAATAGAAGGTTAGGAGTTGAATATGCTATTCTCTGGTAAAAGTCAAGGCACTTTGAAGTTGTTATGGTTTAGGGACACTTTTACGAAGGAAGCATAAGTATACTATTTTCATTTTCAAGAACTTATAAAAAGGTAAAGGATCATCTAGCACTATTATATATTTGGTTCACTTGGACCTAATACATACATTCTTTGAAGATTTACATCTGCAACTAGAAATTATACTAATCCAAGATCTAATATTATTAGGCAAGATTCTTACTGAGAATTATTCTCATATCTGTCAAATGTTAAACTAATGTTGCCTCCTAAATTTTAATAAGATTTTATGAAAGATTTTGAACTATTAAGATTATTTCCTAAGGGATAGCTGTTATCTCACACTTTCCCTACTTTTTTTCAGTCTCCATTAAAAAGCTGCATTCTCCAAATAAAATTTTTCTGGTTTGCTTATAAATGTAGTGTAATGCAGTTGTTTTCAAACCATTAACCCAGTGTCCAAAATGGATCTCTAGACAACTTTAAAAAGAGGTCATTGTGATGCTTGTGTGCTTCTCATCTTCAGATTCAAATGCTGCACACTATGAAAAGTATTATGACCAACAGAAAGTTGGAGACACAAGTTGAATTTATTTTAATTAAATTCATAAAATGTTTAATATCTTAAATGCCAAAATCTTAACCTATACGTGATTGTATACCATCCTAAAAAAGGTTCTTAATGGTAATGGCTACTTTATTTCCATGAATAAATTAGTAATAAACTTAAAAATCAACATCTTTTTTTAATTTCCCAGTCTGTTACATGTTTTAGGCCTGAAGAATTAGCTTGACATAGTGAAGAAAGAAATGAAAGGATTAAAGATAACTGAGTTTTGATCCTGTACCCATCTCTCAAATGCATTTTCTTTTTTTTCCCATAAATTAAGAAGTGTCAACTGCATTTTCTTGTTCCCATTTTAAAAATTAGAATAATAACTTTTACGTGCTTTTACAAGCCTAAGAATTAGAATGAAGTTGGAAGGAGGAGAGGGTATTAGCTATTTATATCTTTGAAAGTATGACATTTATGTGGGAAAGAGTTTGCTTATAATTACATTGTTGGTCATTATCTCTTCAAACCACATCATCTAATTTATTAGTTCTGTAAAATTGCTATAATGCTGCATTGGACACTCTTAAAGCCTCATGGAATTTTATTTATTTTTTTTTTTAGAAAAGATTTTATTTATTTGACAGAGAGATAGCGAGAGCAGGAACACAAGCAGGGAGAGTTGGGAGAGGGAGAAGCAGGCTTCCCGCAGAGCAGGGAGCCCGATGCGGGGCTCAGTCCCAGGACCCTGGGATCATGACCTGAGCCTAAGGCAGACGCCCAACGACTGAGCCACCCAGGCGCCCCAAAAAATACCCTTTTTAAAACTTGCTTTTAAAACATCAGTTTAGGAACTGCTCAGTGATTTATTCCAATGGCATCGTTGTTATTAAACCCTCATAAGTCAGTTTAGGACCTTTTTTTATGAGGGTTTAATAACAGCGATGCCATTGGAGTAAATCACTGAGCAGTTCCAGCAGTAGTGTATTTGAGCTCCCAACTGCAGAGTTCAAGATTGCTTACAGCAAATAAGATTACATCATAGTAGAAAGTTTTGATTTTAAAGTTCTGGTGACTGTTTTTTTAAGCCACTGAGAGATTTCTGGAGCCACCATGATGCAGTCTTAAAGTTCTATGCCTCTGTTTCAAAGTATACTTCGTTAAGTTCAGGTAAGTTGCACTATTTAAATATTCTAAGATGATGTTTTTAAGGGTTTACTGTTTTACAAAGTAAAACTTAAGAGGTAACATGTCATTAATTTACTATAATGAGACATGGGGTTTTTTCCTAGGGACCTAATTTCACATCCACTGTTGTAAGATGGTAAAAAAAAATTTAATCACCAAAAAACTATTAAAAACTATGGTTCCAAATTCTTACAGTATTTATGTTACAATGATAGTCTTTACCAACAATCACACATTTATTTCATGTATTTGGAAATTATAGCTGATCTCCCAAGTTTGCAGTATGCTTTGTTTATTTTATTCTGAGAATGTTTTATTTCATGAAGAAAAAACCTGGTACTAAGTAAATATATCATCTTTGCATGTAGTTATGTATACTAACTAGAAAAACCTAATTCTACCATTAACTTGAGAAGATACAATTTGAAATTATATTTTGGGGAATGTGAGAGGGACATGAGAATGGCATTCCAAAGATTTTGTTAACTGTTTATGTAAATATTACAGAAAGAGGCACAAAACATAAATTGTTGCTGTTACATATATTGTATATTGTTAAAAAGCAAACACGTGCATCACCACTAACCAGATCCAGAGTTAGAATATTGCTAGGACTCACAAGATCCCCCGGGGGGGGGGGGGGGGGGGGCGGCGCTTCCTACTGGTCATGACGCTCTTTGCCAAAAGTAACTACTATCTAGACTTCTAACATGCTTGTGTGGTTTTGCCTGTTTTTGTCATACGAATAGAACTAGATTCTTTTGTGTCTGCCTGCTTTTGCAGAGCATATTTATTATGTTTCTGACATTCTTTCATGGTGTTGCATGCCGCTGTAATTCATTTGTTCTCATTTCTGTATAGTCTAGCATATGACCATACCAGGATTTATTTATCCATTCTGTGGTTGACAGACCTTTGAGGTGGTTGCCAGGTTTTCGGTTATCACAAGTAATGCTAATATAAAGATTTTCTGTAGATGTGTCTTGATTACATGTGCCTGCATTTGGTTGGCATGTACTTAGGAGTGGAGTTGCTAGGTTATAGAGGCCACATGGAGTTTTCCAGCGTGAGTGTACCAGTTTACTCTCCCAGCACAAGTGTACTAACTAGTTCCTGTTGACCATGTCCTCACCAACATTTAGTGTCAGTCGTTTCCATTTAACCATTTGGGTGGGTGTGTGTGCGGTATTATCATGTGATTTAGTCACACTGCTCTAATAGGAGATTGAACACCTTGTCGTGTTTATTGGCCATTGGGGTATCTTTTGTGGAAGTGTCCATTTCTTGTTGACTTGTAGGAGCAGTTGCATGTTCTGGATACAATACAGTCCCAGTGTGAGTTGTGTTACAAATATTTTCTCCCAGTCTGGCTTGCTTTCTCACTATAAATGATGTCTATGGACAGAAATGCTTAAATTTTACTTTAGTCCACTTTATCAGTCTTTTATATTTTTATAGTTAGTACTTTTTTTAAATGTTGGATTTTATGAAATTTTCATTTACCCAAGCACATGAAGATATTCTGCTATATTGTTTTCCAGAAGTTTCGCCTTTCACATTTAGTTATGTAGTTCATGTGGCATGTTGTCTCCTTTTCATGAATGATACCGTTACCTTAATTATCGGCTTCTAGCTTTATTCTTTGGGCTTAATTTGCTGTTATTTTTCTAATTCCTTGAAATGGATGTGTAGTTCACTGATTTTCAGCCTTTTTTTTTTTTTTTTTTTTTTAAGTAAACTCTACATCCAATCTGGGGCTCAAACTCACGACCCCAAGATCAAGAGTTGCATGCTCTCCTGAGTCACCCAGACCCCCAGCCTTTCTCCTTTTCCAGTAGATGCATTGAAGGTTGTCAGTTTCTTCTGAGCATAGCTTTAGCTGTTTCCCACAGTTTTGATAACATGGTATTTTTCTTTTCATTAAGTTCAAAATATTTTCAAGTTTCCACTGTGATTTCTACTTTTTTTTTTTAGTTTTTTTTTAATTTTTAAGATTTCATTTATTTATTTGACAGAGAGAGACAGTGAGAGAGGGAACACAAGCAGGGGGAGTGGGAGAGGGAAAAGCAGGCTTCCCGCTGAGCAGGGAGCCCGATGTGGGGCTCGATCCCAGGACCCTGGGATCATGACCTGAGCTGAAGGCAGTCGTTTAACCAACTGAGCCACCCAGGTGCCCCTGTGATTTCTACTTTTTAACCCATGGGCTCTTTTAGAATATATATATATATCTACATATACATATATATATATATATATATCTACATATACATATATATATATTTTTTTTTTTTTTAAGAGTGATCATGCCTGCGAGCATGGGAGGGGGAGAAGGAGAGAGGGGAAATCTTAAGGCTCCACCACACTCAGCGTGGAGCCCAACATGGGGCTCAATCACATAACCCTGAGATCATGACCTGAGCTGAAATCAAGAGTTGGATGCTTAACCGACAGAGCCAGCCAGGCGCCCCTAGAATATATTTTTAATAGGATGTTTTAAAGTTATGGTTCTGGGGGCGCCTGGGTGGCTCAGTCGTTAAGCGTCTGCCTTCTGCTCAGGTCATGATCCCAGAGTCCTGGGATCGAGTCCCACATCGGGCTCCCTGCTCAGCGGGAAGCCTGCTTCTCCCTCTCCCACTCCCCCTGCTTGTGTTCCCACTCTCGCTGTCTCTCTCTGTTGAAAAATAAATAAAATCTTAAAAAAAAAAAAAAACTACTTTAAAAAAAAAATAATAAAGTTATGGTTCTGTTTTGGGTTTATACGAAAAATTGTAGAAAAAAACTTGAAACTCTAGATCAGGGGTCAGCAACTTTACAACCCATGAGCCAGCAGCCTAGTGTCTGTTTTGTGGCTTTTACCTTTTTAAATGGTTTTTTAAAATCAGAAGAAATATTTGTGACATGTGAATATTATGTGAAATTCACATTTCAGTGTTCATACATAAGTTTTCTGGAACACAGCCATGCCTCCTTCATTTTTCTTGTCCAAGGCTGCTTTTGCAATATGGCAAAGCTGTGTTGTGTCAAAAACCATCTGGCCAACAAAGCCGGAAATATTTACTGTCTTGTCCTTCCGAGAAAGAGTTTGTTGACCCCTGCTCTGGATGGTGTTTTCTTTCAGACAGGATTTACTTTTGCTCCTGGCAGGCAGCAAGGGTGCTTGAAGTCTCAAATTGTGTTAAAACAAGATGGAGTGGGCATCAGTGAGCACAGGGGCTATATTTCCCATACTCTCATTATTACAGTGTTGCCCTTCGGGGTAACACATGGATGTTTACCAGGGCTCCCCTTCCTCGGAAGGCCCTGGATTCTGGGTTTTGTCATTTTTTCCCCAAGAGGTTTTCAAACTGTTTCTAGTTCCTCATCCCTGCGGCTCTGTTTTCCACATACTGAAGATCCCCCCTGGAGAAAACTGACCCTCAGATACTAGGCTCATTTCTCAGGGTTGTCTTCCTCCAAATCGTGGCCTTGGCCCCATAATTTCACGTGCCTTATTAGCTCCCCAGTGCCTTCAAGCAGATTTTTATTGTAAATACTTTGAACCCCTTTTCTAGTTGTTTTCAGAGGGAGCAGTGTTTGCATTACCTAGTCTGCCAATATGGAAATGCTTTATAAACCACAAACACACTTGGTTTTTTAAGAGAATTCTTAGATCTTACAGTGAAACTGCCAAATGAGTTGTGCTCATCTTGAGCCTGAAGGTGTTGGGCAGCTGTCAAATGGAGCAGCCCAGTTTTCTCTTCCCCAGTGTGTCCTTAACAGGGTAGGGGATGGTGAGGAACGTGGTCCTTTTGTCCTTCCACACCAGTGACAGAAGCCTGAGGGTAAGCCTGGTCTCCTCCCCCTTTTAACCCCACTCCAGTCCCTAGTCCTCAGGTGGTCCCACTGCTCCTGCTTTGTTTCCACTGCTGTCTCCTTGCCCCCAGCCCATTCTTCACAAAGTGCTAAAATGGAAATTTGATTATGTCACTTCCCTGCTTGTCCACTAGCTTTTTTTTTAATTACGTTCCATGCCCAACACGGGTTGAGTCACATGCTCTACCCACAAACCACCCAGGTGCCCCCCTTCAACAGCTCTTTATAGGTTGTTGTATACGTCTCATGCTTGAAGAAAGCTTATCTGACACACATTTTCTCCATAAGGCACATCACTGCCTAAACACTAAACACTGTCTGTGTCCCAGGCACTGTTCTGGGTTCCAGGCACATGACAGTGAAAAAAGTAAGAACCAGGGGGAAAGATGGCGGAGGAGTAGGGGACCCTATTTCAACTGGTCCCCGGAATTGAGCTGGATATCTACCAGACCACTCTGAGCACCCACGAAACTAGCCTGAGATTTAAGAAGATCTGGATATCTACAAACAGAATATCGCAGGTGGTTGGTTTTGAGGTACGAAGCGGGGAGCCGTGATTCCGCGGGCAGATATCGGAGGAAAAACGGCAGTGGGAGGGTGTCTGGCCGTGGGGATCCTACACCCCCGGTGAGTGACAGCCTCGCGCGCTGCGGATGGGCACAGACTCGCAGACCGGCAGTGGTGGGGAAGGGACTTTAAGGCAGCCCCCGGGACGGAAACCCGGAGCGGTGGGGTCGCGCAGGCGCAAACTGGGAGCGGCTGGTGGTTTTAGAAGCACAAAGGGCAGAGACGTGCTCCGACCTGGAGGCAGGACGGGGAGCGCTGCAGAGGGGCGCACAACCCAGGCCGCTGCGGTTTATAGCAGCACAGACAGAAACGGAGACAGTGTGGCCTGGAAAGCTCACTGAAGAACAGACTGCAATCTCTCTGCTCTGAGGCAGAGGGTTGTAAGATGGTCTCTTCTGCTCTGACTCGGGGAAGAGACGCGGAAAGTCGCCAGGGAAAGCCGCCAGAGAACAAAAGCCCCAAAAACTGATTCCCACTGAGCCCATCCCCCGCCACAGGGGCGCAGGGCAACTCTGCCCGAACAGGGTTGCCTGAGTAACAGCGCAGCAGGCCCCTCCCGCAGAAGACAGGCTGGGAAAACAAGAGGCCAGCAACCCTAAGGTCCCAAGAAAACAGGTGCATCTTGCTTGGGTTCTGGTCAATAATTTGGACTCTGTACATTCCCTCAAACACCCATCAAAAGAATGACTAGCAGGAGTCGTCCCCAAAATAGAAAAGACTCAGAGATTATGACTTATGCTGCAGATTTACAAATGGATGCAGATATAACCAAGATGTCGGAGATGGAATTCAGGCTAGCAATTGTGAAGACAATGGCTAGAATGGAGAAATCAATTAATGGCAACATAGAGTCTCTAAGGGCAGAAATAAAAGGTGAATTGGCAGAACTTAAAAATGCTATCAATGAGATCCAATCCAATCTAAATAATCTAACAGCTAGGGTAACTGAGGCAGAAGAGCGAATAAGCAACCTGGAAGACAATATAATAGATAAAAAGGGAAAAGAGGCCAGAGAAAAACAACCAGAATCCATGAAAATAGAATCAGAGAAATAAGTGACACCATGAAGCGTTCCAATGTCAGAATAATTGGAATCCCGGAGGGAGTGGAGAGAGAGAGAGAGAGGACTAGAAGATGTATTTGAGCAAATCATAGCTGAGAACTTCCCTAATCTGGGGAATGAAACAAACATTCGAGTCCTAGAGGCAGAGAGGGCCCCTCCTAAGATCAAGGAAAACAGGCCAACACCCTGGCATGTAGTAGTAAAACTTGCAAATCTTAGAACCAAGGAAACCATCTTTTTTTTTTTTTTTTTTTTTTTTAAAGATTTTATTTATTTTTTTGACAGAGAGAGACATAGCGAGAGCAGGAACACAAGCAGGGGGAGTGGGAGAGGGAGAAGCAGGCTTCCGCAGAGCAGGGAGCCCGATGCGGGACTCGATCCCAGGACCCTGGGATCATGACCCGAGCCGAAGGCAGACGCTTAACGACTAAGCCACCCAGGCGCCCCCAAGGAAACCATCTTAAGGGCAGTTAGGGGGAAGAGATTCCTTACATACAGAGGGAGGAACATCAGAATAACGTCAGAACTATCCACAGAGACCTGGCAAGCCAGGAAGGCCTGGCAAGACATATTCAGGGTACTAAATGAGAAGAACATGCAGCCAAGAATATTTTATCTGGCAAGGCTTTCATTTAGAATGGATGGAGAGATGCAGAGCTTCCACGACCGGCAGAAACTGAAAGAATATGTGACCGCTAAGCCGGCCCTGCAAGAAATATTAAGGGGAGTTCTATAAAAGGAGAAAGACCCCAAGAGTGATATACAACAGAAATTTACAGGGACAATCTATAAAAACAATGTCTTCACAGGCAACATGATGACAATTCATATCTTTCAATAATCACTCTCAATGTGAATGGCCTAAACGCTCCCATAAAACGGCACAGGGTTGCAGATTGGATAAAAAGACAGGACCCATCCATATGCTGTCTACAAGAGACTCATTTTGAACCTAAAGGTACATCCAGAGTGAAAGTGAAGGGATGGAGATCCATTTTCCATGCCAGCGGACCTCAAAAGAAAGCTGGGGTAGCAATTCTTATATCAGACAAATTAGATTTTAAACTGAAGTCTGTAATAAGAGACACAGAAGGACACTATATCATTCTTAAAGGGTCTATCCAACAAGAAGATCTAACAATTGTAAATATCTATGCCCCCAACATGGGAGCAGCCATCTACATAGCCAACTGTTAACCAAAATAAAGAGTCATATTGATAACAGTACGTTAATTGTAGGAGACCTCAATACTCCACTCTCAGCAATGGACAGATCATCTAAGCAAAAAATCAACAAGGAAACAAGAGCTTTGAATGATACATTGGACCAGATGGACCTCATAGATATTGACAGAACATTCCACCCTAAAACAACAGAATACTCATTCTTCTCAAGCGCACATGGAACTTTCTCCAGAATAGACCATATACTGGGTCACAAATCAGGTCTCAACCGATACCAAAAGATTGAGATTATTCCTTGCATATTCTCAGACCACAGTGCTCTAAAACTGGAACTCAATCACAAGAAAAAATTTGGCAGAAATTCAAACACGTGGAAGCTAAAGACCACTCTGCTCAAGAATGTTTGGGTCAACCAAGAAATCAAAGAAGAACTTAAACAATTCATGGAAATCAATGAGAATGAAAACACATCGGTCCAAAACCTATGAGATACTGCAAAGGCGGTCCTAAGGGGGAAATACATAGCCATCCAAGCCTCACTCAAAAAAATAGAAAAATCCCAAGTTCACCAACTAACTCTACACCTTAAAGAACTAGAGAAAAAGCAACAAACGACGCCTAAGCCACACACTAGAAGAGAAATAATTAAAATTAGAGCAGAAATCAATGAATTAGAAACCAGAAACACAGTAGATCAGATCAATGAAACTAGAAGTTGGTTCTTTGAAAGAATTAATAAGATTGATAAACCACTGGCCAGACTTATCCAAAAGAAAAGAGAAAGGACCCAAATTAATAAAATTATGAATGAAAGGTGAGAGATCACGACTAACACCAAGGAAATAGAAACAATTATTAGAAATTATTATCAACAACTATATGCCAATAAACTGAGCAATCTGGATGAAATGGAGGCCTTCCTGGAAACCTATAAGCTGCCAAGACTGAAACAGGAAGAAATTGACAACCTGAATAGGCCAATAACCAGTAACGAGATTGAAGCAGTGATCAAAAACCTCCCCCAAAACAAGAGTCCAGGGCCTGACGGATTCCCTGGGGAATTCTACCAAACATTCAAAGAAGAAATAATACCTATTCTACTGAAGCTGTTTCAAAAAATAGAAACAGAAGGAAAACTTCCAAACTCATTCTATGAGGCCAGCATTACCTTAATCCCCAAACCAGGCAAAGACCCCATCAAAAAGGAGAATTTCAGACCGATATCCCTGATGAATATGGATTCCAAAATCCTCAACAAAATCCTAGCTAATAGGATCCAACAATACATTAAAAGGATCATCCACCATGACCAAGTGGGATTTATCCCCGGGATGCAAGGTGGTTCAACATTCGCAAATCAATCAATGTGATAGAACACATTAATAAGAGGAGGGAGAAGAACCATATGGTCCTCTCAATTGATGCAGAAAAAGCATTTGACAAAATACAACATCCTTTCCTGATTAAAACTCTCCAGAGTATAGGGATAGAGGGAACATTCCTCAAGTTCATAAAATCCATCTATGAAAAACCCACAGCGAATATCATCCTCAATGGGGAAAAGCTGAGAGCCTTTCCCTTAAGATCAGGAACCCGTCAAGGATGCCCACTCTCGCCACTATTGTTCAACATAGTACTAGAAGTCCTAGCAACAGCAATCAGACAACAGAAAGAAAAGGTATTCAAATTGGCAAAGAAGAAGTCAAACTCTCTTTTCGCAGACGACATGATACTTTATGTGGAAAACCCAAAAGACTCCACCCCCAAATTACTAGAACTCATACAGCAATTCAGTAATGTGGCAGGATACAAAATCAATGCACAGAAATCAGTTTGCTTCCTTATACACTAACAATGCAACTGTAGAAAGAGAAATTAGAGAATCGATTCCATTTACAATAGCACCAAAAACCATAAGATACCTCGGAATAAACCTAACCAAAGAGGTAAAGGATCTATACTCTAGGAACTACAAAACACTCATGAAAGAAATTGAAGAAGACACAAAAAGATGGAAAAATATTCCATGCTCATGGATCGGAAGAATAAACATTGTTAAAATGTCTATGCTACCCAGAGCAATCTATACCTTCAATGCCATCCCGATCAAAATTCCAATGACATTTTTCAAAGTGCTGGAACAAACAATCCTAAAATTTGTATGGAATCAGAAAAGACCCCGAATCACCAAGAAAATGTTGAAAAAGAAAAACAAAGCTGGGGGCATCACGTTGCCTGATTTCAAGCTATATTACAAAGCTGTGGTCACCAAGACAGCATGGTCCTGGCACAAAAACAGACATATAGACCAATGGAATAGAATAGAGAACCCAGATATGGACCCTCAACTCTATGGTCAAATAATCTTTGACAAAGCAGGAAAAAACATGCAATGGAAAAAAGACAGTCTCTTCAATAAATGGTGCTGGGAAAATTGGTCAGCCACATGCAGAAGAATGAAACTCGACCATTCTCTAACACCATTCACAAAGATAAACTCAAAGTGGATGAAAGACCTCAATGTGAGACAGGAATCCATCAAAATCCTAGAGGAGAACATAGGCAGTAACCTCTTTGACATCGGCCACAGCAACTTCTTTCAAGATACATCTCCAAAAGCTAGTGAAACAAAAGCAAAAATGAACTTTTGGGACTTCATCAAGATAAAAAGCTTCTGCATAGCAAAGGAAACAGTCAAAACAAAGAGGCAACCCACAGAATGGGAGAAGATATTTGCAAATGACACTACAGATAAAGGGCTGGTATCCAAAATCTATAAAGAACTTCTCAAACTAAACACCCAAAAAAAAAATAATCAAGTCAAAAAGTGGACAGAAGATACAAAAAGACACTTCTCTGAAGAAGACATACAAATGGCTAACAGACACATGAAAAAATGTTCATCATCATTAGCCATCAGGGAAATCCAAATCAAAACCACACTGAGATACCACCTTACACCAGTTAGAATGACAAAAATGGACAGGGAAAGAAACAACAAATGTTGGAGAGGTTGTGGAGAAAGGGGAACCCTCTTACACTGTTGGTGGGAATGCAAGTTGGTACAGCCACTTTGGAAAACAGTGTGGAGGTTCCTCAAAAATTTAAAAATAGAGCTACCCTATGACCCAGCAATTGCACTGCTGGGTATTTACCCCAAAGACACAGATGTAGTGAAAAGAAGGGCCATATGCCCCCCACTGTTCATAGCAGCAATGTCCGCAATAGCCAAACTGTGGAAAGAGCCGAGATGCCCTTCAACAGATGAATAGATAAAGAAGATGTGGTCCATATATACAATGGAATATTACTCAGCCATCAGAAAAGATGAATACCCAACTTTTACGTCAACACGGATGGGACTGGCGGAGATTATGCTAAGTGAAATAAGTCAAGCAGAGAAAGTGAATTATCATATGGTTTCACTTATTTGTGGAACATAAGGAATAACATGGAGGACATTAGGAGAAGGAAGGGAAAAAGGGGGGGGGGAATTGGAGGGAGAGATGAACCATGAGAGACTATGGATTCTGAGAAACAAACAGGGTTTTTGGGGGGGGGGGGAATTGGTTAGCCTGGTGATGGGTATTAAGGAGGGCACGTACTGCATGGAGCACTGGGTGTTATATGAAAACAATGGATCGTGGATCACCATATCAAAAACTAATGATGTATTGTATGGTGACTAACATAACATAATAAAATTAAAAAAAAAAAAAAAGTAAGAACCACTGCCCTTGCAGAGAGTTTCCATTCCCTCACAGCCTTGCACGTTGTAGATGTTTGTCAGTTTTGTCTCCACACAAGCTATGCTGTATGTATTTTACACAAAGTAAAATAGAAAGGAAATAGTTGAGATTTAAACAGTTGAGGCAAGTTGTAATGTTCAGTTACCATTATGGGCAAACCTCTTATCCTTCATGGTTTTCCTCATAGATTCAAAATATAAAATAAGGTAGCTAAAAAGATGCCTCTAGGTAAGGCTTGAAGGGAGAAAATACATAAAAAATGAAAAGGACTTTCTTGGGGGGGGGTGCGTGGTAAAAGCAGGGCTGCATTTAGGGAGAGAGCTTTGTAGGAAAGGGGACTAATCTGAGGGCAGAAGGCTCAAGTCTGAGTTGTTAGTTTAAACCCTTTGCATCTTCCCAGAACTTCCAAGTGTGACAGCTTGGCAGAGTGATGGTCCTGTGAGGGGATTTGTAAAGGTAGGATGTCCCTGGCCAGACGACAGCATCCTGACAGAGGCTTCGTTCTAGGAGTCTTTAGGCAAATTTGCACTCCCCAAGTACAATCCAGGTAACCCCAGCAGAGCGGGGAGGCTGACCTCCGGATCACACGCACAAGGCAGATAAATGTGTACTTTGTAATAAATGTAACTTCTCCTCTCCGTTTCCTGTTCTCCGTTTCCTGTTCCATGCCAGGGAGGACCCAGTTAAAAGACTAGAAAACAATTTTGGTTCTTGGTTGGGCTGAGAGAACCTACTGTTTCATTCATTGCTTTCCGTTCCCAGTTGCTTTTCATAGCTCCTCCCTCACCTAACTCTTAGGTTTCAAAATACTGAAAGAGCTGCTGGCCTTACTTTAAGATAAGCTCCACAAAAGTATCTGCCCTACTAGCCTGCCCTGCTTTTCTTTCCTCTTCATCAGCAACAGAATTTGGACCATTCATCCCATCCACGGGATGAAAAGCACCATGAGGATATAATGTACCCAGAAGGTTTATGACCTGGCCTTGAGACAGGATTGAGAAACTTTTTCGTGCCTTCGCCTGTTCCATCGGCATAGACATGCACTACAGTAGGACAGATGTAACCTTGGATATTGTGGTAAAACAAAGCAGCTGATTTTTTTCTGGGGAGGTAGGAGTGAGTAGGTGGAAGAGCTTGGGAAGGAGGGTGAAGAACAGGAGGTCCAGAGTCACTGCACCCCTCAAACCATCCATCAGGGAAAACATAAAACACATGGGCCTGCCTTTCAAGCTTTGCCTAGGGTATAGGAACTGGTTTCCAGCAAATCACTAACAGGCTCATGCTCTATGAACTGTTTGTGGTCTTCTGGACCAGAAGTAATTTCCAACTAGAAACTGTAATTTTTTTCTCTTGCTCACTAGTTTTTGAGAATCAAATCCAAAACTGACTTTGCCTCTAGATCTTGATAAATTGTTACCGTAAAGAAGTGCTGGCAGATACTTTCTATACTCGAGTATCTAACTCTGCTATTTTCTTTCAGGTCCACCTCCTGCCACTCCCCACATTTCATGTTCCCCCTTCTAGTCCTACTCAGCCAAGATTATATTAGACATTGCATTATATAATGACGGCCATTTCATTCCTCTCTCCTAACCCCATGGAAGTTTCTTCCAGAGTGGGTTCCTGTCTTTTTGTATCTTCCACAGAGCCTAACAGGTACTAAATACTAGCCTGCTAGCTGATTGTCAATGAATACTGCCCACCTGTCATAAAATTCTGGGTATCACAGTTCTCTTCTCTACAGGCCCTAAAACAGAACATTTCCTAATCTCACAGAATTCCTGAAACTGTTTAGTGTAATCTCAGAGTTCCTGAAGATTGCATGAAAGTGCATAAAATCAGGTGGGATTATGAAAGCCAGGATCCATGCCACCACCTTGGAGCCCCCAGCACCACAGCATGAGGTAAGATAAAAAGAAAGTGGGTAAAAGCTGCCAAAGTTTGAAAACCAGAACTTTTAAGCATTGTAGGTACTCATATGATACATAGTAGAACATCTGACATTCAGAAGCCGGGCCACTGAGTTACATAAGTGAGTCATGCTAGAGAACATGCATTTATGGTCTTATGTTTAAATCCACGTAGCAGTTAATAAGAAGTCAAAAAAACATGGGGCATTAAGTGGTCTTTATTGAGATTTCACATTTGGTTATCTTCATTATCAGTTCTTCAGTTAATTGTACAAGTATGATAAGTTATTTTCTATCTGACGGAATTTAAATGTAAAATAAATACAAAATACATTTGTGGTTTAATGAACACTCAGTGAGGCTTTTTTTTCTGAGGTATTCCTTTCAGTCTGGTTTTATCCCAGATCTTTCTTTTACTTCCCATAGGAAAAGTCTATTAAACCACACAATGGATCTGGAACCAATGACCTTGAGTTTTAACTATATTAGACGTATTTTTTGATCTCATCATACAACACCAATACAAAAGCTCCGCCCATGCCTCTCAACACATTGGACCAGGCACCTTTGAAGAAAGCCTTGGCTCCTTCATCTTTTGCAATCTTCCTCCAGCAGTCCACCGTCCCACTGTACATAATATCCGCTGTGGAAACAAATGTTGGTAAGGGCTCTGTAATTCTGGAGGAAAGAGGCTTTTCCTTTGAAAGACATCTACACACAGTGTTAGAAAAGTCAGTCACTTGAGCTCTAAGCCCCAACTCTATGCGGTGTCCAGCCAGACACCCCCTTCCTTGCGTAACCGTCAGGCAGCATTTCTTGTCAATCCTACTCCTTCCACCCAAAATCAGGTAAAGAACTAGGGCAATTAACTAGCTACTCAAACATGGTCAAACTGTAAAATGGGAGGGGCTGGGGTGGAGTGGAAGTATTAAGCTGGGTGGTCCCCCTTTTTAGGGATGAGAAAAGAAAATTTTATGGGCAGAGTCTCAGATTATATTGCCCAAGGTGGCACAGTTAAAAGAGATACAACTGTTCGGTTGAAGCAAATGGAACTAATATTTGACTTTTCGACGCTAAAATTGGCAGTTTCATGTTTCAACCTCTGGAAGCCAAAACGGCTTCAGGCCATGTCACCCAGCAAAAGCACCCTCTCCCACTAAAACTTGTAACAGCTAGATAACAAAAGCAAGAATTATTTTTAAATAAACTAGCTAATTAATTAGTTTCCTGTATTTCTGTACCCAGGCTCTAAGGGAAAAGGGCCTACAGCCTCTATAATATTAGATACTTAGTTAAGTTCACCTCTAAATATCTCATTTTTGATGTTCTTATTTCTTTGATAGGAACACATTCTTTTCTCTAAAGGAACAGTTGACAGTGTTAAGGGGGACTGACTATAAAGCTTCTTTCCTAAGTTCTTACCACGTAATTTTAACAACCAGAATAGTGAAGACTGGAAAGAGCACTGAACTGCCCCTTGGGCAGAGAAATAAGAGTTAGACCAGTAGGTGTCAGGCTTACCCCCTTTCCGGCCAGACTGCATCATCATCCTACGGCGGACAGTGTCAAAGGGGTAGGACACCAGCCCTGCGACCGCTGTCACACTCTGGGCAATCATCCAGCTCACAATAATGTGCACATTCTTGGGGTCAGGCAACATCCCTGTGAGCAGAGGCAAGAAGCCAAATGGCTGTGAAGTGATTTCTCTCAGCAGCTCAGCCAAAAGCAAGTCGGGATGGGATGGAGAAGAGGCTACCATACCTCCAACTCCATGCCCTACCCTTCTGGAAGAACCTGCCCATTACGGGTGCCTCACAACCAGGCAGCCAACCAAAGCCGGGGACTGCCCTCTGGATCCAGGGAAGCCAGAGTTGTGCCCAGTGTACAGGGCAAGTTCAACTTGGTCACTGACAGAGCTGTGGCAAGGGGGAAGCAGGCTCCCCTTCTTCCTCTCTGAATAATTCAAGGCCAGAGTTTATTTCAGAAGGGGAAAGGAGAGTCCTTTAGCTATTCATCCGCACCATACCACCTCCTCATTCAGAAGCATCGTTTAGCCCAGGGACTAGAACAAAACCAAGATTAATAAATATCCGGTCCTTCATGAGTTACAGACCCCTGGGGACCTTCTTCCTCCCCACTCGCACCCCCTGAGGCCCCTCTCTCACCCTTGGCAGTATCATAGACTCCAAAGTAGGCCGCTCTGTAGATAATGATGCCCTGGACAGAGACGTTGAAACCCTGGTAGAGACCCCTCAGGCCATCGGACTTGAAGATCTTGGTGAGACAGTCACCCAGACCACTGAACTCGCGCTGGGCAGCACCCTTGCCCACATCGGCAGCCAACCTGGTCCTAGCAAAGTCCAGCGGGTAGACAAAGCAGAGGGAGGTGGCCCCAGCTGCCCCACCGGAAGCCAGGTTACCGGCAAAGTAGCGCCAGAATTGCTTATGCCGGTCCACACCCCCCAGGAAGATCTGCTTGTACTTGTCCTTGAAAGCGAAGTTGAGAGCTTGGGTGGGGAAGTAACGGATCACGTTGGCCAGGTTACCCCTCCAGAAGGAGAGAAAGCCCTGCTCCTTGGGGATTCTCACCACACAATCAATGATCCCTTTGTACTGCTTCTCGGCACTGATCTGTTGGCTGGCATGCTGGACCTGTGGGGGCAGGAGAGGGAGGGGAGGAATTGGGGAAGGATGGCCAGAGCAGAGGGAGAAGGAAAGTGGACAGGAGCAAATGAACGTGTACAACTCTTTGATTTTCTTTCTTAAAAAAATATATGGGGAAGTCAAGCAGATATTAACTAAATCTAAGTAAGTACGTTGGCTACTTGGATAACAAGCCAAAAAAATCCACTTTGCCTCAATTATCAGGGCACTTGAGAGAAAAGGTTCTTCCCCAAATAAACCGAAAAGATTCCATTGTAGAGTCATTTATGCACTGCCAGAACTACACTAGGGGCTTATCGGGAGATTGAAATGATTAAAGATCCCTGCCCTAAAGGGTACCTGCTCTGATATAACAAACATGATGGACAGGCAGGAGATAATGATTCCTCAGTCTCACTGAATCTCCCTGGAGACCAGGATCTCTGAGGAGTAGATGCTCTCACAGAAGTAGAATAATTCCACTAGGTATTACAGCCTGAAAATTTTCAAGCAGATTATCCAAGTAATTGATTATTGAGGGGTTTGTTGCTGTGAGTGAGCAGTTGGGTTTTTTCTTTATGATAATTTTGACTCCCAAATTGAGGAGGCTGAGTTTCTCATTGAGGGGCCCTTGCCTTTTGGGCAAGTAGAGACAAACACGATAGACAGGATGAGAATGAGGATGAGAAGACTGATAAACCAGAGACCAGACTGCAGAGGAAAAGATTTGGGGACGGGGTAAGTAAGACAATATGAGTCTCCTCTGAAAACTGTTTCTTAATCTCTCAAAACCTCTTTCTTCAGCTGTAAAATAGGGGGAATAGTATCTATCTAACAGAGGTTATACAAAGATAAACGAAATATATGTCAGCCTACAGCATGGTGCATGGGACACAGTACGCGAGTTTTTGAGTAATAATTATTCTGAGGTTTGTATTGTAGAAGGTGGATGCAGGAAAAAGGGTGCAAGGGACACTGAAAATCTAAAGGTGAGGCCGACCTAGGAGGCCTAAGTGGAGGGTCAGTGCTGTCCCAGGAGCAGGATCTGGCTGGCTGTAACCTACCCCGGGTGGGTTTCCATATATAGACACCCGAACGCTGGGCGCCACCCGACACCAGGAATCTGCTACTGACGCTGGACCTGTCTACGCAGAGGGCACCTTCCCCTTCGCGTAGGCCGGGCGCCGGGGCCTGTGGCCTAGCACAGATTGGCTGCGGCTGGCCCGCCCCGCTCCCCCTCGCCGCTGCAGCTCGCCCGCGTCCCGCGCGCCCTGCCCGGCCCGCACCCGGCTCGCTGCGCCCGCGCCCGCGCCGTCCCCACCTGCAGCAGCAGTTTGACCCTCTCGATGGGGGCGACCGCGGTCTTGGACACGGCAGCGGCGACGCCGCCGGCCAGGAAATCCTTCAGGAAGCTCAACGCGTGATCACTCATGGTGACAGCCGGGCGCACACAGCCTCCGGGAGCCGCGCTCGCGCTCGCGCTCTCGCCTCCGCCCGGCCAGGCACGGCCACCCGCTCTCCGTCCCTGCGCGACGCGAAGGGGCCGCTCGCCTCGCCCCGCAGCCCTCCTTATATCCCCCGCGCAGTCTCTCGCGAGAGGAGGAGGCACCCCGGGGCCGCGCGCGCACTGCGCATTGGCTGGGCAGGTGCCTGGACACCCCCTCGCCGTGCCCCTCCTCGGCAGAGGGCAACCGGGGCGAAGGCGCTTCCGGGAGGCAGGGGTGGGCCGGGGGCTGAGCCTTCAGCTTGGGACGTTTAAAGGGCAAATTCATGTTATCTGTCCCGGCGAGCAGAGGGAACACCGTGTCTCTGCAGCATGTGGGCCGCTGTATTTATAGCACAAGAAGGCTTAGGCTGGGGCCGAGCCGGGGACAGACACGGGACCGATGCCTCAAGCGGGGCTTTCTTTAACCTGGGGCCTGCACGGGACCCGCTGCTGGCCAAGGGAGTTCAGGCTGGGTTCTTTTCCTCTTCCCGTAACGGTGTCCCTCACCACGCTCACTGCTTGGATTTGGGCCTCTGAATTCAGAGCTGTGTGCTCCGCAAATTAATAAGATCGTCCAAGATAAATGCTAACGTCACTCGATGCTGTGATGACCTCATCATCTGGCAACCTGCCGAATCCCCTCTTCCCGCCATTCAATCCTTCAATCATTCATTCTACCATGAAATACTTATGGGCCTGGCATCCAGCGCCCGCAGGAAAGGGGAAAGCCCGAGTGCAGGCGGGACTGGACACTTCTGTAAATCCCGCAAGGGCTTCGTGTGCTACTCCGCTGTCAACAGAATCTCGGGACATACTCTGGGCAGAATGTTCTGGGGCAGCTGGAGGCTTCTTGAGGCCAGTGCTGTTAGCCTTCCCGTCGGAGTACCTGGGTGACTGGGACGTCAAGTAAGAAAAGGTCGAATCCCTGTCTGTATTTGCCTTTATGCTAGGCACGGAGGAGTGGGGACACTCACTCAAGTTTCTTCCCAGTTTTGTACATTTGACAAAGTTTATGCATTTTTTCCCCCACAAGCTTGCGGATGAATGCAGACTTCACGTTAGCTGTTAACTGAACTGCAGCTGTCTGACTCCCCGGGTATGGAGCCCTCAGTAGGGCAGAGGTCACCAGTTAAGTGCCAGGACCACAGAGGGTATGCATTGATCTGAGGCTGGGCAGGCTAGAGTCCAGAAATCTAGGCGAGCCGTGTGAAAGCTAGCAAATGCAAGCTTACCAAGGTCAGAGCGGGCAGAAGGTCAAGAATTCAGCATTAATAGAAAAGCCATTCAAGCATTCATTCAACATGCGCTGGAGCATTTATCCTGTACCAGGAACAAAGTTTGACCCTGCGGATTCAGTATGAGTAAGAGATGGTTCAGTCTCCCAAGAAGCTTACAGTTTAGCAGTGGACATATTTGTCACTTAGCTTTATTTCTTACAGCCTCATGTATAGATTTTTATGGATCAACCTAATCCACATAATAGTGCACTATATTCCATTCTCTTAATATTAAGCAGTTGCCTAAACCATTTCACTTTGAGCATTAGAGATGTTTCTTGTTTTTACTATGAAAAATAATGCTGCTATGTACTTTGCACAAATTTCATTTTTCCCTTTATGATTTTTCCTTCTCTTTTCTCTTATGTAAAATGGAATGGGTAGATTAAATGTTTTAAAAGATTTTTAGCTCTTGCTACACACTGAGAGGTTGCTCTTCAGAAATAATGCAGCCCACCAGCAAAATGTCAAATGGTTACAGATCCTCCTCCAACACTGCCTTTAAAAAAAGCATCTTTTAGTTATTTGTGCCATTTTATGAGTTCTAATTTGCACCTCTTTAATTGCTATGAAACTGCACATATCCCATGTGATTTGCTTTAGTTTGTCAGGGTTTTGCTTTGGTATACATTTTTAATCTTCCTTGACTGCCTATGGCGTGAAAGCAGAGTATTTATATTTAAAATTCTTTATATATTTAGAGCAGTATGTTAGGCACTTTGCATTCTGTTGTTTTTCTTTTGATATTTTTTCTTACGTTGTTCTAACATTGTTATTTATTTAAATATGAACAGATCCATATGATGATATACTTCATATTCTGATGTAAATGTATCTCTTTTGTAGATATAGTAGTCTATTTGCCCTACTAGCCTATTTCCTTCTACTTCTTTTTTTAAGATTTTATTTATTTATTTGAGAGAGAGCACAAGCAGGGTGAGGAGCAGAGGGAGAGGGAGAAGCAGACTCCCTGCTGAGCAGGGAGCCCCACACAGGGCTCAATCCCAGGACCCCCAAATCATGACCTGAGCAGAAGGCAGAAGCTTAACCGACTGAGCCACCCAGGCGCCCCTCCTACTTCTTTGGTCTAATTTCATACCATATCATTCTCAGGTATCCCAACACTAATTCTTTTTTTTTTTTTTTTAAGATTTTATTTATTTATTTGAGAGAGAGAGAGAGCATGCACACACAGGAGCAAGTGGGGGGAGGAGCAGAGTGGGAAGAGAGAGAACCTGAAACAGGCTCGGTGCTGAGCAGAGTCCAACGCAGGACTCAATCTCATGACCCCAAGTTCATGACCTGAGCCGAAACCAAGAATTGGATGCTTAACCGACTGAGCCACCCAGATGTCCCCCTGCCCCAGCTCTAGTTCTTAAGTAGATATTTTCTTTTCTCCATTATTTCCCTTGGATTACTAATTCTAGTTTGTCATATATTATGTTCTTATAATAGCTTTAATTAGTGAAATCACCATACCATGACTCATTTATTTGATCATTGATCTTTAAAAAAGAGCAACTTATATGTGATTCTATAACCACTTAAAAAAAAAAAGGTTTCTCGGCTTCTATGTCTGGAATTGTTTTTTTATCAAGTTGTTCAATTAGTTAAATATCACTAGAAGATTTTTAACAGATATTAAAATTAAATTAAATATTAACATATTAATTCAGGAAGTATTATCATCTTTGTTGCACTTGACTTTACTAATCACAATTTATTATATTTTCTAAATGGAAGATATCATATTTCTTCTTGGCTTCTGTCCAATTATCCTGTCATGTAGGGCAAGCTGTAGCTGGAATCCTTGACAAGAGGTTTTCCACGAAAATCTATACACTGTCCTCTCCCTTCATGGACTTTCTCAGAAAAGAGACACCTCAGATGCCCTCAGGAGCATGAGCTGCCTGTGATCACAAGATCCAGGTATCACTTACACAGGCAGGGGAGAGAATGGTGCTCAGCAGAATATGTGTCTACCCACCGATCCCAGCACTCAGTGGTTTTCTGCCAGCATGAGAATGGACAAGGCATCTGGGATATCAGAGAGAAAACTCTGCTTTCAAATGTGGCATGGTGTCCTAGAGGCTGGGTAGTGGGGCGGGGTGGGGGGGACAGGGCTGTATAGAAATGAGAGTAGGGTATTGAGCTAGTCTTTTTTATTTTTAGTAGAAACTTTTAAAGAGTCTTAAATATTTTACCAAACTGGGAATAGAGAATGGGATCTGCTAAAGAGTAAAAGGCACAAGAAATAAAGAAAAAACATTTAAGGATTTGTTGATAGTGCTGACAATGTGTGTAGGTATAGATCTAAAACTGTTAGTAATTAGAACATACCTTACTATTTGTTCACATGGTAAATTTCAGCATTAAGCAGAGAGGAATGAATTCTGAAAATTTATTTTTTTTGATCATGTAAGACCACACATGAATTTCTGAATTTCATTCAAAAGTATTTAATAGACACATTCACATTGATGCATTGCTTTCAAAAAGGCAAAACAAAACAATGCAATATTTCTCTGCAATTCTTGCTCAGGGTAGCTTAGCTAATAAGAACAATATCTTAATTGACAAGTTCTTTATAATCAGGTGCCATTAAAGTGAACATGCACACCACATACCTTCAGAAGTTATGAGGATTCCTTCAACATGCTTCAACTACCGGTTCCTATTGTAACTAATGCCAAGCAAAACTATGAATGAAACTACAAAATGTGTCTTTTTTTTTAACCCATTGTTCATTCTAGAACCTTCTTACCTTTAGTGGTCAGCTCCCTTGGGTATGCATTTTCCTCCTACTTTTCCACATCAACATAGAGATTATCTGAACCACTAACACCGAATTTATTTATTCAATCATTCACTTTTTTCTTTTTCAAAATCTTTCAACAAGCATTATTGCATCCTCACTTTAGACACTGAAAACTTTGGAGGGTCCTGGTGATAGGAAAATCAGAAAGGTAAGATTGTTGTCCTAGAGAGAGGTGCTGACGTGGCAGGAACACACATACTTCTGATGTCTACATGGCGATTCCCGTGCAGTGGCGACAGGGTCCATCTGGGGCTTTGGTTGTACTCCCGGCTGAATGACTGTCAATGGGGTACTTCAGTCAAAGTTTGTCTTATTAACATTTTATGCATGCTTATGAAACAAAAAGTTTGGTTAGAAAGATTTTAGTCAGTATTATTTAAAGGATGTGATTTCTGGTGGCAGAGGAGTCCCTGAATCATAAAAAATAAAAAGGTGTTCAGAGAGAGGGACTTCTTCTGGAAGGCCCTGATCCCTGGAGAAAGTAACTCAGTGGTTGCTGGAGGCAGGGGAGCTGGGGCACTCTCCATCCCCAACTAACACAGGTAGACCCCCTTGCTAAAGAGAGTTCCATAACTTCTCTGCCATTCATAATCTTAGCATCTCCTCCTTACTTTATCCAAGACTCCAACAAGCATATTCAGTATTTTATTGCACAATTAAGCTTAATTTTAATAATGCCTCCG
The DNA here is from genome assembly GCF_964656455.1 of Halichoerus grypus. NCBI lineage: Eukaryota > Metazoa > Chordata > Mammalia > Carnivora > Phocidae > Halichoerus > Halichoerus grypus. The sequence continues at coordinate 192,573,939 of NC_135714.1, forward strand.
ACTATAACTATCTACCTTCCACATTGACACTTCTGGTTTCTGACTTGCATTCTCTGTGAATAAAGCCATTACTTACTTGGAGTTGACGTGATTGATTTTTAAGTACCTTTTGAACTGGCTTCCCCAGTGTTTAGTGTTTCATACAACTTACCAATAATTTTTTTAAAGTTTTATTTAAGTAACCTCTACACCCAACGTGGGGCTTGAACTCACGACCCAAGATCAAGAGTCTCCTGCTCTTCCAACTGAGCCAGCCAGGTGCCCCCTGCCCATCATTTTTTTTTTTTTAAGATTTTATTTATTTATTTGACAGAGAAAGAGAGCACAAGTAGGCAGAGCGGTAGACAGAGGGAGAAGCAGACTCCCCACTGGGCAAGGAGCCCGACGCGGGGCTCAATCCCAGGACCCCTGGATCATGACCTGAGCCGAAGGCAGACGCTCAACTGACTGAGCCACCCAGGCACCCCCCCACCCATCATTTTTAAAAGCATTTCAATGAATTCTGTAAGTCTGTCTCTGTCCTGCATACTAAAACACCACACCACCTTTTTTATGATTCAGGGGCACCTCTGCTTTCACTTCATCAACAGGATAATCCCTGTTACCATTAAAATCAATGTTTAATAAATGTTATCAGTGAGACCGTTTTTGCTCCTCTGTACTGTTGAATAACAATATTTTGCTATTTTAACGCATGAGGGTTTTTTTCCTATATGCTTGTTTGTATCCCATGACCCTTTTCTCATACAGATAGATAGACATTCTGTGTCATGGCCTCAGGGGAAAAGAAAAACATTCAGAAAGCAGAGAAAATGAAAACTATTCTTAGCATTAGAATTAGAATTTCCAAAAGAAGAGAAGGATTTCAAGTATAAAAAGTAGATTTGGTAGAATACCTGAAGAAAAGCAAATTTTCCTGCCCACCCCATCCTTCCAAAGATTACATCAAGTTTCCCCAAACCTGGGGAGAAAGGAAGCATATTAGGGAGAAAGCAAGGAGTGAGATGTCAGTGTGGGTCCTTGAGAAATAGGGGTGCGGTACTCTCCTCCAGCTCAGAGAGGCAGCAAGAAGCCAGGAGATAAATGACTGGGTGATGTGTTAGTACACAGATCAGAGACAGCCTTACAGAGCTCCTCGAGGATAATAAGGGAGCAGGAGAACACATTCCAGTACCTGAAGGGTAGCCTGCTGGTTCAAAGGACCTTTGAGAGCCCCCATTAGTTTCTCCCGCCACAGTGTGGCCTGGGAGAAGCAGAACAGCATTTTGTATCCAAGGACAACCAAGTTAGCTGAAAACAAGCCAGACCTGGAGAGTGTCATGGTTGGAAATGAGGCACATGTCAAGAATGACCTTGATCGAGTGGTGACCGAAGCCCAGAAGGGGATAAGGACCTGGCAGCTGATGCCCGCATGGATAGGTGAAGATCCAGACCATGTGCCCCTCCCTTCCCGTCTTTAGTACTATAGAAATCCCTGGGATTTATATGTAAATCATTGCCAAAGGGGAAGAGAAAAAGGGACCCAAATTGTTTTCACCACGTGACAGAATGGAGTCTCTTAATAGAAATTAGGTTGCCTTGCACAATTGAGTTTCTGAGCCAATATTTGTACTTGCTATAGTATTTTCTTAGTTTTAAAAGAAAATATACCAAAGACATATCATAATTTTCGAAATTCTTTACTGTTGCTTGTTCCATCAAGCACATTTATTTATTTAAGAAGGAGACACAGACTTAATTGACAGAGAGAGAGAGAGATGGGGGAGGGAGGAACTTCAGGGCTATAACTATAGTTAGAGAAAGCTATAGTTTTCCCTACAATGCTCTATGAAACTCCAGCTTATGCATTTTTTTTTTTTTTTTAAGAGAGAGAGAGAGAAAAAAGAGAACGTGGGCGGGGAGGGTGGGGGGCACTGGGGAGAGGCAGACCAAAGGGAAACAGAGAATCCTAAGGAGGTTCCATCATCAGCACAGAGCTCCATCTCCCTGAGATCATGACCCGAGCCAAAATCAAGAGTCAAACGCTTAACCGACTGAGCCACCCAGACCCCCCCAGCTAACACATTTTTAAATGGCTAAACGAAATAAGTACAACAGCTTACTCTTTTAGCATATAGAAGATACCATGATACCTTAAACATAATAGTTGTTCAATCAATAGGAAATAATGTGCTTCAATTTCTAGTGCAACAGTTCTCAACTTTTTCCATAGTTTTTGTGGAGCAGTATGAAATATAGGTATACAGAATTTCATCATATAAAGTAGTAGTAATTATACTAGCAGAAATATGATTGTAACGATTGTCTGCCATATAAAATCATCGCCACGTTAATGGTTGGCTTATCAATCGCTCCTTGTAGCTCTGTCAAATTTTCCTTTACATATTTTAGGGTTTTAATTTTAAAGGAATACAAGATTTGAATTGTTATTCCTTCCTAGTAAATTTAACTTTTAATCCTTAAGTTGTGATCCTCTTTATCTGCACTAATGCTTTCACCTTAAAGTCTTTTCCCCCTAAAGGAACAAAGCAATACCTGGTGTCATTTGGTCTGTATTCTCTTAGTTAATCTTTTTCTAGCCCTTTACTTTTCTCCATTCTGTATGTTTTATGTACGTTCTCTGTAAACGTCCATATTTTATTTTTTTCCTTTTTTAAGAAAAATGTTGATTCTTTTGGCTAGAGAGTTTGGATCCATGTCCATTTATCATGACCACTGATATGTTAAATTTTGTTGAAATAATTATAGATTCAAAGGAAGCTGCAAAGGAATGACTACACATATTTAAAATGTTTATTTCTGTCACTTTATTTTAGGCTTTCTATTTGTCTTCTGAATGTTTTTGAAAGTCATCATTTTCATTCCTTATTTTCCATGACTATCCTATGTCAACCATTATATATTTTCTGAATTACTTACTAAGGTATTAATAACACCATAACGGTTAATTATTTTGGGTGGCTACTATACTGTCAGGTTTCAAGATTGCCGAGTTTCCCTTCTTGGACTATTTAAACACTGGGCATCTCTTGGGACCATGAGGGGTTTATTCACTGCTGTGGGAAACACTAAAGTCATATTAATAAGAGGTTGACACAACTGTTTAATAGGCATAGCTTGCCAGGGAGAGGTTGTGCTCTGGAACAACGGTTTGAATTTCATAACATTATTCAATGTGGCCACTAGAGGGAGATCATATATAGCCATTCCAGGTCTCTGATTTTTACTAAAAACTTGTCAATAGTACATGAAACTAAGGGGGGAAAAATCTCCCTACTTTTAAAAAGACATACAAATGAAGCCTCAAAATAGTAAACAAAAATAATAAAGTCAAAGCAGTGACTGTCATATGGGAAAAGAAAGCAAGACCCAAGTACCTGCCTGCCACAAGAAATGCACTTTAAACATAAGACACAAATAGGCTAAAAGTAAAAAGGTAGAAAAAGCTGTAACAGAAAGAATGTCATCAGGGGTGAAGAAGGTCATTTCATAAGGAGAAAGGTGTTGGTTTCTCAAGAGGACACAACAATCCTATATGTTTATTCATCTAAAAACAGAGCTTTAAGATACATGAAACAAAAATTGATGTAATTACAAGGAGAAATAGACAAATCCACAATTACAGTTGAGGATTGCAGTATCTTTGTATTCATTTCCTAGGGCTGCTGTAACAAATTTCCACAAATTGGGTGCTTCAACACAGCAAAACTTTATTTTCTCACAGTTCTGGGAGCTAGAAATCCAGTATCAAGGTTTAGTAGAATAAGAGATCAATGTACAAAAATCAACTGTATTTCTATATACTAGCATTAAACACTTGGAAATTCAATTAAGAAGTAACTTTTACAGGGCACCTGGGTGGCTCAGTGGTTAAGCCACCGCCTCTTGATTCCGCTCAGGTCAGGATGTCCTGGTCCTGAGATCCAGCCCCAGGTCGGGCTCCCTGCTCAGCGGGGAGCCTATTTGGGATTCTTTCCCTCTCCCTTTGCCCTTCCCCCTGCTCGCTCGCTCGCGCGCGCTCTCTCTCTAAATTAAATAAATAAAATATTTTTAAAAATAACATTTACAATAGCATAAAAAATATGAAATATTTAGGAATAAATTTGACAAAACAGATCCAATGCAACCCTGATCAAAATCCCTGCAAGCTCTTTTGGGGGTAGAAGTTGACAAACTGATTCTAAAATTGACGTGGAAATGCAAAGAACATGGAATGCTAATAGAACGTCCTGGTAAGGAGAAGATCTGTTTAATTATTCTAACCTTCCCGGAGAAGCTGTGTAGAGAGGTACACAGCTAGTAGTAGTTGTTTTGAGAAAACAGAGAGCTAGGGAGGCGGTAGAAAGGGTTTCTGAAGTAGGACCTGCTGCCTAACTCGGTAAATCTTGGCTGTTTTCTGATTTATCCAGAGGTGAGCGGGATGATTTGCTTAATATAGAAAGAACAAAGAATGGAGCTATTTTCAGATTAACCCCTTTCTTGCAGTTACCTTCTCGTGCCCGGCCCATGCCTGGGGTTCAGAGGACCCCAACACCCGTGCCCCCACCCGGGCCACCGACCTCGCGGCGCGACCAGATCCCTGCGCCGGGAGGGCCAGGCAGGCGCCCGCACTCCGCCCCCGGGCGCCTCCGGGGGGCAGCTCGGGCCCGGGGGCGGCAGACACCCCCCGGGGTGCGGCTGGGGTCGGTTCCGCGCTCTAGGCTCTTCCCTCGGCTTCCGGAGAAGCGCCGTGCGGAAGGCGTGCTGCGCGCTGGGGCCGCGGCCGGTGCCAACCTCCAGCCGGCCCTGCGCCTCGCGCCTCCTCCGGGACAGAAACCGGGGACTCCGGGGACGGCCGCCGAGGCTGCGCGACGAGGGGCGTGATCTCGGGGCGGCGGCGGCCGTGGAGGGGAGGCCGGAAGGGAGCGGGCGCTCATCGGAGCCCTCTGCATTCTTGGTGCCCCCTTCTCAACCCGCGGCTCCCCAAACCGCCGCCGCAGAAACCCCGAAAGCAGGGCGACCCCCCGACCCCCAGCGGCGGCCGGAGCGCCTGCGAGCGCGCGGCGCGGTCGCGGGGCGGCGGACACCCGGGCTCCGGCCCCGCTTCGCGGCCGTCGGGGGAGACGGTGCCGCGGGGGAGCCCCGCAGGGCTCGGGCCCGGCCCAAGCGGAGCCCGCGGGAGCCGGCCCGCAGGTGAGTGGGCGCGCGGGCGGCGGGGGGTCCGCTCCGGCTCCGGGGCGGGGGGGGGGCTTGTCCTGCTCGCGTGCGACGCGGGAACACGAGCCTCCCCTCCTCGCTAAGCCCAGCGTCCTCCGGGCCTTCAGCGGCCCCAGAGCTTCCTTCACTGTGCCTACCACCCTGCAGGACACTGATCTCCCCCAAACTTCATTCAGTGACCGCTTTGTGCGGCTCCCTGGACTAAGCCCTTCACGTCCGTGGTCACGGTTAGTTCTTCCTGCGGAACTGAGGTAGGCGCTACGACCTCTATTTTGAGAGCAACTTTCTCCAGGTTGGTGGGAGGCTCTTGCCCGACCTCTCCAAGCTGGGGCTGGACCCTGAGACACTCGCCCTGTGGGGCCCGGGCTCAGCCTGCACCCCAGTGCATTCATACCTCTGCCTGAATTTGATTCATTCAGCAAATGTTCTTCCTCTCCCTCCCTCCTTCCTGTCTCTTTCTTTTTTAATCACCAGGCATTGTGCTTGACAGCAAGGAAACAAACGTGACTAAGACCCTGACCCTGCCTTCAAGGAACTTACGGTTCAGGTCAAGTTGTCTCCTCTGAGGGATGTCTGCCTTTCAGGGCTCCTGCGTCACTGGGAAGCGAAAGATTCCTTAATCCCCCCCCCTACCCTCAAATGAGAGACCTGACCTCCATCTTGGTTTGCTTTACGTGCCTGCTTGGAGGCCTTTAGGATGTCTCCCTGCTTCCTACAGAATAAAGTCCTAATGCCTCAGTTCCTCGCTGGCCTTCAAAGCCCTCTCAGCACCACCACCCCCCAATCTCCAGTCATATTCCCCCTTTAGCTGGCAGGTGACCGGCCACCTAGCCTCCTGGTTTCTTGTATCAAACAATCCATCTACTTGAATTCCTTCCCTTCCTAGCCACCCACTTTGACTTAATTCCTCCTTCTCAACAAAGCTTCCTGATAAATGGTTTCTGCTAGAATTGCTCTCTCCCTCCTCCCTTTCCCTACAGCTTTTTTAGTCTTCTCTGCTGGCTACCACAGCCTGGTTATAAGTCACCTATCTGGCCCCCAGGCTCAGGTGGGAGGCCCTAGAGGGCAGTGGCCAGGTCTTTGTCTTGGCGCCGGGCACAAGCAGATCTTCTAAGAATGCTCGCTGACTACTTGCTGAGGTGACGTTGTCTGAATGCACTGAATATGCAAATAGGTAAAATCTAGGAAGCCAGGTGGTCTTCAACCGTCTCTCCACACAACTGGAATCATAAAATGGGCACTTCGTAATTGCCCAGTCGATCTGATCCCCTTGTGAAGCCTATTTACATCCGTTAAGCCCACAGAGTAATCTTATAGGGCCCCGACAGATGGGTCTGTCTACACTGAACACATTCACTGGTCAACAAGAGCACAGACACGTTGTCTTTGGTGTTGCGTTGGGATCAAGCGAAGCCTGTCTTTGTAGATGGCTCTCTCCTTACCCTGCAAGAGGTAACTGAAAACAATCAAAGCTTCTTTCAAACCAGAGATATAATGCTCAGTGATCCACAGCATTGCTCTTTATTAACATACAATAACCAGCTCTTGTAAGTTTATAACAACTTCATAATTATAAAGGTCTCCCTCTTTATAACGTTTCATGTCATACTCACAAATTACTCCACGAGGCAAGTTATTATCTTTATTTTATATAGATGTAAACTGAAGTCCAGAAAGGTGAGTGGCTTTGCTCAAGCTTTGCACACAACTAGTGGGCAGCAGAGCTTCTAGTCCCTTATTTAATACCCCCTCCCATAGCTGGAGTAATGTAGATATTCCTATACAGTATTATGCATTTAGCCACCAAATTATATGCAAAGCTACTCTACCTATTCTATGTGTGATTTTTCAGGTGAAGAAATGAAAGAAGCACGGGACTTGGAAAACAGATTCAGTTGTAATTAAGTTATTTTTCTTTTACGTGGTTTGAAATATCTGTCAAAATATTTCCGAGTTCCATTTTAAAAGTGATGAATAGAACTTAAAGGCAATAGCTCACCAAAACCCTAACTACCAAGCGGCACTTTTGAAGTCAGTTCCCAGAAACAACTCTCTCTAGACTTAGGGAACAATGTCACATATATAGGTGGAAACATGAAAATGATGGTATTTGACTGATTTAGGCCTACAAAACTGCAATTTCATGTAGTTTTACCTGATAGAAATATTTGTTTTTTAGTTTACACTCTTGGCCAATTTTTTGCCTGCATCTTTATTCCTTTTGGGGGTAGCATGGGGGTATCACTCTGACTGGTCCTAAGAATATTTCTGTGAAAGGAGCTCTCAGGAATAGAAGAAGCCTTTTCCTTCTGTGCCTCTCCTTTCTGAACTGTCTTCCAATTTATATATTTTATAATGTGAAAACAAATGAAACTAAGGGATCGTGAAATCGCTTTCACTCTTCCTTCCCCTCACCACACACACATCAGTTTCCCCTAGTGTCACTGATGTACTGTAGTTATCAATGCGGCTTCCTTTAAAGGGGTCCTTTGAGCGGAACTAAGAAAATAAATTTCCCAGATGAATTTACCTTGTGCTTTTCTCTCTAAGCAATAACGTGCAAGTTAGTAAAACAATGAATTGTTCAACTCCACGATAGTGTTAATAATGACTAAGCCAACATTAACAGAAACGTGCCCTTCTGCATTTCGGGATACGGTTTAGTGTTGTGTCTTGGCAACTTGAGAAAGTTGCTTAACCTTGCTGGATTTCAGTTTCCCTGTCTGTTAAATCTGAGTACCTGTGAAGCACCTCTCATGATTGTGTGTGTGTGTGTGTGTGTGTTTGTGTGTGTGATTAATATTCATAAAATACAAACTTTGGATAAAGGTTAGTTTCTTCTTTCCTCTTCCTTTTGTGTCTCTCTGACTTGTGTGGCTAATCCTATCTGTATCTCGTTCAGTGTGTGGGTCGTTGGTCTGTGAGTAAAAAGCTCCATAGTTAGCAAGAAATGCTCATTCCACAAAAAGGACAGGTATTATCCTTATTTTTTCTGGTGGGGAAGCTGAGACCAGAGCTGGTAAATAATTTGCATAAGGATAAAATAGAAAAATATATAAAACACTAGCTCTGTTCAGAAATGCAGTAACAGTAACAAATGTACCAAGTATTTATTAGCAATTCAATTACGTAGTATCAAGAAGGTTCTATAAGCCAAATACAAACAGTGTGCCCCTATTATCGAGAAGGTTCTATAAGCCAAATACAAACAGTGTGCCCTTATTGTGCAGTTATCTACTTCACATGCCTTGTGGTTAAGATGTTGCAACCATGATCTAAATGCCTGACTAATAGGAAATGGAACAAACCTGAAGGTCATTTCATTTTTACCCAACAATGGAAAAAGGAACAGCAGAAGGGAAGAAGGAACCAATATTTAGGTTGAACGCTTACTGTGCACCAGACCTTGTGCCCAATTACATGCTACATCTTTTAAATTTCATGATTCTGTGAGGTAGGCATCTCCATTTTACAGATAATGAAGCTTAGACTCAGAGAGGTTAAACAACTTGCCCCAAATAATTCAGTCAATAAGCAATGGAATTAGCTTCAGGGCACCTGGGTGGCTCAGTCAGTTAAGCATCTGCCTTTGGCTCAGGTCATGATCTCAGGGTCCTGGGATCAAGCCCCACATCAGGCTCCTTGCTCAGTGGGGAGCCTGCTTCTCCCTCTCCCTCTGTTCCTCCCCCTGCTTGGGCTCTCTCTCTCTCTCTCTCTCTCTCTCTCTCTCTGTCAAATAAATAAATAAAATCTTAAAAAAAAAAGAAGTAGAATTGGCTTCAAACTCATATCTTCACACTTTTATCCATTGATGGAGAGAGTACCCATTTGTAGACTTGATGGAGGTAATTGTATTAAGAAGGTTAAATATTTATTTTCTTTGACTCAGTTATTCTAATGGAAAGTTACTTCAAGAAAATCATTGAAAATGCAGAGCAAAGCTGGTTGCATAAAAATCTTCATTAGAGAGTTATTTATAATAGAACTTGGAATGAATCTAATAACCACCATTAGGGAAATGGCTAAGTAAACATCACACACACGATGGAATATCACACAGCCAGTAAAATAACCCTTCCCCAAAAGTTTGTAATAACATGAGTAATGTTCATATAATAAGGTGAGGTGAAAAGAACAAGGTATTAGGATCTATCTGTCTGTATAAAACTATATAATAATAATCTCATCTATGTTAATAATACACACAGAAAAAGAACACGAATGTCGAACAGCAAAATGTTAGGAGCGATTGTCTTTGGGCAGCGTAATGATATTAATTACTTTTTTCTTTTAATTAAATTGGTTTTTATTTTTTAAATGTTACCATTTTTCCATAAGGATTACCTATGGTGTCTGGGCCTGGCTAGGAGAAATCACTTCCAAAATCATATATAGCATAAAGGGCTGGGGCCTATCTCTGTAGTGTCCCAGGAAGTACTCAGCATTAAAGACTCAGACTAGGTCCTCCTGGCTCTTAGGCCAGGAAAGATGACTAGCCTCCTGAGGTGAGTAGAGGGGCTGGAGTGGAAACCTGGAGAGGATTTAATGTTGATCATTTAAAAAAAAATTAAAAAAACAAACCAACAAAAACAGGAGTTGAAGTCACACTCAAGAATTTAGGGTACATTGCCCCACTCTGTTTGCAGAGTGTATTTCTCAGACTCTAAAAGGGCCAGGGTTCCTTGACTGCGCTGGAGGTAGCTGGGCTCCATGAAGGAGGGTGGAGAGAAATTCTTAAATATGTTTACTTAGCCCTGCTTACGCCCATCCCCTCCTTTCTACACTACCACTCGTCAGGCTGTCACCTGGGTTCCATCAGTAACTCTCAACTCTTTACCCTGCCTCTGGTCTGGCCCTTTGCTAGGCCAGTGACTTCATTGCGGCCAAAGCAATCATTCCATAACATCCATCTGATTTTTCTCCTCCTCTGCTTACTGTCCTCCCATGGTACTCTACAGCTTTCGGGGTAGAAAGCAGTTCCTTACCTGTTCCTGTTCCTGCCGCTGCTACTTGAGGTCTCTTGCAACCTGACCCCACCCACCTCTCTGGCCTCCTCTCTTTCCAGTCTCTCTCCACGCCTCCGCACCTCTGCGCATCTGTCACCCCAGCCCTATGATCCACCTGCAATACTCCGCACACATCTAGCTTTCTCTCACCTTCTTCTTCAGCTGTTTCCTTATATGGCTTCTGTCCAATGCCTCACCCCCTGCTCACTCTCATTCACACACACACACACACACACACACACACACACTTTTTGCCCACTCAGTGGTTGCTCATCCTTCAAAATTCACCCCAAGCCTTGTCCTTTCTAGGTAACCTTCCCTGATACACATTCTTCATCCTGTGTCTCAGCCTTCATTCTGCTTCAAGTGGCTGTATTAGGGTCCTTCTAGCTTCTGTACTCTGCACTAATCATGATATACTTGGCTGTCCCCAACTAGACCAGCATTTGTGGTAGCAGAGACCATGTCTTCATGACCTTTGGATCCCAGTGTTTGGTTAAGTGTTCAGTTCTCAATAACTTTTTATTGAATTTGTGAATTAATTAAACAGGATCCGGAAGGAGAAGAGGGAGGAAAGATGACCAAGGTTGAAGGTCATACCATTTCTAGGATAGAAACAACCCCTAGTACCATCAATGACCAATAGGGCCAACCTTTCTTCTTTTCTTATCACTGTATCTTGTTTTTGTTCCTGTGGATCCTTGAATTCTCATAGAGATGGGCTTCTCATGGTGTTGTCTAAATTTCTGAGAAGATATATCAGTCCCAAGCAGCATTAACAACCCCTGCACAGGTATGTCACCTGGCACGGGGCCTTTCGACTAGCGTAAGTCACTCAGTCCACACGAAGTAGGAGCACAGGAAGGGCGGACTGAGGGCTGAGGGCTGTGGAGTTGGGGGGTGGTTCAGCCGGCAGGTCAGGCATCAGAGGAATTAAGAATGTTTCCCTGCTGTCAGTCTTTCCTTCTGTCTTCTACAATCTGACTTCTACCACAGTACAACACAAAACCCAACCCTGCCGTATAGGCAAGCAGGATTACAATCGGTCCTCTCTCTCTTTCTCTCTCTCTGTCTTCTTTTCCTCCCTCGCACACACACATATACACACAACGTATATTTATGAAGACTTGCTTTATGACTGGTAACCCTTGTTTCAAAGTCTGCTGTCTTCCTTTTAATTTAGATTACTAATTCTGTTCCACATCCCCTTGAATAAACTTGTAAAATTCAAGACAGCATCTTTTTTTTTTTTTTAAGATTTTATTTATTTATTTGACAGAGAGAGAGACAGCGAGAGAGGGAACACAAGCAGGGGGAGTGGGAGAGGGAGAAGCAGGCTTCCCGCGGGGCAGGGAGCCCGATGCGGGGCTCGATCCCAGGACCTCGGGATCATGACCTGAGCCGAAGGCAGACGCTTAACGACTGAGCCACCCAGGCGCCCCTCAATTGATTTTTAAAACCATCCAGACTGGGGGTGCCTGGGTGGCTCAGTCGTTAAGCGTCTGCCTTCGGCTCAGGTCATGATCCCAGGGTCCTGGGATCAAGCCCCACATTGGGCTCCCTGCTCAGCGGGGAGCCTGCTTCTCCCTCTCCCACTCCCCCTGCTTGTGTTCTCTCTCTCGCTGTGTCTCTCTCTGTCAAATAAATAAAATCTTAAAAAAAAAAAAAAAAAAATAATAAAACCATCCAGACTGATAAACCCAAGTGTTGGTAAGTATCAGAGGCCGAATTGTGTCCCCCCAAAATTCATATATTGATGTCCTAACCCCCAGGACCTCAGAATGGGACCGTATTTGAAAACAGGACCTTTAAAAAGGTAATGAAGGTAAAAAGAGGTCATATGGGTGGGCCCTAATCCAGTAGGACTGGTGTCCTTATGAGAAGAGGCGATCAGGACACAGACACAGAGGGAAGACCACGTGAGGACACAGGGAGGAAACAGCCATCTATCAGCCGGGGAGAGAGACCTCAGACGAAACCAACCTACCAACACTTTGATCTTGAACTTCTTATCTTCAGAACTATGAGAAAATAAATTTCTGTTGTTTAGGCCGCCCCGTCTGTTACTCAGTAAAGGCAGCCCTCGCAAGCTCACACAGCAAAGATAAAGGCACAGTGGAAATTGTTCTACATTGCTGGCAAAGAGACTGCCACAACTGTGGAGAGGCGTGAGCCCTGGGAGCCAACACTTTCATCTGCGGTGTCTACGCTAGAGAAAGTCTCGCAAATGTGCCCAAGAAAACATATAGAAGGCTGTTTGGTGTAGCGTGACCTTTAACTGTGAAGAAGGTGAAACCAAATAACCCTTTTTAGTAGGAAAAGAAACTGGTTTATTTCATTCATGCAACGGAATACTACAGAGTAGTTAAAATGCCTGAATTTACGTGTGTGCATATATCAACATGGAGAAATCTCCAAGCTGGTGTTCAGTGAAAAAAAGAATATTGCAAAAATATTTGTAGGCATAACATCAGTTGTGTGTAATTTTAAAACAGTGTCTTATATATTGTTTAGGGATATATATATATGCTTAAAGTACAAATACATAACATGGGCATGAGAGGCGTATAAGATAAGATTGTGGTTAGGAGCATGGTCTGTGGAGCCCCCTTGCTTACCAGTTATATAACCTTTGATAACTTCAATCTCTCTGTGCCTCAGTTTCCTCATCTGTAAAATGAGGTTAATAATAGTACCTGCCTTACTGAATTGTTGGGAAGACTACATGAGAAAATGCTTAGCTCGGTGTCTGGCTCATAGTAAATGCTCAATACATATTAGCTTACTGGATAAAATATTAACTTAGTAAATAAACACATGTTTAACTATACAAGTAATATAAATGTAAACACAGCAAAATAAAATTGAGTGGTTATTTTTGGCCAAGCTTTATCTTAAAATGAAAATACTATGAAAGGCAATATACTGTGATAGGGCAGTCTCTAGATCTTGGTGTGTATGCCCTTGAATGACGCCCTCCCCTTGAGTGTGGCCTGGACCTAGTAACTTGCTCTAACAAACAGAATATGGCAACATGATGGGACATTACTTTCAAAATGTAGTTATAGGGGCACATGGGTGGCTCAGTCGGTTAAGCATCTGACTCTTGATCTCATATCATGTCTTGATTTCGGGGTTGTGAGTTCAAGCCCTGCACTGAGCTCCATGTTGGGCATGGAGCCTAAACTTTTAAAGAAAATGAGGTTATAAAAAGACTGAGGCTTCCTTCTTGGGCACTTTCTTTCTCTTGCTTACTTGCTCTGAGGGAAGCCGGCTGCTTGCTGTGTTGTGAACTGCCCTATAAAGTGGCCCACGTGACAAGGAACAAATGTGTCTGGCCACCAGCCAGTGAGTGAACTTGGAAGTGGATCCTCCCCAAGTTGAGCCTTGATTCATCAGTCCTGGCCAAGAGCTGAACTGCAATCTCATAAGAGCCCCTGAGCCAGGAACACCCAGCTCGGATCCCTGATCAACAGAAACTGTGAGAAAATAAATGCTTATTGTTTTCAGCTGACAAATTTTAAGGGCCACTTTGTTAGCCCGCAATAGATAACTAATACACCCAATGTAGGTCAGAGTGAAAACTAATGCTGTGTACATATACAGTGTTAGTAAGAATGTGAATTGGTATAAATTTCTTGAAAGCAATATCCTTGAAGATATTTAAAAAAATTTTTTTGCCCTAGGAAAGTAAGTGCACAAAAATTGAGATATGTTCCTTAAAGTATTAAATGTAACAAATATCATAGGGAATAACTGGTAACAACTTACATGCCCAACACTGATTGGGGAATTGTGATATTGTGATATAATAAGAAATATATATTTTAGTCTTTAACCCTGGCTCCTGGCCAGAGCTCCTAAAACTTTAGAATTTCCTAAGTGATAAAGGTTCTAGGAGAATCTTCTGTCCTAATATTGGGTCTTTGACTCCAGTTCCTGACATAGAGCTCCAAAATCCCTTAAAGTTTTCTGGGTGATACAGTGTCTCCTCTTCTAATGAGGTAACTCTTGGTGGGCTCCTGGACAGCTTCAGGATGGGGGGCTGGTCACCAGAGAGGCCAAGCCATGGTTAGAAGCTTGGAATGTTCAGCCCCCCTTCCCATCTTGGGCTAGGGCCTGGAGATTGAGTTAATCTATCATGCCCATATGATGAAGCCTCCATAAAAATTCCTAAAGTATGGGTTTTGGAGAGCCTCTGAGTGGGTAGACATGTGGAGGTGCTGGGAGGGTGGCATGCCCAGACAAAGCATGGAAGCTCTGCATCCTTTCTCCCCATTCCTTGTCTTATGCATTTCTTCCATCTGCCTGTTCCTACGTTGTATCCTTTTATAATAAACCAGCAATCTGGTAAGTAAACTGTTTTCCCGAGGTCTGTGAGCCATTCTAGCAAATTACTGAACCCAAGGAGGGGTCATGAAAACCTATGAGTTATAGTTGGTTGATCAGAAAGAAGAGGTGATAACCTGTGGTTGGCGTCTGGAGTTGGGGGGTGAGTCTTGTGGGACTGACGCCTTAACCTGTGAGACCCCGATGTTAACTCCAGGCAGGAAAATTGAATTAAATGGTAGGACACCCAGTTGGTGGTGCCTACAGAGAACTGGAGAATTGCTTGGTGTGGGAAAAACCCATATGTGTTTGGTGACAGGAAGTGAAGTATGGAGTGGAGAATGTTGAGGGTAAAGTCGAAAAAATGAAATTTTTCCTTTTGGGAGTGGTTAAATTATGGTATATTTTTTGATAAAATCTTAAGCAGACATCAAAATTCATGTTAAAGTTCTAATGATTTGTTGGAACATTCACAATATAATTACAGTTATGTACACAAAATAAAAATAATTGAGGATGACCCCAATTTTTTATTTAATTTTTAAAAGACTAGATAGAAATATATCAACATGATCATAGTGATGATCTCCAAGTGATTATTCAGTGATTTACATTTTCTTGGGTATATTTTTCTGTAGATCCTAATTTTTATATAATGAATATGTATTATTTTTTATTTTGAAAAATCTTTAAGTGTAAAATAATTAAATGAGGGCCTAGTATGATTCTTTTTTTGAGAGAGAGAGTAGGTGCATGCAAGGGGTGGCGAGGGGCAGAGGGAGAGGGAGAGAATCCCAAGCAGACTCTGCACTGAGCTCAACGTGGAGCTTAATCCCACCACCCTGAGTGAGATCACAACCTGAGCCAAAATCAAGAGTCAGATGCTTAACCAACTGAGCTACCCAGGTGCCTTGGGCCTGGTATGATTCTTAAAATACACTTACCTTGCCTATTTTTTCTGGATCATATTTTTCAAATTCTCTCATGTTACTGAATCCCCCTCTGAACCTGCCTTTCAGCTACTTCTCTGCATCAAGTAAATCTTCTTGTTCTTCCTCTATTCTTTATATTTTTCTGACACGGCTTCCAGATATTACTGAAAAGGAAAAACACCAAAGTAAATCTTGATTACAGTTGTAAGATACAAAATTAATGTACAGAAATGCAATTCTATACACTAACAACAAAGTAGCAGAAAGAGAAATTAACAAAATAATCCCATTTATAATTGCACCAAAAAGAATGAAATACTTGGGAATGAGTTTAAACAAGGAGACAAAAGACCTGTACCTTGAAAACTATAAAACACTGATGAAAGAAATGATGATGACACGAACAAATAGAAAGATATACCATGCTTGTGGATTGCAAAAATTCATATTGTTAAAATGTCCATACTACCCAAATCAATCTACAGATTCAATGCAATCCCTATCAAAATATCAGTAGTATTTTTCATGGAACTAGAACAAACAATCCTAAAATGTATATGGAACCACAAAAGACCCCAGATAGCCAAGAAACCTTGAGAAAGAAAACAAAGATGGAGATACCACAATTCCAGATTTCAAGATATGCTATAAAGCTATTGTAAGCAAAACAGTATGGTATTGGCACAAAAATAGACACATAGGTCAAGAGAACAGAATAGAGAGCCCAGAAATGAACCCATGTATATGTGGTCAATTAATCTATGGCAAAGAAGGCAAGAATATACAACATGAAAAAGACAATCTTTTCAATAAATGGTGCTGGGAAAACTGGACAGCTACATGCAAAAAAACCTTTTCTCACCATATACAAAAATAAACACTAAATGGAGTAAAGACCTAACTGTGAGACCTGAAACCATGAAACTCTTGTGCATTGGCCTAAGCAACTTATTTATGGATTTGTCTCCTCAGGCAAGGGAAACAAAGGCAAAAATAAACTATTGGGACTACACCAAAATAAAAAGCTTTAGCACAGTGAAGGAAACCCTGAACAAAATGAAAAGGCAACCTAGTGAATGGGAGAAGATAATTTGCAAATATTGGATATATCCAATAAGGGGTTAATATTAAAAATATATAAAGAACTTTACAACACCAAAAAAATAATAATTTTATTAAAAATGGGCAGAGGACCAGAATAGACATTTTTCCGATGAAGACATACAGACGGCCAACAGACACATGAGAAGACGGTCAACATCACTAATCATTAGGAAAACGCAAATCAAAACCACAATAAGATATAATCACACCCCAGTCAGAATGGCTAGTATCAATAAGACAAAAAGTAACAAGTGTTGGCAAGAATGTGGAGAAAAGGGAAACCTTGTGTGCTACTGGTGGAAATGAAATTGGTGCAACCACTGTGGAAACAGTATGAAGGTCCTCAAAAAATTAAAAATAGAGATATTATACGATCCAGTAATTCCACTACTGGGTTTTTACCCAAGGAAATTGAAAACACTGATTAAAAAAGATATATGCACCCCTATGTTTATTGCAGCATTATGTACAATGGCCAAGATAAGGAAGCAACCCAAGTGTCCATTCATAGATGAATGGATAAAGAAGAGGTAGTGTGTGTGTGTGTGTGTGTGTGTGTGTATTGCATATATGCATATATACACAATGGAATATTACTCAGCCATAAAAAAGAATGAAATCTTGCCATTTGCAACAACATGGATCGACCTAGAAAGTATTAAACTAAGACAGAGACAGAGAAAGACAAATATCATATGATTTCACTTATATGTGGAATCTAAAAAACAAAACAGGAGAATAAACAAACAGACTCTTAAATACAGAGAATGAACTGGTGGTTGCCAGAAAGGAAGGGAGTGGGGGGGATGGGCAAAATAGGTGAAAGGAATTAAGAGGTACGAACTTCCAGTCATGAAATAAATAAGTCATTAAGATAAAAAGTACAGCATAAGGAATATA
Organism: Halichoerus grypus; assembly: GCF_964656455.1. Lineage (NCBI taxonomy): Eukaryota > Metazoa > Chordata > Mammalia > Carnivora > Phocidae > Halichoerus > Halichoerus grypus. The sequence continues at coordinate 192,591,406 of NC_135714.1, forward strand.
GTCAATAACATTGTAATAATGTTGTATGGTGACTGATGGTAACTACACTTATCATGGTGAGCAATAAGGTATAGAATTGTTCAATCACTACGTTGTACACTTGAAACTAATTTACCATTGTATGTCAACTATACTTCAAGAGTAAATGTTTTCAATTACATAAAATCTCCAAAAGGTAATTAGGCTTGACTCTTGGCATAAAGTATCATTTTACTTCAGGAAATAAAGATTTAAATAAGCTTACATAAAAATCCAAAATGTATTCATTTGGGTCAGAATTTTTTAACCCAGGGTCCATGAACATCTGGGACTCACAAATGTATTTCAAGTTTCAATTCATGAAATTGTATGCAAAATATCAAGTGCGTGTGGATCTTCCTGGAAAGAGAGTTCACAGTTAAATTAGGTTCTCATTCGGGTCTGTAACTAGGGTGAAAACCATCCTGGCTTACCCAGAACCGTTGCTTTTAGCACAGGAAGCCCTGAGTCCTAGGAACTCCTCAGTCTTGGACAAAAAACTGGGATAGGTGGTCACCCTTTCTTCAACCCAAGAAAGATCAATGAAAAATCATTCAAAGATTCCATTTAAATTCAATGCAAGGTATAAGTAAAAATTAGAAGATTACTTCTTGAGTCAGAGAATGTTGCTATTCCTTCTTATTTTACCTACGTCCTGAGAATTATTTTATATATAAACCAAAGCTACTGGTATCTTTCCTAGTTTCTAGGCTACCTGCAATTTGTAAATGATCCCCTGGTCACAACGAACCCTTACCTGCTGTCATGTGTATTTGGTGGCTGTTGCATTACTAGGTTGAGATGTGATTACCCTGGCAAGGCCACTCCCCGTATCAATCCAGAAGGGAAAACGCATGTCATCGTGGAAGAATCCTGGTTTGTGGCACGTCAGGAAACGCAGGTGCTCTCAGTTGGTTTAGCTGTCAGCGAAGACACCTCCAAACAGTGTAGATGAAGCTAATCTTCGCCCTCATCGGAGGCAGGCTAGAAGTCAGAACAGTGGCAGGAGAGGCTTCTCCATTTTCCCAACACTCCATGTGGAGACGAATGGGGCCTGTGCCCTCCTGGGAGAAGCCCTATCTGCTAAGGCATACGCAAATAATGGCATCTCTTTTAATTTCCAGTTTTAATCCACTGGCCTTTGGGGAGGTCTCCCTGGACAGCCTCTTTGGTCTTGGTGGTGCCACAATCATAGGAGGACCATGAGGCCACCACTGCGGGAGCAGTCCTTCTGCTGGTGTGGTGGTGGCAGCAAGAATTAATGAGGTTCCAGGGCAAAAGTGCATCTCAGGGGAACAGAGGGGGGATTTTCTAGTCTAGCTGACTCTGACTCAACCAGAAGATTCTCTTTCCAGTATTCACCCTGGACGCTCTGGTTTTGTTCTAGGAAGAAAGGTGACTATTGTTATATGCACATACTTTACAATGTCAAAGTATAAACATAGGTGGCTTTCTTCATCTGTGGAGTTCTTACCTGAAACTTTTGTGGTTTTTGATGACCCATTGTGATCCTCAATCCCCAAGTTTTTAAGAGTCACATATCGTTTGAGAACACCTGTTCCGTTCTCATCATACCTGCATTAGTAGAAGTGATTCATGCAATTTCATATATAAGTTTTATGAAACTGTAAGTACGTTATCTCAAGATGGCAAATGTGAGAGACTTGGGCCACCCATTTCCCCCGTGGGTCTAAACCAAACAACACTATTAATCACAGTGTTCTTTTTGTTAAGCCTAGGCTCAGCTTCAAAAATTTTCTCAACTTCTACCAGACATCTGGCAATGGCAAATTTTTTTATTTATATAAAAAATATATTTATTTATATATATGTGTGTGTACATATACACATACATAATAGATATGTCCATTCTTTTCATTTTTAAAATGAACAGTTCTCTAAAAATTCTATACCAGCCCACGTGTCCTGATTTTGAGTTAAAAAAAAATATTATCACTCTATGCACACCACGTATACTCCTACATACGTAATTATGGAGAAATGCATCATCTAATGGCCGATGCTTTGCCCTCAGAGAATGACCATGGACCTTTGGCTTATTAACCGGTTCCTTCTGCCCTTCCTGATATCCAATAGATATGCATCATTTGCAATTTGAGGTGAAGATCGGACATGAAGAACACAGTGAAGCAGCACAAATATGACGGCTCAATAGCACAGGCTCTGGAGTTCAGCACCGAGTACGCTCCAAATCTATATCCTAACTCTGCAGTTTGTAAGTTCTTCTAATTTTCTCTCTGAGTCTCAGATTCTTATAAAATGGAGAACGTGATACCTCCCTCACAGGGTTGTTAAGAAGTAAATGAGGGACACCTGGGTGGCTCAGCTGGTTAGGCGTCCGACTCTTGGTTTCGGCTCAGGTCATGATCTCAGGGTCATGGGATCAAGCCCCACATGGGGCTCTGCACTCAGCGTGGAGTCTGCTTGAGTTCTCTCTCTCCCTCTCCCACGGCCCCTCCTCTCCTCTTCCTCTCTCTAAAGAAGAAAAAAAGAGAAAGTAAATGTTATTTTGGATAAAGAGCCTAGTACACTGTGCAGCAATTAATAGGCCCCCAACAAATGGCCTTCATGATGGCCAAGTTGGACCTATTCCATAGCTGACCATAATTCAAAGCCGAGTCTAACACAGGGGCTGGGGCATGGCTGACAGAGGCAAAAGCTGAGGGAAAATTACAAAGTAGGGCTAGGACTCTTCTGTTCAACACACATTTACTGAAAAAAAAAAAGGATTAAAATATAAAATTTTTAAAAATAATTTTTTTTAAGAAACGAGCATTAATAAATGAGTGTCCATCATATGCCAGGTCCCATGCTGGGCACTGGAGTCCAAAATGAGAAGGGAACAAGGGATGAGAGCAGAGGGTGGGAAGCCCCCTACCCCTAGACCCTCCCTATCACTACCCATCTGGCTTGAAATTCAAAGCCCAGCAAATTCAAGATACAGAGATGTGTTTTCATGGATAATAATATCACACCTTTTCTTTGCAGTTCCAAGAGGTATGGATCAGTATTTGTTCTGTGGTAAGTGAAATTTACTTGAGATGAAAGTTACCATTGCCAAAGTTTTCAAACCCCATTTCCTTCACATGAAAACCTAATTTGTTAAGAATTTCCTTAAATTCTGGCCAGAGTATTGTTCTTTCATCTTCTGTGTTTTTCCATGGTGTGAGATCCAGGAACCTGTTTTTAATAAAAAGAACAATAGATTGGCTAAAATGTGACTTATATTCCACTACAGATATCTATGAATAGATTCCCACTGACTTGATCCCTTGAATTGTATTATTTGGGTTATTAATGTGAAAGGAGAATATAACCTATAAAACCATGCATGTCCAAGACAAACGCCTCCTGTAAAACAATTAACCCTATAAATTCCAATATTAGCTCTTGGGCATTCTGAGTTTGCGTGCACATACTAATTAAACGCATGCACCGATTTGTTCATTAGGTCAGCGGGAGGCCTGCTTCTCCCTCTCCCACTCCCCCTGCTTGTGTTCCCTCTCTCGCTGTCTCTCTCTCTGTCAAATAAATAAATAAAATCTTTAAAAAAACATCAATTGAATGTTTGTAAATGATATTGTCTCATTTGACCTGTATCGGCATGTCTATTTTCCCTACTGGACACTAGTTCTTGAAGTTAGGGCCTTTGTTTTACTAATCTGTGTAATCCCCACTGGGAAACGCTAGTTGGCGTTTAGTAAATACTTAACATTTGAATTGCATTTTTTAAAACCAACTTGAAGACAAAGGCCGGTAGGTTCTATGGGCTTTGCTTGGTTAGGGCTCTTATTTTTAAAGTTGTTTTTATTAATTTCAAGATTCATCAGCTACCATAGTTGTCACTCATGTAAATGATTCCCTGACTCAATTATCCAGTTTGCAGTTTATCAAAACTTTCTGCTTTTCTGCTTCTTTTGCTATGAGTCTCTGCAGAGCATTTCCTGGATTCTTAGAAATTCCAGTGTATCTAGGCAAGGTGGGGACACAGTGTAAGCAAAATACTAAATCAACCTAATTCGCTTTGGTTTTTAGTTCAAAGGGATGAATAAGCTGAGTTAAATGAAGACTGAGAATGAACCTATAGATTAAGTTATCTAATTAGAAAAGATACTTGATCTAAGTGTGAAGCATTTGTTTTTATATATTCTTTTATCATTTTATGAATGATATAATTTTATAAAATTTTATTTTTATTATTTTTTTAGATTATTTATTTATTTGAGAGAGAGAGAGAACGAGCACAATGATGGAGTGGGAGAGGGAGAAGCAGGCTCCCCACTGAGCAGGGAGCCGGATGTGGGCTCAATCCCAGGACCCTGAGATCAGGACCTGAGACAAAGGCAGACGCTTAACCAACTGAGCCATGCAAGCGCCCCTGGAGGAGGAATCTTTTGATGATTTCCTGAAGAGATGCAATCTTATAAGCAGTCCAATCAGCAGTAATTATTTGAATCTCCTGAGAAATTTCCAGGATTGCAGTGATGAAGGGTCCGTGCACAAAATCCTCTCCACATCCATGCCGTACAGACCCTCCACATTGCTATGCTATTCTAATCCACTAGCCATTGATCAACTTGCAGGGAGACTCAGATTCCTCACCTTTGTTGTGCTCTGCCTCTCTGGAGACCTGTGGTAATGGACATGGGGCAGCTTGATCCGTAGATGGTCCATGAGAACTTGGCCTTTGGGAACAAAAGTGCTACAGGAACGAAACCACTCTGAGGTTGTTAATAAAATTATTAGAATTATTATTAACACGACTTTCAAAAAATAAAGAAAAAGAAAATAAAATTACTTTCATGTAAGAATCAGTCTACCTTCCCTGGCTGAGTAGGTTACACAGTGTCTTGGGAGGATACCGAAGTGCTAATTTAGTGTGACTCACTTCCCCCTTAATGTTCCAAACAACTCCTTAATGTTCCCAGTGCCACACTTTATTTTTAGCTTTGGCCTTCTGCAGCACTTGACCTTTTGCCCGGATAGAGCAATGTACTGTGGAGCTCAAACCCACAGCCTCCCCTGTCTTGTGCAACACAGGGAATGTTAGATTATACCTTCTCTGGAAGATCTGGAATCCAGAATGGTCTTTTTAAGATAAAGTAAAACTGTGTATATGCCCACGCGCACACACATGTGCACGCACACACAAACACACAGACACACACACACACACATACACACCCTTTTTGTAACATTGCCTTGCATGCCTGGATTATAGTCATTTCTTTTACATCTTTTCTGCCATCTGCTGCAAGAGATTAGTATCATCTTAACATTAATGAAGATATTTTTTTAAAGATCTATTTATTTATTTGAGAGAGAGAGAGCACACGTGCGTGCATGCTTACACACATGCACACAAGTAAGGGGTGGGGCAGAGGGAGAGAGAGAAGCAGGCTCCCCGATGAGCAGGGAGCCTGATGCGGGGCTCGATCCCAGGACCCTGAGATCATGACCTGAGCCAAAATCGAGAGCCAGATGCTCAACTGACTGAGCCACCCAGGCACCCCTTGATGAAAATATTTTAAAAATGTAGATAAGGATCTTGTACCAAAATAATCATCCCACTTGTTTTAGAATAACAAAAGCTTGGGGGCGCCTGGGTGGCTCAGATGGTTAAGCCTCTGCCTTCGGCTCAGGTCATGATCCCGGGGTCCTGGGATCGAGCCCCGCATCGGGCTCCCTGCTCCGCGGGAAGCCTGCTTCTCCCCCTCCTTCCTGCTTGAGCTCTCTCTCACTATCTCTGTCTCTCTCAAATAAATAAATAAAATATTAAAAAAAAAAAAAAGAATAACAAAAGCTTGGAAACAGCATTCAAATATAGAAGAGTAGTTAGACCAATCATGGAATTTCCATGCCACCATCAGAAAGGATTACCACAGATTTTTTTATTGAAATGGGCAAATGCTAATTATGGGATATTAGGTGAGAAAACTTGAGTCCCAAACTACAAATGCAGCATGAGCTTTGTCACCATGCTTGCTCAACAGCCCCCTAATGGGCTCCGTCCACCGGGCATAACCCCTACAACCCATTCTCTGCATCAGAGCCAGAGAGGTCTTTCAAAATTCAAATCTAATCTTGTCCGTTCCACACTTGACACTCTCCAACGAGTGGAACCTTTAGGAAATGTCCGGGCTCATGAACACGGGGTCCAGAGCCCTTGGTAACCCCGCCCCTGGTGCCTTCCGCACCTCCTCTCTGGGACCTCTCTTCCCCCCCCCCCCCCCCCCCCCCCCCCCCCCGTCTCCAGCACAGTTCTTGACATTGATGAGACTTCGACATCTGTGCCCGCTGACTAGAAGGTTGTTGCCTTCTTTTTTCCCTTGATATCTTCTCATCCTTTACATCTCAGCTGGGAAGCTTTTCCTCATCCCTACCCTGGCTTGCTTGCTCCTTCTCTACGCTTCCATTACTCTCTGTATGTCCCCTTCTCGTAGAACTTACTTCCCTTTGATGTAATTGCTACTTCCCTTCCCCGGGAGAGCTGGGTCTCTGTCATGTCCATTATTTTGTCTCCAGCAGACAGCACCACAGGGTGGGCACTCACTAACTGTTGAAAAATAAATAGTAAACATATCTGGTAGACAAGCTGGTTGAGAGAAATTTTCGTTGAATTTGGGGTGGCTTTAAATTTCCTCTTTCTTGTCAAACTAAGACAAAATTATATTTTATTGTGGTAAAAAACAAAATCCATAACATTACATTTGCCATCTTAACCAGTTTTAAGTGTACAATTCAGTAATATTAAGTATATGTGCATTGCTGTGCAACTGATCTCTAGAACATTCTCATCTTGCAAAACTGAAACTCTGTATCCACTAAGCACTGATTCTCCTCCCTTTTTCCACCAGCCTTGGTAATCACTTTTCTACTTTTTGTTTCTATGATTTTAGATGCTTCATATGAGAGGAATCATACAGTTATTTGTCCTTTGGTGACAGGCTTGTGCTTAGTATAATGTCCTCGAGGTTCACCCATGTTAAAACAAATTTGTGATATGAACTCTGTGACCTCTGTAACTAGAAAAGTAGTATCATTTAGAATCATAGGAGCTTGAGGTGACTCTAGAATTTATGCGGACCAATTTCCCCCACCTCAAACTTCACTTAGTTCTAGATGAGAAAGCCAAAAATAGAAAATTAACTTGTCCAAGGTTAAAGGTTTAATAATGACGAAATTGAGCTCCACAAAGATAAAAATAAGTAATAAAGGTATTTAGTTCTTTACACAGTCTACAGCACGTTCTATGCTTTTATTTTCTGCTCAACGTTAGCTGTTTAAATATAACTTTATTTTCTATTATTCCATTTCCTATCTGAAATGAAAATCACCTGCATAGGTTATTTCTTTGTTCAGAAGGTACACTGAAGTTCTCTGTTAGGAATTGTACTTCTGCAATTTTTTTTCTGTAAAATGCATTCCCCAGGTGGTTCAGATTTTGCATTCTGGGCATGGGGATCCTGTAGACATGAAGAATAAAAGGATTCTTCAGGTTTCTGAAAGATTTTGATTTTTGAGCCATGCAAATGTAACAGGGCTGGAGTCACGGGACAGGAACCAGAAATATTTTTAGTCCAGCTGCTTGCTACTGTGTAGCATTCTCTCTTCCTACTCAAAGGAGATCTCATAAACTACAATTTCTCAAATAATTGCTAAAGATCTTCTTGTTCTCAGTGGCCAAACTAGTTCATTAGTTCACATGTATTTTTGAGTCTGCTCTGTGCCTTGTTATGTAGAGACACGTTTAAGACATGTATTTCCTGATGGAAAAAAAAAGAAAGAGTCAGTGACTTTCCAAGTTAAGGGGAAGGGTTCTTAGCAATCCTGTGGTCAAATCCCTTCATTTTATATGTGAGAGACTGAAGCTCAGAGAGCGACCCAGAGTCAAACAGCTAGTGAGTAGCACACTAGATTTTGGGATGCCCGCCTCTGACCTCCAGGCCAAGGAGGACATCACAACCTCCTGGACACAGAGACTCTCACTCAGCTTGCTCTTTATTAACATTTTCTTTTTTCCTAATTTACTTGTCAACATGATTTTCAGCCTTGTCTTAATATCTGCACTGGTTTTTGAATCATGAGGAGAAAACCCGGGAGATTTCTAGCCCACAGTGATTTAGAATAGCTTGACGGTGTGTTCCAACACTGAAGGGGTTATTTTTCTTCCCTCCAATAGATAGAACCAAGAAAGGAAATTCCAAACCCCAGCTGAGACTGGGCCCTGTGATATATAATGTATGTGTGTTGCTTTATGGGAAAGAATGACTAAAACCTGCTTTGGGAGGGATCATTTGCTCGGTGCTTTCCGTTTTGTTTATGACTGGAAGATAGAAGTTCATTTATGTCTAAGTGTGGGGTTGCAGTCCGTTTTGGCAGTCTTTCTAACATAAACACCACATTTTATGTTAGGATTTGAGGGGAAAGAGACTCCCAAATGTTTCACTGTTGATTCGCCCTTAGAGTACTCTAAAACACTGTGAAAATAACTTTAGGAATTTTTATTAAATGATAGAATGCTTAGCACTTTGTACTACTTTATGACTTCATAAGTTTATACTCCTGATGTGAAACTTAGTGAATATATGTGTAAGTAAATAATTGCATTTCTTTGAAATGTAGGAAAAAATTATATCATTATGATACCTTGTTCTGTAGTGTTCCGGGAGACCAAATAATACTATTCTTTGAACAAAAAAATTACCCCAAGCTATAGCTATAATGCAGAATAGGCATAGTAATGTAGAATATGTTTATGTAAATTAATTTAAGGAAATGCATACTGTAACATTTGCTAGATGTTGTCTTGTGACTAGAACTATAGATTTAGGTACTTAAAGTAATGCCAGCCATAGACAGGGCTTGGTGCTGCTTCGTCCCTGTCACCTTCCACAATCCCACAACAGACTTAGGTTCAGGATCACCTAAAATGTTCTTTTCCACTGGGCAGAGATTTTCTGTGTGTTGCTTCCTGAAACATAGATGATCAGAAGTCCTGTGTTTCTCAGTCTTGCTGTCATCAGATGGATTTCATACCACATCAAGTACACATCAGGTGCCTGTTTGCTGGACTGTCCTCTCTCCAGAGATATAAGCTGACATGGACTTCTCACTTACAACACGGAGAGTAGGAAACCCACTCAGGCACCTTCGGTGAAAAATCAACCAACCAAGTTTCAGTGGATGAGCAAGAGGTCTGGAGATGAATGACGGAGGCTCTTTTCGTAAGGGTCCCCGGAAGACGAATGAGTCGTCCAATATTTCTGATTGATGACCTCAAAGGAGTGAGGGCCTTGACCGGCATTGACTTTCAGCCTCTCAATTTTAAGTCAGAAGTCAATTTCAACATAATTTACTTCTGTGATTGCACCATGTTGTGTTTGCTTATGTGCCGGAGTTCTGGGTAAACATCGCAAAAACCTCTCCTGCAAACTTGTATTCTTTTCTGGCATCTTTCTACCTTCTGCTTTCCTGGCAAACCCTTTCTGAAGTGTACTTTGCTTTTCCCACTCTCTCGTGCACACCGCAGTCCCCGGCTTTGGCTCTCCTTCCCTTTGAAGTTACTCTTGCTGAGGCCTCTTGGGACCTCCACGTTGCCAAAAAAAATGCATGTTCTCCAGTCCTTGGTTTATATGACTTCTCTGGAACATTTAGACCTACTGAACACCCACTGCTTCCTAAATCTGTATTTATGCTTGGCTTTATTATATGACGTCACATTCTTTTGGTTTTCCACTCTTCTCTCTGGCTGTTCCTTTATGAGTTCCTTGGTGGGTTCCAGCTTCTCATTCCTTAGGTGCAACGCTGCCCAGATGCTATTCTCATTTATATGTTCTTAGAGTCACTTTCATACACATGCATAGCTTACACATCACTTCCGTGGTGATGACTCTCATACCTACATGTCCAGCTCATACCTCTTTTGCTCGAGCGTCAGATGCATCCGTGTATAAGCTCCACCTCAGACTTACCATGTTCAACGCCTGCCCCACCTCCCAGGTCTCCTGTCTCTCAGCCTCTGTCCAGATCAGATAACTAAAAAGCGTCTGAGGACTGTAGCTCTCGCTTTCCGGCCAATACAGAGGTGCCTGAAGGCTGGTTAGGGTGGTGAGGCCCGAGGCAGCTTCTGGATTTTCTAATCAACCCTGGTCAGTACAAGATGGACCCCGTAGTCTTGAGTTATATGGACAGTCTACTGCGGCAATCAGATGTCTCACTGTTGGATCCTCCAAGCTGGCTCAATGACCATATCATTGGATTTGCCTTTGAGTACTTTGCCAACAGTCAGTTTCATGACTGTTCTGACCATGTCTGCTTCATCAGCCCCGAAGGTAGTCAGTTCATCAAGTGCACTAGCAACCGAGCAGAGATTGCCATGTTCCTTGAACCCCTAGACCTCCCCAACAAGAGAGTTGTATTTTTAGCCATCAGTGATAATTCCAACGAGGCAGCTGGGGGAACCCATTGGAGTTTGTTGATTTCACTATGATTCCCATAGCAGAAGCAACTCAGTCCGTGCAAAGCAGGTAGCGGAGAAACTGGAAGCTTTCTTAGGCAGAAAAGGAGACAAACTGGCCTTTGTGGAAGAGAAAGCCCCTGCTCAACAAAACAGCTATGACTGTCGGATGTATGTGATTTGTAACACTGAGGCCTTGTGTCAGAACTTCTTTAGGCAACAGCCAGAATCACTATTGCAGCTACTCACTCCTACATACATCACAAAGAAAAGAGGAGAATGGAAAGCTCTCATTGCCAGACTTGCCAAAAATTAGCTATCAAAGTGTATCTGTGACTTTTGAAGTCTCTTCTTTCTTCCCATCCCCGTTTATTGGATGGCTGCAGTCTCAGTGCCTGAAGGAAGATGCCTAGTAGAGGGAAGCTTAATGTTCTCATTTTTCCCTGGAAGAATGTCATCCTCTGCATTATCCAAATGGAATGTTTCACTCTAACCGTAACTTTAGAGCAGTGTGCTCTGTGAAAATTTCTTCAAGTTATGTATCAAAACCTTAAAACCATGCTATCTTAACATTTATTAATTCCCTTTTTGTCTCCCTTATCCACATTGGCTTATTCCAGAGGAAAAGCAGTGATCTTTAAAGAAATCAAGTATATGTGAAATCTAGAGGAATGCACGAAGAACGTTATAGAAGAATCAAAAACGTATTGCACAGAGATCAACTGGCTAGAAGCAGGTCAAGATCTAACCTAATTCAAGATCCAAATATTAGGAGAATCAAATACTCGTTTCTGTGCTATCTCTTCCATTCACCACACAGAGGCTTTCCTGGCTATCTTTGTAACCTTTGCAGATATTTGATAAAGATGATGTTAGCCCATCTTCCCCCATCTGATTCCTGGACTGCTTTAAGAAAGGGGGAATCTTGAGTAACTTCATTAAAATATATGGCTGTTAGACCTTTTAGTTCACTCAGGGAATGGGTCGACTTGCCACTCTGCATTGCTAGCGGCTTTTCTTCACTTTGTCTGTCCGCCACGCATGCACGCCTTCCTTATATCCGAAGTTCTGTGGTTTTAAAACTCGTAGCTGATAACTTCCCAAAGTTACCTGTTATTTCTAATATTGCTGCTTTCTGATAGTCCTAGTTTTTCCTTTCCTCTCTATCTGTAATCTGGCAGAATTGTTTTCAGTTATGTCATGGTGATATCAGGGCTATTATTGTATCTAAAACTTGCAGACTAAAAGTTGGTTTGTTTTTGCGATTATAAGGCAGAAAAAGTGACCTTTCTGAACCCTTCCACTTAATTCAAAACGCAGACAATGTTATTTTTTAAATATGGAACCAAGAATAAAAAGAAATGCTATCCATCCTAAAAAAAAAAAAAAGCATCCAAGACTCCCATTCTTTCTCGTCTCACACTTAAAGAGTGTAGAGGAGGCTACTTCCTGACTGTCTCTCCCATCTTCTCCACCCTCTCTGCCTGGGATGGGGGGCTGTTTCCCTTCGCCCAGACTGCAGCGGGTCCTCCGAGCTGGTCTACCTCCTCCAGGCTGCCCACCCCTTCCCGACCCACACACGCTGCTGCAGGGATGACCCTTCTTCTTCTTCTTCTTCTTCTTTTTTTTTTTTTTTTAAGATTTTATTTATGTATTTGACAGAGAGAGACAGTGAGAGAGGGAACACAAGCAGGGGGAGTGGGAGAGGGAGAAGCAGGCTTCCCGCTGAACGGGGAGCCCAATGCGGGGCTCGATCCCAGGACCCTGGGATCATGACCTGAGCCGAAAGCAAACACTTAACGGACTGAGCCACCCAGGCGCCCCCAGGGATGACCCTTCTAAACTGCAAATGTCATGATGTCACTCTCCTGGGTACAATCTGTCATTCCCCCCTGACTTAAGAGTAAAGTTAAGTCCTTGTGGTTTTGCATGCCAGGTCTTTTTTCCTTTCTCCACAGAGCCAGTTTGCAACGGCCTCTGGTGAACTTCCTCGCCGGGGTTCTTAGTTACTTCTGGGGCCTGTCAACACGTGAGCCCCAGCACATGTAGCTTACGAAAGCTAAACCTTGGGGTAAACCTTCCACCTGACCATGATGCACAGTCGATCCTGCCCCTATTGGGTGCACCCTCCCAGAACCCAGACAGAGCAGTTGTGGAGGGGGTCCACTTTTTCCTCTGTCCTCGGTTACCTGCTCCCCCACCAGATGTCACATATCGAAAGACAAACACAACACAGCTGTCACCGACAGAGCTGCCATCTTCTTTACTCAGTGAGGGAACCCAGTGAGCGTGGGTTCTCTGGGCTTGGATGCTGATATACTCAAGGGGCAGACAGGACTTTGAATATTCTTTTCTGTGTAACACTGCTCTTATATATTAGTTACCAGATATTACCTCAGACCTCCTTCAGACGTTCTTTCTGTAATGTAGAAGCTACAATGGTCCCAGGGCCCCAGACCCTTGTGCTCCGCCATGTGCAGGAAGACTCGTCATCTTCCGTCTCATGACCTCAGGGTCACGGCTGCTCTGGGCATCAAAGTTCAAAGTTCAAAGGCTGACCCTGAAGGGGAGCTTTTGGGGTGGAGAGACATCTCACGTCTCTGTCCTTTTTATCAGGGTGAGAAATCTCTTCAGGAGCCATCCCAACAGATTTCTCTGGTTTTCATGTTATCCATACCCATGTCACATGGGTCAGGAAGGAAGACCAGGAAGGAAGGTGTCAGGCGTTTCCCCAGCATCTTTTGTGGGAATATCTGTTTTATGTGGAAGAAGGAGGAATTAAGGGTTATTGACTGAGTAAGCAATAGCATCTACCACATGAAACACACTCCAGTCTTTCTCCTTTGGCGGATAGATGCCTTAAGTGCTCAAGGCTTGTACTCAGAAACATAAAAGAGAAAAGTCCACCCATAATTTTAAAATATTATCCCCTGTATATAGCAACACATACACAAATGGTCAGTGCTAATACATTTTATTGCATTTTGCTTTTTTTTTTTTTTAAGATTATTTATTTGGCGGGGGGAGAGAGTGCAAGCAGGGGGAAGGGCTGAGGGAGAGGAGAGAGAGAATCTCCTGCAGACTCCCTGCTGAGCACGGAGTGCCACATGGGGCTCGATCCCAGGACCCCAAGATCACGACCTGAGCCAAAACCAAGAGTCAGCTGCTTAACCAACTGAGCACCCAGGCGCCCCTGCACTTTGTTTTTTTCACTCAACAATGCCAACTGTATCATAGTCTAAACTCCACAGGTACTGCACTCTATTTCTGGAGTTGCTGAGGCGGCTAGTCACGTGCAGTATGACACTTTTAATTACTGTAATTTTATGTTTCACTGTGGGGTAGGGCAGTCGTCGTCACTACCCTTCAAAACCTGCTTAATTGTTTTTGCAATTGTATTTGTGTAATGTGACCTGCATTTCGAGCTGAGCTATGCCTTGAAATAAATCTTGTTTATGTTCATATTTACACATTCATCTAGAATTATGGGCTTGGCACGTTGACAGAGCTCCGTTTATGAGCTATCTCAGGGGGTCACAAATTCAAATGCCCACATGCGCCAGGCAAGTCCTGTAAATGAAGAGGCTATGGTTCAAAGATTAAACAGGCCGGGATATTCTTAATTTTCTCAAAGAAATAATCTTTCACCCATTTTTTTTCCTTGAACTCTGTGGTCCTTTTAATCACTTTTGATAGAAAAATGGCAGCAGGGAAATATTTCTCTGCTACTACGTGGATGGTAAGTGGCCCCTGAAAACTGGCCTCCGTTTTAGGGAAAGAATAGTGGGGATTGTGGCCGATATGCTTCTTCTCGAGAGAGCAGGGGCCACGCACCCATAGCCAATTGTTGTTACTAAGGATATACGGATATTGACACATCTTCTGACTTCTACAGAAGAGCCAGGAAGCCAGATTTTATATGAAATTTTCTTATTATTAATGGAAGGTTTTGAGGAGGGTTTGGTTTTGCTTTTTGTTGAGGGGAAGAGCCCTTTAGGATTCTCTCCTCACTTGTCATCATTCTATTTCAGTCCCTTTATCTGTAAAATTAAGTTCTTGGTCAAAGCCATACCCAATTTGTGACTAACTGAAGATATCAGTCCAATTTTGCTGCCATCCAAAACTTGCCTATTATACTTAAGAAAAGAGTTCATTAGGGACGCCTGGGTGGCTCAGTCCATTAAGCATCTGCCTTTGGCTCAGGTCATGATCCCAGGGTCCTGGGATCGAGTCCTGCCTCAGGCCCCTTGCTCAGTGGGGAGTCTGCTTCTCCCTCTGCCTGCTGATCCCCCTGTTGATGTGCTCTCTCTCTCTCTCTGAAAAGAAATAAATAAAGTCTTTAAAAAAAATTTTTAAAAGTACCTGCATCTGTTCATTAAAAAAAAGTTAATATTAAACACATCTGCAGGCCAGACGTCACCCATAGGCTACTAGTTTGTGGACTCTGAATTAACCATTAAAAATTATTATATTTAAATTACTTTGTATGTTTTTACTATAAACTATCATTTTCAGTTGACTAAACCAAATGATAAGCAAAATAGATAGCTAGAAGGCAAGACAGCTCAGAAGAAGCTCTATCTAAAATTTTGTTGGATAATGTGAACATTAACCAAGAGCAACCAAAATGAAATATAATTGCTTCTTCAGCTAGTTTGGGCATAATCTTATTCATTCATTTTATTAGGTAGATTTGTTTTTTGAGTACCTACTAAATTCAAGGTGTGGCAGCAGGCTTAGTAAGAATAGCAAACCAAAAAAGACACGACACTTTCCTTGGGTAGACTGTCTTATAGCTGATGTTAATATAAAGTGGCTAATAGCAACATTAGCCCTGCTTTGGATGCAGGTTGTTATACCCCCCACCCCCCATATACACGTACATTAATGTCATTTTATTAACATAATATATGTAAATAAATTGGACCTTTTCTTTTAAGGATCATCCATAATGCAAGCCAAAAACAAAACCAACCAATCAAACAAAATAACCCCTCCAACTTCTAGAAGAGAATTCTTGTTTTCATTAAGAAATCCAAACAGTGGGAAAATTAATCAAAGTAAAACAAGGAACCACACAAAGGAGGGAAGGAAGGAAGGAAGGAAAAGAAAGAAAGAGAGAGAGAGAGAAAGAAAGAGAAAGAAGAAAGAAAGAAAGAGAAAGAAGAAAGAAAGAAAGAAAAAGAGAAGAAAAAGAAAGAAAGAAAGAAAGAAAAGAAAGAAAGAAAGAAAGAAAGAAAGAAAGAAAGAAAAGAAAGAAGGAAGGAAAGAAAGAAAGAAGGAAAGAAAGAAAGAAAGAAAAAGAAAGAAAGAAAGAAAAAGAAAAGAAAGGGAAAGGCAAAGTTTTAAATTAGGGTAACAGAGAAAAAAGCTGACTGACACTGGATTCCTGACACCATATCCTCTTTTCAACCTAAGACATTATGATAATTTTTATGTTACATTTTTTTTTTATAGATTTGTGACTAGAGAAGAATCAGCTCCACTTTAATTGGAATTGAAGTCAAATTGGCAAATTTGTTTCAATTTGATTTTCTCTTACTCTTGACCACTTTCAAGTAAGATTTTAATCAAGGTGGATATTCCCCTTTTGTTTTTATCTTTGTTTCTCAATTGGTTACTTTCTCCTCTTAAGGGAATTACAAAGCCAGCCATTATTTACGGCACCTATTACACTGAAAATGTTTTTGGACAGGGATATGAGAGAAATACACTTCGATTGGCACCTCTATGAAAGGGACTGAGAGTTCCGAAATCAGCAGCAGTATGATTTGTTATCAATAACTCTGAAGATTGTGAAACTGCATCCTGAAAATATATTTTCTCTTCTGTCTTTTCCAAGTTATCTAGAGAATGTGGTAGAAGAAGACACATATAATTTCAAATCACACATCCTAGAAATGGGACTGTCTTTAAGTTTTATTACGTTATAAGTTTGAGGAGTTGCTGAATGATTTTCAGAAAGTTAGAAATATAGCTCCTGGCTTTACTATGACAAGGTGCACATTTTCTTATTTTTTGCTTATTTTTTGACAGAAAGATTGACAAATTAAAAGAAAACATCATTAGTCCACAGGAATTTCAGACAGTCATTGAAAGCAGGTAATAAGGATTTACATACGAGCTTTTTCAATAAAGTACTATGCATGATGGAATCTTTGGTGATTTCACTTTTACACAGTGCGTATAGTCCATCAAAAATTTTTTTTCTTTTTTTCCACAATAAAATGACAAGTAAAAGTTGCTTTTAAATTCAGAAAAAAAAACTACATGACTAGCATTTTAAGAGTTTCTGAAATTAGTTGACTTAGGTGAGAAATTTTAGATTTTTTCCTACCCAGTAAAAAACTACCAATGATAATTTCCTGGATTTGCATGATAATATTCAGAATTAACCATTTTATTTCTTCCTCTGTATCCATAAGCCTTGTAATCAAATAATTCACATCCCTGATTCTATATATCATGAATTAGTTTATCACCACACCTGATTTGAGAAGAGGTTTTTATTTCTGTTTAGTGACCGTGAAAATTTCTAAGCCACCAGGTGGCAGAGTGTCCTTGGCTTAGACCGAATTTTAGATTTTTCCACCGATTGCCAAATGTAGTTTACAGCGAATGTGAGTGGCCTTCAAACCTTTTACTCATGTACCCCTAAAATAATTCTGAAACAATACACACGAGCCACAAACTTTTAGGTTTTTGTATAAAATTATTCAACAAAAGTTTAAGTAACTGAAGAGATGTAACTTCTGGCATACTATAAATAGTGAAATTGTAAAATAAAATTATTATCTCACTCATTTAAGTGAATCTAATTGAATGCAGAATACCATAGGGATTTGATAGCAACCATCAGCTATTTTTAAAAATTCCAAAACCAGCTCATCTTCTACATTGGATACTTTAATCACTCCTTTTTCTCTGTGACATCTTATTTTCCGTTTTATTTCCTCTACAGAATTTTACACTAATATAAAATGTTTTATGCTTAAACACTTTGACCACATTATTCTTCTTCTCTGCAACAAGAGTCTGTGTATAAATGAAATTAGATGTTTTGTATTTCCAGTGACCATAGGTTCTAAGTGTCAAATTTTCATATTTCTGAATTTCTTATATGTATTACTATGTGTTTATAAATTTGCCCAATATACATTTATTTTTTCATTAATTTGAAAAATCTCGAAAAATAGTAAGAGACAAAAATGACCCTTAATTGTACCACTTGAATAATATGTATAGAGAAAAATAAATAACAACCCCTGTTTGCTTATCTCTTCCCACTTTGCCCAGATAACTTCTGTGAGTTGAGGTTCATTCTTCCATATTTTTTCTAAGTTTATAAAGATCTAGCTATGCCTTTAAAATTTGGAGCACAAAATATTAAGGCACTTTCAAAATTTTTAAGAGATTCTTTCTTTCCTAGCATTTAAAGCAGTGCTTCATTGGGGATGTATGTTTATATACACATAAACATAGGTACATACATACGTTAAAAAATTGTATTTATTGAGATGTGATATTGCTAAAGTTTAGAGCTAAGTCCCAAGGAGTTTAGGAAACTGTGAAGTTAATGGGAAAACTGTTCTCCATAAGCCCACCCTCGCTTCTGACACCAATTGCAGGTTTGATAATTTGCTAGCAGACTCACAGAACATACTGAATGCTGTTATACTCATAGTTATGCTCTATTATGGGAAAGGATACAGATTACAGTCAGCCAAGGGAAGAACAGCACAGAGCAGAATCCAGGAAAAGAACTAAATGGGTAACTTCCATTGTCCTCTCCCCACGGAGTCTTGGATGTGTTATTTTCCTCATATCTGTGTCTAATACATGGAATATTGACAACTAGGGAAGTTCACCTTCACCTGCACCTTCAGGTTCAGAGTTTCATTGAGGTTCCATTTTGTCGGCATGAGTGGTTGCCTGTGTGCTAATTTCATTCTCTAGGCTCCAGCCCCTTTGGTTAAGGTGATACTGTGTGACCCAAAGCCCCCACCCTACTTCAAAACGTTGGTCTCTCTGGTGTGATCAGCTGCCACCCTAAATGCTATCTGATGTGGCCAGCTCCAACCCTATATCACACTGTTAGAGTATGAACATAATCCAAGGCCCCCATGTAAACAAAACACTCCTATCATACATGATATTCCAAGGGCTTAGAGGTTACCTCCCAGAAGCTGAAAGAAAAGGCCAGACCCCTTTTTTGGTGAAGTTAAATTCTTTACTACACAGATACACATATATACAATAAAATGCACCCATTTGAAGTATATAGCTCAATGAATTTTTTTTTTAACTTTTTTCTTTTTTTTTTTTTAAAGATTTTATTTATTTATTTGACAGAGACAGAGATAGCGAGAGCAGGAACACAAGCAGGGGGAATGGGCAAGGGAGAAGCAGGCTTCCCGCTGAGCAGGGAGCCCAATGTGGGACCCGATCCCAGGACGCTGGGATCATGACCTGAGCCGAAGGCAGACGCTTAACGACTGAGCCACCCAGGCGCCCCTATAGCTCAATGAATTTTGACAAATGTGTACATCAGTATAACTACCACCACAGTCGAGATACAGGGCATTTCCGTCTCTCTAGAAAGTTCCCTCATGTTCCCTTGCAGTCAATTCCCTCTATTCCCCCAGCTGATTTCCTGTTTTTAGCATTTCATACATATATATGGAAACATACAGTATGTTTTATTTGGTGTCTGTCTTCTTTCACTCAGCATGTTTTTGAGATTTACCCATATCGTGTCAGTAGTTTGTTGGTGCTGAGTAGTATTTCACTCTATGCATATGTCATAATTTGTCTACCCATTCACCTGCTGACGAACACTTGGGTTGTCTTCAGTTTGGGGCTATGTGGACAAAGCTGCTGGTCTTTGTGTATATAGGCCTCTTTGTAGACATTTTTTTCCTATCTTTTGGGTAAATACCTAGGAGAGGAATTGTTGGGTTGGATGAGACTTTATAAGAAACTGCCAAGCTGTTTTCCAGAATGGTTGTAATATTTTGTATTCCTACCAGCAGTGGATGAGAATCCAATTGCTTCACGGCCTCTCCAACAGTTGTTATTGTCAGTCTTTCTAATTTTAGCCATTTTAATTGTTGTGTAGAGTTGTTACTCACTGTGTTTTTAATTTGCATTTTCCTGATGATTTAGGAAGTTGAATATCTTCTCACAAGTTTATTGGCCATTTGTATGTCTTCTTTTGTGAATTTGATCAAATCTTTTGCCCATTTTTATTTGGATTGTCCTTATTGAGGTATAAGACTTCTTTACGTATTTTTAATATAAGTCCTTTTGCAAACATGTATGTTTGTGGTTTGCTTTTTCATTTCTTAAGATACCTTTCGAAAAGTAGAAGTTTTAATTTTCATGAATCTGAGAAGAACACATTTTAAACTGCGCTGTGAACTCCAACAGTTTATGGCTATTTTGCTGCCATCTCCAAATTCTACAAATGTTATCCAACTGGCAACCAATGAATTTTGGGGCAGTCTCCACTCACAAAGCCTTTTTCTAAAATGAAGTAAGGTGGTTTTAATAGTAATATTATGCAGTATCTCATATGTCATCATCAACAAAGTCCTTCTTTGGTGGGAAGGGTGGTAATTTTCTGAGAATTAGGTATTAATTGTACCTTCTATTTTGTTTTTTCTTGACATAGCAGACAGAGAGACTATTCAGGAAACTTAACAGTAATATTACTGGTACTTTCTTCTGGGTGCTATATTCAGACCCTGGGCTAAAAATATTTAATCCTCACGGTGACGCTGTGAAGTAGATATTTTCATTCATTATTCAGATATTCATTATTCAAGTATTTAGATGAAGAAAGTGAGGTTCAGAGAAATTAAATATCTTGACCAAGATCCCATAGCTAGTAAGTGGCTGAGCTGGGCTTCTAAGCTAGGTTTGTCTAACTCCAAAACTCATGCTCTTCAGTAATTCTCTGTCCATGTTCTGGACTCATCTGATTTTAGATATATTCAATATAGATTTTGGCAGGTTGTGGAGAGAGCAGGGGCTGGGGGAAGGGCATGGGGGAAAGAGATTAGGTCTGGGACTTCTTTTGGCACTGGTTGTTCATGCTTTTGGTTCCTAATCCCCTATACAAACTGGGTAACTTTATAGAGGGTCCAGGGTAACCAAGCTGAAATGGACCAACATAAATACAAGTTGGATAATCTAACCAGTTAGCAGGCCATTTGGCTTACCCCATGCTTCTGCCAGCATTTTATAAGATCCTCCTTTTGTTAAAAAAATTTTAGAATGACTTCCTCAAACCTCAATTATGTGAAGGCTTGATCTATAATTTTACATGTAATCAATACTTTTGTTGGTACTACTTATGTCAGATCTCCTCATTAAAGCCATGTAGTTATTTGAAACTTTATCCCGGTGATTAATACTGTTTACACTCAACTCCCTTCTGAAATCTTTAACACACTTATTTTCCAACTTGGCGGGTGTGAAGTGCCTTTAGTTAACTTAGGCTGTAAGCTTGGGACATTGGCAGTCTCCCATTACTAGTCACACATTCTGAGGTCTTTCCTTCCACTTGATGGCCTGAATCTCTGTCCTTTGTACAGCAAAGAGGAAATACTCAGTGAGATCATTACATTATAATCACTTCAATCAGGGTTTTTTTGCCCACTGTTGTATAATTCTACTGAATTCTGAGTCTTCAGGCTTTCTTTTATTACAGTTAAGTGTTGTATTTGAAAATCAAAATGATGCTGAATATTCAGGCTGACATGAGTTATGAGATTGTATATAATCTACTAGAAGTTATGCACTTATTAATAAAAAGAGAAATTTGCATTTCTTTCCCTTCTTCAAGGACCAAGGGCCAAAACAATAATTTAGTTTTGGAATTCATTGGTACGGTATTAAAATGCATTTGGGAAGGAAGAACTAAATTGGAGAGGAAGGGATAGTAAGATGTGCTTAGATATGGGCCATTTTCAACAAAGAGAAAAAGAACTTTTATACATAGGTGAAGGCTGTTTTTATAATTGAAAAAAATATTTTCACGGCCATTTAAAATAGAATTTCTTAGGCTTTTCTTTTGCCATAAACTATGACAGGAGATGAGATTTGCAATTTTCTGAAATTTTGTCCAATTTAAGCTCCTAAAATATTTCTTAGTTTTAAACCGAAAAATCTCTAAAACACCTTTCTCCTGAGGAGTTCAGTGTCATGCTTAGATTTGTTTTAATCAACCCATAATCTGCTATCTAATTATTAGAAGATAATTGGCATTTGGCATCAAAGTCCCACTGATATTAAAACTGGAAGATTCAAATACAGATAGATTAAGACATTGGTCAGAGTCAAACACTGAGTTGGTTTAGGGATTTGATTTGGTTTTCCTGACCAATTTATCTATGGCTTGGAAGAAATCACCCTAACTTTCTAAGCACTTAAAATCAGACAGGAATTTAGTCTCCCTTTAAAGTTTTTCTGCTTATTTGAATGTTGCCACTTAGAATGAAGGCCTTAATAATCATAAAAACATTCCAGAGAATGTTTCAGGTACAAAAGAAATTTGAGTGACATAAAAAAAAATTAGGATTAAAAAAATGACAATAGTCATGTCTTTCTTCCTCTCTGAACCCACCCCACCCCCTCAAAACAAAACAAAACAAAACAACAGCAACAAAAAAAACCAACTCTGCTGAAAGAAGGTCTCACTGAAGACAAATATATATTGTATGTGCTCCATAAATAAGAACTAACTCCTGGGAAGGGGTAGGTAGGTATGGCAGACAAAACCAGAAAAAGGAAGAAAAGGGAAGTCATTGAAATATACGCACCAAAAAAGGGAGAAGAGACATGTAAAACAGTAAACTCTGTTTCTTTGGAATCTGACATTCTTTTTCTTTTTTTTTTTTTGTGAAGATGCAGACAGGTCCTCTTTTTTTTTTAGTGCAGAATCTGACTTTCAAAGCATTTTATAAAATTTCATTTTTATAGTATTCCATGAGTCAAGTGGACAGTTAATATTCTTGGTATTTGGTAATTAAGATCGCAAAGAGGTAAGCTATACTAACTTTCTCCACGGCCTCTGAGCCTGCAGCTGAAGCAGTCAGAGAACCTATGTCCTGAGACTCGGCCTCGCACTTTGTCCATGCTCTGCTCCCCGCCTGTGGCACTCTGCCTAGGGGATGGAGAGAGCCATCCCACCCTATAGGGGTTAGCTGGGCCAACTGAGAAGGGGCCATGACAAAGAATAGCGTAGGCATCACTCCACGTCAGGCATAGAAAGAGAACAACTAATGGGTAAGAAGAGTCAAGTGATATTGATCGGTGGCTCCCCAGGGTTGAATTCAGAACATGTTCTGCTGTCTCCTGGGTGCCAAGATTTGACAGAAAGGGCAAAGGACAACGTGAACAATGTGGGGTGGGCGGGTGAAATCTCCATTCATTGTTGTTCACGTGGGAATGGAGTGCTCCGAATGAGGGAGATCTTGACAAGACTCCCTGCCAGTAGCAGTCTGTCTCTTGTATCTTATCGGAAACGTAACACTCACTGCCTCTTTCTCTTCACCGCGGGGGGGTTGGAAAGAGTGTGAGGAGCTCACACTTGTACCAGAGAGGAGAGATTTTGTGTAAGAAGACCTTTGTCCTTAATGTGAAAAAAATAAGAGAATGAAAAGAGAACATTCAAAAGGAAAAGACAAGACTTAAAAGTCAGAAAAACATTTCGGAAAACAGGCTAAATGAAAAAAGAGTAAAGTGGCCCTGGGTCACTAGAGAACACCAAATTGCTGGTGGTGGGAGTGGTAGAGAGGCAATGAAAAGTAAAAAAAAGAAAAAAACAGTTCAAGAAGCAAACCTGTAAGGAGAAATTAGACAAACCAATATATACATTGGTAAGGGGTTGGTGATATAAATGATGGGACATCCACACGGTGGAATACCATATCGCTTTTTAAAAAGAATTAAGTACACAAATATTAGCACAGCATATCTAAGGTCAACTTGTGAAAAAACAAAATGACAGAATAATTGTTCAAATATACTTTTATTGTAAAATAATAATATATGTTAGTATACGTGCGTATGAAAAAAATCGAAAGGATGAAGCATCAAGCAGCCAAAGGTAGTTATTTTGGGGGGATGGAGGGGGCAGTTATTGTGGAAGGGGGTTATGTTTTATATTACATATTTTTATGCTATTCAAAACATTTCTGTAAAACTCATATAATGTCCATTGTGTTTTAAGGGGAAAAAGTCAATAACAAGTATAGAAATAAGTTATATTGTCAAGAAGAAACAATACACAAAAAGTTGAAAAAAGAAAAATTTATTTGCATTGAAACCTACTTCATACAGAACTAAGTCTATGTCTGTACCTAAATCTGTACGTCTACCTATACCTCTGACTTTATGAAGCTGTGATCCCAAAGTAAAAGTTTTAATTTCATTTAAAAACGTTAGTTTAAAATGACACAAGCGACAGACTTAACAGGTGATGATTATGGTCATAAATGTGTTCTGTATTATAGTGTATTTGTTCTAAAATAGAATATTAAACATGATCCATAATAGCATTATGTACCTATTATTAATTTAAAAATTAATATTTTTTCAACAACTAAATATTTTCTTTTGATTAACTAGAATTATTCCCTTCAGCTCTTCTATTTTGTAAATCTCATAAGGCAACTCTAATTGCTTTTGATTTACAGATGGTCCTTCCCACAAGAGAATCACAAAGCACTAACAGGAAGGGGAGAAGGAGAAAATTTCAAATATACTAAAGTACGCTTAACAGAATATTTAAAATCAGACTTTTAGAAAATAGCAGGATTTGGAAGCTGATAGTTTGGAAGTAATAGTTTGCACAGATGGACCTAACTGCCCTAAATTTTGAACTGGCTAGATTAGGTTACATATGAAAAACAGAGTAACGATGATAATTTCACCTGGGAGTTGAGATATTCTGCCACTTATCATTTGGGAAAACCTCCAGTGTGAAATCAGACCAACAATCTATCTAGGGCATCGTCAAATCTCAGCCCGTCATACCAAAAAGAGTATGAGAGAGAGAGACGGAAGAAAAAGCGTAAATTCTTTGCTGTGTTCAAAATGACACAGAAGCTATATTGCGATTTGTGTGTTGCGGGCAGGTGAGAGTTCTATTTAATAGGACTTCATCGGTAATCCACTCACCTAGGGCTGGGGCTCCGTCCCAAATTAACGCAGGCATCAAATGAATTTCTCTAAGGTGAAAAAACCGTTAACACTGGGATTTGAAATATGATTTTGGAAACTTTTTGAGGGCCTGTATTATTTGCATCAGGTGGAAGAAAATCTTCAGAGGCCTTTCTCCCTGCAGTGCTGTAAAAAGTTAGAGCCCAGACAGAGACGACTTAAAGGCCAGGATGAGGAAGTCAGTACAGGTGGGGATCGTTAACACTGGGGAACGTGGGAAGAGGCCCCAGGAAACCGTCCCCTTCAGACCATCTGGACCAAGCTGAGGTACTTTGGGCAACCCAATGGGGGAAACACATCTTTGACTAGAGAAGAGATGCTGGTTGTAAACAATCCAAGCTGTCTTGTCTTACAAGAACAGCTCTAAAATGGACACTACCAGGGCAATTTCACTTCTGAGATAACTGAACACATGTATCTGGGGCCATCTCTCTCCTCTGAAGGCCCCAGGGCCCCACGTTCCCTCCTTCTGTGCTGACTTCCCGGCATGCCCCTCCCCATCCCGGCATGCCCCTCCCCATCCCGGCATGCCCCTCCCCATCCCGGCATGCCCCTCCCCATCCCGGCATGCCCCTCCCCATCCCGGCATGCTCCGCTGCCACATCCGCAGCGGGCTCTCCCAGAGGCCTGTGCGGTTCACAATCCCCGGGCAGCTCAGGCACCCGCCGGTGTCTCTTACCCCGAGATAGGGAGGGGGCTTGTGTGCAGTAACAAGAATTTTTCAAGGTAAGATCTCCACCTTAATGCTTGGAAAATCCCCCTACCCTCCTCCGAAGGGATCTCATGGGTCCTTCCAAATCTCGAAAAACCAGTGGCCCTACGGCTTACCCACCTGGGAACAAGCCGTAGTTTCCGAAGTCAATCAACCTCATGCTAGGCAATCTAGGGATAACATCTGCTCAGCATCGAACCTGTCCTCCTCATTCTTTTGCACAAATCTTCAGCTGTATCCTGTCTGGGCTGTTATTCATTATCTAATTTCTTTGTTTCCCACTAACTGAAATTAAATCATATTCTACAAAAACTGAGTTTCCCATGTCTGGAGGAGCAAAGAATGCGAAGGGAGTGGGAGGAAGCTAGCCACCCACTTTTTTTCCAGTGGATGCAAACTTTACCCAATAGTGTTGTTAGTATTACTAGGGTCTGACATCAAGAGGCTGCCTTAGAATTTATATGTAGTAGTTTATATGGTAATTAAGCAACTCGATCCTAGAAATAATCCTGTAGTTTTGTAGGTTAAGTGTGATTATCTGTTTGGTTTTATAGATGAAGAAACAATCTGTGAGAAATTAAGAGACTTGCCAAAGTCTTATATCTAGTAAGTGGCAGAAGTGAGGGCTCAAACCCAGGACTTCCCACTTTATTACCCATGCTAAGAGAGTCTTAAAAAAAAAAAAAAAAAAAGCCGTTATTCAAAGCCCTTTGCTTGTGTTCCTTTTGGTTAACATAAGAAAAGGACTACCCTATAATATCAAATATCCTTCTCTTTTTAAGGGTAACTAATTAAAAAATAACAAAAAAGATGCCCTATATGTATATACACATACACATATATGTGTATGCATGTGTGTGCTTCTATATCCTTACCTCTATATATAAATATAAATAATATAAATATATATATATTTATCTCAAGGTGATGTAGTCCTAGAGGCAGCTGGGAGGTCCTCTGGGAGGGACCCTGGACTACTTCGTGGTTCATCATACCAGGTTACACTAGCAATTCTCTTCTCAGGCTTGGTTCCACCTGGGCCAATTTGATCAAACAGGTTTGATGCTGAGCAGATGTTCTCCCTAGATTGCCTAGCATGAGGTTGATTGACTTTGGGAACTACGGCTTGTTCCAAGGGTAATTTCTGCCTGACTTTGGCCCACAGGAGAGAGAAAAGACAAGATATATTACTCAGGACAGGTAGCAGGTTTGTCATATGCGAAGAAATCTGGCATATGTGATCTGGGCTAGTGGGTTTTCCATCACCCTGGATTTGATCAGTGTTTTTTGATACTGTGCTTTTCTTTTAACATCTAACAATGTTAGAAAAGCATAGTCCTAAAACATTAGCTTAAGTTATTTCTCCATTTTGAAATAAAGGTGGAAGATACTTTTTTCAGAGCCTGAGAATTTATTTTGTAATAGTACCCAGATGTTTTCTGAGAGAGCATAGTAGTAAAGATTTCTACAATAATGAAGGGAACAGAGGTGGTGGAAAATAGTGTTTTTCCTGCACTGTATATCCTTGTCTATATTTTAAAAATAAAGTGGTCTAGTTGGAAAAAAGCTTAATA
Organism: Halichoerus grypus; assembly: GCF_964656455.1. Lineage (NCBI taxonomy): Eukaryota > Metazoa > Chordata > Mammalia > Carnivora > Phocidae > Halichoerus > Halichoerus grypus. The sequence continues at coordinate 192,618,419 of NC_135714.1, forward strand.
TAAGAAATTAAAGTCCTAAAACAAGCCCCAAGTACTTCTTTAGAGGAAAGAGATCATCTTTAAATACTTTTTGAATGTTAAATATGATTTAATAACACACTAAAATAATGGAAGTATCAAGTTAAACATAGATTGATCAGGAAAATATATGGTCCTATCTCCAGGGATTTGGCTGAAGAATCAACGCTAAAATACAATGAAACAAACCCAAATTTATAATAGCAGACATAGTATTATTTCTATTATGAAATGTATTTAGCTAATATACATTGTGGTTTTTTTTTTTTTTTTTTGCTTCTGAAGAATACCATTTATGAAGTCCTTAGTGAAGAGCTCAAAAATAATCGATATATAAACACTTCAACCTTAAGCCTTCTCATTGTTGTTACATGTTGGAGTAAATAAAAGACCTTCATTTAATGTGAGGTCTTATACCACATCTTTTTTATTTAAGTCTTTTAGGTTTTTTTTTTAAATATCACCCATTAAAAGCAAAATCTGATTGCTAAACCGATATTAAAATAGAATCCGACTATGGCTTGTTTCTTTGCTGTGTTTTTATTTTTTATTACTTCTTGCACTCTATATACAAATACTGTGCTTTGATATTTTAAAACCATTAAGTAACAGAAAAGGGGAATTTCTATAATGGGATTTCTGCTTACTTTATATGTGTGAAAGCCACTTTCCTTGTTTATTATATACAGAAAAATGTATGGAGCTAAAAAAATTCCTGAGATATTGTCTGTTATGGAATTGAAAGTAATAAGCCTGATAATAACTTGTTTTTTGTCCTCAGGGAGAAATACCAGAGACTGGTTTCCACCCTGAGGACAGAATAAAGCTATTGTGTGACAGAAGATTTTTTTAAACACAGTAGATTGGTACTAAAATACTATCTTTGGGCTATATGCCTTAAGACTACTTTCTCTCTTTTTTAAATTAATTATTTTATTTGAGAGAGAGAACAGAGCAAGAGAGAGAAAGCACAAGCTGGGGGGAGGAGCAGAGGGAGAAGCAGACTCCCTGCTGAGCAAGGAACCTGATGTGGGACTCAATCCCAGGACCCCAAGATCATGACCTGAGCTGAAGGCAGACGCCCACCAGACTGAGCCACCCAGGCGCCCAACACTACCTTCTTTTTAAAAAATATTTTATTTATATATTTTAGAGTTCGTGGGTACACATGTGGGAGCAGGGGGGGAACAGAGAGGGAGAGAGAGAAAGAGGGAGAGGGAGGTAGTCTCCAGCAGACTCCATGCTGAGCGCAGAGCCAGATGCGGGGCTCAGTCCCACAACCCTGAGATCATGACCTGAGCTGAAACCAAGAGTCGGATACTTAACTGACTGAGCCACCCAGGTGTCCCAAGACTACCTTCTAAGTAAAGGAGGTCTTTTGGGTACTTAAGAATGTAAGTTCTCTTACATAAAGTCCAAGATGAACTCTCCTTATTTCAAGATCCACGTACAGAGTATAGTGTTAAAGGTTAACTATGGATGTATTGACATCATAATCATATCATACATTAACATTTAAGTTTTTCTGGAAGGATTGTGGGGGGACCTTCTTCTGCTAGAGAAAGTGTACAATGTAGGAAAGACAATTATAGGGAGAGAAATGACAGCCCTATTCAAATAGTAAGAATAGCCAAATGGCCAGCTTTAAGGCTCCAGAGGCAGTTAGCAGGGTTCAAGTTGAAGCTCTATCAGATACTAGCGATTTAAGGTTTCACTGTACAATGGAGATGATAATATTAGGATTGAAGAAATTAATACATGTAACATCTGACATGGAGTAAGTGGTCAATAAATATTGGCTCCTACTACAGTCTGAGAATTTAAGCTACTTACCCATTGCCTGTAGGGACAGAATGAGTGATGAAATGAAAATAGGGATTGTAAGGGTGTCTGGCCTGCTCAGTCAGTAGAGCATGTGACTCTTGATCTCAGGGTTGTGAGTTCAAGCCCCACGTTTGGTGTAATGCTTACTTAAAATTAAAATCTTAAAGAAAAAAAAATAGGGGCTTGATGGTTATGTTTAAAGGTTTCTAATAGAGTCCGAATCCATATGGCCTCACACCCATTTTCCTTGTTATACTACCCATGATGTAAACCCCTCAACTGTCTAACCTATGTACCCTCTCAGTGTTCTCCTATCCTAATGTTTATCTGGGCTTCTTCCCTCTTTCATACTTTCACTCCTCTCCTTCTGACATCCTCCCACTGTGCCTGGCAGAAGTTCCAATGCAGGAGGAATTTACTATGTTCTTGACGTCTTCAAAATGTTACAATCTAGTTTAACCAAATCTGGCTCTCCATTAAGGACATTGCTTCCCCAGAAGCCCTTTCAGGAGCTCATTGTCTGGGACGCCTGGGTGGCTCAGTCGGTTAAGCCTCTGCCCTCAGCTTAGGTCATGACCCCAGGGTCCTGGGATCGAGCCCCATGTCACGTCATGTCAGGCTCCCTGCCCAGTGGGAAGTCAGCTTCTCCCTCTGCCCCTCCCCCCGCTTGTGCTTTCTCTCTCTCTCAAATAAATAAAATCTCAAAAAAAAAAAAGAAGAAGAGCTCATTGTCCTCACTCTTCAGTGTCATTTCCAGACCATTTCTCTCCCACCCTCTTTAGGTACCTCAGAGATCTCACTGATACTCTCAGGACAGTGTTGGTGATGATAATACTTAATTGATAGTTGTAGGGAATATATGGGGACAATGCATGTAAAATGCTCAGCACAGTGCTAAGAACATATTAAATTCTCAGTAAATATTAGTTTTTATTCTTATGTCTACCTGACTCCCAAAAGTGTGTGTCACTATCCAAAAATAACTACACCTACTTTTACCCTATTTTACACATATTGTTAGCCTATTTCTGACTAGCATCTTCTATCTGTTCTAGTCCATTGACCATCCCCCTTCTCTGAGCTAGAGCACAGCTTAGAATCTATTCTCCCACGTTAGACATTTTCTTGTCAATATCATAAACTATCTTGCTTTGTTTCTTTTATTCACATCTGTGTGGCAGATTCCCAAACATGGATAAGTCCAACTGTCCATCTTGTCTTCACCTGTACCAGGTTACTGAGAAAAATCAGACTACTGAATAGATTTATATCACTATAAATTCATTGTCACCAACCTCAACTGGGCTCTCAACTTTTTCTTTCACTCCCTAATGTGTTCTCTCAGTCAACTCTGTATCCCCGTCTCCACTCTGCATATTTCACACCTGTTTCAGTTTCTTCAAAACACATGCCCTCTCACTTACCTTCCTCCTCTTCCCCACTCTCAGTAAAATAGGCTTTCATCTTCATAGTAAAATTAGAAAAGGGGAGTTCCTGATATTTCAAATCCTATAAACCCATTGTTTCCTTATTTCCCCGTTTCAGTGGAAGGTATTCTTTCTCCCATCTAAGTATGCTCTTTTTTTTTTTTTTTAAGATTTATTTATTTTAGAGAGAGAGAGCACGAGTGGGAGGGGCAGAGGGAGAGAGAGGGAGAATCTGAAACAGACTCCGTGCTGAGTGTAGAGCCCAATGCAGGGCTCGATCTCACGGCCCTGAGATCATGACCCGAGCCAGAACCAAGAGTCGGATGCCCAGCTGACTGTGCCACCCAGGTGCCCCTTGATCCTTCTTTCATAGGATCGATTAGTAATTCCCTCTCTTTTTCTGTTATCAACCTCTGCCTTAATACTGCCCCCGTCAGTATTTAACAGGGCTCATATTATTCATCTTTAAATAGAGATATTAAAGATATCTCTATAATATATATAATAAAATATAATAAAGTAGCCATATAATTATATAAATATAATATTTATATATTTGTAATGTAAAAAATGTAAAAATGTAAAAAATGTAAAAAAAAATTTATATATTTGTAATATAATGATAAGGAAAATGATAATAAAAATAGCATGATATAGTAACTAGGTCACTGAGGTGGGAGTGAAGTAAAGTGGTTAGAGAAAGCCTCATTTTACCCATCAATAAAAGGAAGGTGGTTTAACTGTTAAGAAAATACATTCCCCCCCCCCCACAAATACATTTCCCATTAAAGAGAGTATCTGCATATTATAGGTATTAACTTTTTAAGTTTTCTGAGTAGCCTTTCTTTTTATGGACACAGAAACTGAGGCTCTGGGACTAAAGTAAATTATATAAATATAATAAAGTAAATTGCCTAAGGCCACATATAGCTAAAATAAAATAAAAAAAATAATAAAAAAAATAATAAAGATATTATGCATCTTTAAAAAAACAAGTAGCTTCCTTGACTCCACCTTTCCTTCCTGTTTGCCTTCTTTTTCCTTTTCCCTTCCTATCTAAGCTTCTTGAAAGGAAGCTCCTCCAGTTCCACTCCTCAACCCACTACAATATGGTTGTGGACCCCATCACTCTACCAGAACTCTCATGAGGGTCATTGGCTTATTTCTGTTTTTTTAAAAAGATTTTATTTATTTGTCAGAGAGAGAGAGTGAGAGCACAAGCAGGGGGAGTGGCAGGCAGAGGGAGAAGCAGGCTCCCCCCTGAGCAGGGAGCCCAATGTGGAACTCGATCCCAGGACCGTGGGCTCATGATCTGAGCCAAAGGCAGACGCCCAACCGACTGAGCCACCCAGGCATCCTGGCTTCTTATTTCTAAATTCAATAGAAATTCATAGTGTGCTTGACCTCTTGACTGCTTTGAAATGACTGACCCCTGACTCCTTTTCACAGCCCTCCATTTTCTTGGCTCCTGTTACCATTTCTCTTGGCTTCCTTTCTGCCATTTTTTTTTCTTTCGCGACTTCTTAGGTTCTCTGGCCAGCACCTCTTCCTCTGTTCATCCCTCAAGTAGGTCTTTGTCCTGTGTCCTCTTCTCAACTCATTGGATGTATTTTCCTTTATAATCTCATCTAATCCTGTAGTCTCAGATCCCCTTTATATAGCAGTGACCCCCACATTTGTATCTACAGCCAGTGGCTCTCCTGAGCTTCAGACCCATATCTCTGACTGCTCATTGGACGCCTCCTCTTGGATATCTTACAGCCCAAATTCAACATGTTTAAAACTGAACTCAGAATCTTTACTTGCACCCTCACAACCTTTTCTCTTCCAGTGTTCCTTCATCTCAGTTAATGACACCCCCCACTACCCAGTCATCCAAGCCAGAAACCTAGGAATTATCCTTGACTTCTCCTTCACTTTCTACATCCAACTGAAAAATCAAGTCTTGTATCTTTTACTTCCAAAGTACCCCCGGCCCATTGTGTCTCTCATTCATACTTTTACTGTCTTAATCAAGCTACCATGCTCTCTAACGTGAATTATTTCAACAGCCTCTTTCTGAAGTGTCTAAGTATTGCTCTCCCTCAAATCCCTCTCAACTCAGTGCTTTTAAAAACACAAATTTGGTTGTCACTGTATGCTTTAAATCCTTTAATAGTATTTTAGTTAGGGTTTAACCAGAGAAACAGCACCAGTAGATATATACCAAGAGATTTGTTGCAAGGAATTGGTTTACACTGGTTGAGGTGAGTGTAACTGCCATAGGGCGGGCTCTCAGGAAGGGCAGGCTGGAATTCTCAGGCATGGGCTGAAGTTGCAGTATATAGGCAGAATTTCTTCTTCAGGGAATACCTGGTTCTGCTTTTAAGGTCTTTCAACTGATTAAGTCAAGCCCAGCCAGATTATCTAGGATAATCTCCTTTACTTAAAGTCAATTGATTATGAACTTTAGTCATATTTTCAAAATACCTTCATAGCAACACTTAGATTAGTGTTTAATTGAGTAACTGGGGACTCTTAGCCTAGCCACGTTGACACATCAGAAAGGCCATCACAAGTGGCCTTCTCACCTTTCAAATACAGCCCATACTTGTTAAAAGTGGCTGCGTATACAGTAGTCTCCCCTTATCTGTGGCTTCACTTTCCCTGGTTTCAATTACCAGGTGTCAACCACGGTCCAGAATCAGGTAATCCTCCTTCTGCCCTATTGTCTGGTTTGTAGGAGCCTAACACCTTGTCACAGTGCTTACATCGCTCACCTCAGGTCATCTCAGCACGTAGGCTTCTTACCAGCTCACAGCATCATGAGAAGTAGAAAGAAGGGTGAGTACAGTACGATAAGATATTCTGAGAGCGAGACCACATACACATAACTTTTATTACAGCATATTATTATAATCGTTCTATTTTATTATTGTTAATCTCTTACTGTGTCTTATTTATAAGTTAAACTTTATCGTAGGTATGTATGTATGGGAAAAAACAGTGTATATAGGGTTCAGTACTATCTGCCATTTCGCCTGTCCACTGGGGATCGTGGAATGTGTCTCCGGCAGATTAGAGGGGTCTACCGTAATGCCTGTACAACTTGGCATTCATCTTTCTGTCAAACCTGGTCTCTCTCCCCTCTGTCACTTGAACTCTGTGCTGTAGTAAGATTGAGATCCTTTCATTTCCAGAATGTGCCTGTTCTCTACCTATAATGCTCTTTCTCTTTTCTTCTCTACCTAGGAAACTCACAGCTCATCCTTTTCTTAAGATGCCTTTCCTCACTTTTAGTCTGAGTTAGGTCATGTAGTTAAAAGCTTCCTTAAAATCCTGTATGTCTTCTGTCATAATATTCTTCCCATTTTATTGCAATTTCTCGTTTATTGTCTTCCTTGTTGTACTGGAAGGTGTATCTTATCACTGTATTCCAAGCATTTAACATACTGCCTGACACATAGTAGGTGGTCTCTAAATATTTGTTGAATAGCCAGAAGGATGAATAAATGTAGCTTTATTATTTTATTAGAAGTCTGGTTAAATTTGTGAATATAGGATATCCACGCTTAATTCGAAGTGTAAAATGTTTTCCAAAGCAAACATGTCTGACTTTAATTTTTCACTGTTTGGGTCATCCAGCTACCTTTTATTAGAATGGATAATGGAATGGTAGCTTTTAAAAGTTCCTCTTTCTATGAATACATATCACCTCATAAGAGACATGAGTTACTCATTCATTTATGACATGTTGAGCACTTTCTGGTCATTGCTGTAAGTTCTAGGGATACAGCGGTGAGCATGACAGGCAAGGTAACTATTTTCATGTAGCTGACTTGAGAAGTGCGGACACAGGACAGACAACACCTAGGAGTCAGTAAAGCAGTAAGAGTAATTTCCAATGATAAGGAAAATGATAATAAAAATAGCATGATATAGTAACTAGGTCACTGAGGTGGGAGTGAAGTAAAGTGGTTAGAGAAAGCCTCATTTTACCCATCAATAAAAGGAAGGTGGTTTAACTGTTAAGAAAATACATTCCCCCCCCACAAATACATTTCCCATTAAAGAGAGTATCTGCATATTATAGGTATTAACTTTTTAAGTTTTCTGAGTAGCCTTTCTTTTTATGGACACAGAAACTGAGGCTCTGGGAATAAAGTAAATTGCCTAAGGCCACATATAGCTAAATGGCAGAGCCGGGGTTCAAATGTTGGTCCAGTTAATCTGAAGCCCATGCTTTCTCCACGATGTCATATTCCCCTCAAGAAGAAGGCCTCTGGAGAGAAAGGGCTACTTGTGCCAGTGTTAGGTTTAAGCAATAAATTCTAGTATTTTTTTGAAGATTTTTTTAAAGATTTATTTACTTGGAGAGAGAGAGAACACGAGCAGGAGGCGCAGAGGGAAAGGGAGAGAGAACCTCAGGCAGACTCCCTGCTGAGAGCAGAGCCCCATGTGGGACTGGATCTCACAACCTGAGCCGAAACCAAGATGCTTGGTCGGATGCTTAACCGGCTGCGCCACCCAGGAGCCCCTTTTTGAATATTATTGAAGCTGTACTCTATATCAATAATAACAATAATACACAGTACACAGTATTTTTTTCACAATACACAATATTTTTATGATATTCTCCTGTTTTTCAAGGCACTTTTATTTTCATTCTCTCATAATTCTATAACTACTAAGATACAGAGAACTTAGAGACCACTTGAGAATTGAGAAAACTGAAATCTGACGATCAAATGATTTTGCCATGATTACTTTGCTGTATAGTGGTAGATACAAACTGGATTCGGTTCACTTGGCTTTCGGTCTGGTATTTTTTCCTGTATGCCTGGGAAAAACCTGTTTATTTTCTTTTTTAAGTACTGAGTTTAAGAATTTAAGTGCAAATAAAACCTGAGAATTAGTTTTAACTTCTCAGGAAAATGCCAAAGATTTATTCATTAGTACCGGTAACTTCATTGCTAGGAAATGTAAAAGAAAAGAGAATAACAGGGAATAAGAGGAAAAGTGTTATGTGTCTCATTAAATAATTGATTCTATCCTTTTTTTCCCCTAATTTTATGCAAGTGAAAAAAGGACATCCAACTGCAAAGCCTCACTATTCACATTCAAGTACTTATGAAACACATATGTGATAACTTAATTCTTTATAGCCTCTGAAAAGCCATTTTTGTTTGTTGTGTTATTCTTGGTGGTGTTAATGTTTTATTTTATAATTATCAAGGAAGTATTAATGAAAATGGGGGTGAAAAAACCCTTTCTCATGTTATTCTTTCATTGCATTGCCAAAAGAAAATCTATCCCCCCTCTTTTCCAAAAGTCAGCTGGGTCTTACCAGCTTTGCAAAATGATGAATGAATGCCTTGTTCATTATTATTGCTTAAGTCATTCTTATTTATGCCAGTAACTCAAGGATTATGTTTTGATTGTTCTTGAGAGATGAAAACACTTTCTTGCTGATGAATAAACACTGCCACTTTTTAAATATTTGTATGCAAAATGTCTTTAAAGCCATTATGAAATGCTTTGCCAGAGCATTAGGAAGCTGGTTTTCGAAAGGCACTTTTTTCTCTACCTTTTCTTTCATGCTAAGCAGTCCAATTGAAAGGCCTTTCAGAGTTAACTTGTTTAAGCAATACCAGTGTTTTAGTGTAATGAATAACTTTTTATAGAGGACAATCACACACAATTCAACATGCCGGTATTTCTATTTCTGTGCACCACCAATGCAGGGATTCTGTGGTAGAATCCCTTTCTTTGAGAAAGCTGAAGCGATCAATACCCTGATTAACCTCTGATATTCACGTGGTGCTCTTGATCTTGAGGACTGCAGCAGTAACAAAGCGGTAATGGCAGCCATATGCTTCGGGTATTGTGGGTACGGGTGACCCAGATGTGAACTTGGGGGGTGACTGATGCTAACTGCTATTTGTTTCAGGTTTGGTGTGGAGATTACTGGTGAGGAGTTTGAGTTGCTACTTGACAGAATCCCCCTTGATGAAGATGGAAATGTCAGATACCTCCAATTCATGGCCATGTTGGATTCTCGGTACTCCTTTTCCACATTTTCTCACTGTGCAGTATTCTGTTCTTGTTGTTTTTAATACAGAGAATGCACCCCTAGAAGAATTAGGATTATTTGAAATTTCTCTTTACTGATTTGTAGCTCATTTATTAATGTTTTATAAGTGAGAGAGATTTTCAAAATAGCAGTGTTGACCAAAAAATGTGGCATGTTTTAACATTGATCCATGGCAGTTCATTTTAAAATGTTTAATATCTCAACATCTGGAAAATAGCCACGAGAGGGGGTAATGTGACTGCAATGACAAAAGAGATAGTGTAAATCGTGTTGCAGAGTCAGGAAGAGAACGGCTATAAGTGGCAGAAGTCAGGCCCTGGAGATGAACTATCCCAACTTGTGCTAAACACGCTCCCGCACCCACTGACCTTTTATCCCCTCACTCACCTCCCAAGTACTGTCCATTCACAAGGCTTCTTATCACTTCCTTCCAGTGGGGTCCAGCCTGGACAGTAGAGTGAGTACATGGCTGTTGCCAATGGTTGTATTAAAATCAGAGCAAGACTGCTTTCCAGAATATTCCCAGTCTGTATTTCTCTATCATGGAACCCCTTTTTATGGAGTTTACAGAGTAGTTCAAGGCTTAAGTATTTCAAATTCTGATCAATATTGACCATTTTATTCCTGAAATATCTTAAGGGATATTGCAGTCCTAGGCATCTGATGTTTTGGGCTGAGACCACTGAAAAATGGGCTCCTTCTTCCTAAAGAGAGTTATTTTCTCCAGAGCAGTTTTAGGAAATAACTCTCTTCATCCCATACACCTCCTGCACTGTCCTCCAGTCTCAGGACTATACTCTCGAGCCAAGAAACTCATCCATAAGTTCCTGTTAGTTCTTGACAGCAGAGTAGACAGACACTTACCAGCCTGATTTGATTTAAAAGACTTGACAAGACACACCCTTCCCAAATTATTTTCCATCACATTTACTGTAGAGCCTGAACTCCTCATTCAAAGGGACCCAGTTCTTTGAGTCAGAAAGTACTGATTTGCAGAAGCTATTAAGACAATGATATCTCTGAGAGGGATAATGCTTTAGTTTGTGGGTCATTAATGCTTCATTCAGCATTTCCCAAAGTACTTTTCAAAGAGAAACACTAGTTTCATAGGATCAAAACTCTTATCTTTAAAAAAGTTCCCATGGCCAGGGGCACCTGGGTGGCTCAGTCAGTTAAGCGGCTGCCTCCGGCTCAGCTCATGATCCTGGGGTCCTGGGATGGAGCCCCGCATCGGGCTCCCTGCTCAGCACAGAGTCTGCTTCTCCCTCTCCCTCTGCCTCTCCCCCCTGGCTTGTGCTCTCTCTCACTCACTCACTCTCTCAAATAAATAAATAAAATTTAAAAAAGAGAAAAGGTTCCCATGGCCAAATAAGTTTGGGAAACTCATTAAATCAAGTTTCTGATTAAATAAAGTTAAATGAATCCCTTTCCCGAAGGATTTCACATGGCCTTTAATATTGCTAGTGTGTGCCATAAATTTCAAGGAAAGAAAAACAGATCCTAAAACAAGTAGTTTCTTTCAAAGATGGTCCCATGAAGTACCTGTGAGGTATCAGGGACATGAGACCCAGAAGGGGAGAAAGCCAACACAGATAGGAGGCATTAATGAGCGAGTCATTGGTCTGGGCATCTGGGGCGCTCTCCCACCAAGGACCTCTGGAAAACTGCTCAGAACCCATCTCAGGGCTGTGCCAGTTGAGGACAAGGAAGCTGGAGGAGATGTACCCATCAGCTCCCACCTGCCATGGGTCGAGGGCTACCCTTGGCAGCGCAAACACCCTGGCTGTGCACAGAGGCCGGTGGAGCGAGCCCCCGGTCAGAATGTCCTGTGGCTGAGGCGCGTGCACGAGAAAGCCCTCCGTGTAAAAGCAGGAGTGCTGAGGAGATGCTGGTGGGCCTTATCCAAAAGTGGGCATCGGCGGGAGCGGGATTTCTATAGCACTTCTCAAACTTACTTGACCTTCTTTCTTGGGGCACCTTAGAGGCTGGTGTTCCACAGAAAATGATTTGGGAATACTACCTTAGTTAGAAAAGTTAATCTTGCTAAGTATTCTTTACCTTATAAAGTTAAGATCAGCTGTTTGAGAGAACCAAGTGAAGGAAGGGAGAGTTTTTAAAAACAGGGGAGCCTGTAGAGAAATAGAGACACAAACAGGGTGCGGCGGGGGGGTTTCCTGAACACCCAGAAGGCGGCAGTGTAAGGGCACTTAGGCTGACTCGGCAAAGCCAGAGGGACGGGGTGAGGTGGCGAAAAGAGAGAGTTGACGTGAGCCTGGCCTACTCCCTTCCATTGTAGGTGGATATGTAATGACAGGAGACAGCTCTTGTAATTCTTCATATTCTTGATTCAGGATACCAGATAATAGACTGTCACTTCATTATAAGATTTTTTATTTATTTATTTGACAGAGAGAGACACAGTGAGGGAGGGAACACAAGCAGGGGGAGTGGGAGAGGGAGAAGCAGGCTTCCCGCCGAGCAGGGAGCCCGATGCGGGGCTCGATCCCAGGACTCTGGGATCATGACCTGAGCTGAAGGCAGACGCTTAACGACTGAGCCACCCAGGCGCCCCTGTCACTTCATTGTTAATATTAACAAATACCTCTGTGTATCTGATATCTGACATGCCTTATCTCTTTATTATTTCCATTTCACTTGTGAGAAAACAGATGTGGAGAATAAGTGACTTGCCCAGATTACGTAAGCCTGTGAGTGAGCCCTGCCAGTGGAACCCAGGTCCGTCTGATTTGAAAGTCCACAGGCTTTCCACCACTCTGAATTGCAGCTCTGAATTATACAAAGCAAGGGTAGTTCCATCTAACAGTGTTGGAAATGGACCCACATCATGCTAAGAGCTTTACATGCATTATTTCATTTCATGGTAAAGACTGGTGTTCCAAATTCTGCTTAAATTCACTGATTCATTGCTAACTGTCCACCTCATCTGTGTCGGACAGGATGATGGTATTTCTTGCTTGGTTCCATTGCTAGAGAACCAGCGGAGTTGTCTCTCTAGGCTTGTGACTTAGCTCAGTCATTTCACAGGCAGCTGTCCTACCGGGATACCATCTCCAAGGGCAGGATTCTCCTTCCGAAGTATATGTGTGGAGTTAAGGACCAACCTAAGAGCCCTTGAGAGATGGGACCGTCCAGACTTTATAAAAGCCTCCATTGACTCTGGGAGACTTTGTGATTGCCAGGTTGTCAGTCCTCCAACCCTTGGCTGTTTGTAAGACAGAGCGCTTCCTTTGGGGTGAAGAACCTATATTAGTTTCCCGGGGCTGCCATAACAAAGTACCTCAAACTGGGTGACTTAAAACAACAAAAATTTGTTCTCTCATAGTTCTGAAAGCTGGAAGTTCAGCATCGTGGTATCAGTAGGGACACGCTTTCTCGGAGACTCTGGGTAGAATCCTGCCTTGCTTCTTCGTAGCTTCTGAGGGTGACTGGCAGTCCTTGACTTTCCTTGTCTTACAGCTGCATCACCCCAGTCTTGGCTCTCTGGTCACCTGTTGTTCTCCCTGTATGTCTCTGTTTCCAGATTTTCTTCCTCTTGTAAGGATACAAGTCCTAATGGATTAAGGACCAACATATAAAAAGCCAGTATGACCTCGTTTTAGCTATTTATGTCTCCAACTACCCTATTTCCAAATAAGGTCCTATTCTGAGCTATGGGAGGATAAGGACTTCAGTATATCTTATGGGGGGATGCAGTTCAACACATAACAAACCCTGTCATGGATTTAATGTGTTCGGTTTCTTCTAAGTTTCACTGGGGGGAGGATACAAATAAGAGTTTGTTCCTGTGTGTCGTCTGACAACGGCAATAACAATAGTTAACACTTAGTGCCTAGTACTTGTCACGCACTAAATGTTAGCTCATTTCATTCTTACACCAACTCTATTAAAGGTTTGACGTGTAAGAAACGTACGGCACAGAAAGTGAGTTGCCCACTGTCACTCAGTTAGTGGTGGAACCACAGCCCAGGGCACAAACCCACACTGGCTGATCCCAGAGCCCATATATCTAATACTACCCTCCTCTGCACAGAAAGTAAGAGCAGTTCTATCTGTGCTAATCAGTCGGGTGTCATGTGGCTGCTGAAGCACATGAAATAGAAGAATCAGAGATTCCAAGGAGGTCATGTTGTCTGGCTATTCTTACTATTATGTAGGCTTGAATCAAAGTTATGTAAGTGTGAAACACCAGATTTATAAGACTTAGTATTTAAGAAAAAAGTTAAAGAATCTCATTAATGATTTTTATATTTGATTACATGTTGAAATAATATTTGGCATGTATCAGGGTACATAAAATATTAAAATTAATTTTACCTTTTTATTAAATCTTTTAAAGGTACTAGAAAATTTTAAATTACTCTTTCTGCACATACTTTGCAATTACTTCTGTGGTATTCCTCTTGGACAGTGCTGAATTAGACAGCAAATCTTTCTAATTCGAGTAGGCAGCACAATGGAAAGAAGGAATTATTTGAGTCATTGGCTGACCACAGGTAAGTCAGTTCTTAAAGACTGTGCTTAGTTTCTCTATTTGTAAATGTGATAGAAAACCTAAACTTTCCTCACAAATATAATTTCATTAACAAATTGAGCAAAAGTAATTAAACATCGGGTCATTTTACCCGATGTTTACGCAAGACTAGATAATTATCCAGCAAAGCAGGAATAATATAAATAAATAGCTAATCTAGATTCAATGTGAGTCTGAAGTATTTACTTATTGTCTTTTAGCAAATTGATGTGCTAACTTTGAACTCCAGATACACAAAATATTTGTGTGGTGTGGAGGTTCGCTGTCATTTCCGGCTGTACGGATGTATTTTAACAATGACCATTTCCTTTAGTGTAGGTCTATGAGCTGGCAAGGGCAGGTGGTGTTCTCTCCCTTTTACAGATTTAAAAACGGACTCAGAGAGGTTAAGATGCATATCTGGCATTCTTGGCTTTAAGGTCAATATTTTTCTCATTATACTTCCCAGGTAATGAAAATTATACTTAATTTTTAGATGTGGCAGTGTTTAGCTGTGATTCCCCTCAGGGGTGGAAGAGGGAAGTAGGTAAACAAGAAGAGGTTAAAACCTCTGTGCTTTTCTTTGATGTGATGTATGAATGTGTGTAGCCAATTTTGACGTACACCAGAATTTTGGAGCCTTGAGTCTGCAGTTTGCAGAGATTATGAAGGCACCTTCATGTGAGTAAGTTCACAAAATATAGCTACTTAAAGAAAATAAGAGGTTCAGACATTGTAAGAAATCCATGTTTTGGGACCACTTATTATTATTTTTTTAAGTTAGAAAAAGGCTATAGAAGCGTGTACAAAGTCAAAAGAAGAGATGGTGGTGCCCTTACAATCTTCCCCCCAATCCAGCTCCAAAAATAACCAGTTGATTATTAATTTTAACATGGAAGAAGTCAGCACTCACATTAATTTCATGGTTCTAAATTTTTCATAAATTGGCATAGTGTTCAATATGAACCTTTATATTGAATAGAAAATATCCTTTAAAAATACTGTATGTATACAATTTGTTGTTTGTCCTTTATAGCCATATATTGGCTGAATGTATATATCTCATATATATTAAGGATGGCAATTCTACTAAAATTATGTGTGATTTCCAAAAGAATTTTTTTTTTTGCAAAGACTAAAGAAAAAGTGATTTAGAACAGTGATCTTCTTCAGAAATATTGTTAGAACAATTCAATTTTTTTCAGTATCACAACTTCATTGTGCGCTGAGCATGGCTTATATGGTTTAGAAAGATTATCTATGTCGTCTTGTGCATATGGGAGAGTGTCCATAAAATTATAGTGGCTATTGGTTTTGTTGAGATTTGTTTTGGAAGGCAGAGAAATCGCGTTACTTTAAAATATTAATGATCCATGGAAAAGACACAATTAGGTCAGGATCATGGTTAGAGTATAATTTCTTTACCATCATTAGTTCTTTCACCTCAAGTCATTTGAAGTGTTAACGTAGACATGTTTATCCCACACTTAAATTACACAAAAATTATATTTCTTCTTCATAAAAGTCACTTTCCTTATACTAAGGGGAATTATCTATGAGTGAATTAGGTTCGACCCTTAGGGGAATCCCACAGTATAGTGAGTCATAAGATTTTCTCTGCTGGAGAGTGAGTCAGGAGAGTATTTGAGTCGAGTCAAATGGGGAAACCACTGGTATCTTAGTATCATAATTAAGGAGATTCTGGAAATTTGTCGACAAATTCTCTAGTTCTGACTGTGTTATCTGAGAGCAAGAGGACAGTATTTGCAAGTCAAACGGTAGAAGAATCTATTGTCAGACAATTAAAACATCTTCCCTGAGACCTACCGAGCTAACCTTTGTGTGGTCTTGTTCTCAGATGGAAATGGTTCCTAGAGACAGTTGACAGCATGAATTTTGAGACGACACTAAATGTGTGTGGGAACTTGCAAAAACAAATCAAAAAAAAGATTTAGGATCAGGGTTTTCTTTGCCACTTTTTTACCATGATGGGGTGGGAGTGGGAGCTAGGGCCAGGGGTTGGGGGGAGGCTCCAGAGGGAAAGGTGACGTTAGAGATGCTGGTAGAAGTTAGTCCTGGTCAAGCCTGGGGTGAACAATGACACAGTGTTGTTGTGGGCTGCCTCCACGACTTAGATATTCTTCCCATGTCAGTATAATCACTACTGGGAGGTAGCTCGATTAAGGATTACCATATCATTAATAGTATCCATGACTTTTGTTCAAAGCCTACTTGTGCTATGTTGCCTTGTGGATGAAGCGCCGTAATCCTCTGAGCCGCAGCTGTAGAGAGGGAGGCTCCTTAGAGCCGCCCACACTGACTTCCCTGTCCTCTCGGATCAGTTCTAAAAAACAGACAGAAACAACAGTCAACTCAAAGCCTGAAAAAAGAAACATCCATTCTACATTTCCACATTCATCCCCAAGCTTCAATCCCTGCCAGTGTCTCCCATTCATCTCTTCTCTAACATCCAGATCACCACTCGGATGGTGGCCAGATTAAAGGGGAACAATGCAGTTTTAAATGTAAAGTTTGCATCTAATTTTTTTCTTTGCATGAGAAAAAGCACATTGATTCTATGTGTCTGTCTAATGCTCAGGCTGTAGTCTGTCAGGTCTTTCTTATGTTCTTTGGCAACATGAGGCATGCTTGTGTCTCTCAACTGTCCAGGGTTGCAGTTTATCTGGTGAAGACACTTAACTTTGAAATTTGTATTTGAGTAGGAAATTATATACACAGTCAATAAACAATGGAGTTTAACTTCATTAATATTATTGCTGCTAAGAAACGTCTGCATCCAGTGGAACTGAGCACTGAGAGAAATCCAAAAGCAGAAGCTTGAAACCTCAGTAAATGCACCGAGATATTAAGGATTGGGCAGAAGAAAATAATCGAGTGAATCCCATTTGGGGAAAGTGCAGGTGGTAGAAGACAAGGAAGAGTGGATACAGCCTTCAGGGCACATTTCATTTCATTTCATTTCATAAAGATCACCCCCTCAGTAAAGGACAAGGAGAAAACATACCCTTATTTATTTGGCAGAGGAAAATGTAAAAAGTAAAATGAAGCCTACAGTTACGGTTCTTGTTTTATACTTTAATAATCACACTTTTATTGCAAATTAAATGAAGTTCTGCCTTGATTTACTCAGAAACCATTATTCTGAAGGTTTTAGTCTTACATTTTTATCTCATTGCTTCATTTAAAAAACACTGTAACATTATTTTTATAAAAACATAAAAATTCATTTAATTATCCTAAGTTTTTCAGAGGAATCTATAAAAATATTCAGACTATTGCCTTTAAATCAAAATGTCCTTAATTCTCATTTCCAAAAGAATTCTTTTCTCTAAAGTACATGGCAAAATTTACTTTTTTATACCTTGCTTAACAATACAACCCTCTTTCCCCATCTGTCCCTTTTTCTCTGGTGTTGACATCCAAACTGTGCTATAATTCTAATGTTATCAACAGCTCTCCTCTTTAAGAGTCATTTATTGGAATGGAAATTATATAAGCCTTCCTGCCTGAAACACAGTTAAGTGTAGGAACTTTTACCTCTTGGACAGATGGAAAAATAAAGGAACAGTTCAGGTACTTCCTTAGGCCAAGAGTATCCATTCAACAAAATCATTCATATTTGTCAGGAAAGGTTTGGCTGCGCTCATCAGAGACTTGAATTTAGATCTCTATGTTATTAACACATATTCTCAGGGGATATTGTTTATGTATAATGCTGCTTAATCTCGTATGCAGTGTTTGAGGAACAGGAAGCCTGGGAGTACTTTCCATAGTACTTTCTAACTATGGAAAACAATCCAGTTCTGATCTTTGTTCACGGTGCTCCCCAGTTCTAGTAGAAGAATTGGTAGTTGCAAAAAGGCACGGACCACCACGTCCACCCCCATTCTGGAATTTGTCTTTGTTGAACAGCAGGAATTCAAGTAGACATTCCGAAACTTAGAGTTCTTTTTAAAAGGCACATTATTGGGCGCCTGGGTGGCTCAGTTGGTTAAGCAACTGCCTTCGGCTCAGGTCATGATCCTGGAGTCCTGGGATCAAGTCCCACATCGGGCTCCCGGCTCGGCGGGGAGCCTGCTTCTCCCTCTGACCCTATCCCCTCTCATGCTGTTTCTCTCTCTCTCTCTCAAATAAATAAATAAATAAAATCTTTAAAAAAAATAAATAAAAGGCACATTATTCCTAACATGGATTTAAAATAATAATAAAAGTAATTTTTTAAAAATGATTTAAGATGTTAGGAAAGGATTTGTAGAAGGTTAAGAATTAGCCAAGAGAAGAAAGAGTGAATGGTGTTCCAAGCAGAGAAATTAACATAGGCAAATGTTAGTGTATGAAAATGTGGTACCCACTTCTGTGACTGTAAATCACATGTCAGTGGTTCACTCATTAAATGTTATAAAGAGGTTAGCCGATTAGGCAGAATTTTGGTGGTAATAGGGGAATTTTGTAAACTTGGCATATTGTTAAGATAGGACATTTTGGTGCGCTACCACAGAGCTGATGCTCAGCATTACGGGGTAATACTTCCTCCTCGTTCCTGATGTTTCTTTCCGTGCGGAGGGAGCTCCACTGACAACATTCTCAGCTTTTCTCTGCCCTCCTTATTTTCTACTCCCCAGAAGTAGAAGAATGACTTTTCAGATTTGGTGTGGGAAGAGCCACTGTCCACGGGGTGCGTGCATATTGGACTGTTCCGTGCCAGGAGTTTTATGGGAATCTCCTCTTCCAGGGGGAAGCTGCAGTTATAGCACTATGATTAGGTGGTAAGTTTGGGGTACAGTGCTAGAAAGATCATCGTTGCCATTATCCAAGGGTTCTGTCAATAATAAAACTGATCCATATGACACTCTCATCTCTCAGTTAGTTCGAGGCTCAGGTGCTACAAGGAGAGGTGTTATTTATTGACCC
Organism: Halichoerus grypus; assembly: GCF_964656455.1. NCBI lineage: Eukaryota > Metazoa > Chordata > Mammalia > Carnivora > Phocidae > Halichoerus > Halichoerus grypus. The sequence goes on from NC_135714.1 coordinate 192,637,224, forward strand.
CCCTTCCCCTTAAGCAACAATATCTATGGCTTAGGTACTCTGTGTTAGTGGTTCTCAAACTGTGGTCTGAGGACCTGTGGGAGTCCTTGAGACCCTTTCAGAGACTGGGGTGGGGTGGGGTGGGGTGGGGTGGGGAGGTCAAACTGTTTTCCTAATAATCCTAAGATGTTCTTTGCGGTTTTCACTCTCATTCTGACAAGTGTAGAGTGGAGTTGCCAGAGGCTTACATGATGTGTGTGATAAATATAAATATATATTTAAAATATTTATTAAATACTAAAATATTTTTGTATTTTATATTTTAAATTAATATTAAAATATTAAATATATATATAATCTCAGATTTAAACTCTTTCGGACCCTCACTGATTTTAAGAGTGTAGAGGGGCTCTTGGAATGAAAGTTTAAAAATTGCTGTTCTAAACCATAATGAGAAGAGAAATGCTCTTGCCTAAAGCTAGAAGCTTCTAGGTGGCTCTGTTATAGAAATGTGTGAGAGATCCCTGAAGATAGCTTGCTTCATTCAAATAGGAAAAAAATAAGGATTGGGAGCTCTGTGATTTTAGACATTTCCATTTACCCGACTCAAGAATGGAATTTCCGGATGAATTCGTACGCCAGTATTCATTGAGGGTCTTCTCTGTGCTGGGCACTGTTTCCCAGGCAGTAGGGGGTCACATATGAGCAACTCTATTACTGCCTTCTAGAAGCTCACAGTCAAGTAGGGGAAACAAACCAATGAAGAGACCATGGCAATAGGGAGTGGCAGATGTACATGAAGGGCCACAGAAACACAGAGGGATACCTAATCCAGGCAGCGAGGAGAGGGGTGAGCACTTTAAACTGGGTCTTGAAGACACAAGAGAATTAGCCAGAAGAAGAAAAGGTGATGGTGTTCCAAGCAGAGACATTAAAATATGCAAAGACCTAAAGCAATGTTTTTCAGACGTTTGAATTGGACCCATTAGCGGGTCATGAAAACAATTTAATGTGTCATGACCAGGATAAAAAAACAAAACAAAAAAAACAGAAAATATCAGAGTACACCTCACACAGTATGGATAAGCACTCTTTCATGAACCCCCCTCCCATTTGTGTGTGTGTGTGTGTGTGTGTGTGTGTGTTTGATGGGGCCGGGGGAGTGGGGTGGGTGGGGGGACACTGCACTGGGTTACAGTGTAAAATGCATTGCTTACTGTTGGTTGAAATAAGTTTTTGAAACCATTGGTCTGGAGGCATAAGAGGAAGCATTATAGATTTACAGAATTATACGCAGTAATTCCGTATGGCTGGAATACGGGTGGCGTATAGGTGGTGCTGCTGAAGAGCTAAGGAGGAAGCAGGTCATGGAGAGCCTTAATGACTCACTGAGTAGCTTGGATTTTCTCCCAAAGGTAATTAAGTACCATTAAAGGATTGTAGGAAGAGGAGTAACCTGATCAAGATGCATTGGTTGAATAAAAATCATTCTAGCAGCTATGAAAAAGATGGATTGGGGCAGTGGTGGTAAGATCTGATGCAAGGAGACCTCTTACAAGCTGTTGTAAAAATCCAGGGGGCTGAACTGGAGCAGTAGGAATGGAGATGGTTATAGTAGTTCTGAATTTATTCGAGCTCTTTTTAACAAGAATTAGGTGATTATTCCTCATAGAGCATTCTGTCTAGTTTCATAAATACATGATACACCAGAATATAAGCTACACGAAGGCAGGAATTTTTGTGTTTATTTTATTTTATTTTCTAAAGATTTTATTTATTTATTTGACAGAGAGAGACACAGAGAGAGAGGGAACACAAGCAGGGGGAGTGGGAGAGGGAGAAGCAGGCTTCCCACCGAGCAGGGAGCCCGATGCGGGGCTCGATCCCAGGACCCTGGGACCATGACCTGAGGCGAAGGCAGACGCTTAACCAACTGAGCCACCCAGGTGCCCCTTTTGTGTCTTTTTTAAACCTCAACATCCTCAGAAATGAGAACAATACTTACATACACCAGATGCTCAATAAATCTTTGTTAAATGAATGACGAATGAATTCTCTTATCCTCGGAGGATATTAATTATAGGAGGTGGTTTTAGATTTTCTGCTGCCTACGTTGTCTCTATGGTCTTCCTTCTTTTCCTTTTTTTGCCATTTTATTTTATTTCAATTTATTTTATTTTATTTTTTATTATCTCTGTCTTTCATGTTAGAGACTTTCCTAAATGTTTAGTGATCTTTTTTTGTTTTTGTTTTTGTTTTTTAAGTAGGCTCCACACCCAGCGTGGAGCCCAGCATGGGGCTTGAACTCGCAACCCTGAGATCAAGACCTGAGCTGAGATCAAAAGACACCTAACCAACTGAGCCACCCAGGCACCCCTTTAGTGATCTTTCTATGTTCATTTATATTCAAGTCAATAGAATGCTCACTGGGTGTTGGTGGAAAGATAGTGATTGTTGAAGTTTTCCAGTCATTTCATTTAGTGACTTCCAAATGTCCATTTCGATGTCTTTTCTCTTGTGTCACTTCCTTGATAGAGAATATTCTCATCTTCTGCCTTGGGAATAAGACCCTGGCAACCAGTATTCTGGGGGCCAAATGGGATAAAGTATTCAGGGGTTAAACTATTGAATGTGTAGACTTCCACTTCTTGGGTTCAGTGTGACACTTGACCCTGGGCTTCATTTCCCTGAAGTCTCTGAACTAGAACCTTGCTGGGTCAGTTTCTCTAAAGATCAATTTTCTCTTCTGTTGGCGGGGAGAGGGAGGAGTTGTTGCCTTGTTGCATGGGGTCTAATGGCTCTTTAGTCAAACTTTCTACCTTTTTTCTTTTTCCGGGGCCTCTCCTTATCCTCGCCTTCGTAGGTCCCTCATGCCTCCAGATTCTGAGCCTGTCTCCGGCTGTGTGCTAGGAATCCATTTCCTTCTTGTCTGCATGCCCCTCTTCATGGACTGAGGCTTCAGCTCTGCTTTGCAGTTACCATTCATCCGTGTGCTTTTTGGCATCAAAATTTTGTTGACATCTCTTATATCATGTTGTCTTTACTGTTGTGCTTTGTCCTTGTGAGTTTATAGCATTTTTATTCCTTTACTGTCATTTTAGAAGGGTTTTAGGAAACAGTGGAAGTAAACTCATGTATTTAATCTTTATGTTTAAACAGAACTCTCAGTTTAGAGAATAGCTTTATTGATTGAGATTAGCTACTAGTCCCACTTTCTCCTTCATTTTCTCAGATTTAATCACATTTGTTCAATGAAATTATCTAGGAAAAGCATTTTAGAAAATTGGTCATGTGCTTTCATTTTAGCAATACAGTTTTCCTTTTCAGTGTAAGGAACGATGCCACAATCTAGGGATGTTTCTTCCAGAACATGTTACATCGCCTGAACATTGACACTCATTAATGAATTTAACCAGTCAGTGAGTAGTTCATCTTCATCCCTTTAGCAGTTCTGACGTGGAAAAGCCTGGTAAAAATCTGTCTGATGCAACTGGAAAGTTTTGATATATTACTATACACAGAAAAAAAATTATTGGAATGAATGATCACAATAAAATTAAGAAAATGTTATTGAGGCAGTCATCAAAGTGCTTAAAAAAATAAAGTGCCTAAATAAATAAATGCATGTCATGAATGCATCCTGTCACTCGTTTGTGACAGAAGAACAGGGAAAAATAAGTGCTGGAGATTTAGTGACTATGTGCTCGGATTCCACATCAGAGTTCCGGGTAATTATGATGGAGTGTTCTGGTCTAATTCCTTATATTACCTACCTACTACTGAATATTTTCCATATAGTTGATGATAAACTATTGTTTTATTTTCTAAGTGATAATTCATGGCCACACCTTTTCCAAATGTTATATGGTGCCTGCTAAGGTCCTTCTGGTCTAATATTTATGTGAGCAGTCAAGGTACTGACTCTTGCCAGGGTTTATGTATGTATGTGTGTGTGTATTTAGAATTCCCAGAGAATTGGATTAATTATGATTATTAGGTTTGTGTCTTTCAATGTGTGATTTTATTTTTATTTTTTAACTCTGGTAACTTGAGGTGTCATTTACATACAATAAAATTCACCCCTTTTAGGTACACAGTTCAGTGGATTCTGATAAATGGATGCCACCATCACAATTAAGACCCACCACATTGCCTGCACGCTTTATTTTCGCTCCCCTCCCTGAGCCCAAGGCTACCACTGATCTGTTCTCTTTTCCCATAATTTACCGACTCCAGAATTGGTCTGTATGATTTTAGCAATAAGAATATCTTAGTGTACAGATTAATATGGAATGATTAATTAAAGGGGGAGCAGTCGCAGGCTGTTTGGTGGGAGTCGCTTCTAACTATGCAACTTTTGTTAACGTCTGCCCGGTTAGCTCTTACTGATGAACTGAAGGGACTTCAGAGAGATTTAAAATTCCCACAACTTAAAATATGTCCTTTTTTTTTTTTTTAAAGGTTTTATTTGTTTATTAGAGCACGAGCAGGGGGAGGGGTAGAGGGACAAGCAGACTCCTTGACACGGGACTTGATCCCAGAACACCGAGATCATGACCTGAGCCAAAGTGCTCAGGTGCCACACAATATGTTTTGTGAGAGGACTTTAGGTTCTCCAAACATCAAAGTAAATAGAGCTCTCCTTTGACTTGTCAGCCACATTTTCTTTTTTTTTTTTTTTAAAGATTTTATTTATTTGACAGAGAGAGACACAGTGAGAGAGAGAACACAAACAGGGGGAGTGGGAGAGGGAGAAGCAGGGAGCCTGATGCGGGGCTCGATCCCAGGACCCTGGGATCATGACCTGAGCCGAAGGCAGACACCCAACGACTGAGCCACCCAGGCGCCCCTCAGCCACATTTTCTAATTTCCAGACCCCTGAAGGTTGCTTCAGCTTGGGCAGGTTTGGTGTGCTGACCAGACTGATCACATCCTGAATTTTAAACTCTAGAGAAGATATCTAAACAACCCCAAAACAGAAGGATTTTGTGAGTGCTTTCTTTCCCACATGCAAATGCACCCCACTGGATAAGCTTGGAATGTGTTTCTCTCAGCCAGAGCAGGTATCTAAGGGTATGTATGTCAAGTATACCTATTAAAAGTATTAGGAAAGGGGCGCCTGGGTGGCTCAGTCGGTTAAGCATCTGCCTTCAGCTCAGGTCATGATCCCGGGGTCCTGGGATCGAGCCCCACGTCAGGCTCCCTACTCAGTGGGGAGCCTGCTTCTCCCTCTCTCTCTTCCCCTCATCCCCTGCTCATTCTCTCTCTCTCAAATAAATAAAATCTTTAAAAAATATTTAAAAAATAAAAGTATTAGGAAAGGACAAGTAGTTACATGCCAAGTCCCTTTTGATTTTGATAGTACCATGTATTTTTAGTTTTAACATACTACTGTGTAACTTTAATAGTCTAAAATAACTAGTAACTTGAAATGTTAAAAGAAAGTTCATTTGTCACAGTATCCAAATCATTTACACTTAACTACATTGGGATGTGGGTTGGTTTATTCCCAGAAAATTTTCCTGTCAGCAAATTAGAAAACAATGCAATTTACTCATTTACTTCTTTATGTTTTTGTTTTGTGCTACTTCCAGGAGAAAATTCATGTTCGTAGGAAGCTAGCCCTTAAAAGAAGCTTAGAGGTCATACTGTCCATCTTATTTCTGGTACAGGGAAGGAATCTGAGACTCAAAAAGATGACTTCCTGAGGCCTCTGGAAGAAAGATTAATTTCAGAAATTAATTTTTATGTGTGTCTAAGTACTTTTCTTAGTCATTTAATATTTCTAAGCCTAAATTAGTAACACGTACATCTGTACCAGGGCTGGAACTACCAACGTACATTTATTCCACCGTCATTAAAACCTCTATCTCTTAACAGTTCTTCACTGAGGACGTGGGCATGCACATTATCTCACCACTGTTGTGGGTATAAAAATCATGAAATTTGGTCTCATCTGAAATACTCATTAAACATTTATCTGCACAAAGCACAAAGATAGCCACCATATTATGTTCATTAAAGAACGCTTGAGAGTGCCAAGTACAGTGGGACTCCACACCTGGCCACGCTAAGTCTGAATGTACGTGATTTATGTGCCTAATAAATGCACATAGAAGACCACTAGATAATATATTCACCTTCTATCCGGTCAACAAGTACTGTATTCTTAAGAATTTTAAGAGGGGCGCCTGGGTGGCTCGGTTGGTTAAGCGTCTGCCTTCAGCTCAGGTCATGATCCCAGGGTCCTGGGATCGAGTCCCACGTCAGGTTCCCTGCTCAGCAGGGAGTCTGCTTCTCTCTCTCTCTCTCTCTCCCCCTCTACCCTTCCACCCCTGCTTGTTCTCTCTCTCAAATAAATAAATAAAATCTTAAAGAAAAAAAAGAATTTTAAGAAACTGCAAATAGTTGGAGACTTCTGTGTTTTGAGGGAATGTTCTGATTAGATCAGCATTTTAGGGACTCCTGGTGGTGGACTTTGCTTTCACCTTATGATAATTCTCCAATCTTTGGAAAAGATAAACCAGATTTAGGAAATGAAAATGTGATATGTGTGAGTGTTTACCATTTGCTGCCTCACCGGGCAGCCATCATTATCGTTCTATAAATCCTATTATTGAGATGACTTCCAGTATAGCAGCTGTGGTCGTTGTAACCATGGCTACTGAGTATCACTGTATGCCCTCTGCTGAGGCCTCCCGAACACACTGCTGGCAGCATTCGGACTTGACTTCTTGCTCTCCTCTCTCTCATTCCTTACAGAAATAATCCCAGTGGATTCTTTTTCTGTTAGACAGTGTGTCAGTTAGGAGGAGGTTCTGTGTGAGTAAAAGAAATGGGGCTCCTGTCTGTTAAACAAAATAGAGGTATTTTCCCATCCCCTAAAAGAAGAATGGAGGCAGACAGCCCAGAACGGATATTATCTGTTAGCTTCAGGGTATTATCAGGGACCCAGGCTGCCCTACCATCCTAAAGCTTGTTGTTCATCCTTTAAAGGTCACCTCCTCATCCTAATGACTGTTGAAGTTCTGCCCTTCAGGCTCCAGTGGCAGGCCTGAAGAAGGGGACAAGGCAGAAGGCCAAAAGGGGGTTTCTTTCAGCTGAGTCTGTTCACTTTAAGCACCATTTCCAGAAATCTCACACAATACTTCTGCTTATAACATGTGGCCCAGAATTTAGGCATATGGATAAATCCAGCTGCAAGGGTGGCTGGGAAATGTAGTCTTTTATTTTGAGTAGCAATGTGCCCAGCTAGGAAGGGAGAGGGGGGAAGGGAGGGCAGCTGGGTGTTATGGCAGATAACTAAGTTTCTGCCACAGATAATTTTGGTGGAATATTCTGTCTATATCCATGAAGCCTTAACTGCTCATAAGTAATGGCCACTGTTTTACAGAAATAATAACTGTGGATACATGGTTGGCACAATTAGCTTAGTATAAAGCAGTTTTAGATGTCCTCAGAGAAGCTCAGGGATTGTTTTTGGGCCAGAGGAGTACATTCACAGTAACTATTTGCTCTTTACTAGAATGCTTTCAGTTACAGGAATTCAACTGAAACAAAGTTTAAAACAAAATCACAAAAACTTATTCACCCCATATAGAATTTAACAGATTCTTGGGGAATATGACAGACTGAAGAAAAACTGCGAGACATCCAAAACACAGTAAAAGGCTGTAAAAATAATTAATGGTTTCTTATGAAAGAATCATTTACAGTATGGTTGCTTACTATACCCCCTAAATAAGCTTTTGTGAATTTTTAGGGAGGCTGAGGAAACTTAATATTCTATTTCCTGCCCCTTTCTTTGCATAGATTCCTTAATCATAAATCCTTCAAGATAACTTCCCTTGATATTTTGTACTACCATTTACCATTTGTGTGATTTTTAAAAACCGGTATATTGGGGTATAATTTACATCCCATAAGATTTACCCACTGTAAGTATACAACTCAATGATCCATGTAAATTTATAGTGTTGTGGAACCATCACCATTAGCCAGTTTTAGAACATTTCCATCTGCTTTCTGTCTCTATACATTTGTTTTTTTCTAGACATCTTTTAGAAATGGAATCATGCAATATGTATTTTGTGTCTAGCTTCTCTCAGTTAGCATAATGTCATCAAGGTTTATCCATGTTGTAGCATGTGTCGGGAATTCGTTCCTTCCAGTTGCCAGAGAGTATTCCATTGTATGGATATACCACATTTTGTTTACCCATTCATTGTTGATGGACATTTAGAATGTTTCTAGTTTTTGACTTTATGAATATTCGTGCCATGAACCTCTGTGTACATACGTACGTATCTTTGTGTGGACACGTGTTTTCTCTGATAGATTCCTAGGAGTGGGATGGCTGGATTGTCTTATAAGTTTATGTGTAACTTTTTAAGAAACTGACAAACTATATTCCAAAGTGGTTGTACTATTTTATATTCCCACTAACATGAGGGTTTCAGTTTCTCCATTCCCTCAGAAGCACTTGTTATTGCCTGCCTTTTTAATTATAACTGTCCTGCTGGGTGTCTAGTGGTATCTCCTTGTGGTTTTAATTTGCATTTCCTTAGTGACTAATGATTTTGGCCATTCTTTTCATGTGCTTCTTAGACATAAGTATATCTTCTTTGGAAATCTTCTGCCCATTTAAAAAATTTGGTCAGTTTTCAAGCACTCTATATATTAGTCATTGTAAATGCTCTCTATATATTCTTTTTTTTTTTTTTGCCCTCTGCCCCCAGTGCTTTCTATATATTCTGATGCAAGCCTTCTATCAGATATATGATTTGTACATAATTTGTCCTAGCCTGTGACTTGTGTTTTTATTTTTTTAATGGTATCTTTTAAAGTGCAGAAGTTCTAAATTTTGATGTAGTCCAACTTAGTAGTTTTTCTTCTATGGTTTATGCTTTTGGTGTTGAGTCATGGGACTTTGAGCAAGCCTCCGTTCTTTTGTCTATAAAATTGGAGTAATAATTCTTACGTCAAAGGCAACTCTAATTTAAATCTGATTTCTCTGTATCTGTTTGGGAAAGAGGGACGTATAAGCAGAGACTGCAAGTCCCAAGAAATTCTGTTCTTGACACTTGTTTTTGTTCTGGCTTTCTGGGAGGGGTGGACTTGGTATGTGTAAAAGCTATTGAATATATCTGTTAAGCAATTTTTAAAAAAGATTTTATTTATTTTGAGAGAGGGAGAGAGAGAGCATGAACGGGGGGAGGGGTAGACAGAGGGAGAAGCAGACTCCCTGCTGAGCAGGGACCCCCCCCCCCGATGTGGGGCACGATCTGACCCGAGCCGAAGGCAGATGCTCAACCCGACTGAGCCACTCGGGTGCCCCTCTGCTAAGCAATTTTGCTTTCATTTTCTGATCCAAGAGATCAGCTTCACAGATGGAAGGGAATAAGCAGGATAGGGGAACCAAAATATGTAGGGTTAAAAAAATGGATGAAGTTTCCTGGGAAGGGGGAGGAGTAGAAGGGAGGGATTATAAAGAGGCCTGAGGAAACTTTTGAAATAACAGATATGGCAATAATCTTGAGCATGGTGATGGTTTCACAAGTGTATACATATGTCAAAACTTAGATATACGCTTTAAATATGTACTATTTATTGTATATCAATTATATCAATGACGCTTGGTTAAAAAAGCCACTAGGATGGCTGTTATAAAAAAACCAGAAAATGACAAGTGTTGGCAAGGATGGGGCAATGGTGCATTGCTGATGGGAATGTAAACAGGCATAGCCACTTTAAAAAAGTTCGGAGGTTCCTCAAAAAGTTAAACGTGGAATCACCATGTGATCCAGCGGTTCTACTCCTAGGTATATATCCCAGGAATTGGAAGCAGGCACTCAAACAGATGTATATACACCAGTGTTCACAGCAGCATTATTCACAAAAGCCAGAAGGTGGACACAGCCCAGGTGTCCATCAACAGATGAATGGATACACAGAATGTGGTCTGTCCCTACAGTGGAATCTCATTCAGCCTGGCAAGGGAATGAAGTTCTGGCACGTACTACAGCATGGACGAATCCAAAAGACGTTATGCTCCGTGAAATAAACTACACACAAAAGGACAAATTGTGTGTGATTCTGCTTACATGAGTTACCTAGAATAGGTGAATCATAGAGATAGAAAATAGAATAGAGGTTACTAAGGACAGGGGGAGAAAGGGATGGGGAGTTAATGTTTAATGGGTACAGATTTGGGTGATGTAAAAGTTCTGGAAATGGATTGTGGTGATGGTTGCACAATAGCCACGTGGTTGCACAATAGCCATAATGACACTGAACCATATACTTAAAAATGGTTAAAATGTTAAATTTCATATTATGAATGTTTTACCAATATAAAAACTGCAGAAAAAGGGAATGGGTGAAGTGATATATAAGTTTAAGTGGTAATAATAAAAAATGTATGACAAGAAGTTGACACATCAGCCCCAGGGGTAAGGTCAGAAGTAGACAGATTCTGCTTCCTTCCTGGTTCTCTGATCTTAGCACTCACACCTATCAATTATTATGAATTTATTCTCCTATTTCTTCACTCCCTTGTTTTCAGGTGCTTAGATGGGGCATGGAGAGATAAAGATGGAAAATAAATTGAATGCCTTTAGCCTGGGGAAGAGAAGATTTGGGGGAGGGCACGCCAGCTGTGTTTATTACAGGGCTGTAGGGGGAGGAAGGAGAAGGCTTATTCTGTGTGTTCCAGAAGATAGAAATAGGATTTCAGGGGAAGCAGATCTTTCCTGCCTCTGGAAAAGGAATAACATTTTTAATAAATAGGGCAGTCTAAAAATGAAGGAGACTCCTTCGAATGCTGGAAATGGGCAAATAGAAGCTAGGGATTTTGTGGAGGGGAATGTTGCAGTAGATGGGACCTTGGGCCAGGGGTCTCTGTATTAGCATCCCAGCTGGAAGAAGGAGGAGCTTTCAGCTGGCATTTCGAAGAGTATTTCATGAAGGAACCATTTTCAGAGGTGTGTGCAAAATTGAGGGAGTCCGCAAAGGATGTTGAGGCACCCGAGAACCAGCACAGTGGGAAGGCCTTCCCATCGGGCTGGAAGTAGCCAAGGGAAGTGCTGTCGGAGGGTGCCCCGGGGAGCTGGGGAAGAGGAGTCGTCAACCGCTCCAAGGGGGACCACCCAGTAGGAGCTGACAGCCAGCTGACAGCATAGAGCCACTGGCAGGTCCCTGGCACCAAGGCGGAGAAGCAGCAGGGAGAGAACTTCCTCCCGCCTTCCATCCCCTGAGCTGTCTCTCTCTGGACAAACCCAGTCAGCACAAGGAGTGAAGTAAAGCAGCTTGTAGGGAGAGGGCAACTTCCTAGGGCACGGAGCAAGACAGAGAAGTGTCTCTGTGGTCTCTTTCTTCCATCTCAGAGACCTGCAAGCTTTGAGGCTATGATGCCCTTGATTTTCATAGCAGATAGCCCAATTCTGCTTCCCCCCCAAAAAAAAAAAATTGAAAAGAACAAAAGACCCAAAGATTGCACCTGATATTCTATGAATGACCTGTATGTCATATGAAATTAAAGAGGTGCTTGTGTTATCTGGCAATATCTATAGGGTCAGGGAAATGCCCTTGAAAGCTGAAAGGTGGCTGTTCAGTCAGCCAACATATTTATTGAGCACCTACTGAATGCTGGGCACTGTTCTAAGTGCTCTAGATCCATTGATGGGTAAAACAGAAATTCTTCTCCTGTTTCATAGTAGAAGTAGGAGGCAGACAATAAAGATGTAAGTAAATAATTCAAGGTGCTATCACACAATATCGTTGAATTGGCTAGATCATGAACTGTACCATTTCCTAGTGTGATCTTTGTTAAGTTACTTGACCTGTGACTCTGTTCCGTATCTATAAATGGGGATTAATGATTATGCTTGCCTAGTAGTGTTGTTATGAGGATATAACTCTTAGTATATGTAAAATGTTTAGATCAGTGCCTCACACATAGAAGTGCTACATATAAATGTGTGTTGTTATTATCAGGCACTATTAAGTACTAGATGACTAGAGAGGAGATAGAGCAAAAAATGCATAGAGAAGAGAATGGTGGTTCTCATGAGGGCAGCCAGGAGACAGGGAGCAGGAGGGCTGGTGAGCAGCATCACTGACATCAGAGAAGAGCCAGAGGCCCCGGAGAAAGGGCAGCAAACAGCCACCAGTGCCCTCCCAGAGTGCTGTCTGTTTTCAGGGACAAATTAAATGACACTGAAGAAAGCACACTGTTATGGCCTGTTTAATGATAAATACAAGGCAAAATTTTTAATGAAAATCAGTGATAACTTTTAGTCATGTAAAGAAAAAAAAAAAACAAACAACCAAAAAAGCAAAAGATGCTTAAAAGAGGCAGAAACATTGTATCTAAAAGCTCAGGCTCTGAAATCAGACTGGCGCAAGTTCCAGTCCAGCTCTGCCATTTACTATTGTCTGACCTGGGACAAGTTACTTAACCTTGTTGATGAATGGAAATAATGGAAAATAGGGGAAAAATGGAAATAATAATACCTACCTCATGGGTTATTTTGAGTCTGAAATGAAATCATCTATGGTAATTGCTTAGCACAATGCCTAGAACATTCTACAGCATCTAACCAGCACATGTTGCTGTTGCTTATTGCTGTTATAAAAAGAGAGAATGATGGGGCACCTGAGTGGCTCAGTCGGTTAAGCGTCTGCCTTCGGCTCAGGTCATGATCCCAGGGTCCTGGGATCGAGCCCTGCATTGGGCTCCCTGCTCTGTGGGAAGCCTGCTTCTCCCTCTCCCGCTTCCCCGCTTGTGTTCCCTCTCTCTCTGTGTCTCTCTGTCGAATGAATAAATAAAATCTTTAAAAAAAAAAAAATAAAATAAAAAGAGAGAATATCTATGTATGACTTGAAAAGAGTGAGCACAGTAAAATATTAAATATTGATTTTTTTTTCTTTTTTTTGCTTTAATTGCTCTGTATGACTTCAGGGTTTAAAAAGGACAATTTTTGAATTTCTTGGCCAATTCCAAATCATCCTAGGGAGCAGCATCCTGTGATGCCCTCACCAACCCAGAGCATCTGCTCATGTTCTGCATGAGCAGTTACCAACAAAAAGATCTCCAGGTACTTCAATGAAAAAGCAAAATATTGTAGTAAGTTCAGTACTCAATCTGTGTTTATTTCTGAATGATTATTTTGACATTTCAAGCTTACAAACAACGTTTGGCGAACTGGATATTGCTGAAGAGAATTAATTGGAAAAATTGGGACTTAAAAATTTTATGATTTTTTTTTTCAGCTAACTCTTTTCTGAGCACAGTCTACTCCCTGAGCAATCTTAACGGTGCTCGTTTTTAAAATGAGTCTATTTTGGTGATACATGATAATTTCTGCCCTGATAGTTTCTAAAAAATCAAACTTCACAGATAAAAAGAAAGTAAAAAAAAAAAGATGGAGATTCTTCTCTTCTCCCCTCCACAAAACATTTCATTATTGAAAGATTGCAACTCTTAACTCTTCAAAAGTTATTACTCAATTGTAAATCACTTACAGAGCATAAATTAATACATGAATGTCAGGGTTGTTTTTTTTACAGTTTTTAAATGGTTTTTCTTTTGAGAGAGAGTGCAAGTGGGGGAGTGGAGGGGCAGAGAGAGAAAGAGAGAGAGAATCTTAAGCAGGCTCCATGCCCAGCGTGGAGCCCAAAGTGGGGCTCAATCTCACGACCCTGAGATCCTGACCTGAGCTGAAATCAAGAGTTGGTCGCTTAACCTACTGAGCCACCCAGGTGCCTGTTTTTTTTTTTTTTTAAATGACATGTTCTGTCTTCTTCTAGGAATGAGAAACTGCTTTTTTTTGTAGTTAGTTGTTTTTATAAACTACCTTGGAATGGATCTTCACTTTTACTCTTTTATTGTTATTAAAATAAAAATCCAAAAAATAAAATAAAATAAAAATCCTCCTTAATTTGGGAAATGGGAAAGAAGGCTCATCTATTCATTATGGGGAAAAATTGTAATGTGCTGCTTCATTACTTCGGATACCTTACTATCCATATGACAAATGAAAACCTACCTAGAAATAAAGCTTTTAAAATTCCTGTTCAGAACAGGCATATATTAAATTGTGATGTGCCACAAACCAATTAGAACTTTAACATATGAAAATGAATTATGGGGGCCACCTGGGTGGCTCAGTCAGTTAAGCGTCTGCCTTTGGCTGGGGTCCTGGGATCGAGCCCCGCATCGGGCTCCCTGCTCAGCGGTGAGTCTGCTTCTCCCTCTCCCTCTGCCTGCCACTCTGCCTACTTGTGCTCTCTCTCTTTCTGTCAAATAAATACAATCTTAAAAAAAAAATGAATTATGATATTCGGAAGTTGAAAATATATCTAAGGAATTCATAGTTTTGTGAGGCTTTGAATTATAACTGTTATTGGTTTTAGGCTGACTATTGCTTTATTGTCCGGTAAGTCTAAGAAGCTTATGAGGGGAGAAATTATTTTGAAGTTTTTATTCTTGAGGCAGTTTGGCATTTAGCATTAAAATACCTGTAACTTGCAAAATAGTGGAGAATAAATTAACTTGCAATGTGGAAAAGTCCTCTGTAATGTTCCTTTTCTCCTTTAGAACTTAATAGTTTGTTGGGTACTAACCTGTTATATTTTAGGGACCAAGAACAACTGAATATGTAAAACAAAATCTGTATTTAAAGGTATTTCCGGGGCGCCTGGGTGGCTCAGTTGGTTAAGTGTCTGCCTTCGGCTCAGGTCATGATCCCAGGACCCTTGGGATGGAGCCCGTATAGGGCTCCCTGCTCAGTGGGGAGTCTGCTTCTCCCTCTGCCTCTCCCCCCCACCCTTGTGCTCCTATGCTTGCTAGCTCTCTCTCGAATAAATCTTTTAAAAAAAATAAATAAAGAGATTTCCTTTGGTTTTTCTTTTCTTTTTTTTTCTGCTTTTCTTCCAATCCCCCTCCCCCCTCTCCGCCCCCCCCCCCCCCCCCCGCCTCCTCTTTATAGCTCAAGAGAGGTTTCTAATTCACCTTGAGAGACAGCTATATATTCTGAAAGGCAGTGTTTCCCGAGTCAGATCATTTGGTTAGCATCCCTTGCTGACCTAGTACAAGGATTCTCCCTCAGGGATCTTTGGCTGTCATGTATCTCTTTCACAAAGTAAGCGGGCTTTTCTCCCTAAGGAGGACTCACTGGCATAAGGTCGCTGGCTTCAGTAGGTCCGGCTTCTTGTCTGAGTCCCCCACGCTGAGCTCCTGTATGCTCTTCCTCCAAAGGTCATGTCCACACAGTGTCCCCACTGTGCTGGGCCAGCAGGAACACAGGGTGACCATTTTTGTTCATCATTATTCGCCTAAACTTAGAGAAAGTAATGTCCCTATTGATTACACCCTCCGGTTCCCCTATAAACTGTCGCTATACCTACAGAGTAATTACTTGTTTTCGTTCTGGAGGCATGTGTAAGAGGTAAAGATGGATTCTCTGCTTTTCAGTTTGGGCAGGACATTACTGAATAATGAACACGGTACAAAGAATGGCTGATAGAATCTGCTTGTTTCTTCCAGTAGGCACACTGAGACTATTTCAAGCATGTACAAGATCAAGCATCCACTAGACCTTTTTTATTTTTTGTGACTTCTGTGGGTTTCCATAGAACTCCAGAAGTGCTGTGCCCTCTTTTAAAAATTAAATTAACTAAAAGGGAAAGAAAAAGAGCCTGCATTTTCTGGGGTTTCCCCACAGGCTTTTTATCTGTTTAAACTAACAGGGATTTTTCGCATATTGACATAAGCATTCATTTGCTAATTTCTCGGACATTAAACTGCATGGAGCCTTCCCCAGAATCTTGAATGGAGCTGAAATTCTTGGGTCCTCAGGGCTGCTCAAGTCCTGCATCATTCCCTGCACACATATGGTTTTTCCTCCTCTGTCTCCTTAGATAAAAGTCAGTGCTGATCGCCTTAAGGAAAGAATGAGTTAAATGGACCAATATTCTAGGCCTAGATCGAAAAACCCAGCCTTTTCAGAGGCCCCTTAGCACCTGCAGCAGCAAGATCATTTGCACATACATAAATAAATAAATTAACAATGAATACATAATTTAATCCAGACCACACAATGCCACCTTGCAGATTTGATCCTTTGCAGCTCCCAGTGAATCTGTCCATTTCTAATTCTTTTTGATAAAGTCCTCAGATACTTGCTGACCGTCAGGCTCATTTTCTTATTGTTTTCGCTTGATTAGTTCTGTATGACCCAAGGTTGCCCTTAAAATCCACATCTCTCGTGAAGACTCCGAAAGTCCTTCTTTGTAGCACCCCCCAAAAAAGGATGGACAGCGCCTGCCCTTTCCCCACACAAAAGCCTGGAAGATTTCTGTCACTAGCTTCCTTCACCCACGTGCAAAAGCCGCTCGTTAGGGGGTACCGTGTTTTCGTGGCTTCTCTACCCATGCACTTGGGTGTGTGTATGTCTGGTCTCCCAGGCTCCTTAGCCCCGCTAGGCGCCCCGTCAGAGAGAGCACCAGGCCTCGGCGCCCACCCACTCCGATGCCCAGGCTGTTTGTTACAGGGTCTTTAGGGAAACATGCTGGCCTTCACCGGGGAGGTGGGGATTGGGGGCGCTGCTTTTTCTCTTTTCTTTTTCTTTTTTTAAAATATTTTATTTATTTATTTTACAGAGAGAGACATAACAAGAGCAGGAACACAAGCAGGGGGAGCAAGAGAGGGAGAAGCAGGCTTCCCGCCTAGCAGGGAGCCCGATGTGGGGCTCAATCCCAGGACCCTGGGATCATGACCTGAGCGAAAGGCAGACGCTTAATGACTGAGCCACCCAGGTGCCCTTTCTTTTCTTTTTCAATGGCCAGAAGGTTGCAGCCAGTTCCTCATATTCAGGCTGCACATTCCGTTTAGGCTGTGGGCCCAGAGGCAGGAGTCCTGTCTAATTCACAAGTCTCTGAGCCCCACGTCTGGGCTGGGCCCTAACTGCCTGTAACTGAGGCCCCCTGGGCCTCACCTGGGGTCACCACTGCCCACTCACCAGTCATTCTCTCCCCTCCCGAGGGGGCAAATAATAGCCTTTAATTAATGATGACCAAATTTTGATTTATTGAAAAATTCAGACTCTTTAATTGTTCAGTATCCTTCAACATTTCTGAAAAAGCTTTCCATGATTTTTAAGTGTCAAGACCTGGGGATTTTCAAGATTTTCGTTGTAATTTTTTTTTAAAGATTTTATATTAAGTAGTCTCTATACCCAGCGTGGGGCTCGAACTCACAACCCTAAGATCAGGAGTCACATACTCTACCGACTGAACCAGCCAGGCACCCTTCTTTGTAATTTTTCTTCTCCTTTCTTCTGGACCATGGAATAAACCTTGCTGTGTTATGTGGGGTCTTACAGTTGTTACTTTTTAGTGACAGTGAGTCTCTTGAGTACTTAAGGAAGATATTAATGAAAATTGTACCACTGTATGAAAATTTGAAAATGTAGCCTCCACAGCTCATGTGGAAATCTGCACAAGTTTTATAATCTCCTTATATATTTCCTTTTATGTGGTACAGTTTTAAGAATGGATTTTGATATATTTGGGTACATTTCTCAATCTTCCAGAAGGGCAGATTACCTAGGCTGAACTGTTAGAGCCCTTCAAGAATTCAGTTCCATCATCTGAATCCTAAAAAGGTAAATAATCTTGGCTCCAGATGAAGTCAGGATACCTTTTCAGTGAAACCCCTGAGCTCAGAAAGCTCTGGAAGAGCACACTGGTGTGCGTAACGCACAGGAAGATGAACACTGACCACAGTGACATTTTGTGTGGTGACAGTTTTCCAGCTCAGATAAACCTTCAAAGCAGCGGGCACTGAAGTCATGAATTTATATCAGTCTGTGTCGTCTCTGAAACTGTTTTTAAAAAATTTCATCCTCTAAAAGATCCATATCTGGGGATGTTAACAGCGAAGAGAAAATATACCTTCAAAATGATTGCATCATGAGTTGGTGTTCAATGTTTATTGTTTTCCCACAGTTAATGCTGGGAACATTGGGGCAATCAGCATTGTATATTACTAAGGAGAAAGGGTTGTATCTTTTCTTTTCAGGGGAGGGATATCCAGTCATTTCGATGAGAAATCTCCAGTGGATGTTTCTGAGCTTTGTGAAGAGCAATTTACGATAAAACCAGGAGAGTTCTCATTCCCAGAAAGAAGACTGCAGTGGACAGATGCCTCCGGAACGGCAGAACTGCTACAAACACATCACACACTAAGCCATAACAGCAGCTGGAGTTCTTTCTTATTTGGAAAGTGATGCACATTTCTAATTTATGGAATAAGGTGGAGAGAGAGAGCACATGCACAGGGGGAGAAGCAGACTCCCCGCTGAGTGGAGAGCCTGATGCGGGGCTCAATGCAGGACTCGATCTCAGGACCCTGGGATCATGACCTGAGCCGAAGGCAGATGCTTGACAGACTCAGCCACCCAGGCACCTCCAGTCCAGCCTCTTTTATACTTCTTCAGTGTCATTCCCTCTTTACTCTGCTTCTTTGGAAATGGCCCCATGTGTTCTGGTTTCGTACTCCAGAATACAGATGTGGCACTTGGGTATGAGCCCCAATGAAAGCAGGTTGGACTGTTTTTACAACCTACTTTGGTTCTGCTGTTTATACTGATCAAACCTGGGGATAGGAAATTCTTCAAGTTCAGTCTTGCTCAATCAAGCTCTGTTTAGTGGTGAGGGTAGAATTTTTTGCTTGTTAGAAGTGTTTATTTGCCGTGTCTCATCATCTTTGTCTACTGCTCCCTCAGAATCCCTTGAAAATGGGTGGTCTGAAGCAGGGTTAGGATATTCTTATTTCTCATAGCATTCCTTAGTCAGATCCCAACACCTCAACATTTATCGTAGTCAGTGAACACCCATTCAGACAAAACTTACAGAAGGAACTCAACAGAAGGAATATCTCATTCACTCTTTGATGGATATCTCATTCACTCTTAAAGCAAACAATAAAATGTCCTTGGCCTTGTGAGGAGGAGTGAAAGGCAATGTCCTGATTGACCCATCCCTACTGTGGAACAAAGCGGGGGATGAGTGGGAAAGATCCTAAGCTCCTTCTAGAGGCCAGCTTCACCTCCATTCTCATCTGAACGTAGAGGTCCTCTTCTGGATCTCATTTCCCTAGTGACAAGGGAGTGGTACGCATGTCCATGGACCTGTCCTGCCTGACCAGTGGAGGAATCACTCTGATAGCCTTCTCATCTATGTGTAGGGTGGTCAGAAATGAGGGAAACAATAACTGGGATAACCATTGGGTTTGTTATTCAACAGGTGGTTGGAATAGTCAGTACTTAGCATACGAGAAAAGCCTGCCAGAGGCCGTCTTGATCAGATATATTGCCAGTCACTGAGCTGTATGGCAGGAGACAGCCGTCTACCTGGTAAGTGTGCGGCTTATTAAACTTGTAAATTCAAGGACTGCTTTTCCTTCTTATGAGTTTACTACTTGTTTTATTGATCTTGTATATGCTGCTGTGAAGTGAATTTCTGTCACCAAGGGACTTTTTGTGGTGTTTCTCTGTGATTCCTCAAGATAACTATAATTGGAAGTTTCTGGTGAATTTTAATGTTTTATGTAACCTAAATAAAAATTGGAATTTAGTTCTTTAGTTCTGAGTTTCCTCTTGTGGCAGTTGAATTAAATTAGTATTTAGAAAACAAAGCTTCCTTTATTCTTTTCTTTTTTCTTCCAAAAGTTATTTAAGATAATTAAAAACTGGGTTTCCAAACACTATCATAGAAGAAGGATTTGAAGATTTAGATGAAGCAAACCTCGGGTGCCTAGTGCAGGAAAACACATACATTATTTTAAAGAGGTAAGAAGCTTTATCATATTGTTTAAAGAGGCTCTTTTTTAAGGTCACACTGTTGCACTTACCTTTTTCCCTGTGGTTTCATTTCCTTTCTGAATGTATATTTTCACCCAAGAATAAATTCTAACCTAGTTTTGGAGAATGGTTAATGATCTTTTTAAGAAAATTAAATTGTCGTAATTCATAATTATGCATGATTCGTGCATGCTTTCATTTGATGGAGTTTATTGAAAGCATCAACTTTATTATAAGCAGCTTGCTTTTCTGTAAACCCTCAGTAGCCTAAAACTGAGCTGGGCTGTATTTCTACACATACATTTATCCTAGTTGATTTCAAAATTAGATCTCTCATTGTCCCAGTACAATTACAACTCACAGTATTTTATTTAAAGGTTTGATATTCATCCTGAAGTAACACGAGGAGAGATCTGTACTCTTTGGGAAACGCTGATCACAAACCAAGACAAGACTGAACTTCATGGAGTTTGTAAGACATTCTGGTCACTCACCAAGATCTGTCCATTTTCCCAATGCCAAAATTAGCCTCCCGAGAAGAGGTGACAGCTACTTAAGATGTGTTCCAAGATACTCAGCTGTGATGCAGACATACTTGTTGATAGAGTACGAGCAAAAGTAGACATCACATCCCCACCTAGTCCTGGTGAGGCCTGTGAGTGGCCTGAGCCTCTGTCTACTCTTGTCCAGGCTTCCCAGCTCCATTTGCTGTTAGGCCTCAGGATGAAAGCTGCTCATGACTAACCAACGGATTCTGGTCTCCCAGGCTGAGGTTCAAAGGACAGCATGGCAGCGAGTACCAGTGTCACTTGTTAGGATTTCTCCCCAAATAACAAATGCTCCACTGTTCATATCTGTCAACACCACTCCTGTCCTCACAGGGAGTGACTCTAATCCCAACTCTAAAGCTCACTATGTAGCTTCTGGTTCCCCTCACTCTTTACAGTGAATACGGGCTGTATTTCATATAGTCTTTCACAATTCTGTTGTTTACAACCCACTTTTTCTTTTTCTTTTTCTTTTTTTTTTACACAATAGAAGCTGCTCCCCAAAGAGAAATTCACTGAATATTTAAAAAACATATTTAGACAATTTAAGCATAATCGTTTTTAAGCCAGCTGCCTAGTCACTTAATTTTGACACATGAGAAAGATGATTAAGGGTTTGGGGCAGTGATGGAGTCTTGGGCACTCGGGGTACATTGGCTTATTATGGTTAAGTAAGGATAGTTGGATTTGTGGGCCTGGATTAAGTGTTGGTTTGTATCAGTCTTTTATTATGAAATTGATTTTGGCCATTTTCACCTCTCATTAGGAGACTTTTATTTTTGTTGCTTCCTTTTCTCCTTTGGGTTTGACCTTGGTACTGTTCAGTTTATACTTACTGTGATGATGGTTTTTTGGAGGGGGCAGTGACTGGTAATAGCTGACTTAAAAACCTCATGAGCTCCCCCTGCTGTTTCGCAGCTGACAATACAAGCCCCATTCAGTTTTAAATCCCGGAGGCAAGTAAGTGAAAGAATTGGAGAGCCCTTTCTGGGTTTGCTTGATCCAAGAGGCAGAAAATGCTTTTTAACTTTCTCCTGAAAACTTACCAAATCAGAAAGGAAAGGGAGGCTCTTTTAACATTTTATCCGGGCTGTCTCTGAAGCTAGGAGACAGGTCTACACCACTTTTGAAAAACTGCCAACGAAGAATGAAGAAATACATAATTAGGTCACCTCATGTCTGAAATGGATGGGCTGCACCCGGGAGATGTGTTTTTAGTCATTTCCTATTTGATCTATAAAGGTTTGGGGGAAAATGTTTTTAAAATAAGCCACTGATATGATTTCTGTTGTGTTTAATTTTTTCCCCAACACTTCTTGAAACTTGTGGTTTGATTTAAATGTATGCACCTAGTGTGACTTTTCAAGCTAAAGATAATTAAATAGCACACAAATCGCATTTGTCAATCAATATTTTTCTTATAAATGTGCAAGCTAATAGGGTACCATGCTATATCACAAATTAAAAACATCAGAAGATATGCATTCATCAGACTACAAATATATATATTGGAACACCTGCTAGTCATCGATAGGATGGTGAGCGAAACAGGTTTCTGCCTTTGTATAATGCATAGTCTATTGGGGTAGGCATTCATGAAATAAAAATTCAGATAAAACACAATTAAAAATTATGAGTGATCTGTTGGATATGACACCCAAAGCAAAGCAACAAGATGAAAAAATAGGTAATTTGGGCTTTATCAAAATTTAAAACTTTTGTGCCTGAAGGGACACTATCAACAGAATGAAAAGACAACCCAAGAATGGGAGAATATACTTGCAAATGATATATCTGATAAAAGGTTAATATCCAGAATACATACATAACTCCTACAACTCAACAGCAAAAAACCAACCCAATTTAAAAATAGGCAAAGAACTTGGGGCGCCTGGGTGGCTCAGTCGTTAAGCGTCTGCCTTCGGCTCAGGTCATGATCCCAGCGTCCTGGGACCGAGTCCCACATCGGGCTCCCTGCTCCGCAGGAAGCCTGCTTCTCCCTCTCCCACTCCCCCTGCTTGTGTCCCTGCTCTCGCTATCTCTTTCTCTGTGTCAAATAAATAAATAAAATCTTTAAAAAAAATACGCAAAGAACTTGAATAGACATTTTTTCCAAAGATATGCAAATGGACAATAAACATATGAAAAGACGCTGGACATTTATCATTAGAGAAATGCACATCAAAACCACAATGAAATGCCACTTCACCCCCTTTAGGATGGCAAGTATAAAAACAAACCAGAAAATAACAAATGTTGCTAAGGATGTGGAGAAATTGGCAACTCTGCGCACTGCCGGTGGTGCAGTCACTGTGGAAGACAGTATGTGGTTCCTTATAAAATTAAAAATAGAATTACCCTATGATCCAGCAATTCCCCTCCTGGGTATATACCCGGAAGAACTGAAAGCGGGGCTCGAAGAGATATTTGTACCCCCACGTCCACAGCAGCATTATTCACAGTCGCCAACAGGTGGGAGCAACCCAAGGGTCCATGGACAGATGAATGGACACACAGAATGTGGTCCGTACCTAGACGGGAATAGTATTCAGCCTTAAAGAGGAAGGCGATTCTGACACATGTGAGAACACAGGTGAACCTTGAAGACATTATTGGTCAAGTGAACTAAGGCAGACCCCAAAGGACAAATGTTGACTGATTCCACTTAGGTGAGATACGAATAGCAGCCAAATTCAGAGACAGGAGAACGGTGGTTGCCAGGCAGTAGGGGAGGGAGGAATGGGGGAGTGGTGGTTTGAGGGATACAGAGTTTCAGTAAGGGAAGCCGAAAAGGTTCTGCGGACGGACGGTTGGTGATAGCTGCCCAGCCGTGTGAATGTACCGAATGCCACGGAACTGTACACGTAGAAATGGTTAAATTGGCAAATTTTCTGTTAGGTCTATTGACCACAATTTAAAAGAATCATGATAAGTAATTTGAAGGGAAAAAAGCAACAGGTTTCTCCTACTGGATTTTTAGTGGCTAAGTGAGGGGCAGTTAGGTTTAGTAGATGGTCCAGGAAGGCTTGCTGACACCGGCAGGGAAAGGGAGAGGGGGAGAGAGGGAGAAGGTGCGAAGGCCCCATGCGGAGGGGCAGGGAAGAGCGGGCAGGTGGGCGGCACAGGGAGACCCGTGGGGAGAACAGCGGTGATGGGCTGGGGCGTGGGGCAGGCCGCGGGAACTGCAGCGGCGAGATGTTACTGAAGTCATTAGTGGGGGAGGAGAGGAAAATAGGATCCAAACTCCACGTAAACAGGCCGCTCCGAGCGCTGCGTGGAGAGCAGATTTTGAGGAGCCGGAAGCGTGGCCTGCGAGTCCCGGGAGGCTGTGCAGCGTGTGGCTGGGGCTCTGCCAGCTCGGGAGGACCTGTGCGCGCGGAGGGGTAAGATGAGGTGAAGGACTGTACGCACAGGTCGGGGGGGTGCCGAGGACGACTCCCTGGTTAAGCGGCCTGTCCTTGCCATGGGACGCTTCAGTGGCGCGTGACTCAGCCTGATTGGAAAAATAGGATCTATTTATTCTTCCTCAGGAAAAATGAACTGCTAAGGTACTTTTAATTCTTCAGAGAACAGCGCTCCATACATTTTGGTTATTAGCATGCCCGTTCTGAGCCATCCATTACCAAGATCAAACCTAATTTCTGACTAACTGGATGCTAGGAAATGATGAGGACAGTGATGGGTAACTGCCTGTGCTCTTTTAAACGCTGCTGGGCCAAAAGTGCATTCAGAAGATAAAAGGTGACGTAAAGCTACATTGCAGAATTTTCAGTGAGGTCACTAGAACAGTCTGAAGCTTTAAAGCCCTTTTTTTTTTTTCCCCTTCAATATGACTGTAAGTAGTATCTGGGAAGCAAGCAGGGAGGAGGCCAGTGTATTCGAGTGGAAGAGGAGAGAAGGTGTCCATTCCATGGAGCTTCGTAGGTGTGGTGTCAGTGAATAAACTCGGTAGGCCAGGCCAGCGTCTACCTAAAGCAGTGAGGGACTGTGCTTTCCTCCGTGTCAGAAGAGTGATCAGGCCAGCGAACTCTCAGGGCCCAAAGGGGGGTGTGCACGGACAGGGCGGGCACCTCCATGGCCGAGAGCCAGCCGAGAGCAGGATGCGGCAGAGGGCAGAGCAGGCCCGAGCGGGAGCAACACCGAAGGAGCCCCAGGGGAAATGCGAGGCTTACTAATGGCTCGTTCCAGTGTAGCAAAAATGAAGTGCTTCGTTTTGGCAAAGGACTCAACCCTGAGTCTGTTCCAGCCTCTGGATCCAGCAGCAGGAAATGAAAGAGGAACGTGGGGAGTTGCCCCCGAGTTGATCACCAGCAAAATCCAGCCTCAGAGACACCCTGCAGGACAAATGGTTTGCGCTTTCCAACAGAGAAATTGTAAGCAATTGAACGGGGTGGAGGGGAGGTTCTATAGATTAAAAGAGATTTAAAAGGCATATCAAAGATTTTCAGATGAGCAGGATAGGAACTAAACTGTATTATTGTCCAGGGATGCACATTTGGGTGATAAAGCTATTTTTTTTTTTTTAAAGATTTATTTATTTGACAGAGAGAGACACAGTGAGAGAGGGAACACAAGCAGGGGGAGTGGGAGGGGGAGAAGCAGGCTTCCCACTGAGCAAGGAGCCCGATGCGGGGCTCGATCCCAGGACCCTGGGATCACGTCCCGAGCCGAAGGCAGACGCCCAGCGACTGAGCCACCCAGGCACCCCGATAAAGCTATTTTTAAACATCCAAGTAGGGGCGCCTGGGTGGCTCAGTCGGTTAAGCATCTGCCTTCGACTCAGGTCATGATCTCAGGGTCCTGGGATGGAGCCCCCAGTTGGACTCCCTGCTCAGCACGGAGCCTGCCTCTCCCTCTCCTCCCTGCTCATGCTCTTTCTCGCTCTGTCTCTTTCTCAAATAAATAAAATCTTGAAACATCCAAGCAAGTGATTGCTGCAAAAGTCAGAACAGCGGGTACGTCGTTGGGGAGCGAGGGCTTGGAACTGGGTGACATGGAGATGGCAGAGTTCTGTTTTTTGACCTGCGTGGTGGTTAAGTGTATCCACCTTAAAATACACCATTCAACCAATCATTGTTTTATGTGGTTTTCTGCATCTTTATTTAATTTTGCAATAAAAAAGATTAAAAGGTGTTTAGTTCTTATTAGGCATTTTATTATCTTTTGTCTCTTCCCCAACATTCATGATGCTCTCACCATCACCACAGTGCGATTCGGCCATGTTTCCCTTGGAGTTTTATTCTTGTGCGCAGGTAATTCACGTTCCCGAAACCACTGTTACTCGTTTCTGTGTCGCCTTCATAAGGATCTATTTTGGTGGCTTGCTTGTGGTTCGACCTTTGGGTTGCTTCCACGACTGTAGGTATTGCTTGTCACTTGTTGTCTAGTTTGGAAATTGGGGTTAGCTTAATAAAGACAATATTGTTTTAATTTGATAGTATATTTTAATAGGAATAGTAGGAGACTCCATGTTGTGTTGCATTCTTGCTCTTTTCAGTTTAATCAAGAAATGAGCCTAATCTTCAAGCTTCAGTTACTCTGAGGAGGGACTGCCATCTGTCCTTTATAGACCTTTCTTGAGCCCTTACTCTGTGCTAACCTCTGCTAGATTCTGGTGCTAAAGAGAGGAATGTAATCTTTTGCCCTTTTATTTATTTATTATTTAATCTAGTGCCCTTTTAAAAGGTTCAGAAACAATCAATCATCAAAATTTATGCAGAATTATAAACTTGAATAAACTGATATTGGGCTTCAACTCTGTAGAGAGAAATCCTGTGTCAATGCTACAAACACTGGTCCCTCCATCTCCATTTTTGCACGAGAGACTCAGTCCACACAGAAATCAGAGTGATCTTTTTACTTATTTAAAAAATTCTTTTTATTGAAGTGTAGTTGACACCCAACGTTGGATTAGTTTCAGGTGTACGGCATGGTGATTCAACTCTGTGCGTTATGCCCTATGCTCACCAGAAGTGTAGCTCCCATCCGTCACCATACATTCTCTATGCGGTGCCGCTCATTCGATATTCATTCCATAACCGGAAGCCTGTACCTCCCTTCCCCCTCCACCCATTTTGCCCTTCCCCCACCCCTCTCCTTTCTGGCAACCACTAGGTTGTAGAGTGATCTTTTTAAAAGGCATATCCGGTAAAATCTTAAGACAATTCACTAGCCATATGGGCAACCGTGAACTCCTTAGAAGTTCCTCTTTCACGCTTCTGAGCTTTCACACAAGATGTTCTTTCTACCTGAAACCCTCTTCCTTTACTTCCCCAACTCACTTCTTATACTTCCTTCAGGCATCAGCTGGTATGTCCCTTTCTCTTTTCCATTTGGGTTGGGAGCTTTTGCTCTGGACACTGCCCCCCACCACCACCCCAGCAACCCTGAATGTTCCTTTTTAGCATTTATCACACTTGAATAGTTGGCTTACCTAATTTCTTCCCCATTAGGCTATATAACTGCCCTCAGGCCATCACTTGCCTTACTCCCCATTTCCTCAGTCCCTGGCGTGGGCACTTAACCGGCACAGAGGGGGCTTTGGCAGTGGAATGAGTAACACACAGAAGTGCCTAATGACAGTGGGAGGTGGGACATCAGAGAAAGCTCTCCAGAAGAGCTGGTGGTGCCCTCTCGAAGGGGAGGCTGGAGTACCCAAGGTAAAGAAGGGAGCTGAGGAGGTTGGGATGGTGGTGGAACAACTTTCTAGACGAAAGGGCCAAGAGCGTTTGCAAAGGCAGGAGAGGGCTTGACTAGTTCAGGAAGCTCCAAGAAGTTTGGAAGCCAGAATTGTAACAGGTAGAACAGGCAAGTTGTTTAGACCCAGTGACCCTTCCTATTCAGAAAGACTTAATTTATGAGAAGGACGTTGTTCAGAGAGCTGTGATAGAACATCACACACCCTGGTCTGTGTGGCGCCCTGCTGAAGAGATGCTCCATGTGATGGGTTTCTGGTTCCTGTCTCTTAGGTGCGATAGTTACCGGATGATCTCAGGAAGAAGTTTCAAGAATTTGGTCCCTCTCACACTGGATTTACCAGGAAGGCAGATTTTAAGGTGATTTTGACTGGCTTGTGCAACCTCCTGAATGAATATGAGTGTGAAATGCTGGGAAGGAGACGTGACACTAAAGGAGATGGAAGGTGAGTCGGGTCTAAAGAACGAAGTACTGTTTGTATTTACTCATAAAAGAATGTACCATTTTGGGGCACCTGGGTGGCTCAGTCGGTTAAGCATCCAGCTCTTGATTTCATCTCAGGTCATGATCCCAGGGTCATGGGATTGAGCCCCATGTCGGGCTCTGTGTTCAGTGGGAGTCTACTTGAGGATTCTGTCTCTTTCTCTCCCTCTGACCCTCCCCTGCTCTCTATCTCTCTCATAAAATAAATAAATTTTTAAACGTACCATTTTATAAAATAAAGAGAATTGTAAAATGACTCAGTTTGTGTGTATGCATGGACTATCTTTTAAAGGATACATAAAAACTGGTAATAGTGATCTCTTCCCAGGAGAAGCACAGGATGGCTGAGGGCAAAGGGGGGAGGGACACTGACTTTTCACTGTTTGCCCTTTTGTACTTTTAACATTTTATTTCATATAAATGTATTTGTTATTTAAAACTTATTTTAAAATTAGTGTGTGCACAGTAAGGTTTTAAGGAAACCTATAAAAAATGTTAGTGCTTATAACTGGATGGTAGGATTATAGGTGTTTTTGTATTTTCCTTATACTTTCGAATGTGTTTACAGCCTTCTGCAATGAGCATCGATTGCTTTTGTAATTAGTCTTTTAATGTTATATTATTTTTTGAAACCTGCATTTTAGAGACTGTACATTGGGACAGCCAACTGCCCAATTCTGAAGTCCTGGAGGACCACAACTTTACACAAGAAGAGTATTCCCAAGCTTAGATCCAAACCCTACTCTTGTAAGAAAGTGGGAAAATGTTCCTGATGGTGGCAGCCACTGCAGGGAGGAAAAGGAGCGGGGCTGGGAGGCAAACATACTGTAGTTCAAATCCCAGCTCTGCCACAAAGAGACTTTGGGTGACTCAGGACGAGTCTCTGAGTTAGCTCTCATCTGAAACTTGAGGGTGACTGTGGAGATGAAATGGGGCAACAGCGCAACAGCTTGGGAAAGCGCCCAGCGCTGTGCCAGGTCAGAGAAGACAGCAAGGAGTGCCTTTGGGGGACTGAGCTCTCAATCGTCATCAGCTCAGCTAAGGCCACCCTGAACGGTGTGGTAGTGTGGTCGCAGTTTTAAGACACATCCCCTAGCCCTACTCCAAGCTTCTCTGAACTCTCTCTAGAACTTCTGGAGCTGCCCCTGTGCCTGGCACCTGGCAAGTCCTAACAAGAGATCTCTTCCTTTCTTCCATTCTTGATGTCTTCTGATGCAGAGAGGAAAACATGAACATTAAGACTGGTTCAAGAAGAAAGAGACAGCGAATTGAAAGGATAAACTTTTTCCCCCAAAATTCAATATTATTAATAGGTCATCAATCTCAAAGGAAATTGTTTTAGTCTACATAACAATCCCATGCAGACTTCAGCCATGATAGCTAGGTTCCTGGGTAGACCATTGGCCAGGCACTGCTGTGGTAACTATTCTCCCATCCTCCCTATGGGGTAGGTACTATCAGTCCATTTAACTAGGGAACTGAGGCTCAGAGCTGTTAAATAATTTGTTCAAGGTCATACAGCTAGGACATGGTGGAGCCAGGACTCCAACCCAAGCAGTTCAGCTCCAGAGCCAATGTTCTTAATCA
Organism: Halichoerus grypus; assembly: GCF_964656455.1. Taxonomy (NCBI): domain Eukaryota; kingdom Metazoa; phylum Chordata; class Mammalia; order Carnivora; family Phocidae; genus Halichoerus; species Halichoerus grypus. The sequence goes on from NC_135714.1 coordinate 192,666,382, forward strand.
CCATGCCTCTAAGTGAGTATATTTAATGCCTCAAATAATGATGCTGTTTGACTTATTTTAAAAGTCCAGAAAAAACATATAGACCAGAGCATCATTTTCATATGATTTTGTCAATGTTTCTGAAGCCATTTCAGAGATAGATTTGTAGGAGTGAGTGGGCACAGTGTTGCTGCAAGTAAGCATCCCCCTTCACCTGAGGTGAGTCAAGATCAACATCCCATTAGAGAAGAGTAGGTAGTTCTGAGCAGGCTGACCAGTCGCCTAGGGAATAAGGTACTCTGAACTTTTCTTTGCCTCTGAAATGTGGCATTTGCGAGAGCCTGGCATGAGAGAGACCTCTGTACTCCTGAGCAATGGAGGAAGTCAGCGTGCCTGATGTTGAGTCTGGGTTAGTATCAAGCAGAGAGGCCCGAGAAGTATGTGGGGGCCGCAGTAGGAAGACCTGAACAGGGAACTTGGACTTTATCCTAAGAGCCCTGGGAAGGCATCGAATAAGGCTGAACAGGGGAGTTTGGGATCTGTATGTTAGAAAGAAATCACTCTGGCGGCCATGTTGACAATGAATTCGAGGAAGCCACCAGGGAAGCTGGGACAAGGGGCGGGAAGCTGGAGGGGGACGTTGTTGGGCTGGGCTCTGGCTGTGGCAGAGGAGACAGAAGTGAGCAGATTCAAGACGTGGGAGGTAAAATCAACCAGACATGATGACTGTTTGAATGTGGAGTTCAGGAGAAGGGAGAGGGACAGACCAAGGGACAGTGGTGGATCAGGGGGAGGCAGATGGTGAGTCTCCCTGGAGGTAAGGAGATCTGAAAAGAAAACGGAAGCACTTTCCCTTCTGTAGCGTAGGATATCTCTGCCTACATTAAGGAACTCCAAAGAAACCCTCAGGATATGTGGTCCTACCCAATAAGACAAAAAGTTGGTGATGGGGACAAGAAGGGGTGGGTAGAGAAAGAAGGGGTGAAGAGAAGGGAGGAAACATTTATGTTTTGATATATTTATATATTTGGGGAGAAAGAGTTTATTTGTCCAATGATTTTCTCTCCTGTAGCTGCAGGGTGACTAGAAGACCCTACAGAGGGCTTTTTAAGAAGCTGGATGTTGATAGTTTCCCTCCCAGAATTCAGGTCAGTACTTCGGCTCTGCAGCTTCCTCCTTAATGAGGATGAGGTTCATCGTGTCCTGGCAAAGTATGACCAGACATTAGATGTAAAAACACACCACAAACTCCTTTTTGGAAGAAGCTTGCAAACCACAGCAAACACCTCATGCTCCCAAACCACCATCAGGTGCAACATACATTCATCATATATTCTCATTCTCCGCATCCCTTTGTTATTACCCACAGGACTGTCCTCATAGGAAGTCATTCGATGCTTCTTGGGACTCACTTGTTTCCTAAAATCCATCATCCTCCAAAGCATATTCAGCTTTGCTGGTGTCTCTCTCTCTAATTCATAATTGAACAGATTTGAAAATGTTGTCTCACTGATAAATGTTCTTTTCATACCAAGAAAGCAGGTAACACAATCCTACTTTCAGTAGTTTTAGAATTTCTAAAATTTCTCTTTCAGTTTTTAATTGCATTCTAAGAAATGTTTCACTCTGAAACAACGTTGTCCCTTTGAAATTACTGATGCAGCCATGAAATGCCTCCCCCCAACCCCCAGCCCGGAGCCTCCCCTCAGCACATATGTTTGGGCCATCATCAGCCAGGGGCTCGGGGTCAGAACAGGTATAATTCAGCTCTAATTTGACAATACCCATGGTGCTCGGGTCCTTTTGACTGAGTTGTAATATAATTCAGATGAGGTTCCATTGTATTCATCTCTGCCGCTTTACTGGATGTTAGAGGAGGAAGGGTTTGTGAGACCAGGGACTCTTCACGCTTTCACAAATTTATTGTTTGTGGCTTATGGCCAGAATATACAATTTGCAAATGACCCTCCCTGCAATTTGACTTTTTCCAGAACAACTTCTCTAAGTGTCCGGAATTGGCTCCCCCGACTTCCCCCAGGTTTGCTGAGGATGTAGGGGGTTGCAGTCATGGCTTTGCCACCTGAGTGGGATAGACTACATCCCAGAAGCTCAGAGCGGCGTTGTACCTTATAGTCCGGAGGCTTGTGCGCATTCTCCCCATGGCTACCTTCTAGCACTTGTTTTTCTCTGCTAAGTACACTTTAGGTTGTATTTCAAAAGAGCAACAGGGCTAGGTCACAGGTTTATATTCTGACATAGATATAAAATAGGAATCATGTTTATGTAGAAAATGAAGTCCTGGTGTTTAGTGCATAGAAATGAAACTCTTTTATTGTGGAAGACCTCTAGGGGCGCCTGGGTGGCTCAGTCTGTTAAGCGTCCACCTTCGGCTCAGGTTGTGATCCTGGGGTCCCTGGATTGAGCCCTACATCAAGCTCCTCACTCAGCGGGGAGTTTGCTTCTCCCTCTCCTTCTGCTTCTTCCCCTGCTCATGCTCTCGCTCGCTCGCTCACTCACTCTCTCAAATAAAAAAATAAAATCTTAAAAAAAAAGACCTCTACCGATGGACCGACCTATAACAAAACAGGGATAGAGGGGATGGACTTTCATTTTGTCAAACCTTGCAAAAGGTCTCCTAGAAATATTGTATTTAAAAAGTTTCATCATATTTATAAAGTTTTAACTAATGGATTTTTATTGACTCTTGCTTCTAAGCTACACATTATAAATGAGGCCAGTCAGGAATAGACAGATTAAAAAGTGCTCAGGGTCCCAGCTCTGTTGGGGTCCTTTTTGCTCTATAGCTCAGCCCAGCATTCCTGCTCCATCTCCCATCCCCCCTTTTTCTGTGGCTTCGGTGGGATAGAATACAGCTCTCCCCCAGGCCCCCACTCGGCATCACACCGCCTACTGCCTCTTTGCTGCTTTGCTTCAGCTCTTCCCACTGAACAGAGGGTTTGTCCAAGATGATCATGGGACAGATTTGCAGACCTTCATCATGATTGCTGCTTATCTTCCAAGCCAACCAGAAATAGCTGGGTCCCTCAAGTTCTAACCTAGCCATTGTCTTCAGTGGGTGGCTCTTTCCTCTGGCTGCAGTTTGCCCACCCAATATGTGTGTCTACCTTCCTAGCTACACACACGGAGGCCCCCAGGTTCTCGGGTTTCAGGCTATCTGATTAGTTAGTCTTTTTTTTTTTTTTCTCCTCTCTGTGCTCCAAATCATCTGAGATGTAGATGTAGGTGTCAGGTGGAGATAAAAATGTCTCTTTTGCTACTGATCAGAGGATGCGCCTTCTGTGGGTGGAGAGAGGGGGGCTTGCAACACTTGACCTTAAACTTACCCCGAAGAAGTATAGGAAGACTGGAAATCTGCCAACCAGCCTAGTAGGGATGCTTGCTCGCTTCCTGTGGGCAGGTTGGCAGCCAGAGAGAGAAAGGGCTTCTGTGGCCAGCTGGGTGCCTGGGCCCACCTCCTGAGCACCGCCCTTGATAGCTGCAGACCAGGAAGGGATATCAGGAGTGTCAGAAGGATTACTCCAGGGATCCCCCCTCCACACGGGGAACACACACAGATACACTCTTATGCCAGGCCCCTGACACATGGAGAAGCAGATAGCAGGAGCCAAGCAATCCGACAGGTGAGGAGAATGAGGACTGAAGACCAAGCGAGCACGGGAGTGAGCACTTGGGACAGGGTCTCTCCAGGGCACAGCCTTTACCTGCCTCAAGGCTTGAGTCTGGAGCCAGCGGTGGGGCGGACAGGTGAAGACAGGTGAAAGGCTTGCATAGGAAAAGCGCAGGGGTGGAGGGAGATGCTGACAAGAACATAAAGCTGCCATAAAAAGTGTACTTAAGGAATATTGAATTTGTTTATTCGTGTACCCCATGTTCCGAAAGAGAATTTGCAACAGCCAAGATTTGTATGTTAACAGGCATTGATGTGTAATTGGAGAGAGAATGTGGGAATGTAGGTGTAAGAGCTGTTGCAGGATAACGTAAGGCCGTAAGGGGAGAGTGCGAGAGATGGTACGCCAGGGTTATCAGGGGGGCTCGGATTATCAGTCACAACTGGGAGAAGGGCTCACAGCCCCCAGATTGACCATGTGCTGGAATTAGAGCTCCTTAGCCCCACTTGCCCTAAATGGAGAATATTGCCTTGTTCCAGAACAAGCCTTGGGGTTTAAGATTTGTTTTGGGGGGCGGGGAAGGTTCAGATTTTTTTTAATGATTGCCTTGACATTTTACTTTTTTCTTTGAGGTGGCCGCAAGGGTCTGACTCTTTAGGAGAAAGGAGGGAGTACTAGATAATTATTATTATAATAGCTAACATCTATTGAACATTCACTATGGGCCAGACACTGTCTAGAGTGCTTTGAGTGTACCAATTCGCTTAATCCTCCTAGCAACCCCCATGAGGTACAGGCACTTTTAATATCCCTGTTTTACAGATGATGAAACAGACACAGAGAGGCTTAGCAACTTGTCCAGAGGCACACAGCTAGTACGCAGCAGAGCTGGAATGCAAATCCAGGTAGTTTGGCTCCAGAAGCCCCACTCTGAACAACTAATGGTGCAGAAGAGAAGGTAGAATCTGGCTCAGCCCAGTCTTGGATCTTTCTCATGTGAAAGGAGCAGAACCTCCATCAGGTGAGTTCAGAATTCAAATCTTGGACTTGGGGTCTGCATTTAGCTGGGCCCTCAGCAAGAGTTAACTGCCTTCACCCAGCAGGCCAAGCACTGTCTCCCGCTGCCAGACCACAAGGTAGAATTTCTAGGCAAAGTTGGGTATTACCGGTACGTTTTGGTCTCTGCTGAAGTGAGGAGGGATCTGAGGGCCAGAAACAAGAAGTCTAGGGGAGATGCAGAATTCCAAGAGGCTCAGCACTGTTGGGCAGTTCATTTAGTCATTCCACAAATGTTTATTGAGCACCTACTAAATGTTGCCTTCTTTTTCTTGGTGTGTTACTGTATGCAGATACCCATTACCAGGTTCCTAGGAATGCCATACTTTTGTGGGGTCCATGAAGCCCTTACATAGCTGCTCCTCCAGCTTCCTTGCCTGGTATGTAGCAGCCCAGACTGGAGGGCCCCCACTGATACATGGGCTGTGTTTGTTCAATAACGCTTGGAAGCACCAGTGAGCTCTGTATTACCACCCTTTCGGCAGGGGCAGCCGGAGAGCCCGGAACCGCCTACTTCTAGCCCTACAGAGCCACAGGGACCGACCCAAAGCACCAGCCATCAGCTTTGTCCCTCAAGCCTCTGGAGAAAACCTTTGATTTCATGGGGATGATTATTTTTATTCTTGCCCACTCAAGGATGAAGCCCAAGAAACAAGGGGTTGCCCCTTTCAGGGGCGTCACAATGGGTCACCTCCAGCCAAACCCACTGCGTTTTGTTTTTTGTTATTTCTGGGTTTGGTTGAGCCTCTCTTGGAAACCATTACTATACAACTTACTTAAAAGAAAGAGTGGAGGGATTGGGCCTAAGAGACTCAGACAGAGGCGGGGAGGAGGTGGGGGTTTGGGACAGCAAGGCTGGGAGGAATGTGTTGTCAGAGAAAGTGCAGGAAAGAACACTTTAAAGTCACAATCTGATCCGAATCAATTCCATTTTGTAGTGACATTTTTAATCTTTTGCAAAGTCAGACTATTCCAAGTTTGACTTTTGGCCAAGCCTGGAGAATTGGAACTTTGGAATGAAGGTTTCTGAAAAAGACACAACACACACACACACACACACACACACACACACACACACACACACACAGAAGAGGGAGGAAGAGAAAGGGGAGGGAGACTTTTATCCTAAAGTCATTGTAAACCCAAAGCAGGGTTTTATCCTCCACAGTTAAATGAGAAAGAAAAAAAAAAATCAAGAATACCAACATTTGAGGTACAAAGACTGTCATGGACCAGTGGAAGTTTGCAAAATTATATGTAAATGACCACAGTTTTTACTGTGGTGGCCCTGTGCATTCCCAAAGCTAATCCCAAAGAGAAAATCTACTTAGTAAAAGAAAGTTTTGTCTAATTTGGTTAACAGTTGAGAAGTGACAAAAATGCTGAATATATTAATAATTTATATTTCCAGGGTAACACTGTATCTTTAATGCTTCACTGCCAAAGGGAATTCAGATTGGCTTAATGCTCAGAGAAAAAAAAGCCTGAAAGGCCTTCTTCATATTCTGTATCCAGCGCTGATGAAAATGGGTGTAAGACATGTGTTCCAATAATAGGCACCATGCATTCTCCCATTTCTGCATAATTCACTTCCATTCCATACTGTGCAATGTATATTTGTGATCCGGAAGGCCTCCTGGCCTGACATTTGCTTTCAGGCTCCAGCTATATCAGTTCATAAGGGGAGGAGGTATTTGCATCTCACATTTTATAGATAAGTATTGTAGTGACATGGAGTATATGTTGGGCAAGAACTCCTTACTTGCAAGACCTTTTCTAAAGTTTATAGATTTCTCCTGCCCCCTCCTTCCACATTTAAATTTCACTTTATGGGCAATGTAATGAAGAGGGTTTATTTTTTGTTTTTTTTTTTCCTTATCTTTTCTTTCCTTTTTCTTTTTTTTTTTTTTTTCCGCCTGTCTCTGATTAAATCGAGTTTGATGGTTTACAAATTGCAGGTCATCCTATTCCATGACCTCAGTAAATAGTCTAGGTCAGAGCTCCCTTAAACCCTGTCCACAGAAATGGAATAAGTTAATTTATTGTCCTCCAGCTAATCTGGGAGAAGACAAATAATTGTAGTTTGGTTGAATGGCCTCTGGAAACAGGAAAACCTGCTACATAATTTCAAATTATTTATTTAAAGGGTATCAGAGCTAGGGAACAAAAAAGGAAATATAGGAACAAAGGAAAAAAAGCAATGAAGGAAAACAATTTAAATCGCCACAAACAACATGAGCCGTTTGGATACCTTGTTCATTTTACCGGTTTACATAAAACAATAGCAGGCTCATTTTGCTATTTGGGACTTTAGAAAAACATGATTTTTGTTTGCCATTTTAAGCGTATCGCTGTGTTGTGGGTGGGGTGCAGATCCAGTTGGAATTGAAAACCCTAATCTCCTAAAGATCGCTGGCCAAGTCTCCCCTGGGCCCTGAAAACTTTCCTCACGACGTTCTGGGTTGAGCAGAAGGTTAAAATCCAGCCTCTCTCTCCCGGGAAAGCGGGAAAGGGAGGCTTTTTCTCAGCGGCCTGAGAACCTGGACAGACTGCCCCGCGTCTGGGCCCCGCGTCTGGACCCCGCGCCAGTGGCGGATGGTGGGGATCTGCAGAGGGCACAGCCCCCTGGGGAGCGCGTCTCTCGACCTGGTCGTTGCCGGTGCTCACCCGGTTGCCTAGCGTCCCTGAAGCTGAGGGGATCTGTGCGCAAAAAGGCCAGGCCAGCTTCCCTGAACCCTCCGGCGGCGCTGAGTAGTCGTCATCCAAAAGTAACAAACTTCCTCGTACGTTGTTTTTGAGCCGTAACTCAGAAGTTACTTCCTCTCTCTATTTTTTTTTCTTCCCAGAGACGTGTTAAAGCTGTAAACTTAGTCCTGCATCTCGCCGGCCTGAGTTGCGCCGCTGTCCAGGCCAGCCGGCGCGTGGTGCGCGCGCGATTCCCGGCCTCGTGTCGCAGTAGGGAGGGCGCCCGGCTCGGAGCTGGTAAGAGTCCGCTAAAGCCAGTTCGGGGCGGGTCCTCGATTTGCATTTTCTGAGAGTCAAGGGCCCAGTTCTTCGCGCGCGCCCTGCTCCGAGGCAAATGCCCAAGGTGCGCACCTGTCGGGTGAGGGTCTGGAGCCCCGAGGGAGCCACGACTTCCGGCCCCGAAGCGAGGCTCCATTTAGGCTTTCCTCCCTCCTCCTCAGCCCCTGCGGCGCCCCCCGCCCCCAAGTACTGAAGATCATCACCTTGGCCCTGTCAGACTGGCGCCCTCGGCACCTCCAAACGTGGTTGTGGAGGAGCGGGAGGTAACAAAGAAATCCATCTCTTGGGTCTTTATCAGAAATCGTTTATTGCCAGGGGGGAGATCCTTCAGGAGACTAATTCGCTCTTGGCCTTCCCCCCACCCAGTTTTTTGTTGGCACAATATTTACACCTGTACAATATACAGTATTTCTCCTAAGCAGCGCCCGACGCTCGGAGAAATCTGGCGGGCGAGGCAGCGTCAGAGCACCGGGGGGTGCTGGGAGGGGTGCAGGTTGAGGGCGTTGGGGTGGGCGTGGCCGATCAGGTTGAGGTAGTGCCGGTCCAGCCCCTGCACGGGCGCCAGGAAGGGGCTGTGCGGTTGCGCGGGGCTCGGGAGCGGCACGGGCGCGCTGGGCAGGTAGGGCAGCGCCGGGCTGCGGGCCGGGCCGTGCGGCCAGGGGAAGGGCGCGGGGGCAGCGCCCTGCGGGAAAACGGAGGCCTCCCCGGGGCTGTGGCCCGCGAGCTCGGGCCCCGCTGGGTGTAGCTGATAGGAGAAATCCGGCTCCGGGAGCGAACCTAGCGTCTGGAAGGCGGGCTCGGCGCCCAAGCGGGCCTTGGACTGCAAGAAGGCGAGGATGCGCGCGTACTTGGTGTCCTTGGTCTCCATCCGCTCCACGGTGGTGAGGTAATGCACCAGGTTCTTCATGCACTCGTGGTAGCCGTAGTGGAAGTAGTTGGCAAACTCCGCTAGCAGTTCTGCTGGAGGGGCGAGTAAACCCGCAGAAAGGAGCAAAAGCCATGAGCAATCCCCTTGCCCATCGGGAGCCCGAGGCGGGTATCGGGCACCTCCCTCCCATCATGTTTCTGGCCAGAGTTCCCATTCGAGGCCTGTCCTCTCCTACCCCATTCTGGAGACCGGAAAGCGCAAGCAAACGACCCCCTTTTCCTTAAGAGCCAGACCCCACCCTTCCCCACCTGAGAGGAGGCGACGGAACCAGCATCCCCAGAAACCTGTCCCCCGTCCCCCTTGCTTACGTAGAACCTCGCCTCCCCCCGCTTCGGCCGCATCCAGAGTGGAGACCTCTCGTGAAGGCCTTCACTCCTACTCCCACCCCCAAGTCTCTATGAGGCGAATGCTCCCTGCCCAGTTCCCCTTTGCCCAACCCAAGCCCACCTTTTTCCCTTCCCCGGGGAAAATCAGCGGAGTGCAGGGCTCTCAGGTACTGAACGGTCATCTCGAGGATCTCCGCCTTCTCCAGCTTCCCGGAACTCTGCAAAAGGAGGAAGGGCTCCTCGCAGCGACCCAACGGGCGCAAGCCAACCCCGGCAGGCTGGGTGCACGGATTTATCTGGAGCAGCGAGCAGGGCGCTGCAGTGGATCTGCGCAGAGGGCCGCCTGGGGCTCGCTCGGCGCTCGGGCCCCCAGGGAGAAGAGCCCACGGGAAAGGCCCTCTCCGTCTCCAGACTCCCTGCATCCCTGCCGAGAGTGGCAGCGGAGGAGCCCCAGCGCCTGGCTCTGTAAGCTCGGCCTCTGACGTTACCTGCTTCGCCAGGGCCATGGGCACGGTCTTGCCCAGCTCGTTCAAGCAGCGGTTAATCCGGTCCCTCCTCCGCTTTTCTATCACTTTGTGGGAAACGGGGGTTCTCTGCGAACAGAGGTTTGTACGTTTAGGATAGTGTTGCCCAGGGAGTCGTCAAAGCCATGGCTGTAGCTGCGTGTCAACCGTCTTCCCAAACCCCCAACGCTGCCCAGGGACTTCCCCCGGAAGGGGTCCCTGCCCCTCCACACAAGAGTCAAATGAGCTCTGCCCTCTCACGCCCAGGCTGGTGCGCTCCTCTTCCAGCAGCCCTACCCGCTCCGGCCACGCCGTCAAGCTGAGCGCCGGGGCACTGGGGAGGTGGCCACCAGTCTCGGGCGTGGGCTCCTCCCGAGCTAAGGAGTCTCCCCTCTCTAACCTCATTCCCCCCCGCCGGACCACTCAAGATTCCTCCGCACGAGAGTCCCGTGTGCCGCGTCCCTGCCGTCGGTCCAGCCAGGTGGCGGCTCGGGGAGTTCGGACGCCCCCACCATCAGGGCGCAAGGGCTGTCTGGGCTCAGCCGACTCACTCTGCGTTCCTTGAGCTTGTCTGACATCCTGGTCAGTACGCGCCCTCGGGAGAGGAGGTGGCGCGAGTCACCCGTCCACTTTCCGCCTCGTGTGCCTCCTCGAGTGTCCCAGGTAGACTGCAGCCTCCCAACTCCCAGGGACTGCCTTATAAAGCGGTCATCTAGGGCTCCAAGTGCATTCACGAGTTGAATTATTCCATAGGATTAGGGGAGCTGCGTTTGGGGGATGTATGCATTCAAGATCAGTTTTAAAGAAGTTAAGAAAAAAAAAATTAGCAGCCGAGGGGGGCGAGCTGGGGGCAGATCAGCTTTGTTAATCCACGTGGCCCTTCAAAGGACACGTGATCGGCGGGGGACTAACATTTGCATGGCAACAGCCCCGGCGGGAAAAGGAGGCGGTAAACTTGGGGTGGCGGGCGAGGGAGCGCCCGCAGCAGGCGCAGAGCGCCGGGGCGCAGCGGCCGCGGGCACCGGGGGGCGAGGACCCTCACAAAACAGTGTCGCCTCCTTTAGTCCCACCGCTGAGTCTCACACGACTGCCTGTTTACAAATCCCAGCAAGCCCGCAGTCCCAGCGCCGAGTGCGTTTTAAAGCCTGTCCAGAGTCATTAAAGTAATTAAGTAAGCCTTTAATAGGCTGTTCCGCCGGGTTCAAGGGAGAGCTCTTGGAGACGGAGGCGCCCCGTTTGTTCCCAGGCTTTTCTCACACGACTTGGTGACACGTCCATCTCCCCCCTTTTTGTTTACACCGCTTTATTTGTCCGGACATCCCGGCAGGTGTGGGGCTGCGGCTGGCACACGAGGCTCCCGCCTCGCCTCGCCCCTCCCTCCGGTCTTTGGCACGCGACGCTCCCCCCTACTCCTGACCACGTCGCTTGCTTTCTTTTCTCCCCCCTCGGGCTCTCTCTTCGCGGGGGGAAGAGGCTCAATTTGTAGCCTATTATCCTATAGGAAAATGTCCATTGAAAAGTATGAATAGTTTCATTGGGCTAAATTTTAATAATGCCAGAGGGTGGGGGAGGAGAGCCAGGCAGGCATGTGTGTGTGTGTGTGTGTGTGTGTGTGTGTGTGTGAGAGAGAGAGAGAGAGAGAGAGAGAGAGTGAGCGGGGGGGGGGGGGGGGGGGAGTTGGGAGGATTGGGGGGCAACACGGAGAAGAGTGGGCCGAGAAGAAAAGGGGGAATGCAGCTGGCCCAGGCGAGCATTATACGACGTCACCTGCGAGAGGGGGCGCCTACAGACCCCTATTCATTTGCCTAATTTTGGTCAATTTAACAAACTTCAGGAGAAATTATTGTGGCTTTGTCAGGGAGGGTGAAGCCTTCTGATCGAATTAACAGCATGTTTTGATCCGGTAAATGTCATTAGAAAGGGAGAAACAATCGCGCTTAGAGTGCTCTGAGTAATGCGCCCAAGTGGAGACGCCAAAGCGCACGGCTCACAAAGGGAGCAAGTAGCTGCCACAGGGAACTTTTGTACCCGCCCATCGCCCAAGTTTTGACACAAAAAGGCATTATTTCATACTTGAATACGTTTAATCCAACGATTGTCTATTTTCTGCAAACATATTTTCACAGCATTGTTAACTTTTTATGTCCCCCTTTCGCGGGCGCCTTTTCTTAACGTTTGGGGGCGGGAGAGCGCAGACACTTTGGGCGTCAATATTTGTCACTGAAAAGGGCTCCGTGAAGTTAGGGAAGTTGATCTCTTTTTTATGGTTTTAGAGAGCGAATATATCGGGGGAGGAGGAGGGAGGGAAGGCACGAACAGAAACCAGGGAAGAAATTTGCTGGACGGGCCCGAGGGGAAGGAGGGGGGCGGCGGCGGCTGGGAACTCTCGCCGCCTCCTGCGCCCCTGCGGGCAGCCTGGCTAGCGGCCGGGGGGCCTCCTCCCCCACCCGCAGGGCTCGCTCCCGTTTGCTGCCTCGGTCCCGCACTCCGGGGGCTCCGGGCGTGCGGGGTATAGCTAGGGTGTGAGCTTTCTTGCAGATGGAAACTATAAAAATGGTTTTTGTTTTACAACCTGCTCTAGAGCCACTGAGCTCTCACCTTTTTCTGATCTGTTCCATCTGAGAACAACCGAGACCTCTCCTTAGATATCTTTCCCTCCTTTTCTGCCCCCCCCCACCTCGCCTAAATTCTCTCTACTGTACTGGGCCGTGGCAGGGCCCGGACTCTCCCTTTGGGTGTCGTTTGTCCTCGGCAGAGGTGGCTAAGGAGGAGACCCGCTCGCTGGTGGGACCTAGGGGGCTCCTAGGGCGCAGAGGCGGGCCTGGGGTGCTGGGCCTTGGGGAAGAGAGCGGCCCACCCGCCGTGGCCTGGGAGGTGTGCGGCTCGGTGGGCACCACGCACCCCTAGGCTGTCCCTCTCCGTCTTGCTTTCGGTCTGGTCAGGACGTTTCTTTTCTACATCACGCCAGATTGGACACGACCTGCACCCTCCCGCAGGTCGCTCTGCCAGCCGCGGGTGCCCTCTCAGGGGTTGTCCATTTCAGTATATTCACTCGCACACAAAGGGATTAAACACGAACCCTTATCATCCAAATTAACTAACGTGAATGGGTAAAAGGGAGTGCGCACGCTTCTCACCCCACCCCACTCTCCCCTTTTAAGCCCTGGACTAGGCGTTGATCCTCTTACTGCCGGTGTTAACCACCAGCTGCAGGCACCTTGCGCCGGCCAAATTTCATTCCGTGCAAACTGTTGAATTGTTCGTGTTTGCTCCCCGAGCTGGGCTCCGGGGCCTGCCCAGGGCTGTAAGTACCCACGTGTGGCTTGGCCGGGGTTCATAGTAGGTAGGTGGGTGGAGGGTGGAGGTGGGGGGCAGGCACTTGCTTCCTCACCATGAACTCCCAGGCTTGCTCACCATGTCCTCCAGTGGCTGCAGCCCTTTCTGGGAGAGGGGGACCGCCCCACCCGGTTCCAGCGAGGCAAGGACTGTATTCAGTCCCAGCCGGAAGGCTCCAATCACACTGCCAAAAAGTGGGCCACCAGGACCCTCATGGCCATCTTCCCTCGAATCCTCCTCGGCAGGATGGTGATAAAGCGTTCCCTGATCTTGACCTAGTTCCCACCCAGAACCAAGCAGAGTCATGAACTGTGGGTGCTGGAGCCCAACAGGCGTTCACATCCTAGCTCCCCCCGCCCCTCACCAGCCAGGCCAGACTTTGGGCCGGGCCTCAGTGTCCTCTTCTGTAAAATGGAAACAATGAGTGTACTTACTAGGTCACAAGGTGGCCACTGAAATGAACTAAGTAAATATAAGCAAGGCACCTAAAATAAGACTGAAGTACTCAATTCATAGCTTCATTTTGCCCAGAAATCTCTTCTGCAGTGGCTCTCATGTGGTAGTGTTTTGTGGGGTCTGCGCCCTTGTGTGATATTTTCATCCATTTCATGTTTTTTTTTTTTTTTTTTCATCTCTAAGAAAGCTTCCCTCTCCTGAAAAGGCCACAGTACTTTCTCCTGAGGTTTGTTAAATTGACCCAAACTGGAACAAATGATCGGGGCGTAGATGCCCCCTCTTGCAGGTGACTTCACCTGGGGCTTGCTGGCCAGTGGGGTCCTCTCTGTGTGTGGGAGACTGAAAAAGGCTCTGAATGCAGAAGCTTCTTGATATCAGAGTCATTTCAAATGATTCAAACACTAGCCTCAAAGCAAAACTAGGAAGACTACTTAGAAATTAGGCAATGCTAATTAAATATTAGTCCGCACTTAGACTCCTAGTATCTGAAGACCTTTGTTGGAGAATACCGCAACCACAAGCCGACTATGTATGTTATGGTTGTGAATATTGCTTTTTTTTTTCTTTATAGAGATGACCTGTAGCTTCCAAACACTGAAAAGATGGATTCTTTTGGGTTTCTCCCCAATTCTAGAAACTGAGGATTTATGGATTTGGGAAGGGGAAGAGGAAATGAATAGAACAAGGAAAATAGAGTGAGTATTTGGTAATTTCAGCCAAATTGCTCTAAGACAAAATATTCTGGGTGATTTCAAATCTCTCCCTCCAACGCTCACCTCGAATACACGGAGCAGGTTTTTCTAGTTTCATTAATGGGACTGGGGATTTAATCAAGTGAGGAAATGTGAGGTACCAGCAAGACAAGGGCTGAAGGGAGTCGCATTCCTAGGCTCTTTCTGAAGCGAGTGGCATCACGGAATGTGGGACGGCGGGATCGTTCCTGTGAGAGAAGCCTAAAGACTGTCCCGTCCAGCACACCCTTGTACTGCGGGAGAGTCTGAGGGGCAAGCAGGAGACCCGATACTGTCGGTGGTGCGCGGTAGGCTGCTTCCTCAAAGTGTTCCCCTGTCGGTGGATTTGCTGACCTCCAGGCTGACTGCTCCAGCGTCCTCTCTGTTACTGTGCAGGAGAGTCTGGTCGGGGACATCCTGCTACCTTTGGCTGGCGTGACTGTTGTCCGAGGCATCAGCTGCATCCTTGAGCCTCCTTTACGTGCTCCTACTTCTCACAAGTCCTATGATGACAGCATGTTGTGAGCCCTGATAGGAGCCAGAAGCTGGGAATACCCAGCAGAAAAGGACATGGCCCATGGGCTGGTACTCTAAGAAAGGAGAAAATATTCTATTGATGGCCCCAGTCCAGTAGCCTCAACACAACGGTCACTCCCGATGCCTATTCTAGCAGACGTGCATTGGGTATCCTCTTGGGCTGGCCAATTCTCTGGACTTTAGCTTACTTACTCAGCATCCCGATTCCTCACCACCCCCCTCTGATCACCAGTAGTATTCTCAACTCAATGATGGGATCAACAGGAAGTATGTGACCAGGACAGTACCTGACAGTCTTTGCTGAACGGGGCCCCTCTGAAACCACACTTGCTACTTAGCACCACCCTTTATCCAAATGCTTTTCAGCTTCTCTACCCTTATGGAAATCTTGACACGTCACGCCTGCTGCTAGAATCTGACACCTTCAGAAGTTGGTTTGTTTTGTTTTAAGGAAAAAACAAAGTGCTCTAATCCCTTGCTATTCCAATGGACTTCTCAGACTGGCCCTGTCCTCACCACCTGGGAGCTCATTAGGAATGCAGAACCTCAGGCTCCGCCCCTGACCTAACTGAATCTGAATCTGCATTTGAACAAGATCCTCTGTGGACTCCAGTGTCCTTCAGAGTTCCAGAAGCACTGCTCTAGCTGAAGTTGGAGGCCACCATTTGATGGGCAAATCCCAGGTAGGAACGGCCACCCCGGGTGGGCGGCAGCAGGAGAGCAAAGGTAGAGGAGACTTCCAGGCTATCCTAGGTGGTACGAATTAATTGCATAGATTGAAAGGCTTCCCACGAACAAAGAGGGCTTTGTAGCTCTGCTTGTCCAAATATTCTATAATGCATTTGCAGTACTTCCCTTAAGTACTGTCTCCTATACGCAATGATTTATTTCCTACTTGTCTATGTAGTACTTGAAAGTAATAGATGCTCTCAAATGTAGTTTTTCAACATTGTTTTGTTGAATGAAGCAAAAACTGGGATTGGAGCCCTGAGGATTATTTTGGCATCCATGCTCGAGCTAATTCAATAGGCAGTCTCTCACAGGACCCCATGTTGTCCTATTTTACCATTTATTTTTGGACTTTAAAAAGAAGTCCAAGAACTAGGGGGAATATAAATATAACTACTGAGAAATAGTAATTTTAGGGAGATTGCAGGAGAGATGAGGCTGTTGCTGTCCATATTTTGATGTTAACGTTGCTTAGGAAAGTATGTTGCAGATGCCGTGAATGGTGTCCCTTATGGACTTTGATTATTCTAGGCAACTAGCTTTCTTTTAGGTTGATAATTATAGCTTTTCACTCTTGGTTAACTTGAGTGGCCATCCAGAAGTTATCCCTGAAGAGTTTTGGCTCATAGCATTGGCTCTTTCTATAGCATGAAGATTTCATGTGCTCTACGGGGTAAATGTGCCCAGAAAACTAGAGGTATATGCTACTGAAAATAAGAAATTATTGTAAATTACAATACATGACCGAGAACTTGGGGAAAAGATTCAGGTTGGGGAGAAATGTACATTATAGGAATGTTAATAGCAGTTCCATTGTATGGGCTGTAACCCCAAGGTCTGAGGGTGGGTCACCTGATCCCATCCTTGCCTGCAGGTGACAGCCTGGCTCCTCCCCTTCCTCCCTGTCCCCTTCACTCATTCACCACCAGATCCAGCATTCACTGTATGCCAAGCATTGGACGGGATGACATCGTAGCCACTGAGAACAAATGTAGGGTGTTTGAAGAATCTGTAAGTTCTCACGTGTCAAAAGAAGCACCCTACTAAGGAATAGCCCTTAAGGGCAGACCCTCATTCGTAATTTGCCTGTTTGTTGCCCCCCATCCCCCAGTTTGTACTCCACTGATTACAGTTTCAGTCCACTCTATTTCTTTACATTAATCTTACCAATGAGACATGAATTTGAGGAATTTTAGCTTTTTCGCAGTGGGTTTGCAGCCAGAACACAGGTGTCATGAAAACCACAGCTCAACCTAAACCAAAATGGGAAAGGAAAATAATCACATCAACATTGTCGTCACTGGACACGTAGATTCGGGCAAGTCTACCTCTGTTGGTCATCTGATCTACCAATGTGGTGGGATCAGCAAAAGAACTATCGAAAAATTTGAGAAGGAGGCTGCTGAGATGGGCAAGGGCTCCTTCGAGTATGCCTGGGTCTCGGATAAACTAAAAGCCGAATGTGAATGTGGTATCACCACTGATATCTCCCTGTGGACATTCGAGACCAGCAAGTACTATGTGACCATCATTGATGCCCCAGGACACAGAGACTTTATCAAAAACATGACTACAGGCACATCTCAGGCTGACTGTGCTGTCCTGATTGTTGCTGCTGGTGTTGGTGAATTTGAAGCAGGGAGCTCCAAGAATGGGCAGACCTGTGAGCAAGCCCTTCTGGCTTCCACACTGGGTGTGAAACAACTAATTGTTGGTGTTCACAAAAGGGATTCCACTGAGTTATCCTACAGCCAGAAGAGACATGAGGAAATCGTTAAGGAAGTCAGCACCTACATTAAGAAAATTGGCTACAACCCTGACACAGTTAGCATTTGTGCCAATTTCTGATTGGAATGGTGACAACATGCTGGAGCCAAATGCTAACATGTCTTGGTTCGAGGGATGGAAAGTCACCCATAAAGATGGGGTTGCCATTGGAACCACACTGCCCGAAGCTCTGGATTGCATCTCTGCCACCAACTCCAGGACGTCTACAAAATGGGTGGTGTTGGTGCTGTCCCTGTGGACCAAGTGAAGACTGGTGTTCTTAAACCCGGCATGGTGGTCACCTTTGCTCCAGTCAATGTTACAACTGAAGTAAAGTCTGTGGAAATGTACCATGAAACTTTGAGGGAGGCTCTTCCTGGGGACAGCATGGGCTTCAATGTCAAGAATGTATCTGTCAAAGATGTTCGTCGTGGCAGTGTGGCTGGTGACAGCAAAAATGACCCACCCATGGAAGCAGCTGGCTTCCAGCTCAGGTGATTATCCTGAACCATCCAGGCCAGATCAGTGCTGGATATGCACCTTGGCTGGATGGTCACGCAGCTCACATTGCTTGCAAGTTTGCTGAGCCGAAGGAGAAGATAGATCATCGTTCTGGAGAAAAGCTGCAAGATGGTCCCAAGTTCTTGAAACCTGGTGATGCTGCCATCATTGATGTGGTTCCTGGCAAGCCTGTGTGTGTTGAGAGCTTCTCTGACTCTCCTCCTCTGGGCCGGATTGCTGTTCATGACATGAGACAGACGGTTGCTGTGGGTGCCCTCAAAGCAGTGGACAAGAAGTCAGCTGGAGCAGACAAGGTCACCAAGTCTGCCCAGAAAGCTCAGAAGGCTAAGTGACTATTAGCCCCAATACCTGCCACCCACTCTTAATGAGTGGTGGAAGAACGGTCTCAGAACTGTTTGTGTCAATTGGCCATTTTTTTTTTTAAGATTTTATTTATTTGACAGAGACACAGCAAGAGAGTGAACACAAGCAGGGGGGAGTGGGAGAGGGAGAAGCAGGCTTCCCGCCGAGCAGCGAACCTGATGCGGGGCTTGATCCCAGGACTCTGGGATCATGACCTGAGCCCAAGGCAGACGCTCAACGACTGAGCCACCTAGACGCCCCTCCAAAGTCATTGGCCATTTAAGTTGAATAGTAAAAGACTGGTTAGTGATAACAATGCATTGTAAAACCTTCAGAAGGAAAGGAGAATGTTTTATGGACCATTTGTGTTTCTGTGTGTGTGGCAGTTTTAAGTTATTAGTTTTTAAAAATCAGTCCTCTTTTTTTTTTTTTTTAGGATTTTATTTATTTACGTGAGAAAGAGAGCATGAGAGGGGGAGGGTCAGAGGGAGAAGCAGACTCCCTGCCGAGCAGGGGGCCCGATGCGGGACTCGATCCAGGGACTCCAGGACCATGACCTGAGCCAAAGGCAGTTGCTTAACCAACTGAGCCACCCAGGCGCCCCCAAAAATCAGTCCTTTTTAATGGAAATGATTTGACCAAAAATCTGTCACAGAATTTTGAGACTCATTAAAACAAAAGTTTAATGAGGAAAAAAAGAATTTGAGGAATTTTAAATCCCCTCCTTTAAAAATTTCATCACCTCTTAGAGCATTAGGGACTCTCCTTAGCGTGAATTGGTACAACTTGATTTTGGCCCTCCGTAACACCAAATTAAAGGATGCTGTCAAGAAAATAAGTTTTGATTGAAATTGAGTATAATTTTGGAAGACCTGGTGTATTCCCTTCCCGTGGCTCCTGTAACAAATCACCATAAACAAATTACCATAAACTTAAAAAACAAGAGAAATTTATTCTCTCGCAGCCTGGAGACCAAAAGTCTGAAATCAGTAGCACAGGGGCGTAAATCAGTGTCAGCAGGGCCACGCTCCCTCTGGAGGGCCTAAAGCGGGATCTGCTTCTAGGACCAGAAGCCTTTCCAGCTTCATGGCTCCAACACTCCTGGGCTTGTGTTTGTATTACCCCAATCTGTGCCTCCAGGGTCAGACCACCTTCTCTTCCCCACCTGCCCCTCTCTCCCAAGGATACTTGTGGCTGTATTTCAGACCCACCTGGTCAGTCTCCCTACCTTAGGATTCTTAGCTTAATCAAATATGCAAAATCCTTTTTTAGGGGGGTACATTTGTAACATTCACCGGCTCCAGGAATTAGGACATGGATGTCTTTGGGGGGCCGTTATTTAGCCTCCCATCCCTGGTGAAGTACCGTAGCGGGAGCTCAGACAGCATCTGCACTGAGGCCCTGAGAGCCAGGCGGCTAGAAGGGGCCAAGGGGTGGGCCAGAGGGAGTGGGGTGGTGGAGAAAAGAAAAGCATGCTCTGTTTCCAAACTTAGCAGAGCTACCCCTCCTCCTTCCTGTCTTCCTTCCCTTTTCCCTTCTCCCTCTTCATCCTTTCTTATCCCTTTTCTATCACAAGACTCCTTGCTCCCAGGCCTCAGGATTAAAGATGCTCTGATATATTTATGCTGCATGGTGAGTTAGTTTATAACCCATGCCTTTGTTACCGCGCACACACACACACACGTGCAATGGCTCTGTCTCAAACCTAGCTAACTAAGACTCAGTCTTTCTTTTCCCCACCCTTCTCCAGCATCCTGCTTCTAATTGGCCACAGGTCTTTTGACAATGCCGTGCTCACGCTCACCAGGACCTGTGATTCAAGGAGATCTGGATGTGAATCCTAACTCTGCTTGTGCGAAGGTCCCGGGCAAGCCGCTGCACCTCAGTTTCTGCATCCATGAAGCAGAGCTGATAACCCCCTTCCTAGGCTTATCGAGATGACTCAGTGAGGTCACATTTGTGAAGTTCCTGCCACAACGCCTGGCCCCTGGGAGGTGTGCAGGGGCTGCCCTCCTCATGGGTTAATCCTGGTAGGGAGCACCTGCTATCTTCCTGGAACAGTGCTGACACCTCATGTGACAATGGGGATCAGAACCCCGTCGCTGCCTCTCAGGAGTTTACTGAGCGAGGCAGACCCGGGAAGGGAATCTGACACAAGCTAGCAGGAGGCAGGTGGTGAGAGGAGCTCAGGGAGGACTTCCTGGAGGAGATGATGAGTGAACTGAGTTCTCAACGGTGACTGAGTGTATCATTTCCTAGGGCTGCCACAAACGTGGTAACTTCAAACAATGGAAATGAATTTTCTTGTTTTGGAAGCTGGAATCCAGAATGGAGGTGTCAGCGGGGCCGTGGGCCCTCTGAAGACTCTGGGGGAGATTTGGTTCCTTGGCTTTTCCGGCTCTGTGTGGCACAGGCAGTCCGTTGTTTGGGGCAGCATAATTCCGGTCTCTGCCTCTGTCTTCACATGGCTGTCCGCGTGACATTATAAGGACATTTGTCATATTTGTCATTGGACTTAGAGCCCACCTGGATAATCCAGGATGATCTCATCTCGAGATCCTTAACTTAATTACATGTGCAAAGACCCTTTTGCCAAATAATGGAACAACCACAAGTCTGGATGGACATAACTTTTGAGAAGCCACCATTCAACCCACCACAGTGAGTAAGAGGTAGCCGAGCAAAGCCAGGTGGGAGGAGTGCTCTCAGTAGTAAAGGGGGTGGCACAGAGAGGCACAAGGGCACGGAATGGCTTTCTGGTTTTGGGGAAACCACAATGTAGTCTTACTAGACCAGGAATTGCGAGGAGGATGGAGGGAGGGAATGAGTCATGGATGGGGGGCAGGCTTGGCACAAAGCAGTTTAACTTCTGTCACAGGTTGAGGTAAAGATGCCGAGGTCCTGCATGAGAGTTAGAGATGGCTGAACATCATGGAGAGAGAAAATCAGCAGGACCTGGGGAAGGATTCAGCGTGGCAGGAGAAGAATGGGGAAGATCATTGTTGGATTTCCGGTTTGGGGAATTGACTACACGGTGACCCCACTGAGATTAGCAATAAGAGGAAAATGTAAGGGGGGCATGGATATGGCGCAGGAGGTGTAGGAGATGACTGATTTAATTTGGGGCCTGAAAATGCTAAAGCTCATGAACACCCGTAACTGGGTGCCCGGAAGACGGGTAAGATATGAAACTGCAGGTCCGAGATAAAAAGGTCATTGTCCGTGTACAGGGATCCACGACCATGACAGTGGATGAAGTCACTTAAGAAGAGCTTCAAAGAGAAGGGGAGGGGGCCAAGGACAGAATCCTGGGGGATGCCCACGGGCAAAGAGAGAGGGAGAAGGCCGCCAACAAGGAAGGGGGTCATCGGAGGGGAAGGAGAAGAGCTCTCAAAGCTGCTAGGATTCCTAGGAGCCAGGGTGCAGATGGTTCCAGAAGGAGATACTCAGAAAAGGAGCGTTGTGAGGCTATTAGGTGATGAATTCAGACCACATGCCGGAAAAGACCGTCCTCCCCGTAAACTACCCGCCGGGGCGATGAGGTGTATGTGTGCTGCACAGACCTACACGGAGCCTAGGCCACTGGCGCCCTGCAGAGGGCGGTGGTGGGTGGTGTCCCGCTCTTTCTCCTGGGCTAGTAATAACAGTGGTCAGCACAGAGCCAGGATCCCTCCCCTCCCTTGCACTAAGTGCTTTACAGATCTTTGCTCATTTAATCCCCACAATGAGGTGAGTATCATGTTTATATTACGAGAGGTGTGGGCAATTCAAGGACACTTGACCCAAGGGCATAAAACCATTAAATGGTAGAGCTGACTACAAATGAGGCCGACCTAACTCCAACACCAGTCCCCTTTCCAGCTTGTAGCCTTGATCCCTTTGAGATCAGAAGTCACGGAAGAAGACTTCTCAGCTAATAACTCACACCCACCTTCCAACAACCAAATGTAGCTGCTACTTCCCAAAGCAGGAAGGCAGTTCTCAATATGCCCAGTGACCCTGTAGATTTATTCTCCCTCCTACAGCCCCCAAAGGTGCAAGTTACCCAC
Source organism: Halichoerus grypus (assembly GCF_964656455.1). Classification (NCBI taxonomy): domain Eukaryota; kingdom Metazoa; phylum Chordata; class Mammalia; order Carnivora; family Phocidae; genus Halichoerus; species Halichoerus grypus. The sequence goes on from NC_135714.1 coordinate 192,688,296, forward strand.
AATCCTCAGATGTTTGAATTCAGTTTTCTCTCTCACTCTTGATGTCCACGTTTCCGATACTCCAGTTATATAACAATAGCTCCTAAGCTCTTTTATACAGAGGCTTTTGGACAATACACATCGGGGGGTCCCATTCCAGGCTTCTTAAGAGGAATATCTGGGGCGCCTGGGTGACTCTTGATCTCAGCTCAAGTCTTAATCTCAGGGTCGTGAGTTCAAGCCCCGTGTTGGGCTCCGTGGTGGGTGTGAGCCTGCTTAAAAAAAAAAAAAAATTTCCCATGGTGTGGTCCTTGGATCTGTATCTTTGATTCTGAGGCAGTGGTCCCTAACCTGGCATTTATTTGGATACCATTGTTATACAATGGCTTGTCAATAACGTGAGGTTATGTTGTGGTTACCTGTTGGCAGCTGGGTGGGATAATGAGCATAGGTTTTTAAAAAATGCCTTGTCGGGTGCCTGGGTGGCTCAGTTGGTTAAGCGACTGCCTTCGGCTCAGGTCATAATCCTGGAGTCCCGGGATCGAGTCCCACATCGGGCTCCCTGCTCGGCGGGGAGTCTGCTTCTCCCTCTGACCCTCCCTTCCTCATGCTCTCTCTCTCTCTCATTCTCTCTCTCTCTCTCAAATAAATAAATAAAATCTTTAAAAATAAATAAATAAAAAATGCCTTGTCATTGGTTCTGATCCATTCCTCATCTGTGGCCTTTCTTCTTTGTTTTAGGCCAGCTGATTCCCTCGCCCCTTACCCTCTTATTGGCTCAAGAGTAAAGTCTGTGTGGTCAGTTTAAAGCTTGCTTGATTTGCAAGACTCGTTTTGAGAAAAGATAAACAGTATTAATTAGTATTACGGATCTGGGAGCACAGTGACCTGGGGCTGGGCAGGTTTGGACCGATCAGGGGTTGGCTGGTGCCCTCTAGTGGTTGGAACGATGCAACAACTTCTCAGATGTGTTGACCCACGTGGGCTTGTCTGTCTGCCTTGGACTTGCTGTTTGGATACCAGCCACGTCTTGCCAGGGTGCCTCATCTCTGGCTACGGTATTTTCCTGTATAAATTGGAAGGGGTGGACAGGATATTAGTGAACAGCAGTCTGCACGTACAAAGGGCTGCCCAGGGAGACCGGTCACATGTGAAGTGTAAGCAAGGGGGCAGGTACGCCCAGCACGGGGCGCGCTGTCACAGCCCCGCCATGCCCCAGGCTGAAATGTGAGTTCTCTGAGCTTGGGACCCTGGCTTAGTCGTCTTTGTGTCCTTAAGGTCTGGCATGGAGAAAGTATTCAAATAAATATTGAAAGCAGGGAGGGCAAAAGGAAGAAAGGCAGCTTGGTGAACTTGCTTCTCTTTGCTCAAGAGGTGGAAGGTCAAGATTAAGTCTTGCAAAGTGGAGCTTAGCACCGCACCGCTCCCGTCGGAAACATGACCGAGAGGTGACAGCACGGCTGCGGTAGGTCCCACGCTGCCCGGAGGAGGAGCAAGTACCTGGATCCTGACACCAGCGGCTTGGAAGCCTTCTGAATGCTTTGCCTTCCAGCATCAGTGGGGTTTCTTCTGCCTGCTGGAGTGGGACATGGTTTCTCTGAAGTGCAGCTTGCAGGGCAGTAAGTTCTCCTGCAAGGGGCCTTTTATGACTTCCCAGCCAGCCCTCCCTGCAGTGTTTGGGCACGGCTCCTGGCAGAGCCCTCCTGCCACGAGACCGGGGCTCTGGTTCCGGCTCTCCACTCCTCGCCGGGCTGGGACTTGTCAGCCTCCATGATTGCACGTGCCAAAGCCTTACAAACCTTTCTCTGTCTCTCCTCCTCCCTGTACACACACACACACACACACACACACACACACACACACACACATCCTATTGGTTCTGTTTCTCTGAACCCTGACCCGTACTCTCAGAATCGTGTTAGCTGCTGGGTACAGTGGGAAACAGACCTGGAGGCTCGGCCCCCTGCAGTGTCCCTCGCAGTGAGGAATCAGAGGTCCGATGATAGCCCCGCGATGGTGGACAGTGGGGGCTGGGGGGCAGGCTGCGGGCAGGAGAGACCCCGAGGAGGACGTGGGTTGGGGTTGGCGGGGGTCGAGTGGCGCAGGTCGGGCCCAGGCGGCCGGGCAGTCGAGGCTGAGGGAGGCTGTGAAGCAGGGCACGGAGGAGCCCCGGGGAGGGTGGGCAAGCCGGAGAGGTCTCCTCGGCCCGCCTCTCTCAGTTTGGTGGGCACGTCCTCAGGGAAGCCCCCAATATATCGTCCCGGCCTCGTGTACTCGTGTTGTGACACGTAATCGCACAGTTATTGAACAGTTGTTGAGTGATTATTTGATAAATAACCTGTAATCTGAGTGTCGAGTGAACTGGAGGAGCTTGCTGCCGGTGATGGGCCAAAGAGTGAGGGGCTCCTGCCGAAACCCAGGAGAGAAATGACGGGGTGTCGATGGCAGGGGCTGTGGGCATGCCGGAGCGGGGACAGACGAGACAGGTGTCGAGAAGGGCCTGTTGGCTGCAGGGCTCCAGACCATCTCTTTCGGGTTTATGATTTCCCCAGAACTTAGCGTGGCCTCTGGCACACAGTAGGGACTCCGTCACGTTGGTTACAGAATGAACTTGAACACCTGCCTGGCACACGGCGGTGCTTCCTGCAGATTTGCCCAGCGCCCACGCGAGGGCGTGGATGTGTCGCACTTCCAGGGTGGTACCCTAATGGGGTCCTGGCCGCTGGTGCCCTGCTTCGAGTGGGGAGGCCTTCGGCTGCCTCCCGTGTCTTGCGGTAAGTCCCAAAGACTGTGGCGTGAGCCACCAGATTGTGAGCACACAGCGGGTGTCCTCCTGTCCGTCCGTCACAGGCTGGGGAGATTCCTCCTCTCCCTTCCCAGCACACAGAAAGCCCCAATCTCTTCAGGAGCACTGGCCGAGAGCTCTGCCCTTCCCCAGACTCGGGCCTGCAGTGAATCCCTGTCTGGGCTGTCGCATGTCCCGGGAACGGGGTTAGGCACTTTACACGTATTATTTGATTTAATAGTTTCAGTTCTTGGAAGTGTGACAATCTTCATTTTCTGGAGGAGGAAACTCAGGAGGGGAAAGACTAATGACCTGCCCATGGTCACCTGGCTCATAAGGGGTAGCGAGGGGAGGGCCACCCTGCAGGCCCTGCACCCTCCTCTCTGTGCCAGAAGGTCTCAACCCTGGCTGCCCATCGGAATCACCTGCGCTGCTTTATCGCGCCCCAGGGCTGTTACATCAGAAGCTCTGGGCCCAGGGCCCAGGCATCAGTATTTTTCAAAGCTTTCCAGGTGTTGGTGGTGTGTGCCCAGGGTTGAGAAGTCCTGCTCATCAGGCATCTCCCGGCTTCCAGATTCTTGTTCCATCACTCCTCGGCTGTCCCAAACTTGGGATACTCAAAACAACACGCTACCCTCTTTCCCTAAATTTGCACCTCTTCTCATAGCCTCGCTTTAGAATTCCGTCGCTCAAGGAACACAGAAAAGGGGGGGTCATCTGTGACTCTAGCTTTGCTCCCACAGCCGCTAAGTTCTGTTGGTTCCATCTGGATGCCTGTCCCGGCTGTCCCTCTCAGGACCCCCGCAGACACCATCATTACTGCCCCATGGGTTCCTCTCGGGTTTTGGCGATAGCCTCTGGACTTTTTGCTTGCCACCAGCAAGCTCCTCCAGTCCATTCTATGTATACTGTTGCTAGGGCGATCTCTCTAAAATGCAGAAAAGCCTTCAGTTGCCTCCCATTGGCTTTAAGAAAAGTATTCCAACTCCTCAATGTGTCCTATCTTGCTCTAAGATACCAGTGTTCTCCTGCTGCGTTATTTCAGGCAGCCTACAGTCCGGTGTTAAAGCACCTGCAGCTTGTCCTCAGAGCATTAGGCACCCTCGCACCTGCTTGTGTTCCCTCTCTCACTGTGTCTCTATCTGTCGAATAAATAAATAAAATATTTTTTAAAAAAACCAACTACATCCAACGTGGTATCAGGAGGATATCTGGTTATAGATTTTTTTTTTTTTTAAGACTTCATTTTTTTATTTGAGAGAGAGAGAGTACAGGCAGGGGGAGTGGGAGAGGGAGAAGCAGACTCCCCACTGAGCAGGGAGCCCGACGTGGGGCTCAATCCCAGGACCCTGAGATCATGACCTGAGCCGAAGGCAGACGCTTAACGACTGAGAAACCCAGGCGCCCGACAAATTTATTTTCTGTTTAAACACTCTAGTGGAGTCTGTTGCTTGCAATTAAAAACCTTGACTGATGGGACTGCTTAGGTCTAATATGATAAGGTCTAAGGTGTTTGGAAGAACCGTGTGATCAAAACTGAAAACCAAGGACAGGCTACGGTATAATAAGCAAATACAAATAGAAAGAAAGTAGAGAGCTCAGTCTTAGTATCAGATGGAATGGAATTCAGGCCCTCCCCCTTCCCAAAAGGCACTTTCTCATACTAATAGGTGCAATTATAAGAAGATAAAATAACAAGGGGGATTTGTAAACTGAATACTCTAGCAGCTCTGTTTGTAAAGTAGGAATTACAAGCGATATCAAGAGAAGTCTACGTTTAGTACTTCTAGTCCATGACATAGAGTTAGGCAGAGCTGATTGATGGAGATTGAACTCTTTTTTTTAATTTTAATTTTAATTTAATTTAATTTAAATTTTTATTAACATATAATGTATTATTTGTTTCAGGGGTACAGGTCTGTGATTCATCAGTCTTACACAATTCACAGCGCTCACTATAGCACATACCTTCCCCAGTGTCCATCACCCAGCCACCCCATCCCTCCCACCCCCACCACTCCAGCAACTCTCAGTTTGTTTCCTGAGATTAATAGTCTCTTATGATTTGTCTCCCTCTCTGATTTCGTCTTGTTTCATTTTTCCCTCCCTTCCCCTATGATCCTCTGTCTTGTTTCTCAAATTCCTCATATCAGTGAGATCACATGATACTTGTCTTTCTCTGATTGACTTATTTCGCTTAGCATAATACCCTCTAGTTCCATCCACGTCGTTGCAAATGGCAAGATTTCATTTTTTGATGGCTGCATAATATTCCATTGTGTGTATATATATATATATATATGTGTATATATATATATATATATATATATATATATATCACATCTTCTTTATCCTGGAGATTGAACTCTTATCTTGGAAATAGAGAATATCCCTTCTTCCTGAGCCGAAGGCAGTCGCTTAACCAACTGAGCCACCCAGGCGCCCTGAATATCCCTTCTTCCTAAGTGCCTGTGTGATGTTTGTGAATTACAGATATTCCAAGATTATAAACAATACAGAAAATATTCAGTGATCATCATGCAATAAAATCAGACGTTAATGATAAAGCCAGAAACAAAATGTCTCTTCCACTGGGAGATTAAAAATCTCTCTATTTACATATTGAAATATTTAAAGAGGAATTGATAAGATGTCTGGGGTTGGGGTTAGGACGAGCCAAGATTGGTCAAATATTGACCATTGTTGAAGCTGGGTGACGGGTACATAAGAATTCATTATACTATTCTCTCTACTTCTGTGTATGTTTGGAATTTTCCACAAAAGAATTTAAAAAGTACTTTATTAAACGTTCTTGGCATAAAGAAGATATAGAAATCAAAATTGTAAAATTTCTGGGAACCTAAATCAATCAAAAAAAGAGAAAGAAGTGAATTAAATATTCAACTCAAAAAATTGAACAGTAGAGAACAAGAAAAGAAGCCAAAGAAAAGCAGAAGTAAGAAATGAAACACAGTTAAAAAGCAGAAATTCATTCAGGAAAAGGTGGTGCCAAATCCAAAAGCTGGTTCTTTGGTAAAAAAAACAACAACAACAAATCCTTAGAATCAATCTAGAAAAAATAAAAATTATCTGCAATGAGAATCAAGGAATAATCATGAGAATAAAATGCTTACAACCAATTGGGTCACAGGCTTAATAAAAATAATGCTACGATGCCCGCCTTTTTACCCAGATGTTTGCAGTGATTGGACCGGTTAGACCATAACCTTGATTATTTATGTGCTGATAGCAAAGGTGGATCTGATGCAGAACACTTGTATGGAAAGAAAAGTATTTGCAGAGGAATTTTGAAAAGATGAAACAGTTGTGTCCTAACTGATTTTCAGTTAATTTCTGCCTAAAATTGAGATGTGCCCACGAACAGAATCTTTCTCTTCATGGTGATCCCATTGGCCTGGGTGGCCACTCCCATTGATTGCTCCTGGTTTTAGCCAGTACGAGAGCCAGATGCAAGCAGCTGTTCAAGCCTCCCCCGTCAATCTCAACACTCAGCTCCCTTCTGGATAGAGTTCTGGTCAGCAATGTGAGCCGAGTTAATTTTGGCTTGTCATCCCCTTCATCTCCCATCACCTCCACCCCTTCATTCTCCCTTCTCCCTTCTGCTCTGTGCCTCCCGGTAGGTCACTGTGGCCCTGTTGACTTTCCCACCACCATTTTCCATGCTGCCCTTTTCCACTGCATGTCACACTTTTGCTCTTGTCCGAAGAGACCACCTCCTATTGAGTTGCTCATTCTCTTCTGTCCCACGACTCCCATATCACGGGGCCACGAGGGGACCACCTTCTCTTAGCTCCACAGTTCCACTTCCAGACCACCATAACTGTGACCCAGGCTCAGTGTGTGTGTGTGTTCACCTCTTTACCTCCACGGTTCTCTCTCTCCACTCTGCTTCAGCCGCAGCCAAAGCTGCTCCACCTTGGGTCCCGTTATCCCTGGGGAATATTCCACCCGCGAGAGAGTCCAAGTGCCTCTCTGACCCTCATCCAGTCTCTCCTAGACCTTCCAGCTCTCTCCTTCCACATTCCACAAAGATTTAATCAGCACCTGCTATGCTCTAGGGACTCTGCAAGGCTCTGAGATGCGGTGGAGGGCAGGCCAAAGAGACATGGTCCCTCCTCGCTTAGAACCCGTACCAGCTGCAAGAGAACAACAAGCAAATAAGGACTTCATTGTTAACTGCGGCAAATGTTGTGAAGAAAAGCCCTGCTACCCATCCCATTCTCTTCACCGTTCTCCCCTACATTCTCCAGGCATGACAAGCCCCTGCTTATCCCCACTTGTTTCCCATGCTACATCATTCAAGTCCTCTCTTACTGGCTCTCCCAGCACCTGGCCCCTTGCCTTTGGCAGACTGACAAGCATGGGGTCAATTCAGCTTTACATCTCTCTTCTGTTAAGCTGGGCTCCTGAATAATGTGGATACTCACAAAGCAGCATGAATGGGTGTCCTCCCCTACCCCCCATTTTGAGGACGTCCAGCCCCGAATGTACCCTGAGGACTGCTTAGCTGTGCTCACACCCATGTCCTAGTCTCCTGGGTCGTAATTCCAGACTTGCTCAACCCTCTTCTCTGGAGATATCTTGGTCTCCCATCCAAGTACTAACCAGGCCTGACCCTGCTTAGCTTCCGAGATCAGACAAGATTGGGTGAAGATGTCTTGGTGTCTTACTTCACAAAGAAAGTAGTTACTGCTAAGGTGAACTCTCTGTCCCTCCTCTCTACCCACACCCCTCCTGGGTTACATTCCTTCTTACCCCTCCCCACCCCTGCAAGAAGGAGCCCCTCCTCCTCTCAGGGGCTAGCTTCTCCTCCCTTGCCTCTCGCCTGGCCCCTGTTTTCTGGATCCCAGCCACTTCCTGCCTCTAGGAACTTGCTCCATGGGCCACCCCTTCTTTTTCCGTGTCATCCATCTCCATTTCCTAGCTCCTTCCCCTTAGCATATAAACCTACTCAAAATGTCCATGTCCTGAAACAAACAGCAACAATAAAAACTCTCCTGCCTCTGTTTTCCTTTCTAGCTCTCTTTCTCTCCAATTCTTAGCCAAGCATCTAATAAGAATGGGCTCCACTCACTGTCTCTTCTTCCTTTTCACTTGCAACCAGCCCCCATCCCCCAAAATTCAGCTTCCTTATTCACTGCCCCAGTCAAACTGTCCTATGTGTCTTTGTGCTCAAATCCGATGGGCATTTGACTTCTTTTGGCATTTGGTTCAGGTGACACCCTCCTTCCCAAAGCTCCTTCCTCACTTGGTTTTTGTGACACTGCTCTCCTGGTCTTCCTGTGATTTCTGAACTCTCCTCAATCTCCTCTGTGGATTTTTCTTTTTACCTCTGCCAGTCCTTTAAATATGAATGTTCCCTGGATTCTCTCCCCTGCTATGTAGGCTTTTCCTTACCCTTCTTACTCAGCTTGAGTGATTTCACTCACAACCATGTTTTCAACTGTACCCACAGGTTCATTAAGCTAAAATCTCTCTCTCTTTTCTCTAGAGACTTTTCTCCTGTACCCCGATGTGTCTCTCTACCTAGATGGCGCTTGGGCAGATCAGTTACACTCGGCATTTCAGGACTGGACCCATCCTCAACATGCATGAATGCATTCCAGTATTCCTGTCCTCTGTTTCTTGTGTCAGGGAACTGTCACCACACATAGCTGCCCAAACAGTTCGGAGCATTGTTGCAGGGCTTCCTTTCCCCACTTCCCAAGCACTGTTCATGATTTTTCTTAAATCTATTCACCTCTGCCCTTTAACCAGCCCTCACCACCCCCCCGCCCCCCACCCCCCCATCCCACTGCCAAAACCTTGTTCAGATGAAATAGCCTTATTTTAAGCATTTCTGCTTCCATTCTCTCTCCCTCTATGCCAACCTCCAAAAATGGTCTAGAAAGATCTTTTAAAAAAATTATTCTTGAAGTATAATTGACATACAATGGCATACTAGTTTCAGGTGTACAACATAGTGATCTGGCAATTCTGTACGTAACTCGGTGCTCACCACGATAAGCATAGTCACTGTCTGTCGCCATACTGTGTTATTATAGTATTAATGACTATATTCCCTATGCTGTACTTCTCATCTCCATGATTTTATTTTATAACTGGAAGTTTGTACCTCTTAATCTCCATCACCTATTTCACCCATCCTCTTACCCGCTTCCCCTCTGGCAACCACCAGTTTGTTCTCTGTATTTAAGAGTCTGTTTATTTTTGTTTGTTTTTTCGATTCCAATAAGTGTCTTATTTCACTTAGCATAATACCCTTCAGGTTCATCCAGGTTGTTGCAAATGCAAGATTTCATTTTTTTATGACTGATATTCCATTGTGTGTGTATGTGTGTGTGTGTGTGTATATATATATATATATATATCCCACCAACAGTGCATGAGGTTGGTGGGATATATATATATATATATATATACACACACACACATACACACACAATGGAATATCAGTCATAAAAAAATGAAATCTTGCATTTGCAAGATTTCTCTCTCCATCCTCACCAACACTTGTTTCTTCTTTTTTTTTTTTTAAGATTTTATTTATTTATTTATCAGAGAAAGAGAGAGAGAGCACACAAGCAGGGGGAGTGGCAGGCAGAGGGAGAAGCAGACTCCCCACTGAGCAAGGAGCCCGATGTGGGACTCGATCCCAGGACCCTGGGATCATGACCTGAGCTGAGGGCAGACGCTTAGCCGACTGAACCACCCAGGCGTCCCTGTTTCTTCTCTTTCTGATACTAGCCATTCTGACTAAAGTAAAGTGATAGCTCACTGTGGTTTTGATCTGCACTTCCCTGATGATTAGTAATGTTGAGTATCTTTTCATGTATCTGTTGGCCATCGGTATGTTTTCTTTGCAAAAATGTCTATTTGGGTCCTCTGCACTTTTTTAAATTGGATTGTTGTGTTTCTTTGGTGTTGGGTTGTATGAGTTCTTTACATATTTTGGACATTAACCTCTTATCAGATATATTATTTGTAAATATTTTCTCCCATTCAGTAAGCTGCCTTTTAGTTTTGTTGATAATTTCTTTTGCTGTGCAGAAGCTTTTTATTTTGGTGTAGTCCCAACAGTTTATTTTTGCTTTTGTTTCCCTTGTATAAGGAGACCCTATCCATAAGTATGTTGCTAAGGCCAATGTCCAAGAGATTACTGCCTATGTTTCCTTTTAGGAATTTATGGTTTCAGGTTTCACATTTAGGTCTTTAATCCATTTTGAGTTTATTTTTGTGGATGGTGTGAGAAAGTGGTCATTCTTTTGCATGTAGCTATCCAGTTTTCCCAGCACCATTTATTGAACAGACTGTATTTTCCCCATTTTATATTCTTGCCTCCTTTTTCATAGATTAATTGACTATATATGCATAGGTTTATTTCTGGGCTTTCTATCCTGATCCCTTGAGCTATATCTATTTTTGTGTCAGTTCTATATTGTTTTGATTATACAGTGTTGTAGTATGTCTTGAAATTTGGGACTGTGATACTTCTAGCTTTGTTCTTCTCTCTCAAGAACATCACAGTGAATTGACAACTCTATACATAACTCAGTGCTCACCATGATGAATGTAGTCACTGTCTGTCACCATACAGATTTGGCTATTTGAGGTCTTTTGTGGTTCTATACAAATTTTAGTATTATTCTTTCTAGTTCTGTGAAAAATGCTATTGATATTTTGATAGGAACTGCATTGAATCTATAGATTGCTTTGGGTAGTTTGGATATTTTAACAATATGAATTCTTCCAATCCATGAGCATGGTATATCTTTCTATTTGTTTGTATCATCTTGAATTTCCTTCATCAGTGTTTTATAACTTTCAGAGCCTAGGTCTTTCACCTCTTTCTCTAAACTTATTCCTAGGTATTTTATTCTTTTTGGTGCAATTGTAAATGGGATTATTTTCCTAATTTGTCTTTATGCTACTTCATTATTGGTATATAGAAGTGTTACCAATTTCCGGGTATTAATTTTGTATCCTGCAACTTTACTGAATTCATTTATCAGTTCTAATAGTTTTTTGGTAGAGATGTATAATATCATGTCATCTGCAAATAAAGACAGTTTTACTTTTTCCTTGCCAATTTGGATGGCTTTTATTTCTTTTTCTTGTCTGATTGCTCTGGCTAAGACTTCTAATGCTATGTTGAGCAAAAGTGGTCAGAGTGGACATCTTTGTCTTGTTCCTGATTTTAGAGGAAAAGCTTTCAGTTTTTCACCATTGAGTATGATGTTAGCTGTGGGTTTTTCATATATGGCCTTTTTGTTATGTTGAGGTATGTTCCCTCTAAACCCACTTTGTTGAGAGTTTATCATGAATTGATGTTGTATTTCATCAAATGCTTTTTCTGCATCTATTGAGATGATCATATGATTTTTTACTTGCTAATGTGATGTATCATATTGACTGATTTGCAAATATTGAACCATCCTTGAATCCCTAGAATAAGTCCCACCTGATCATGGTGAATGATCTTGTTTTTTTAGAGAGCGGGACAGTGAGAGAGAGCAAGTGTGTGGGTAGGGATGAAGGGCAGAGGAGCAGGGAGAGAGAATCTTAAGCAGGCTCCATGCCCAGTGTGGAGCCTGACATGGAGGTTGATCTCACACCCCTGAGATCATGACCTGAACTGAAATCAAGAGTCGGACACCTAACTGACAGCCCCCCAGGTACGTAGTGAATGATCCTTTTAATGTATTGCTGAATTTGGTTTGTTAATAATTTGTTGAGGATTTTTGCATCTATGTTCATCAGTGATATTGGCCTGCAGGTTTTTTTGTGGTTTTTTTTGTGTGTGTGTTTGGTGTCTTTGTCTGGTTTTGGTATGAGAGTAATGCTGCCCTTGGAGGATGAATTTGGAAGTTTTCCCAGAAAGATCTTTCTGTTCCACAAATCAGGTGATGTTGCTTTCCTCACCGGAATTTACCGATGGCTCCCAACTGGCTCTAGGACAAAGCCTAAAATCCCTCCCGTAGTGCCCAAGGCCTTCACAGAGGCCCTGCTGAGCTGCTCTCAATCTTGCAGTCTGTGCTCCAGTAACACTGCCCTGGTTGTCATGCTCTCTACTGAGAACACCCCTCCCTTCTCTGTCCCTCTAGCAAATGCTTTTTCTTCCATAAAAACTGCTCAGACATGCCTCCTGAGAGACACCAAGGCGATATGTGACATACCTCTCTCACTTCCCTTTCATCATACCTCCAATATAGTAATTATCTTATAGTATCATCACTTGTTTGTAAGTCTGACAAACTCCAGATACTACATCTGCTCCTATTCATATCCTGAGTTTCCAACACATTTCCTGGTACCTCGCTAGTGCTCAGTAGATATTTGCTTGGATTATCTTGACCCCTAAATTCCTTGGTAGCTGTTCCTTCTTTTTCTATTACAAATACAGGGACCCAGAATGGCTGTCTCATGTCACAGATCTGTTTTTCTCCCTTTTTCTTTCTTTGTCACTTAGGTTTCTTTCCTCCATTCTTTCTGTTGAGAGAAAGCTTCTCTTCTCTCGTGGCGTATCTTGAATTTTTCTTCATTCTGTATCCTAGCTTGTCCTGTGAAAATAGACTCTGAAACCCTCTGGCCAGGCCCTAGCTCTTGTGGTGGGTCAGAAGATGAACCTGCCACCAGGATTGTGCACAATTTCTGGCCTGGCTTTGCCCCTCTTGCTGGCTTCTTCTCAGCTGATAGGCCTTTTGTTAGCCAGTGTTAACTCTTGTGCTATTTCCTGTTCTAGTCTTGGTTTCAAGTTCCTTCCTCAGATTCTTAATTACCAGGAAGAATAGGAGAAGGGACATTTTCCACTAAGAACTAAATTATAAAATCATGGTGTCCTTCCTGTCAGTGGTATGGCACCCACAGGGAAAGAAGTTAGATGTTCCATGGGCCCATCCTGGCTTTCACTCTCACATCCTGGACTTTTCTCTAGAAGTCAGTGTCCTCCTACATACCCTCCTGCCCCAGGTTTCACCAGAATCTTATTTTTTTGGAAGAATTTATTTATTTATTTATTTAAGAGAGAGAGCGTGTGAGTGGGGGAAGGAGGAGCAAAGGGAAGGGGGAAGAATCCCAAGCAGACTCCATGCTGAGCTCAGAGCCTGACGTAGACCTTGATCTCACGACCCTGAGATCACAACCTAAGCCAAAACCAAGAGTCGGATGCTTAACTGACTGAGCCACCCAGTCACTACCAGACTCTTAAATCAACATCAGTTAGTGACAAATTTTCTGATCTTCAAATTGGGACTCTTGACGTAGATTTTTTTACTTGTGAATTTATTTGCTCAAAAAGCCTTAAGAAACATGACAGTTACAGTGCATTTAAGTGATCTCGATACTAATTTTACCGAAAAAGGATAAAATGACACTAAATTGGAATTGTTCTAGAAAATATGAACTGCAAGTTGCTAGGTCAAGTGAAGCTATTGCAGAAAAAATAAGATGAGAAAAGGAGAAAATTGTATGTTCTATTTTAGCCAGGGTTTTGGCAAGAGATTTTACAAAGTTTAATTCAGCCAAAGCTGTTTTTGTATCAGTCAAGTGTGCTGGTATGTATGACTTATCATTTAAAATTATTGTTCAAACAAATTAAAAAAAGAGAAATGACAAAGGGCATGAGAGTGATTGCTTAAAATAGTGGTCATTGACCATCAGTGTTTGGGAAGCGAGGGCAAAGGTGGTGTTAGGGGTTGAATTGTGTCCTCCAAAAAGATTTGTTCAAGTCCTAAACCCTAAGTCCTAACGTTATTTGGAAATATGGTCATTGCAGATATAATCAGTTAAGATGAGGGCCCTTAATCCAATGACTATTGTCTTATAAGATGATGGGGCATCTGGGTGGCTCAGTTGATTAAGCATCTGACCCTTGGTTTCAGCTCAGGTCATGATCTCAGGGTTGTGAGATTGAGCCCCTCCTCAGGCTCCCTGCTCAGTGGGGAGTCTGCTTGAGGATTCTCTCTCTGTCGCTCCCCCCGCTCTCTCTCTCTCTGATATAAATAAATCTAAAATATATATATATATATATATTATATAAAAAAGATGATGTAAGGACACAGAGAGGACACCATGTAACACAGGCAGAGATTGGAGTTATGCAACCTCAAGCCAAGTCATGCCAAGGACTGCCGGCAGGACTAGAAGCCAAGAGAAAGTCATAGGACAGATTATAGAGCCCAGCCCTTCTGACATCTTGACTTTGGACTTCTAGCCTCCAGAACTATGAAAGAATACATTTCTGTTGTCTTACCCAGGTTATGGTAATTCATTACAGCAGTCCTGGGAGCTAATGAAGGCAGGAAATGTCTGAGGCTACATGCTGCTTCTAATAAGGGTGACACATGGGCTCATTTTTGGCCTCATTGGCATCAGTGTCCCGTTTGCATTTTGGTAGGTTCAGCCACCATCCCCTCCTTTAAAGGAGGCATTTGTAAACTAAGCAGCAGAGCTCAAGGCTGAAACGGGGACAACGGTAATTCATACAAAATATGACTGGTCTCCCCCACCCCCCTGCCCCATAATCAGGTGCCTTTCATTTGTGAAGGGATGGAGCAGATGTTGGTTGATTTTAGGTAAATGCATTGAAAATTGATTTGCCAAAATTTGATTCTGTGGAAATAAAACTTGCCTAATGATGAATTCATTGAATTTACCACATTTGCTGATTTACTAAATTTGTCATTCGTATTGAATGGGAATTACTTTAATAGCAAAGAGTTGTTATTTAATAGCAAACAGTTTCCTGGAAAGATTTAGTTAACTGGTTTTCAGCCTAACAGTATTGAAGTAAGATTCAATTTCCAGAAAGCTAACAATCATAGATCATTATAGCCCTCTTATGAATAAATATATTTAGGATCTGGTAAAGCATATTTTACCACTAGGAACCCCTGATTTCAGGGTTTTATATGGAAACTTTTCTGTTAGATTTTGGTTTGACTAACTTTTCTCAAGCAGTTTTAAGACCGTTCTTCAAATTTCTTAAATACTCTATAAAGTTCACTGTTAATTTCTAGCCAGTAATAGCCGAATTTTGGTATATTATATAATTTTTCCTGTTGCTTCTTGGCTTATTTTTTATTCTACCCATATTTCAACTTCTAAAAAAAATTATCTTACCATTTTACTTCTTCATTCACACTTTTGTACTTAATGGTGTGGATATATTAAATTTGAGGCATTCATCAGACAGACCGTCTTTTGTAGTAATACCTTTGGTCATCACCACTCTGAAACGTTTTACCCATTCACGTGGAAGCTTTCTGCAAACCACGACCAAATCTATATATCCTTATTGCTCCGTTAGAAACCAAAACGTTAGCATTTTTAAAAATTTAAGCATTTATAAAAATACAAAAAAATACAGCGGTTTGAAAAGTCACGAATGAATTGTGGTGCTTTTGAGAGTTTTACCAGCTTTTAAGTCTGTTTTATAGTTCTGGTGATAATTAAGAACTTTTGCTGTAATTTAAAAAGTAGATGTTCCACAGCAGCCACTTTGTAGCCTGCTGGCTGAATGTCAATTTCTTGCGTGTTTCACATTTTAGATTCTGAAAGTCTTTTTCTTTTGCACAAAATACCCAGCTACTCATTTGATGACCTATTTTAACAAATCTGTGAATCCGGGGATATCAAAAGGTGGTGGATTAAACTGAAAATGTGTGATTGCAAGAGAGAAAATCCAACTTGTCATTTATAAAATCCTGGACACTTGAGAAAGCGTGAACATTTGTAATTTGAGATAAATAGGGGATTCTCGTTCCCCAGAGCATATCTATATCCAGAAATCCCTGGAATGTATTGAACTTTGAGTGGGCCATGGCTAGGGAGAAACTAAAACTCAACTAGAAACCAAAACCTAATTCAGGTGGGGTTTTTTTGAAGGCAATGTCATCCTGTCCTATTAAGTCTTTTGATGGGGGGTGGTAGGGAATGCTAGGTGTTAACTGGCCAGCCTCCCTTGCAGGTGGGTGTATAGGCTGGGTTCTGGCCAAAGGACTGTGGGTCACTTGAGAGGCCTGGCCCACAAAACTTCCCCTGCTACTCCTTCCATGTCCCTCTTTGACCGGCTCCAATGGAGACAAGCCCCAAGGCAACCTTGGGGCCCAGTGTGGAGGATGTGGAGCCAGGAGATGGAAGGAAGCTTGGTCCCTGGAGGCGATCTGTTTTGACGGGAAGAGCATTCCAGGGCTTTGGAAACCAAGTCTCGAGCTGCTGAGTTAAGAGGTGTCAGTTGTACAACTCAACACCCTCAGGCACCCGGGCCCAGCGCCGGGGTCCTGTGGCAGGTGGGTCCCTTATCCCTGCACAGCCTGTCGGGTCTTGTGCATGTGTCCATCCTGAAAGAGGAGCAAAAAACAGGCTGAAATGGTGTCCCGCGGGCGATGGCGGCAGCGTCCCATCCCACATTCTTTACCCTTTGTCATGTCTCCCTTCTGGTGAGGGGACTAAAGCTGGGGGGTCTGGGTGACTTTTCACATGTCGTTCGAACCCGTTTATAGCGCTGGGGGCTTGTGTGGTGCTGGGAGCAGTCAAGCTGCGGCTCGGTCGGTTTGGTAGCGGGGTGGCCTCACAGAGGGTCCCCTCAGCCACCGTGCCGTCCCCTCCAGCACCCGCTTCGGGAAGTCACAGTGAAGCCAAGCAGCCTACAGCAATGGTATGGCGGAGCGGACTTCTGCCACTTAGTGAAATGTTGCCCCAGACCCACTCTTCAGTGAACAAACTAGCGGCTAAGGCTTCAGCGGCCTTGACCGGTAAGAAATTTGTTCTGACTCGCGTCATGCTTCGATGGTTCCAGCTGAGATAACTTCCCAGGCCTCAGGTTTGATCTGGGGGCTGCTCCCTGATGAAGCCCCTGTGCCGGCCGTGAGGGAGCGATCAGGATGTCAAAAAGCGTTCCAGAGCATGTGGGAGCAAATACAGGCTGGAAATGTTGAAACACTTCATAAGCAAGTGTAGCTCGTTCCAGGCAGACCTAACTTGCTAGACTTGAATTTTGCCCGGTGGCTAAACTGTGATTCTGCCAAGGAAAACCATCACTGAAGGTGGCACAGGGAAGGTGCGGTGTCACAGATCCATCACAGGCTACTTCTTGCAAGAGGGACAAATTACCGACTCCGCAGGGGGCCAGGATGTCCTTATCTCCGAACAGGGAAGCTCAGTGCCTTCGCCACGAAACTGTGTCAGGGGGCGATGCTCGGAGGAGAGCTCTGGGTGGCTGCCAGCCGTGTGGGGTGACTGAGCCACACACCTGACCTGTCACACCACCCGGCGGGCCGTCCTCAGAGCTCACCTCAATCTGGGCGGCACAGCCTTCCCACAGCGAACCGGGATGTCCTCATCGAAGTGGATGTGTTGATTTTTTAGTGCTGCTGGAATAAATCACCGTAAATGTAGTGGCTTCAAAGAACACAAGTTCTAGAGATCGGAAGTCCAGAATCGGTTTCCCCGGCCTACGTGAGATGCGGACAGGCCTGGTTCCTTCTGGATGCTCCAGGGAGAATCTGTTTCCTTGGCTTTTCCAGCTTCTAGTGGCCACGTGTCCTCCATGACTTGAGGCTTCTTCCTGTACCTTCCGTTAGCACAGAGCCTTCTCCCCTCTGGAGCCAAATTTCCCTCCGTCTTCCTCTTGGAAGGATCCTTGTGATTGCATGTAGGGCCCCCCCCAGTCCAGGATAATCTCCCCACCTCAAAACCCTTCACCTAAACACCTACAAAGTCCCCTTTGCTGTAGGAAGTGACATTGACAAGTTCTGGGAATTGCAACAGGGGTATCTCTGTAGGCCATCGTCTAGCCTCTCACCGTGAATCCAGGTGTGCGGCCCACGGCGGACGCAGACTCGGCTGGTGATGAACTATTCCCAAGAACATGTGAGGGCAGGAGAAGGCTGGGGTCGGGGGCGGGGCGGTACTATTCATCCACTTTGGGCAAGAGTACATCTACATCTCTCAGTGCTGTCACCATCACTCCTACAACATACACACTCATGCATTTTTCATTCTTTGTCTCTGGAGAGTCTGCCTCAATGGTTACAATCCATGCCGGTTTCTTTCTTTGAGTGGAAATAGCAGGATCTCTAGCTAGCTTGAGTGGAGGGGAGGGGCAGAGGGAGAAGCAGGCTCCATGCTGAGCAGGGAGCGGGATGCTGATGCCGAAGCCTCGGGGCTCAATCCCAGGACGCCTCAATCCCAGGTCCCCAGGATTCATGACCTGAGCTGAAGGCAGATGCTTAGCCGACTGAGCCACCCTGGCGCCCCTCACCTCCGCTTTAAATTTGCTTTTACTCCTTAAGTATTTCTTTAGTGTCTGCTAGGAGTTTAGCCGTGGAGATGAAGACAAGGACACTTTGAGAAATGTAATTTTTTTTTTATTACTTTTTCCTCAGAAGCCAGCAAAAGGGAAGGAAACAACCAGGCACTAGGCTCACACTAGGGGAGGGTCTGTGCTTTCCCATCTTGGTTAATCTTTTGGAACATCCTGTAAGGCAAATATTTCCCTTAAGGAATGGGAAGTCCAAGACAGAGAGAAGTCAAGTAACTTGGCCAAAGCCACATGTCTAACTAGTGGCAGAATCAGAATGCAGTATTGCTCAAATGAGTTGGAGGGAGCCGTGCTCCATACGAGCAGAGAAATCCAGATCCAGGTGAGGATGGGAGCTGTCCCCCGGAGAAACTTGGGGCTATGGGGAAGAGTCTGGGAGGGGAGTCAACAAAAGATCCAAGTTCAAGTCCTGGCTCTTTGACTTTGGACAATTCACTTAACTTTTCAGCTTCCTCAGTTGAAAAGCAGACAGCTGGAGATGATCCTGTCAGCTTGGCAGGCGAACCACTTCTGGTTGGGAGTGGGGCTTGAGCAGGTCTGGGAGAGAGGTGACAGTTTGGAAGCAGAGGAAAGCAGAGACAAAAAACGGGGAGCAAGTCAAAGCTTGAACACACTCAGAAAGTATTTACGCAGCCCTTCCTATGGGCCAGACACTGTGCTCGGGCCCCAGGACCCCACAGAGAACACAACAGATCAAAGTCCTTGCCCTCACGCAGCTTGCATACTAGAGGGGAGACAGGGACAGTATGGGGGTTGGAGGTGGTGAGCTCTACTGAAAAAGCGAGCAAGTGAGGGGGCCAGGAGTGGGATGGTCCCCTAGATTACAGGGTGGTCAGGGAAGGCCTCCTGCAAAGATGACATTTGAGCAGACTTGAAGGAGGCGGGGGAGAGAGTCGGGTGGATCCCAGCAGATAAGCATGCCGCGCTGAGGAGCTGCCCGTGCGCAGGTGCTGAGGCTGGAAGGGGACCGCCAGGTTCGGGGATCGGCAAGGGGACCAGCAGTGAGGTTGGAGGGGGCTCAGGGAGCAGGACAGTAGAAAGATATGAAGCTGGTAAAATTGTCTTCAGTAGGCCAACACTTGGGGAGAAAATTTAGTGGTATTGTAATTCTTTGTGTTCAGTAACACCATTAGAAAATTTTTTTCCCCAAGATTTTATGTATTTATTCATGAGAGACAGAGAGAGAGAGAGAGACAGAGGCAGAGGGAGAAGCAGGCTCCCCGCTGAGCAGGGAGCCCGATGCGGGACTCGATCCCAGGACCCTGGCATCATGACCTGAGCCGAAGGCAGACGCTTAACCAACTGAGCCACCCAGGCGTCCCCCATTAGAAAATTTTTAAATGGAACGTTTTGTTACTTGACCCAAGATTCAGGAAGATGGGGTCTTCGTCGCTGGTCAGGCTCTGTACCTGAGAAATCAATAGCCTCCCCAGAGTTGTCCTTTCCTTTTCCTGGGGACCAGCTCTCTCTCCTCTCTCAAGGACATCTGGGGTCTGCTTGTGACTGGGGCGAGCACAGAGCAATGACTTCTAACATTCATCACAGTTTTGTGCTGTCGTCTATGACTTTTGTGAACACTGATGTGGAAACCAGGCTCTCTACCACTGGATGGGCTGGGTCATGCATACCTCGAGTTTGTTTGTTCGCGGTGCGATGTTCTGATTCTACAACAAGTGAGCTGTGTGATCTGGATACCATCTCTGAAATCAATATACGTGCTGTTTCCTTTGTCTGGAAGTGGATGGGTGCAGACTGGATCATCTGTAAAGGCCCTTTTCGTCTGAAAAGCCCATGTTCTATACTCTCTGGCAAACAACATTCCTTCCCCAGGCTTATCTCCTCTCAGAGGTCAAACCAGCAATTACCTTCCCCCTTTTCATGCTGTGTGTAAGACATGAATAATTCATAAATGAGCTTGCAAAATGGGACGGGAGGACCTTTGGGCCAATTTCCCTGTGCCCCACATAACTAGTGTGCACATACCAGAAAGGTTACCCACACAGATTCTAATTTTTTTCCATCTTTAGCCTCTCAAGCCCCCAAGAGGTCTAAATGATAGTCCATTGCATCTCATATATTTATACAGTTTTACAGCTTCAAGATCCTGTAGTTCATCATCTTCATTGGTCAGCTCAGGAGACTGAGGCTCAGAGGTCAGTGACTTGCCTGATGGACGTGGTCCATGGGGCAGAGCAGGGACCAGAATCTTGTCCCACACCTGCTGGCTGAGGCCCTTTCCCCTACCTCTTCTTGCCTCTATTTTGCCAAATGCTAACCCTGCTCCTCCAATTAAGAGATGCTTGAAATTACTTTTAGGGATGATGATAAAGAACTTTGAAAGTAAGAGTTTTGTTTTTAGATATACACTCGTGGCCCCAATGCAGTTGAAAGGGGGAGTGAGGCCAATCCCCCTAGAAATGCCAGGTTAAAAAAATGTAGCGAGGTTCCAATATACAGCATTCTACCTTCAATGATATGATTTACAAACTTTGAAAAATAAATGAAGACAAATGAGAGACTCAAAAGAATATCCTTAACCTCAAGGGTACAAATTTTTCCTTTCACTGGATGAAATAGTTCTGGGGATCTAATGTACAGCAAGGTGACTATCATTAACAATACTCTTTTGTATACTTGAGATTTGCTAAGAGTGCAGATCTTGGATTAAGTCTTCTCATCACACACACACACACAAACACACACACACACACAGAAACCCAAAAAGAAAAGGTAGCTATGTGGAGATAGTGGACATATTAATTAGCTTGATTCGGTGATCGTTTCACAATGTATATGTATACCTTAACATATAAAGTGGTTGTATATCCATCATACTTCAATAAAGCTGTTTAAAAAAAAAAAAAAAGAATATTCTGAACCCCTTGTTGTTGTATTTCATCCCTTTCACCACAAGGTGTCCCCCTGGCTAGCAAACAGCAGCCAGAATGGGGCTTCCCTACACATCCTCTGTGGAGTGACAGTGGGTAAAAGGCAAGGATCAGCTACAAATCCCATGATTTCCTGCCTCAGGAGGAGGTGCAAAAAGAGGGTGAGGGACAGGCTTCTGAAGGGGCCTTGTGTTCTGGCAGAACCATCCATTTAATTCAGGAAGAGTCCTCACTGAGCTGAAGAGACTGGCTGTAATTAGAATGAACAGATTACATGTGAAAGGAACACTGTCAAAACCTAATTTCCACCATGGGAAATGAGCGTGGCCCAGAATAGATCCGGAGCATGATTAAACTGCAGGAGGGGTCTCTGGAGAGAGGGCGAGTTGGCGCCTACCCAGCTAGAAGCTGCCCAAACCCCACACTTGGGTCCGTCGTTGGGCCAGATCAAGGGAGGGCCCTTTGCAGATGATGCAGAGTAACAGAATGGTATGTATTTTGGGACGGGTCCTACCTAAACCATCCAAAGCCATTTTTATCACTTAATGCCAAGTCTCTAGGGAAGTTTCTGGCAGCCACAGCCCAGGGCACACCCCCACTGTCAACCCAAACTTAAGAATTGGTCAGTTGGCTGGATCACCAGGGTCCTAGATGTCTCTGCTTCGTAAGTAGACTTTGTGGGCATGTACAAGGCACCTGGTAATCAATAGATGAGACCCTAGATGGGAAGAAACTGCATTCAACCAATCAGAATGCCATTTCAAGTGAAGACCGCTCCCTGAGTGTTCCTGCCCAGCCAGCATGTTTCTCCCCCCCACCCCACCCCCCCGATACCTCTAAACTATGACAAGTTCCCCAAGGACACTTAGCCTTGAGCCGAGTCCGCACCACCACCGTTGGATATAAGAGGATGCATTCTAGAACACTTGCTTTGCCAGTGCAGTAGCTGAGAGTCCAGGCTTTGGACTTTGGGCACGAGACTTGGCTTCTCTGAGGCTCAGGACGCTGTAGGATCTGGTTTCCTGTAAGATGTGACAGGACTCCTATCTTCATAGGCTTGTAGTGAGGATCCAGTGAGATGATATAGGAAGTGTCTGGCACGGAGTCTCACTCCTGGTACAAAAGCTTAGTTAAGTGGCATCTTGTATTCAGGGGCTCTCTTCTCCTCCCCTGTCTCAACCGTAATGTGACTGGTCAAATCCGCATGGACAGAACAGATTTATTGGGCCAGGCCACATGTGTGACTTCCACACTATGCTCGATGGTGTGCCCTGGGCATGAGCTCCCTGCCCATCCCCCAGGAGCTCAGAGTCTGGCGGGAGATACACACACACACACACGTACACGAAACATTATATAAGGGCTCTGAGAGGTGTGGCTGTTAGGGGGCGTCGGGAGAGCTTTATAGGAGGGCCTCAAGGGGTGAGTGAATTGAGCAGGTGGGCAGTGGGTAAGTGCTAGGGGTGAAGTGTGCACGTGGCCGGGGCCTGAAGCACAGCTCAGCTGGGCTGGCGCATCGAGAGCGTGAGGGCTGGTAGAAGGGGAGCCAAGTTAGCCTGGGGGCCAGATGCTCAAAGATGTCCTCTCCTCCTCTGGAGAGCTTGAATTCCGTCTTTTGAAAACCTTTAAACAGGTGTCAAGGAGGACTCTGGGGCAGAGTGGAGGGCGGAAGAGGTGGAGCCTGGAGGCAGGAGGTTGGTGGGTAGATTGTTGCAGGAACCTGGGTGAGTAGGAGGAAGCCTGAAATGGTCAGGGGTAACACCTGACTGATATTTCTGACCCAGCACCCATGGGGCTTGGGGATCAGTTGGCTGGGGATGAAGGAGAGCAAAGAGGGTTGACTCTGAGTTTCCCAGCTCACGGGATGGCGCAGAGGCTTCTGGGGGAGAGAAGAGGCCCGGGGGGAGGCTGTGAGCTGGAGAGGCACGTGGACGACCCAGGCGGGGTGTCCGGGGCCCTGGGGAGGCAGAGAGACGGAGCTCAGCGGGGCTCCGCGAGAGATGCGGAGATTGTTGGGCACTGGAGCCCAGTTGAAGCTCTCGTGATGCGCCCAATCAGTTAAATCTCTCAGACCTTTTAAAAGACACGTGAGCTATTTCAAGTGTGAACTGCTCACCAGATCTGAACACCTCTGTGCAGAGCATGACAAAGTACGATGAACGCTCACACGTTCATTGTTAACCGTTTGCTTCGTGGGGCTGATGACATGCCATTTGACTCATCTCTAACATTTCAGCTAAAATCCCAAGTTTTCAGCTCGAGGAACCAAATACTGTGCACAAAATAGGCTCCCTCTGCACGGGACAGAGACCGATCGATGCAAAGGGTTTCTAGAGTCCGTCCACGGGGGGTCCGCACAATCGCCCATGTCTTCGCAGCCCAGGACTGATGCCCTTCGGGTGTCCCCGCGGCACCCCCGGGAAGTCACAGACCTGACTCATCAGAGGAAGGCCGAACAACACCCAGGGAACCTTGACAAAACCATCACCTCTTGCCTTCCAGCTTGTGGAAGATTGGTAACCTTTTCTAAGAATCCTTCCAGGCCTCAGTTTTCCTGGTCACAGCCTGTGTCTGATGACCACTATGGGTCCTATAACCGGGCTGTGAACTCAGTCAGAGCCTTCTGTTCTCCAGTCGGGTTTTATGACATATTATGTACCCAAATAGAAGATGCCACGTTTTACAGGCAAAAGAAATATGGTTTGATTATTAAACGTCTTCAGACAGCAGTGGGACTCAGGAGAGTATGTAAACAAGTATCACCTATATATTTAACCACATTTCAGCTAATCATTTTAGCTTCAAAGGTCTGGCACTAAATGCTGAGTTGCCAAGGGACAAGGTGGTGGTAGATGATAGACTCACACAATACTTTTGTGGCTGTAATTTAGAAACCCCTTTTAATGGAGCACCAGAATTTCCAGACTACTGCCCTCCCCACCCCCATTATTCTTCAGTCTTCTGGACACAACAGGAGAGGCACAGTGGTTTTCTCAGGGGTGTCCTGAGGGCGGGAGCTGCGCGCTGGTCGGCGGGGCAATGAACACGGACAAGAGTGCCCCCCGCACCCCCCGATGACGTT
Source organism: Halichoerus grypus (assembly GCF_964656455.1). Taxonomy (NCBI): domain Eukaryota; kingdom Metazoa; phylum Chordata; class Mammalia; order Carnivora; family Phocidae; genus Halichoerus; species Halichoerus grypus. The sequence continues at coordinate 192,712,373 of NC_135714.1, forward strand.
GCCGTGTATCTCCTGACCACTTGTGTTCCAAATACGTACTGCAAATATATGGCTTCCCCTAACAGCTTTTTGTCATCATTAGCCATAGTAGCAATGACCTATGTTAACCCTATGATCATTGCCAAGATCTCGTCATTTTGGGAGACTGCTCCTGGACAACAAATGTGTCATCTCCTTTCCTGCCCTTCAGAGGCCGTAAATGTCCTTGACGCAAAGGACCAAGAGGCCTCCTGTCCGAATCCTTGCCAGCGCTCAGCTCACCAGGAATGCCACGTCTGGAGAGACAGGGTGGGAGACTGGAGGCAGTGTGAGCAAACAGTCTCCACTCATATCCACATCCCAGTGAATGCCACATGTGTCCCAGTTTTCGGGGAAGACCCACATCCTCTACTGGGAAACCGAAGCTCGGAAGGTAGGTGTTGACTTTGGATGGGCCAGAAAGGGGACCTCTGCCAACGTCTCCCTAGGGCTGTGGTTGTGTCACCCCGGGGCTGCGGAACGGAGGCCCCGTGGTGTGGAGGCAGGCTGGGAGTGGGCCGGGGAGGTGCTTGTGGGGACTTCCAGCTGGAGAGGAGTCAGGCGTACCTTTGAAACCAGACCATCCAGGAACCTCTGTCGTATTTCCCTTTGCTTCCTCCTAGCAACCAGCCGAGCTGGCTTCAGTTGGAATGGGGAAGGTTGAATCGGTAGTTGCTCTTTCTCCGAACGCTTCCTCCCTGTCCACTCAGCCTTTTCCAACACACCTGGCATATGTGGCATTTAGGAGGGGTCCCAACGGGTGAGGTCAGTTCTCAAAGATAAGCGTTGAGGCTTGGGATGAAAGGTTCGGAGGGAGGGAGGGGAAGGCCGATGCCAGGTGAGTGCAATGTGGTGTCTGGAGCACTGGTGTCCAGCCTGTGAAGGGGGCCAAGGACAGGATGGGTCTCCAGAGGGCTGAAGGGAGCAAGATGGGTGGGTGGGGGCAAGGGCGGGGGACCAGGAGGGGACCTTGAGCAGGTGCTGCAGCAGGAAGGCCGACAGAGGGGCTGTGTCCTGATGCTGGGGGGCGGAGCCTGGGCTGCAGCACTGGGGTGCTCCCCACAGCTGGCCTGCCCGGACGTGGGACGCCCAGCTACTGACCCTTCTGCGTCTCCTGTCCTCGGGCACCAGATTTGTTCTAGAGCTGTGCTGTCCAGTAGGCTCGCCGCTAGCCTTGTGTGGCTGTTTTAAGTTTTAACTTAAGACTTTAGACTGAACATTTAAAGAAAAATTTGAAATTCAGTCCCTCATTTGCACCAGCCGCATTTCAAGAACTCAGCTCAGCGTGGCTGGTGGAGGGGACACTCATGTACAGAACAGTTCCCACGACAACTGGACGATGCTGGGGGGTGCTGTGTTCTGGCTTTAGGGATGGAGGAATGGAAGTTGGTGGACCAGGATTTTCCTGACACTATTTTTGTTAAAGGTTTGATTTATTTATCAGAGAGAGAGAGAGAACACAAGCAGGGGGAGCCGCAGAGGGAGAGGGAGAAGCAGACTCCCCCGCGGAGCAGGGAGCCTGATGCTGGGCTCAATCCCAGGACCCTGGGATCATGACCTGAGCCGAAGGCAGACGCTTAACCGACTGAGCCACCCAGGAGCCCCTTCTGACCCTTTAGCTGAAGGGGAGTGGATTGGTTCTGTGGTCACCCAATCTGTGTGTGTAGGGGGGAGAGATATAAAGGCAACAACAGTCCCTGCTCACCCCACTTCTGCAAAATACTTGAGTGTGCTGTCTTCTCACTCCCATAGGGTAGCTTCCGTGTGCCAGGTACTGTTGATCTCCAGGTACAATACAAACGTGGTCCCTTCCCCCTTCTCCTACCACCAGCCGAGCTCCGTCTACTCCCCTTCGTTCTCCTCTGTGTGTGCCTGATTCCTGCATCTTCCAGCTTTTGTTTCTTTCCTTTGTACTGTATGTCCTTAGGCTGCGTGGCTCACATTTAAGTTCCCCACGAGAGAAGATCTGTTTGTTGGCTCAGTGAGCTACAATAGCACTGGAGTCAGACTTTCTCAAGAACCCACCGCAGAGATGATGGCCAGCTCACGGTTTGTCTGAACCTCGTGGCAGGTGTCCACCCTGGTCCAGCCAGCCTTGGCTAAATGGCAGGGCCGCAAGGCACGCGCGCGGCATGCACAAGGTGGGGAAGGATCCCCCAGGAACGACTGTGAACGCGGTGGGCCCCCACAACATAACAGATTGCTTGGCAACGTAATTTGCAAAATTTAGAAGTTCTTTATAATTGGCACCTGTTACTTTTCAAATTGGAGGACAGGAGGAGTAGAAAATAATATTTTATAAGAAAGTAAAATATTTCCCAAAAAAGATAACAGACGCTGGTATGTCCCCACTGATTATAAAAGTGGAGATTAATTCATCCACGTTGGCTAACTACCAAGGAGCGGAGAGCAAGTTTATGGAGAATGGGTCCACTGTGCTCGTCTGTGGGAAGGCGAGGGAGACAGACTAACCCACGACTGACCCAGAGTCCTGAGATTCTAGGAAGGGCAGAGCTGGGGAGGAAGATTGGAGGAGGAACTTACTTCTTTTTTTTTTTTTTTTAAAGGAAATTACTTCTTATGTTTTTTGGCGCAAGACAGCCTAAGACAGCCCTGAAGATTTGAACCTGAGGGAAAATGCGGCCACACGGCAGAGGCTTGAAAATGCCAACTGTTTGCCTAACTCTCTTATTTTTCCTTCTTATCATTGTCTAAACGTGATTTTCCATGGTAGCAATCAATGAATGTGTGTGTCTTTATTCTTTCTATTCATACACACTTGCCACGTGTTGACACAGTCCACATGTTTATTATTTTCATGGCTCTAAAGTCTCTCAAATGGATGTACAACAATACCCTAAAGGTTGGGCATGTGGATGGTTTATAATTTTTTTGCTACTATGAGAAGTATAACTGGCAATAATTGAAAATTTGGGCTTGTTCTCTTTTTGTCAATAATAATTACCTTTATTCCTAAAAAATATTATGTTTTGCTTCCTATTACAAAGCTAAAACATGTTCATTGCAGAAGTTTTAGAAAGTAAAAGTTACTTGGCATGTTTACAACCTACTTGTGGGCTCACTTTCTATCTTTCCCGTTAATTGTCTGAGTCCTTGCACACAGCAGTTGGACGACCTTTCTCTTCAATTACCTAAAAATCCTGAGGACCCAGAAGCCTTGTTTCTTATTCCAAACATACGATGGAGAGGTTGTTGGAGAGTGTAACTGATCACCTGGGTGATCCACTGGCCTTGTTCTCTTACTGGCTGGAGTGTCTTTGTAGAAAAATGGTTTGAATCTTAGAGATTCAAACAAACAGATTCCCAAACAAGTAACAGTGATGCCCACAACCGAACTTCCAAGGCTACTACTTTTTTTTTTTTTTTTAAGCTTATACTCATAAATTTAGCCTTGCCTCCAAAGAAGTGTGCTAAGTCTGGAAGGGAGGGCTGCCTGAGTCACACCCTAGGTGAGTGTCCGCCCTTCACCATTGAATGATTGGATCCACTTGCGGAGCCCACATCACCAGTCCTGACTTCTTCTCGGGTGAATTGGAGCAGTCCTGATCCACCCAGAATGTTCTAGTAATGTTAATCTTTAAAAATAGAGCCTCAGTGACCTCTGTACAGATTTTCCTTCTCTCCCACCTGGTACGCCAGAGCTTTATACATCCTAAAACTCACCCTAAAGTTCTCTACTTCCCAGTTGTTCAGCTGGAGCTGGGTTAGGGACCCAGTTCCAATCCAAGACATTACAGAAAGTTTTCTGTGGAGATTTCTGGAAAAGTTTTTCTTTCCTCATAAAAAGAGGCAGAAAATGCAATACTTCTTTTTGTCTCCTTCTTCCTACCTAAACAAAGACATGATGTCTGGAGCTGCAGCAGCTATTATGTGACCATGAGGGGATGGGCATGAGAGAACAGCAAGAAATTTTCAGAGAGCCAATGACCCAATACCAATAATCACCTACACCCAAGCTCCTGGGTAGTGTTAAATCACTTGAAGTTGGGTTTTCTGTCCATTGCTGCTGAACTCATTCCTAAAAGATATTTTTGTTATTAGAAGCAAGGTTCTAAACAATAAATAGCTAATGGTGAAATCTTTGCACACATTCTTAACTACTTTTATAGGATAAATTCACAAAAGAAAAGTTGGGAGATGTTATGGGCTGAACTGTGTTCTCCCCAAAATTTATATGTTGAAGTCTTAATTTCTAGTACCTCAAATGTAAATGTCATTAGAGATAAGAGGGAACTAAGTTAAAACAAGGTATTTAGGATGAGCCCTATGCCAATGTGACTGGTGTCCTTATACTAAGAAATCAGGACACAAATATGTACACACACAGAGGAAAGAACAGGTGAAGGCACAGGAAGAAGGCAACCATCTCCAAGCTAAGGAGACAAGCCTCAGAAGAAATGAATCCTGCTGACACCTTGATTTCAGACTTCCAGCCTCCAGATCTATGAGAAATAAATTTCAGTGGTTTAAGCGCCCCCCCACCCCCACCCCGCCCAGTCTGTGGTGCTTTGTTATGGCAACTCTAGCCTAACCAGTACAGGGAACCAGATGTATTTTCTCATCTGTAAAATAAGAATAATTAGGGATGCCTGGGTGGCTCAGTGGGTTAAGCATTTGCCCTCAGCTCAGGTCATGATCCTGGAGTCCTGGCAAGGAGTGCCGCATCTGGTTCCCTGCTCAGCGGGGAGTCTGCTTCTCCCTCTGCCTCTGCCCCTCCCCCTGCTCGTGCTCTCTCTCTCTCTCTCAAATAAAAAAAATCTTAAAAAAAGAATAATTATATTTGTTGATAAAGTGGTGAAGAGGATTAAATGAAATGATGCACATAAAACATTTGGCTTGACATCTGATTTTCAGTCAGCGTGCAGTAAATGATGGCTATTATTACCATGAAGCCTGACAACCGAATTTTCTGGGCAAATCTCTCTTGTAGACTCTGCAGAGAATTAGCCAAAGACCTTTCTGCTCTCAGGGAGGGTCACTGAGCTCGAGGTATACGTGGCAATACTGTGGCAGAGACCATACTGTGTGATTTTCTCCTCTCTCTGGACACTCAGGAAGGGAGAATTTGCCCCTTGCATCTAGGTGGTGTCACGTGACTATCAACAGACGTGAAAAGTCATTTCCAGTCTGAGCCTGTTCAGACAGGGGTGGCTTTTCTGCTTTCTCTGTCCCCCCCACTCTGGAGGAAAGGCATCTGGTGTGGTGAAATCGCAAGAAGGAAGGTGGCTCTGAGTTACTCTGTGGAGGCACACCACCACGCAGGACAGCTACCTGCCCGACAGGGGCAAGAAACCAGCCTTAATCTATGAAGTCACTGAGATTTCAGGATTTTTCCTGAGCAATATGATCAAAAGTTAGCTTCTATTAACACATGACAGCAGCATCACTGTTACCAGTAAATGAGGTATTCAGAGGGAGGGATTGGTGCAAACTGATGGTTGCATTTCAGTCAGTTAGCTTGGAAATTGTTATGGTTTGGGGCCAGTGGGAAGAACAGATGATGCAATTGTTTGGGGCCAAGAGCAAGTTTATAATTACATGAAGAGGATGGACAAGATGTGGACACAGTGGTTACCTTTATGTATGAATCCATGTAAGGCCTGATGGGAATGTGATCTAATTTGTGATGCTGGTGTTATCAATTTTATTTATTTATTTTTTAAGTGGGCTCCATGCCCAGCAGGGAGCGCGGTATAGGACTTGAACTCGTGACCCTGAGATCAAGACCCAAGTTGAGATCAAGAGTCAGACAGACGCTTAACCAACGGAGTCACCCAGGCGCCCCACACTGGTGTTATTCATGTCTGTAAATGGATATTAGCAAATTCAACATAAAGGCACCCACTTGCTCAATGCTGACTGAGGTAGGAGCGTGGGCTAGAGGCTGATTTTGGCTACGTCTTGCTTTGTTTGAGCTGCTGTAACAAAACTTCACAGACCGTGGAGCTTCTATACAATAGGAATTTGTAGTGCACAGTTCTGAAGGTGGGAAGTCTGAGACCAGGGTGCCAGCATGGTCAGGTTCTGGGAAGGGCCCTCTTGTAGGGTGCAAATGACCCGTTTCTCATCGTATCACCACATGGCAGGGAGGGCAAGACAGTTCCTTGGTGTCCCTTTTAAAAGGGCACTAACCTCATTCATAAGGACCCCACCCTCATGACCTAATCACCTCCCGGAGGCCCTGCCTGCTGATACCATCACCTTGGGGGTTAGGTTAGAACACAAACATTCGGTCCATCACAGTTACTCTGACCCAAGTGGTCTTGAGCAGGGAGAAGTTGATGAACCCAAGAATTCGGTCTGGCACATTTCCACCCATGACCTCCTTAGAGTCTTCCTGTGATAGCTGTCATCCTTCTAGGAAGTTTAAAAAACAGGTTTTCTTTGGGTGGTCTATACATACAACACAATCCTATTTAGCCTGAAAAAGGAAAGAAATTCTGACACGTGCTACACCGTGAATGAATCTCAAAGACATGCTAAGTAAAATAAGCTAGTCACAAAAGACAAAGATTGTATGATTGCACTTATATGAGGTCTTTAGAGCAGTCAAATTCATAGAGACAGAAAGCAGAATGGTGGTTGTTGGAGGGAGCTGGGGAGCTCATGTTGAATGGAATGGGGTTTCAGTTTGAGAAGATGAACACCTTCCAGAGATGGATGGTGCTGATGGTTGCACGACGCAAATGTGCTTAATGCCACAGAACCATGTACTTAAAAATGGCTAAAATGCTAAATTTCATGCTGTGTAGATTTTACCACAATTTCAAAACCAGTTGCGAAGCCTCTCTTAGGTAGAGGAAAGAGATCTGGAGAGTGGGAGGACCACGGTAAGTGTTGTGGAGACACAGAGAAATGCCCTCGAGTGGCTTACGCTTTGCTGGGGGAGAGATGGATTCGATGACACTGACTGACAAAATGCAAATCCAAAAGGAGAGAAAGGGAACTAGTATAAGAATTCAGAGGAGGGCACTGTCAGGATGTCTGAGGGGTCATGGCAGGAAAACTGTGGAAGAAGTGTCCCTCCACCCCAACAGCCTGGCAGGATCTTGAGTTTTGAAGGGAGGTGGGAGGGAGGCAGAGCTGAGCATGTGGGGTTTAGAGCAGAATGCTTGCTGGGGCTGGGGTGGTGAGGTCTGGAAGACCCACCAGGTAGAGTGGAGCGTTCCCACTGAGATGCAAGGAGGTGGGTTGGGTGTCACAGGAATGAGTGGGTGGTGTAGATGGTGGGAATTGTTGGGACTCTTCTTTTTAACTTAAATAACCTTTTTATTTTAGAATAGTTTGAGATTTACCAAAGGGTTGTAAAGATAATACAAAGAGTTCCCACATACCCCTCACCCAGTTTCCCCTGATGTTAAGATCTTCTATTACTAGGGCATGTTTGTCACAACTAGTGAGCCAATATTGATACATTATTATGAACTGAAGTCCATTCTTTACTCAGATTTCCCCTGATGTCCTTTTTCTCTTGCAGGATTTCCTCCAGAATATGCATACAAATTTGTACCCATCCCAAACTGCAAAGATAGTACAGAGTTCCCATATACTGGGCATTCAGTTTTCCTTCTTATTAATACCTTTCATTAGTATGGTAGACTTGTTACAATTAGTGAACCAATATCGATATGTTGTTAAGTGCAGTCCCTACTGTCTTCCGGTTTCCTTAATTGTTACTTGGTATCCTTTTTCTATGCCAGGAGTCCACCAGTATATATTACCTCTAGTTGTCCAGTCTCTTCAGTTGGGACAGTTTCTCACACTTTCCTTCAGTTTGATGACGCGGACAATTTTGAGGAATTGTGGTCAGCTGTTCCGTAGACCATCCCTTAACTTGTTTTTCTCAAGGTTGCACTGGGGTTGTGGGTTTTTGGAGGAAGACCACAGGGTAAAGTGCCCGGCTCACCTCACCCTACCAGGGGCTACAGACGGTCAACAGGACTTATCACTGTTGACGGCATCCTTGACCACCTGGCCAAGGTACTGTTTGTCAGGTTTCTCCATCGTTCCTTTTTCCCCTGGTCTCCAAACTCTACTCTTTGGAAGTAAGCATTGGGTATTTTTGAGTAAAGAAAATGACTTGGTGAAAGGAGTATTTTGGAATGAAATTCCGTGTGTGGCTGGTGTATTGGGAGGGGACATCTTAACCTTTAGTAGTACTTAGGCTGGTTTCGATGCTTCGCATGCGTTGTGAGTTTTAATCGTCACACCAGCTCCATTTTACGGGGGAGGAAACTGAGGCACCAAGAAGTTAAATCACTTGTTAAAGGTCGCAAAACCAGTAAGTGAGCAACCTGGGATCTGAACCCGAGGCATGTGTGGCTCCAAAGTGTGCGCTGTCACCATGCCATCCTGGACAGATTAGCACCGTGAATTCAGAATGTGGTCAGGCATCTGGATGTCAGCCGGAAGGCACAGTCCCCAGGGCTACCTCCGAATAGTGCTTTATTGGGGGGGGCGGGCTGCAGTTCTAACAAGCCCCTGAAAGACCCCGTAGGTGCTGTCCATGGTTTTTAATGTAAAAACCTAACAGGTTTTTTTCTTAATATTTTTAAAGATTTTAATTTGTTTATTCATAAGAGACAGAGAGAGAAAGAGAGAGGCAGAGGCAGAAGCAGGCTCCCCTCGGAGCAGGGAGCCCGATGCGGGACTTGATCCCAGGGGCCTGGGATCATGACCTGAGCCAAAGGCAGACACTCAACCGACTGAGCCACTCAGACACCCAAAAAACCTGGCAATTTTTAATCTAACGGATTCAAGAATAGAGAGGCTAGAAGCTGAGCCCCTCCAGGATGTGCTAGGGATGGGGGGTCACTAGGTGCCAGAGGCCTCGCCCGTGTCCATGGGGCAGGGAGAGGATGCCTAAGAGGAGCACGCAGAGGAGGGGCTGGGCAGGGGCTTGGTCGCTGACACCGCGGGCACAGGGGAGGGGCAGGTGGTGCTTGCCCTGGACCGGAGGGAATCTCAGCATCTGGGACAAAGATCCAGAGCCCTGCGGGGGACTGGTCGGAAGACAGATGCCCAAGGGGAACGTGGGGTGGAACCCTGGCAGGTCCACTACAGACTGGGGGGCGCTGAGGAAGTCCCAAGCATCTGAGTTTTCTGTGTGACAAATAGGGGAAAGGATAGAGCATCGAGAAGTGGGGAGAGAGGCAGGGGGAGAACCCAGTGTCAGTTCCACTCTCCCTCACAACCGTCAAGGACAAAGGGAATCAAACTACCCGACGGTTTAGCCTGTGGGCTGAACCCCATTACTAGTGGGGCGGGGCGGGGGAAGACAGGTTGGGAGGTGCTGGGCTTGGAAGATGTTCACAGGGACAAGGAGAATGTTCCCAAGTCCCATAAGCGATGTCACATCACCAAGGTGACCCCAGGCTCCTTCAAGGGTTTCAAGCCTAGAAGGGTGGGTCTGGCTCCATACTGTCCTGAGGCATGGACATGGGGGAGGAAGATGGGTAGCTAAGGAGAGGGTCCTTGGCAAGGTGCTCCCCCAGCAGCTTCTCTGCCTTGGGTTCGGGAATGTGCCCCTTGCATCAGAACTTGGAAAGAAAGCTAAGTCCCAGCCTGAGTCATGGCCTGCCCTGAGGTGCTCATGACCTGGAGGCCAAGGTTCTTGGCTCTAGAAATCATCTCCTTCAGCTTGCACATGCCTGGCACCTGCTCGGACTGAACTGGTGCCAGGACTTGGTTTAGCATCTGCCTCCTCACTGCCCTGGGATAACTTTTACCCTGTTTCCAAGACCCGCTCTGCCCTGGGGCAGATTAGGCCAGATGTAGAACTATTTTAACAGGTTAACAATCCGGGAAAGGGATTTCAGAAAAAGCTAGAAAGGGTTGTCGGTTGATTTTACCCAATAGGCAAGTTCCAAATGGTTCGAATCAGCACCTTGATTTGGTCTTAGTATGAATGTCAAGCCTTTAGACTTGAAGGCACAGAGCAACAGAAGGTGGTTGTTGAGAAAGAGCCAGTATTTTTTGACAACTTGTCCTTAAGCAGAGACAAGTGCCCTGAGATTTCATCTTGCATATTCAACCAGTAAACATTGGTATCGGGAGCCTGCTGAGTGCTGGGCATATGGTGCTGGGCGTACAATGATAAACCCGATCCTGGATCTCTTAGCATTTTGCACCCGGAGGGAGTGACAGCTATTATTCAAATAATCACGCAAATAAATATATGTAATTACATCCCATCACAGATTGAGATAAGTCCTCTGAATAAAAGGGACAGTTTTATAAAAACCTAGTTTAGAGTAGAACTCAGGAAGAGTTTGGATCATATACGTTGAGTGGAAACTGGGATACTCAGGCAAAAACAAGAAACTAATTAATGGAGCTTTTAAAAAAAATAAGTAAAGCTTCATATTCAGTATAGTGATAATTATTTATTTATTTATTTAAAGATTTTATTTATTTATTTGACAGAGAGAGAGATAGCGAGAGTAGGAACATAAGCAGGGGGAGTGCGAGAGAGAGAAACAGGCTTCCCGCCGAGCAAGGAGCCCGACGTGGGGCTCGATCCCAAGACCCTGGGATCATGACCTGAGCCGAAGGCAGACGCTTAACGACTGAGCCACCCGGGTGTTCCAGTATAGTGATATTTAAATATTAGCATAGATTAAGATTCCTGTCCTTTTTCCAGCCCCAGTAGGCCCTTACATGGTAAATGGAAATAAACACGATAAGCAACTCACAAATGGAGACTTTGAAATAACCTACTGTTCTCCAAGCATGAATTCATCTGCTTAGAGTCCTGCCGGTTGAAGTCACCCCCCAACTACCTCTGAAATGAAGTCAGGTGACACATGCGGACTATGAGCCCAGCTGGGACAGTGTGGCAAGCCTGGGATGCTCGCAAGACTTAGTAATAGTGCAAATGCTGACTGCTATCTAGGTAAAAGACGAGGGTAATGTCCTTTGTTCAAGGTTTTCTGAAAGAACGTGTGTGGCTTAGGTAAATCAGAGTTAACTCTCCCCAGCGGCGAAAGGGAGGTACACAGTGTTGGCTGTAATCCATTTATAAGAGACCGTAGGGAGTAGAACCGGGATGTCAATCAAATTCAACCAATGCTATGAGAATATATTACTGCTTAAGCATTAAGCACAATTTTGAATGTTAAATCAAAATCTGACTCTCAACTATTTACAGACTCTCCAGGTACTTCCAACGGGTCAAGTCTATAGACACAAAGAAGTGTAGAGCAGACCCAGGGAAACTAGAGTTTAGTTCGTCTAACAGTTTCCAGATTTGGGGATTTCACAGACTGATAAAAATTTCACAAAAGGATATAGAAGACCGATATAGAATTTGCCAACTTGTTATTCCCTCAGATAAAGTAATTAAAGCACCTGTTATTCACTATCACCCCCATGACATTACATCTAAAGTGAATTACAACAAAATATAACTTAGTGTGTTAACAGAAATAAATTCGCTTTATGAAAAACTCGTTACATTTTTGGGGGGTGTTTGCTCATTTCTACGGTGACCCGTGAAAAACAAAAACTTTTTCCCAGTCCAGTACCAGTTGTTGCGTTAGGATTTCAGAACGAACTGATATAATTCACACCTCTCGCCTGTTTTACCAGTGGGGAAACTGAGGGTCCAAGGGACCATAAGCATGGCCCAATCTCAGGTGCCAGCTCACAGCTGGGGAACAGCCCTGTGCAGGGAGAGCCTTTTGAATCCAAGTCCAGCGTACCTGCTGTCTGCCCCACCTCTCTCCTTCCACGGATGGTTAATATAGTCCTGGGAATGACCCAGGGAACCTGAGGGCACTGCATTAAAAAGGGGTTTGTTTTTTGTTTTTTTTTCCTTAGCTCCTTTTCAGGCATCTATCCTTGCTAGGGCCTGCACCCCCACCCCACTCTACACGTGCCTTGTAATGCAAATGGCATATGTCCCCCTTGTAAGGGACAAAGCGATCATGGTGTCTTTGGGGTGTTCCAGCACAGTAGGTAACAACTAAGGAGTGACCGGGCGGGGTTGTCATAACATTCTCCAAGACCACTGACTCTACACACCTTGACGCCAAGACCCCTGAGTGCAGGGAACAAGTGTCTTATGAAGGACCCCTGGGCCCTGTCCTTGTTCAGCCCAGTTCCTGGATGCCTAAGAGGACACGTGCACCAGACCACAATCTCCAATAAAAACCCCAGATCTCAAGCAAAGAAGAGCCTCATGCTCCATTCCTTTCTGAGTCTCCTGGACGCTCCATCCATCTCTCTCTATATATATATACATCTTCAGTCACCTCTGCTGGCTCGCATCTGATTTCCATCCTTCACGAACCCAAGGACCCTCTTGGACCCAGCCCGGGCCTGCCTGCATGAGGAACAGTGAGGGAGGGATGGATAAGGGAGACAGGGGGAGTAACAGGGGCCCCTTCCTTCTCGAGCCTGTCCTCTGGGTCCTGTGTGCCCTGCTCTGGACTCTTCCTCAAGTCTGACACTCTCTGAATTTTAGCTATCCTTTAGCTGGGTACGTTGATTCTTCAGCCCACTGGGAAATACTTGGTATACAGCAAATTCTTTACAATGTCCATTCCTCTGCCTCTTCCACGAAGACTGTGCTTCAGGAAGTAAGAACTTACTGCTGATGTTTTTAGAGAGTTGGAAATTACTTTAAAGCACCCTACTATGTTTGATATTTTTTTGCAAAGTCAGGGTTTAATCTAAATACAAATTCTCTTGTACATGGTGCTAGGTATAATGCAAGTAGAAGACTTCATTTGGGAATTTATTTTTGAGCAACAGAAACCAACTCTGGTTTACTTGAAAAGAAAGAGGCTACAGGAGAAAGGATATTGGGTAGTTGACAGAATTGCCAGAAGGACTGGACAGTTAGGCTTGGGAACCGTGTGGCCAGAAACAACTGCCAAAATCATTGCCCAGAACCGCTCATGTCCCTACAGGGACCAGAGACTACCAACAGTGCTGGCTCGAGGTGTTTCTAGAGAGCGTGTGGCTGCCACCACCCAGCACCGAAATGGATACTGCCCTGCCCCTGCTTCCTCACATTGGTTGCTTCCAGTGGAAAGCTTGGGCTGGGACCCTGATGGACAGAGCCTGCGTCACTGCCTGAGCTGCAAGGGAGTCTGGGAAGGTGAGCCTCTGGCATTTTCTTCCTTTAGAGCATAAGGCAAGCTTTGTCTCAATAAGGTGGGCGGGATTCCTGAAATGAAGATGTTTAGATGTGGGGCGGCCAAAAAGCATAACAAAAAGAATCATTTCCGTTCAGATTAACTTCTCAGAAAGTTGGGGCAGCAGAAAATATGTTTAATAGTGGTAAGCAAAATCTAATGACTTGGGTACAGGTTTGATTTTTTTTCCTGCTTTGGAAAATCCCATCCTAGGGCGCCTGGGTGGCTCAGTTGGTTAAGCGTCTGCCTTCTGCTCAGGTCATGATCCGGGGATCCTGGGATGGAGTCCCTCATGGGGTTCCCTGCTCAGCCGGGAGTCTGCTCCTCCCTCTCCCTCTGCCCCTCCCCTCTGCTTGTGCTCTCACACTCTCTCTCTCTCTCTCAAATAAATAAAATCTTAAAAAAAAAAAAAAGAAAATCCCATCCTAACAAATGCTCAGATGCTGTTGATGACCACCTTAGGACAATTCATAGTGACTTCTTGGAATTCTTTTTCTTCGGGGAGTGTGTTGAAGCCCAGAGGCCACACTGAGGCTTGCTGGGGTGGGGGTGGGGGTGCTAGCATTCCCAGGCCCAAGAAGGGTGTGTGTAGGGTTTGCCTGGGGTTTATAAATCATAGTGGGGGTTTCTCCTTCTGAGATCTCACTGATGCACATAAGGTGGGTTCTGTTTCTTTCTCTTGCTCAAACTCCCTTTCCAGTCACTGTGTTTGAAGTGTGCATGAGTGGAGAAGAGTGATCTGTCCAACAGTGAGCATTTCCCAGTTTCTGGGAGGGGCCTCCAACCAGAAGGGACACAACCCCAGCCTTTCCCAACATGGGATGTCGGCAATAGTTGACATTGGATCAGGTCACCCAATCCTTTCCACCGGAATGCTGCTGAAGGCCGAGAGCGAGACAGCAAGTAACTGGGAAGGGGACTGGGTGTAGCTGGAGCAAAGACGAGATGTTCTTTGGACTCAGGTTTGATCTCCCACATCCGCACAGACCTGAAGGTGCCCACGCTTTATCCACGCGCAACCCGCTGCTCGTAGAGCCTGATGGTTCCCCCTTTACCACTGAGAAGTTCCCAGCACTTTCCTGCATGGGGGAGGTGGACGCTCCCAAGGCCCCGGGGAGACTTCTTGTTTTGAGCAAATAGTCCAGGAAGGGGCTTTAGGTCAGAGGGGGAGCACGTGCTTGATCCTGACCCCCTGAGGGCACTTGTTTGTACCAGCACACTGCACCCCTGCAGAGTTAGAAGAATTTTTTTTTTTTTTTCCCCTTCTCAATGTGGATTTAGCCTGAGCAGAAAAATATATTGCTCTCAGGAAATGTTCGGTGCCTTTTGGGGCAAACATGCTCTCAGGAGTGCCGGACGCTGCCGGAGGGCCTGGTCCCGCGTCGCCTCACGCAGGAGCGAGCTGGTGACAAGAGCCGCCCAGCCCAGGCACAGTGTGACCTGGGCTGATTGTTTCTTTTCTTTTCTTTTATGGTAAAATATGCCTAACAGAAAATGTATCATCGTAACCTTTGAAGCATGGCGTGAAATGCATTCACACTGCTGTGCAGCCGTCACCACCATCCATCTCCAAACCTTTGTCAACCTCTGCAACTGACGCTTGGTCCCCATTAAATCTTACCTCTTCATCCCCGCGTCGCCCGCCGCCTCTGCTTGGGGCAACCCCGTTCCACTCCCCGTCTAATGAACCTGACTACTCTGGGTACCTCGTATGAGGGGAATTACACAGTATTTGTCCTCCTGGACTGATTTCTTGCTGGCACCCGAGTCTGAGTAGGCTGGGCTCCGTGGAATGCATCATCAGTGACTCCCCTGACCGGTGCCGACTGGTGGTGACCAGCCCTGTGGGTGGGAGTGCATGTGTTCCTCTCAGTAAATGGGTGTTCACTTTCCTGAAAAGAGTTTAATCCCAGAGTCGGAAAGAGGGGGGACAGAAACTAGGAGAAGTAGGACTTTTCTTTTTGGCGCTTATGTGGTGCAGGGCCACCTGGGTAGTCTCACGGCTGGGCGGTGGGTGCCCATGTGGCGCCCTGTGCCCCCAGGAAGCCCACTGACGGCCGTGTGGGTGACCGCGAGGGTGACTGAGCCCGGGTGGGGTGCCCTTCTGGGTGTGCAGCACTGTCACCCTCTGGGTGGTGCCTCAGTTGTCCCCAGTCCCTAGTGACACTCTGTTGAGAGGCAGCGCACCATCTTTGAGCTGCGGAGAACGAGGGGAGGCTGACTGTCCCTCCCGTGAGGCTGACAGCGGGTAGCATTGGTGGCCAAAGACAGTGGGGCTCAATGGGCAGGTATCTCACGAGACTGTGGAGATCAAAGGCTGCATCATGGCAGCCCCTCAGAGGATAAAGAGGGCAGCAAGAGCAAGGTGATCTGTCCTGGAATAGTGTGAGGCAGCGCTCTTGGGAATTCTTGGAAATTCCAGCGCAGCCTGGTGTGAACTCATGACATCCACATCTTGGCGTTAGGGGTAATTATAATTTTCTTTTTACACACAAGCTTGTGTGATCAGAGACACCCAGTGAAGCATGTTTGACGTACTGTGATGACGAGACTTAACATTCACTAAAGCTGATGCCCAAGGAAGACAGGCCGTGTCAGGTTCTCCATCACCCCCTGCCCTTGTGCTGGAGGAAACGCAGAGCCCTGGGCTAATTATAAAACGCCATTCAGATGCGATCTGGGGCTCCAAATATGAGAAAGTTTGATTTTAAAGTGTGTTGTATGGGGGCGCCTGGGTGGCTTAGTGGGTTAAGCTTTCGGCTCAGGTCATGATCCCAGGGTCCTGGGATCGAGCCCCCAGTCAGCTCCCTGCTCAGTGTAGAGTCTGCTTCTCTCCCTCCTTCTGCTCCCCTAGCTTGTGCTCTATCCATCTCTCTCTCAAGAAAAATAAATAAAGTCTTAAAAAAAAATAAAGTGTGTCATATGTTCAATTTTTTTTTTTATGTGAGGTAAATTATACATTAGAATTGCCCTTTCTCTGTTCCCTTGGAAGTTCATTTCTTTTTTTTTTAATTTTTTTATTGTTATGTTAATCCCCATACATTACATCATTAGTTTTAGATGTAGTGTTCCATGATTCATTGTTTGTGCGTAACACCCAGTGCTCCATGCAGAACGTGCCCTCCTCAATACCCATCACCAGGCTAACCCCTCCTCCCACCCCCCTCCCCATATGTTCCATTTTTATGTGGCTTAAGTCAGAACACACATTCTAGGGGCCCGATTCTGGAAGCCTGAGTGACCCCGATCGTGAGTCAGGAGCCACTTGGAAGGAGATACAGGGATTTAAGCATGTAGGGAATACGCAAGCTTATAGTGGAAAATAAAACTGTGGAAACTGGGTTTTAGTATCTATAAAACCTGATGTGTTTCAAGATAAAGTGCCCACAGAGAATTCATAGCTTCGAGATGCTTCTTGGTGATGGGATGCAGAGGGATTACTAACTGTATGCTGCCAAATCATAGAGGTAATAGCAATGACCAACTTTTCCCATTATTCCTTATTATCCCAACTATTATCCCAGCTATTAGCTCCCTTTTCTCCTTACCCTAGGCCTACGGGAGAGGTTGACATAAATTATTCTCCCTCTTTTCTGAGTGAAGAAATTAAAGCTCGGAGAGAAGACATGACCTGCCCGGGCTCTGAAATTAGTCTGCGACTCAAGCAAGATGAGAGCTCATGCCCCTGCTTTTCCTCCAAGGTTGTGCTTCTCATCAGCGGTAGGTACCAAACCTCTCTGGGTTTGTACAACTTTGCCAACCTCATAAACAACCTCACAATCTTCGTAAAGCCTGCTGGCTGCAAATGGGCCTGTTTGCATCTCACAGATGAACGCATCTTTTGCGTACTGTCTCAGAACCGTGTCTCCCCAGAAAGCTTCTTTAACCCCATGAGCCCAGGCTGAGCCCACCCTTGGTAAACTTCCTCTACACCTGGAATGGGCACCCGGCCACGGAGCTCATAGTGATACATTTTCTGGACTCATTGGCTACTTGCTTTGCCAATTAGAGGGTGAGTTTGCTGAGGGCACCCAGCTACACCCCACACTCTGTTGGAGTTCTCTGGAAGCAAGTCAGGCCAGAATGAGTGATGCTATGTCCTGGGACTCCCCCCCACCCAGAGATTCTGATTAGGGGGTTCGGACGAAGCCAAGAGCCTGCACTTTCAACAAACATCTTAAGTGATCATGATGCACCTGGGCTAGGGCGCCTGGGTGGCTCAGTTGGTTAAGTGACTGCCTTCAGCTCAGGTCATGATCCTGGAGTCCCTGTATCGAGTCCCGCATCGGGCTCCCGGCTCGGCGGGGAGTCTGCTTCTCCCTCTGACCCTCCCCCCTCTCATGTGCTCTCTCTCATTCTCTCTCTCTCAAATAAATAAATAAAATCTTTTTTAAAAAAAAAGAGCTATGATGCACCTGGGCTAGCACCCACACCAAAGGGAGCGTTGGTTTAGACCTTCATTCATTCATTCAACACACATTTACTGAGCACCTACTATATGTTCAAGGAGCTGGAGGATCAAGAAGGGCTTTGCTCTCCTAGAGTTTATACCTAGAGGGGGAGGCAGCCATAAACATGTAAACAAACAAAAAGAGGAATACAGTAATAGCAAGAAGTACCATGCAGAAACTGGAATGCAGCCTGGAACAGAGAGGGTTTGGAACAAGCAGCAGATCCTTCTAGTGCAAATACGACCACTCTCGCCCTGCACTTGTATCCCATGGTGTCCGCGTCACTCAATGGAGTGGGACTTCCGCTCAGCTCTTGCAAATACAAACACCTGTTCCTGCCACGGCAACCTCCCTGCCTCTCGGTGATGTCATATCTAGTTTCTAAAGAAGAAAGATAAATAAAAAATAGCTTAGGTAAGTAAGCTGTATCATATTTAGATTTTGTGTAAGGAAAGAAATGGATGTTTCCAGTGGGTGCATCTTAAATGTATGTAACTATGTAAGAAAAAAATATATGGTTAAAAAGATTGAGACTCTAGGATATTCTTCTCCAGTTATGTACCAGTTATTCCAAGGGACTCCCTTTCATTTGGATAAAAGGGTGAGGGTACAGAGGATAGGGCTTCTTCTTGGTACCAGAAAATACATGTTAGTTAAACCGACCAAGCCGACACCTTGCTCTCGGACTTCCAAGCTCCAGATCAACTTCTGTTGTTAAGCCCCCCAGGGTGTGGTGTTTGCTATGGTAGCGCTGTGAACGAACGCAGGTGTCTGCCACAGAGCCCCAGTGTTTGTCAATCTGTCTGCTTTATCTTTTCACGTGTGTGAGATGTGCTAGGTCTTCATCTGGATTGAGCTACTTGGGGACAATGTCATGCCGTCAGCATTCCTCTGAGGAAATCTCCCAGGTCTTGTCTCTTGGGGGAGACCCACCTTCAGTGATCCCTTGATGCCAAGAGGGCCCAGCTCCCCAGCTCGGACCACCCGGGCCTCTGGATCAGGTTCCCCCTCCAGGGGCCTATTGTCACCCAGTAAGCGAGCTTCCAAACCCGCGCCTCGTTCCTGGGAGCGGTGTCATGTTCTCTCCTACAGCTGTGAACAGGCAGAATCTTTGGGTGTTTTCTCCTTCTCCCCTTGCCCCTCCTCATCTCCCACTGAACACCTCACTGACACATTTGGGCAGCCTGTTTCCCGAAAGCAATTCTTGGTCCTTTAGAAGCTGAAGGCAGACTGCTGGGGGTTCAGTCGTGAAGCTAAGAAAGTACCTGGAATATTGAATGCCTTTGCTCAGGCACCTCTGGCTGGGGGCTGCGAAGGCCCGAGCATCCCAACTTCCTATCACAAACGCAATCTGCAGCAAACCTAGCAGGTGGTATTCCTTAGACACACAGTGCTCTCGTGTTGCTATGGGTTTCAGTGGCCAAAGCTCCCCCAGATACCTGGGGGTTGGAATCTTGCTTTTGTTCTAGAGTCTGCAAGCTCAGGGGCAGCTGAGGATCTGGTATCAGGAGGGGCCTTGTTGGTCAGCTCCACATTCTTTCCCCAAAGGTGGGACGCTGTCTTATCAGAAACAGATCACCTGCCCTAGAGCCCCTGCCTTTCTGGAAATTACAGAATGGTGTCCAAACTGTGAGCTGAAGATTTGTTTGCAGCACAGTGATTTCAACTGTGTGGGACTGAATGGTCCCCAGTCCACAGCCACGAGGTCTTACATCCTCCTGGCGATCATGTCCTGAATCTTCATCCCTGTCTTCCTTCCCATTGCCTCTCCCTTAGGTCACACTTTTGCTTCTGTGTCACCCAACTGTCACAAGACCTTCTACCAGGGCACCTTCTCCCAGTCTCACCTCTAGCCTCTCCATGCCTCTGCCAGAAGAATCTTCCAGATTTACTTCCAAGTTTCTGATTATGTGCAGAGTAAAATCTCAACCTCCTGGTACAGCAACCAAGGCCCTCAAGTTTTGATCCTACCTGACCTTTCCAGTCCTGTTTTCTATGCTTCCTCTTCTCCTGCCATATCCTGCCAAACAGTCTGGGTTCAAATCCTGACATTGCCACTGAGTTGCAGTATGCCGGGCACGGGGTGGGGAAGGGGGAAGTTTCTTAAGCACTGGACAATAGTATCAATAACGAGCTCTAACTGAACATTTTGTCTGTATCAGGTCCCAGGAGATGATTCTACTGAATGCCCCAAACAGCCTGATTCTCTAGGGAACCCTGGGTCTTAGGAGCATCTCCCTTTTATGGAGGAGGAGGAGGAGGTGCGGACACTATGCGGCTCATTCAAGGCGGGAAGCCTCCCTTTCTGCAGCTATAAAATAAAGATCATGATGGTTTCTCCCTGTTCGTCGGGACTCTTTGTAGTTGAAAGTGACTGAAACCTAAATCTAGCCCAAACCAAACCAAGGAAGCTCCTGTTCCAGGGGCACGGTGTGTGA
Organism: Halichoerus grypus; assembly: GCF_964656455.1. NCBI lineage: Eukaryota > Metazoa > Chordata > Mammalia > Carnivora > Phocidae > Halichoerus > Halichoerus grypus. The sequence goes on from NC_135714.1 coordinate 192,732,443, forward strand.
GGCCTCTCAACTTCCGTCCCCTGCTTGGGGCTCCCGGGGCTTCCTCCAGGACAGCAGTGGCAGCCAATGGAGCTCCAGCCTCACCTGCTCTCTGGCGTCTGTGACCTCAGAAGCCAGGAGACGTCCTGTCTCTGAGGGACCACAGTCATCCCTGGGACTCTGACTGTGGTGGGAGAAGGGGGTGTGTTTAACGGCCCCACCAGTTGCGGAAGGGGCAGTAGCCAAAAAAATTAAAAAGTGAAAAATAAAAAATTTGGGGGCTGCTCAAAACTAACAAACGTTTGCTAACTTGTTTCATTTGCTTGAACAAACATTGGTGGGGAACCTCTTATGTGCCAGGTGTTGGGGAGCAGAGATTCCCCATGCTGCACAAACCCCATGTGGAGGGCACTCTATCAAGGTACCATTCCTGGCCTCTCCAGCAGATCAGCCTCCCCTCCCCAGGGAAGCACACACTGACAGGGGTGGGTGCAGCCTCTTCGGGCAGCTCTGCATCTGTCCAGGACTGCTCTCGACCAAGTGGATGAATCAGACTCTAGGATTCCCTACTATGAAGGCAACTTACTTATCAATATGAACCATGTTCTGCAGAGTCAACGTGCGCTGGGAGAAACACGATTTTGATTACTAGAGGCCTGGGAAGTGTGTTTGTCTCTCTTAATTGCTTCTAAACTCAGGTAGGAGCAGGGGTCATCTACTGATCCCCCCAAACCTCAACAGTGGGCATTGGGGATACTGTAGTGAACCAGGGGGGCGACCCCATGGTCTAGCTCAGTATGGCTCAAGCTCTGCTGGGAAGGACCAGGCCTGTATATTCACAAAGTTCTGCAACCATCCCCAGTGTCCAATTCCAAAACACTTCCTTTACCCCAAAATGAAACTCCACACCGCCAGTCACTCCCCATTCCCTCCTCCACCAGTCCCCCCTCCCAGCAACCACTAATCTACTTTCTGTCTCTGTGCATTTGTCTGTTCTAGACAACTCACATGAGGGGGTCGTGCAATACTTGGCCCTTTCTGTCTGGTTGCTTTCACTCAGTGTGTTTTTAAGGTCCACCCATGTGATAGCATGAATCAACACTTCATTCCTTTCTATGGCCAAATAATATCCCATAGTTTGGATATACTACATTTTGTTTATCCATGGACATTTGGGTCATTTTTAGTTTTGGGTAATTATGAATGATGCTTCTGTGTACTTATGTACACATTATATGGACCTGTGTTTCAGTGTTCTTGGGCATATATGTAGAAGTGGATGTGCTTGGTCATACAGTGACTCTATGTTTAACTTCTTGATGAATCACCAAACTGTTTTTCAAGGTAGTGGAGCCATTTTACATTCCTTCCACTGACGTGTGAGGGTTCCAATTTCTCCAGCTCCTCTCCAACACTTGTTATTGTACATCTTTTGTTTTTTTTTTAAGATTTATTTATTTATTTGAGAGAGAGAGTGTGCACACACGTGAGTTGGGGGGAGGGGTAGAGGGAAAGGGGGAGGGAGAGGAATCCCCAGCAGACTCCCCGTTGAGTGTGGAGACGCAGAGTTCTGTCTCACGACCCTGAGATCGTGACCTGAGTCAAAAGCAAGAGTCAGATGCTTAACCGACTGAGCCACCCAGGTGCCCGTATATTTTTTTTATTACAACCATCCTCGTGGGTGGCCTTGGTTCTTGTTACTATACATGGTGTGGTGGACAACTCCTGATATAGCATTTTAGTCTTACCTTGATCCTCTCCTCCAAAAACACCTCCCCTCTGTGTTTTGAGGCCAGCTCAAATTCTCTCTCCTTAGCCACTCCAGCCCTCCTGAATTTTGTTTTTCGTCACCTCTTCCTAGACAACTTGAAAGGACACACCACACATTTGTGTTAAAGATTTGATTCTGTTATTGCTGTTCTCCAGTTCTGGGATAATCTCCCCCGCCTGTGCTTGCCCCTGCACTGGCCAAATACTGCTTCTCTCATCCCCAGCTTCTCCTGTGCCTCAGACACTCGAATCCTCTCACCCCATGTGGGTCCTCTTCTTCGCCCCAACCACAATAACATTTGGCACTACGTGTCACAGTGCTTTTTCTGCCCCCTCTACTGGAATGTAAATTCGTTAAAAGCAGGGATTGGAATTATGTCTTGATCATATCTGCATCCTAGAATATAGCACAGAAGTTAACACTCAGTAGAAATTGATAGTGAATAAATGTTTTTTTTGGAGGTGGAAAGGAAGGAAAGAATTTTCTGGTTGGCTTGTTAGTATACTGTTTGTCCAGCTAGACTGTAGACGCTTCCGGGTTACGAATGACATCTTTCTGTCTTGTGGATTTTTCAGTTCCATCTAGTGCATCACAGTGCCTGCCATATCCTTGGCTTCTTCCTGTCGCCCTTCCCAGGGATGGGGCCTAAACTTGCTCCATAAGCTGTCATGGCCAATGTTACATATGGAGCATGACATAAACATGCCCTTCCAGCCACAGTTGATTTCGTACTTAAGCCAGAGGCAACCACGTGCTGAGATGGGCCCTGGAGAGCCTGGCTGTGTGCCAGACGATTTGGAGCAATTCTGTATTTCAAATGGAAAGGTGACAAATTAACCCAATAAAATGCTTGCTCTTGAAGAATACACATGGCAGGTGAACAAAGATCAAGCAAACCACCTGAGCCTGAAATTTCAATCCCAAATGGTGCTGAATTAGTAAAAAAAATATTAGCAGTCAACACTTACGACGTGCTAGCTTGCTGAGCACTTTATATTCATGATGATATATCCTCACACTTCTCATTTAAGGGACAGACGATTAGGGAGGTTGAAAATCTAACCCATGGAGTCCTGAATTCCTTGCCTCACTGGAGCTCTGGGAATTTTGGTACATGCCCCATCCTAAGATGGGTAGCTTGCCTCACAGTCCTAAACATCCTGGCTGTGAGCCTTTGTCCCCTAAAGGGGACCTGTGGTCCATGAACCTGTCCAATCTGAGGCTCTGCCCAAGGACAGACTCACACGTGGGTGGACTGGGCAGTTCCTCACCAGGTCTTAACATGAGGGCCCTTGGGGGTGTGGGGCTGCGTACAAAGTATTTTTCCACCAGACTGTCACAAATGCTTGTTTTTGCTATTAAGATTGTATTTCTTTGATTTAAGGATGTAGGAGCACAAAGCGCAGTACTTTGAGGGCATCTTAGAGTTTTGGCCTCATACAACTTCACTCCCTCTCCTTTTCTACCCCCATTTCAAGGCAAGGATTCCCCCTCAAATTCTCTCTTTCCACTGCCCATTTCCTCACTCTTGGGTCTCTGAATAGAGAAAATAATTTTCTGCTCTGTAGTACAATTTGATTTGGGAATCACAATCTAATCCAGAAGTCCACCAAGTGTGTGAAAACTGCTTCTCATAGCAGAGATCTTCCATTTCTGTTCTAACATCACGAAAAGATGAAAAGAGCACCAATTTCAGTGATCTCCATTAACTGCAAACACCCCTAGGAAGGGTAACACATTAAAATGCTGTCACTCAAGTACAAACGTGTTCATCAGGTCCTTTCCAGAAGATGCTTACCCAAGAGTATGAGTTCATTGTGAACTGGGGGTAAGAGACACAGTAGGAAAGTTAGTGTTTGGGGAGAGCCTAAAATCATGCACCACTGAGTATGGTTGTGATATGGTAATTGAGTCTGGGTCCTACCCTGTGGGGACTGTGGGAAAGCCACGGTGGAAGAAAAAGAAGTGTGGAGGGGGAGTTAGAAGGCTCAGGATTGGGGGCGGAGATCAAGGGGGAACTTTCTTGTGTCAGAACCAGGGCCAGGTGCAAAGGAGGCTGTTCTACTGAGCTCCTCAGGAGATCTGTGGCCTCTCCCCTTTCCACCCACGGGCTCATCTTTGTTTCTGTGATGGGAAGGACAGATGGGTGGGAAGACATGAAGGAAATAATTGAGACCAGCAACACCCACAGTAGCAAAACAAGCTGTAACTCACAAATTGCCTTTAAATAGTCTGAAGAGTGCTTCCAGGCCAATGTAGATCATTGTAGAGCTGCTGACAGGCCACATACAAACCATTTCTCAAATACATCTGGGGCTCATTTCTCTGTTATGTACCTTTTGAGTGATATTTGGGGTAATCCTCTTGGAGGCTGTGCATAACGTGAAAAACTGATGCCAGCTGGGGTGAAATTGAATCGAAGCAAGGACTCTGCCAAGTCAGCAACTGAAATAGCCTCCCTCCCTCCCTTCCTCCTTCCTTTGAGAAGATCAATAAAATTTAAGAATCTCTAGACAGATTGGGGTCAAAAAGAGAGACAACACAAATCACCAATATCAAGATTGAGAATCCAGCATTACAGATTCTACAGATATTGAAACAATGGTTCTCTACTGGGGGTTATTCAACCCCCCACCCCGAGGATATTCAGCAATGTCTGGAGACAGTTTTGATTATCACAGCTGGGGAGCTGGGGCGATGCTCCTGGCATGCAGTGGGTAGAGACCAGGGATGTTGCTAAACATCCCACAATGCACAGAACATGCCCCCTCAACAGGCTTATCCACTCCGAAATAGCACTACTTTCCTAGTGAGAAGCCCTACATTAAAAGGATAATAAGAGAATATTGTATATAACTTAATGTTAGTAAATTCAACAACTTAGTTGAAATGGACAAATTCTTGGAAAGACACAGACCACAAAAGCTCACTCATAAGAGATCAATAACCTGGATAGCCTGATAGTTACTAAACAATTGCACTTGTAATTAAAATCTTCCCACAAAGAGGGGCACCGGTGTGGCTCAGTTGGTTAAGCGTCTGCCTTTGGCTCAGGTCATGATCTCAGGGTCCTGGGATCGAGTTCCTCATTGGGCTCCCTGCTCAACAGGGAGTCAGTTTCTTCCTCTCCCTCTGCCCCTCCTCCCTACTCATGCGTGTTCTCTCTTGCTGTCTCAAATAAATAAATAAAATCTTTAAAAAAAAAAAATCTACCCACAAAGTAAAGTCCAAGCAAGATGGCTTCATTGATTAATTTTATGACACATTTATGGAAGAAACTACTTCAATTCTATCGAAACTCTTCCAGAAAATTGGAAAGGTGGAAAACTTCTCAACTCTTTCCTTGAGTCTAGCATTGCCCTTATACCAAACTCAGCCAAAGATGATACATGAAAATCACAAGGCAGTCAAATCCAACAATATATATATAAAACATAATACATTATGACCAAGTGGAGTTTATCCCAGGAATTCAAGATTAGTTTAATGTTTGAAAATTAATGAATATAATTCATCATGTTAATAAACTACAAAAGAAAAATCACACGATCATTTCAATAGATATAGAAAAAAAGATTTGACAAGATCCATCATCCTTTCCTGATAAAAACTCTCAGCACACTAGAAACAGAAGGGAACTTCCTTAACCTGATAAATGGAATCTATGAAAAAACTACAACTAACATCATAATGTCAGAAGACTGAATGATTTCCTCTTGAGGATCATGAACAAGTCAAGGAAGTCAGTTCTCACCATTTCTATTCTATTATCATTGCAGTTGAGGTTCCTAATTTGTGCAATAAGGCAAGAAAAAGAAATAAAAAGCAGCCAGATTGGAATGGAAGAAATAAAGGTACATTTATTCTCAGACAACATGATCATTCATGTAGAAAATCTGATGGAATCCACAAAAAGCTACTGGAATTAAAAGATGAGTTTTGCAGGATATGGGATCAATATACAAAAGTCATTTGTATTCTATATACCAGCAATGAACAATTGGAAATTTAAATAAAAATATGTTAGCAATAGCATCAAAAATATGAAATATTAGGAATAAATCTGAAAAAAAAAAAAAACATGTGAAAGACCAGACCTGTATACGGAAAACTACAAAAACAATGCTGAGTAAAATTAGAGAAGACCTAAATAAATAAAATGATATACTATGTTCATGGATCCAAAGACCCATTTAGGATGTCAGTTCTCTAAATTGATCTGTTGATTCAACATAATTCTAATAAAATCATAGCAGACTTTTTGGTGCAGAATAAAAAATGGGTTCTAAAATTCATATGGAAATGCAAAGGGCTAGTATAGCAAGAATAACTTTGAAAAAGAACAAAAGTTGAAGTACTAACACTACCTGATTTCAAGACTTATTATAAAGCTATATTAATTATAATATTGATGTAGAGAGAGATGAAAGATCAGTGGAATAGAGCAGAAAGACAAGAAACAGACCCACACAAAAACTGACTTTTTGACAGAGGTTCAAAGGCAATTTAGTGGCAAAAAGATAATTTTGTTCAACAAATGGTGCTCAGACAACTGGATATCTTTATGTGAAAGAATAAACTTGGCCCCTTACCTCATACCATATACAAAAATTAACTCAACATGGATGATAGCTGTAAATGTAAAACCTAAAACTATAAAATTTCTAGAAGTAAATATGAGATAAAATTTTTGTGACTTTGCGCTAGGTAAAGATTTTTGAGATATTGTAGGAAAAGCAAAATCCATAAAAAAACTAATTGATAAATTAAAATTCATCAAAATTTAAAAGTTCTGGTCTTCAAAAGACACTGGTAAAAGAATGAATAGGTCAGCTACACACTGGGAAAAATATTTGCAAATCATTTACCTAATAGAGCAATTATATCCCAAATATATTTCTCAAACCCTCAAAACTCAATAATAAGAAAAGAAACAACCCAGTGAAGGGAAAAAAAAAGGGCAGAAGAGCTAAAAGGATACTTCAAGAAGATATATGGGTGGTAAATAGACCCATGATGAAAAGATGCTCACTGTCAATATTCACCAATAGGAATGCCAATTAAAATCACAATGAGATACCACTTCACATGTTATAATGGCTGAAATTAAAAAGACTGATCACACTAGGTGTTGGCAATGATGTGGAGCAGTGGGGACTCTCCTACGCTGCTGGTGGGAATATAAAATGTTACAGCCACTTCGTTAAATAGTCTAGCAGTTTCTTAAAAAGTTAAACATATACCTACCATCCAATCCAGTCATTCTACCTCTACCTCTAGGTATGTATCCAAGAGAAATAAAAACATATGTCTACCCATAGTCTTGTATGGACTTGTGCTCCAGTGTTCCCAGTAGCCTTACTTGGAATAGCCAAAAACTGGCTCTTGAAGGTGATGGATATATTTATTATCTTGATTTGGGTGATGGTTTCATAGGTATATGCATGTGCATATGTCCTCTTCATGGGGACTCACATGCTGTGATCGAACCCATACTGCACCTTGATGATGTAAGTCATTATTTCACTTGAGGGAGATGGGAGGTGCAAGTTAATTCATTGCCTCATTCTACTCTCAGGATTCCCTGTTGGAAGGGGGTATCCTTGTCGATATTCCTTCTTTCTTTAACCTTTTCTCCCCTAAACTCTCTCTTTCTCCTCCATGTTGTCTTCTTTAGGCCTTACTCAAACCAGCCTCTATACCCCTCCTTCCCTGGAAAGGTCCACTCCTCTGCACAAAGTAAAGGGGCATGCTCCTCACTGTCACCTTGTGACTTGCACACTCTGCTATGGCAGGCTTTGGCTAGATCTTAGTGAGAATTTTCCTCTGTGCAGGCTTCTGCTGGCAATGAAAGCATATGAGTGCCCCTGTCCCGTAAGTGGAGAAAATAGCAGAAAATTTGGCTCTAATTTGTCTTCTTTCTACCTACAATAGCTGAGGCTGGTTTCCTTCTTAATTTACCTAATGGAAAGCACAATTTACCAACATATGCAAGAATTTTCCTCCAAATATCAACACTCTAGTCTTAAATGAAGTATTCGTGTTCTTCCTATGAATGTAAATTTGACTCTACTTCTTGCAAAAATAAAACCCCTGACATCATGGGGCCAAAGGAGCACTTGTCTCCTTCCTAGGATTAATTTCCCTGCAAATGCCTGAGCCATCCAGGTTGTGTGGGTGGGTGGTGAAGGAGGCCTCAGCTAATTCCATCATACTTGTAAGACTTGATATTCCTTATGTTTGGAAGATCCTTGATTCTAGAATGTAACTGGGCCCAGAGAAAAGGGAACTAAGGAGTGGCAATTAAGGGCTGGTTCTGGACTAAGGTTAAGGGAAGGTATCCTTGAACATTCTATGTAGCCCAGCCCAAGATATTGAGAGCGACACACAGATGTGGTTTTCAGGGAGCGGCCAGGGAGTGAAGGAGAAGGATAACATCAGGGAGAATTAACTATAAGGAAGAGCCTCAACATTTGGGAACGGCCTAACAAACACCATAAGGGGAATAAACTACATACCAAGATGCCTTATACATTTATTTTAATTCCTTGGTTTACTCCCTAAGTGCAAAGAAAGTTTCATTGGTTCAAGGTCAGAAGGTTTATCTTTACAGCTTTTAAAGTTTTAATAGGATTCAGTTTATATTCCAACATCAACAAAACATTTTTTCCTACATCAGGGCTCTGTATTATTCTGGTTGTTTCTGTGTTTTGTTTTGTTTTCTTAAGCAACTAACATTAGTCATGTGGTGGCTTCCACATAAAGGTAGGAGGTGGAACTGCTTCTCACATCCCTTTCTCCTGACATCTCTCTGAAACCACAACAGAAGAGATTTTTACTGGCAAGGAGAGAGTGGGAGAGGAGAAAATCACAGCAAACTTTTGGAATCTGGAAAGCAACTAAACGAGTGCTGATTTCAGCAGATATAAGGAAGCTAAATCCTGAATCAGCAGTGAGGAAAGTGGATTGACACACAGATTCCCTACAAAGGCTACGACTTGGTAACACTGAGCCCCTCTGGAAATGGGAGTCAAGGGAGGGGTCTAAAGAAGGAGGATTTGGCAAAAGCTTTTTAAGGAGCAATTTGATCCCCTGACCACCTTCTCCAATTTGTGCAGTCAGACACTTGGCCTCCTCCACACTCACAGAATTAGATGATTATTGTCTGCAGAGGAAAACAGAAGGTCTCTGGGTTGGAAGACAGTAGGCAGGGATGGAGGTGGGAGACGGAGTAACTACAGTCTTATTGGCTTCTGAGACCCCAGTCCTCCCCATCTCCTTGGCTCCCAGAAGACTGGCTGCCAGGCCATTGTCTTTCAGGTAAGAGACTGGAAGAGTCCTCTGGAGAAAAAAGTCTTACATATACTGATTATGACTTCCCCAACGAAACAGCTCAGCTAGTTGACCCTCGAGTGAAGTTCACTGTTGAAAAGCCCCAGGTACATACTCATTCTTATGAGCATAGGATCAAGATTTACACGTGAGGAAACCCTAATGTGAAAGATCCAGACCAGGACAAATCAACCATAGAAAAGCAACATGAGAAATACAGAGACATTGAAAAGAAAAAAGCCTATCAGTAGTATCTTCAGTGAAACAAGAAGAGATATTTCAACCTTGAAATAGTGACAGAATGATAAACAGAACTTTTGAAGAAAAAGCAGCTTTAGGCCTTCAGAAACAAAACGGAAATTTTGAAAAATTTAATAAATTGGAGGATAAAATTGAAGAACTCTCCCCGATAGTAGAGCAAATGATGTAAAAGAGAAAAAGTAAAAAGCTAGAGGATGAATCCACATGGTTTAATATCTAAATAATAGGAATTTTGGAAAGCATGAACAGAAAAAATGGAGTGCGAAAAAAACCCACAAAGGATCAAATTAGAATGTCATCAGTAATACCAGAGGCTGGGAAGTGAGAAACACTACCTTGGACACTTGGAGGAAAAACCACTCCTGTGTTAGAATCACAGAACAGCCATTACATATGAGGATGGACTAAAGACATTTTAGAAAGGCAGTGTTTCAAAAATTGTATTTCCCATGTGCCTTTATCAGGAAACTACTAAAGGGTATGCTTCACCAAACAAGGGAGTAAACCAAGAAAGAAGACCCAAGATTCAGGAAACAGGAGATCCCACACAAGAGAAGTGAAGGGAATCCTCAGGAAAATGGTGAAAGGCAACCCCAGGATGACACTTCTACCCCAGTTGTTGAGAACAAACATCCGGACTGGAACATGGCAGAGAAGCTGGAAGCATTTTTTCAAGGTCAGATTGATAAAACATGGGCTGCTCTAAACGTCTTGAGAGGATGTTTACATAATTGAATCAGAGTTTGTGTTTGAATTCGTGATAAGTGCTACTACTACTCGACTTACTCTCCAGGGAAATAAAAAGGTATTCAGGATAGTCAGTCATTGTAGTTTACTATGTGGCTTAGTAGAGTAGCATTTACATGGTCGTAATGATAATGAATTATAGTTACTGAAAAGCTCTAACAAAAATTGATGATGTAACTGTCTTGGAAGGATAAGAGGATGGAAAGGTTGTGTGTGTTTCATGGGGTAAAGGGAGGAGAGCCAAATCCCTAACTTGCAAAGTGGTAAGTCAGTAGCTAACGCCTACAAGTGAAAAATCAAGGAAACTGTAGAGGAGGAAAGGTTTCCTTCTTCTCTTCTGAGTTCTTAGCTGAGGCCACTGGAATAAAGGATTAGTGAGAGAAGAAGAAAAGTTGATTCACATGCATATGTCATGGATACATGGCAGACACCCGAAGACAAATGAATAACTCCCACAGTGGCTTAAGAATTCCAACTTAAGGAGCACCTGGGTGGCTCAGTTGGTTAAGCGTCTGCCTTCGGCTCAGGTCATGATCTCAGGGTCCTGGGATCGAGCCCCGCATCGGGCTCCCTGCTCAGCGGGGAGTCCGCTTCTCCCTCTCCTTCGGCCCCCCCGCCGCCCCCGCCTTGTGCTCTGTCTCTCAAATAAATAAATAAATAAATAAAATCTTAAAAAAAAAAAGAATTCCAACTTAAATGCCATCTTCATAGGGAAAGGGGAGAGGAATGTAGGCCTCTTAGGGGAGAGGAAAGGATTTTTAGGAAAGATCCATGGGCCCTTGGAAGAAGAGGTGGGAGGTATTGATCATTTGTGACAAAGTGTGTCTGGCTGTGGGGTTGACTTCTGGGCTCCTCTCCTGTGACAAGCATCATCCCAGGAGGAAATTTATGACAATTTGAGTTTCTTTTGGAAGATATGTCGTTAGGCAGATGAGGGGAGTTCAGAGAAAGCCTCTCCCTGCATTTGCCTACAGCTCAAAATAGTCAATACACCAAAGCAGCATATTTGGAGTGGTGTGTCCCAGACTCCTGCAGTCCTATCTTGCGGTCGCATATCCTGCTACCCTTCAAAAGCAGCACAAGTATTTCATTTAGAGGTGGAGAGGTCAATACAAAAAGCATCGGTTCAGAAGCTTAAAAGTGGTTCTTCTGGAGAAGAGGTGGGGAGGGGGCGGTGACAGGACTATTTATCATAACAGACATTGTAGCACTCTTTGGCTCCTTAAAATTCATGCTGTAGTACTTTAATAAAAATTAAGGTAAAAAATACAAAGGAACACCAAAGGCCCACGCGGTATGCCTCTCTGAACTCGTAAATAAAACCAAGTGGTAAATATTTTATAGCATGATTCCCGCCAACACCGTTTGAGACACTTTAAGCTCAGAGCCAGAAAGTTCCATCTTCAAGTGGGAAGGACGTGAATCTTAGCACTAGTGCTGTGATAGACCCAGACAGAGGGGAAGCACCCCCCTGCCTCCCCCCAGCCCAGAGGTCAGAGAAGGCACACGCCGGATCCGAGATTCCATCTTTATGGATGATTAAACACCAGCGGGCACCTGGAATTTCGGTGTTTAATGTTTATATGCAGGGATGCTGAGAAAGAGATTTTGAGGACTACGAAAAGCCGATTGAACAATTAAATGGATGTGAAAAGATGAGCTGATTTTTCTTAACAGCTGTATGTTTACAACTTCAGAGTTTAAACTTTCTGATGTGGAACCAAGCCAAAAATAGATAGAAAGAAATAGAATAGAAAGAAAATATTTAGCAAGAGAGCGGTGACTTGAAATTCAAAGTGGTTGACCTGTTCTTCACCTGCTCCCACTGATTGCAGCTTATGGTTGCATAAATGCTGGTCTTATCCTATTGTTGATATACCCAGGTGAGAAAGCATTCAACAGAAGCTAAGAGTTAATAAATAAACCTGCTAAAAGAGGCTCTCGGGGGTGGGGTAGGGTAGGATGGGGAGCAAACATATCACATTCTAAAACTCCAACTGAGTCCAAGAACTAAGGGCTAGATAGGGAGCATGCACCTGAGTTGCTGTGAGAGCTGATTGAGGACATTTTCAAGAAAACAGGGAATGAATTGATTCCCCGGATTTTTTTTTTCTTTCTTTCTGTTTTTGCCAAAACCCTATTTTGGTTTCATGTTAGCTTTCCCATAATCTGTTCGGACTTTTATTTTATGGTACGATCACTCCAGCTTTGGTAACCGCCCAGCTGCATTTTGAGCTGGACGGTCACTAAACCAAATGCCATCACAGCTTCTCATTTGTACTGCCCTAATCTAAAAGACTGAAGAGATTAAATGTAAAATTAATCCTGTACTTAATCACACGATCTCAGGGAATGTTTTCCCCCTTTGAATAGTGTCGCAATTGGCGTTTCAATTGTGAAAACCAAATGTGTAATTTATGCAAAAGTAATCACAGTAGTTTTTGGAATAGAGGTGAGATTGGGGGCCTGGGTGGCTTAGTTGGTTGAGCGTCTGACTCTTGATTTTGGCCCGGGCAGTGATCTTGGGGTCGTGGAGACCTCATATATAATCACGGGAAACCACCAGTCTGTTCTCCATCCCTAAGTTTTGTCTTTTCCGGAATGTCACACAAATGAAATCATCCAGAATGCAGCCTTGTGTGCCTACCTCCCTTCACTTAGCATAATGTATTTGAGATTCATCCATGTTACTGTGTGGATCATATATGTGTGTGCACGCATGTGTGTGTGTAAATATGTGTGTGTGAATAGACTTTGCATTTTGAAATAATTACAGTCACAGGAAGTTGCAAAGATAGGGGACCAAGTAGTCCTTTGGACCCTCCAACCAGTTTCCTCCTATAGTTACATCTTACATAATTATTGTACAAGGTCAGGAGCAAGAAACTGACATTGTTACCATGTTGGCCATTTTATCACATGCACAGACTCCCGTAACCACCACCCCAGCCAATATCTAGAACTATCCCACCCCCCACAAAGATCCCCCTAGTGCTTCTCCTTTGTGGTCATCCCTATTCCTGCTCCCTGCCCCCATCCTTACCCATGGCAACCACCAATCTGTTCCCTGTCTCAATAATTGTGTCATTTTGAGAATATTCTAGAAAGTGAATCATAAAGTACGTGACCTTTTGAGATTAATTTTTTTCACTCAGCATGATGCCCTTGAGAAGTTGTTGTGTGTGGAAATTATGGAGACCGTTACCTGCTGTTTGAAGTGATGAATACCCACGGTCATCAGCTAGTTTCTGTGCTGAATAAAAAAAAGTTAATCTAGTCCCCATGAATTACCTTAAATAGAAAAGTAAGTTTTCTTTTCACTTCATGCAAAATGTATATTCCAGAAGCACTATGTGAACACAACTGTGTTACCGGCATTTCAAGAGCACTGGGAATGCTTAATGTTTTGAGGAGTTCCCAGAAGAATCCATTTGTAAAGAAAAGGAATCGACAAGGTTTACTGGAAAAAGCACCAGACTGGGAATTTGGAAGTCTTATTCTGGAAACAGTTCTAGCTGGTACTAACTGGGTGACCTTGAGTAAGCTTCTGGAACCTCATTAAATCTGAATCCTGAGGTCAAGGTAACTGGCACTTCACCACCTTCTTTAAAAATAGAACATCTTTGTGTCCCCGAGAGCATTCCCTTGTGGTGTCTTCTCCTTCCTCCCTGGAAGTGTTCAGTGACCTATGCTGTAAAGGTTGTTAACTCTATTACCTAACACGCTAAGTCCAAGCTTGCAACAGGTAATTTTCCCGTGTATCAGTTAGTAGATGGTTGTGAATTCTTACTATCTCACGGAGGAGACTGAAAAGCGGTTAGATCAGCGCACCCCCAGGATTATTCTCTTCTTGACTTTCAGATAACACAAGGTCATCCATTGAGCTGTTTCCCCTACTCCTCTCCTTTCATCCAAACTAAGGAAAAGAGACATCTACCTAGCAGAGGTCTAGTCTAAGTCCAGTGTTCTGCTGAAACTTCTCTTGTTCTCAACATTCCCGTTAGCAGATGAACAGTCTTTGGTAAGTACTGCTATTGATAACAATAGCAATACTCACCTCTAGAAGCCCCATCTTGATTTGTACCCTGGCGAGACGTCAGCCCCAGGGCAGCACATGGGGTCCCCGGGACCAGAGATCTACCATAGCCCTCTGCCTCGTTTTCCTCCTTGAATGTCCTTTTACTTTAATCATTCCTGGAAACATGGAGTCAGACGAAAAGTTTAGGGGTTTCTACAACCCAGCTGTCTGGATTTGGGTAAGGTTATACACCAAAGTTCTCCAAAAAAATAAGGATTCCATAGACATCCAGAGAGACCTGAACTTGGAAATCAGTTGCTGTGGTTAACTATTATTCAAGGTTTGTCTTTCTTCTCTGGTATGCAAACACTTTTGAATGTTCCTCAGATCAGTCTTTATTCTGGCATTTTCAGTGGCTATCAGGTGGAATTCATCTCCAAATTAAGGTCCTTGCCTTGCACTGAAGTCTAGTGGGTTTGTTTTGTTTTACAAAGTGATGGTTGGGTACCATCTTTTGGGGACCATTTGACTGATAATGCTTTGTAGCCTTCACTTCATCACCTTAGAGAATTTTCTTTCTTTCTCCTTGAGGGAGGAGCCCATGGGGAATGTAACCAGAGGGAGAGTTCTGCCTGAGAACTGGAGAAGTAGGAATATTTTCCCCCAGCGACTAGAGCAAAGACAGCAGAGTTCCCCATTTCATGGGTTCGGGGTCACCAAGTACTCAAGAAGTTGGTCTGATTCCAGCCAGTACCAGATGTATAAATCTAGACTGCAGGGCTCTCAGTTGGCTCTATTATACAGAGTCCTTCCAATTCCAAGGAATCCCTAGGGAGGCTGGGATTTGCGACAGGTCCAAAGCAAGTCCCAACCCCGAGTCATCCTGCGCGCCATGACAACTTCCTAGGGAAGCCCTCCAGCCAGGGCCTGCTTGCCCACTACAGGCTCATTTTGGAGGAGGTCCCACAGCCCACCCCTCACTTCTTTCAAGCACAGGTTTTTAGCATCCTGCAGAAGCACCCGCTGAACCCCCCAGCTCACCCACAGCACCAGTCAGGTTTCTAAGAAGCCCTTTCTACAAGATAGATGAGAGCTGACTCTATTTTAAGGAACTGGAATGCGTCATTTGGTCACAGAATATGATATAAACGACCCTTCCATGGTAACATGATTAAGAACAGGCAGTTAGGGGAAATTTTTCAACCCTTGAGAGATTAATTGATGTAGATGTAAAAAATAGAGCTAACTTCCTTCATCTTCCCATTGGTGATGTGTGTGGGCAGATACGGCTACTTTTTGCTGCCTCCA
Organism: Halichoerus grypus; assembly: GCF_964656455.1. Taxonomy (NCBI): domain Eukaryota; kingdom Metazoa; phylum Chordata; class Mammalia; order Carnivora; family Phocidae; genus Halichoerus; species Halichoerus grypus. The sequence continues at coordinate 192,747,859 of NC_135714.1, forward strand.
TGGACAGAATACCCCCTGTGCATGGGATGAGAGAGTTTCTAGGCTAACTCTTCCCCCAGAGTGAGGTGGTCGCATCTTTGCATGGTACTGAGGGACAGGCTCACCTGCCCAAATCTGAGTGTGTTTCATTTCTTTGGGTTTGGTGGCTGGAGTTTCTTGGAGCAACAGGGACTAGCTGAGTTCTTCCTTTCTGAATTCTAGATGGGGGATCAACAAAATTTTCCCATAAAGAACAAGATGGTAAATATTTTAGGATTTGTGGACCATACATTTTCTGAGGCCACTACTCAACTCTTCTGGTATAATACGTGTGTAAAAGTAGCCACAGATAACATGCAAAAAAATGTGTTTAGCCATGGTTAAAATGAACCTTTATTTACAAAAACAAGTAGTAGGTTTGATTTTGGCCAGCAGGGCATATGTTGCCCACCCCTCTTTTGGATTCAAAGAGATGAGAAAGTTTACCTTCTTTCATTCTTTTCAGGGCATGCCTGGTAATTCTGTGATCATTCATTCAACAAATATTTATTGCAGAATCTACTATTGTGCCAGGCTTTGTTGTATGTTTGGGATACTACAGAGAACAAAGCACACAACGGTCCCTGCCTCATCTTACCCTGTAGCAAGGAGGGGCATGTTCTAGGGACAGTAAGACTAGTGTGAGTGGAGAGAAGTCTGTGAGGAGGATATCAATGGGAGGGGACGAAGTCAGGGAGATAATGGGAACTGATCACATAGGGTCTTATAAGCTACTATTTAAGGACTTCAGCTTTTCTTCTGCATGAGATGGGGAGCCATTGGTGAATTGTGAACAGAGAAGTGACATGATCTAACTTACATTGAAAATAAATATAAACTGGATTGGTAGTGGACTAAAGGATAGATGCAGGGACCCCAATTAGGAGAGTTTAACAGTGATCCAGGACAGAGATGGTGTTAGCATGAACTAGAGGGGTAACAAGGAAGACAGTGAGAAGTGTTTAGATTCTGGGTATATTTTGAAGGTAGAACCAACATAATTTCCTAATGGCTGGGTGGTATGTGTGAGATAAAGGAATTGGGAATGTTTTCAGCCTACCAACTGACATGGGGAGTACTGAAGGCAGAAGCAGTGTTAAATATGTTAACTTTGAAACTTCTTTTAGACATCCAAGTGGGTATATTCATGCTTGGCATTTAAGAGAGAGGTCTGAACTGGAGATATAAATGCGCATGTTGTCAGCATGGGATAAATACATGGTATTTAAAACCATGGGATTACATGAGATCACCAAGAAAGTGAGAGTAGGTAGAGAAAAAAGGAGAGCCAAGATTCTTGGATACTCTAGTGTTAAGAAGTTGGGGAGAGAAGGAGAAACCTGCAAAGGATATTAAAAAGGGAGTGATGAGTGAGGTGGGAAAAAGAAACCAAGAGAGTGCAGGTCCAGGGAGTTTTGCTATGAAGGGGAGCAGGTTAATGGGGTGATAGTTGGCAGGGGAAGCTGGGTTAAAAGAACGTTTTTGTTTGTTTATTTTTGTTGTTATTTATATGCAGAAAGTTACTGCATGTTTGTGTGGTGGGAATGATCCAATAGAGAACAAAAATTTGAGAACGTGGGTGAGGCAGGGAAGAACTAAAAAGACATTCTCCAGTAGGTGAATGATCCAGTGGAGAATAAAAATTTGATAATGTGGGAGACACATTATCAAGGAAGAACTGCCAAAAAGACATCCTCCAGTAGGTGAAAAAGATGGGATCTGGTACACAAAAGGAGGTTTTAGCTTTAGATAGTTACATAGAAGACTTCAGTTTCTGGCATGAAGGAGTAATTGGTACTAGAATTTCCTTAAAGAGCTAGAACACTAGGAAAGAATGTAACATTTGAGAAAGGGAAGTAAATGAGTGAACCCTACAATTACCTAGACTGTCTGCCTGGTGGCACTTTCTGGTGTGCAGGATAAGGGGGAAGAACTCAAGCAAGGTAGGGCAGTCTTGCTCAGTTGAGGAGATAGAGATCAGAGTTTGAAGAGGTCAAGGCATCTAGAACAATTTGCAGGATGGAGTACCAGAGAGAGAACACCATGAAGATAAAGGGCTTTATAAATCTGCATAGGGATTCTGGTGAATCTTTGGCTGAATACTGAACCGGGGATGCCCAGTGTGGACCTCCACAATACTGGACAAAGAATAACTATGAGGGAACAATGAATAGAAAAATTCTCAGAGTTCATACAGGACTGAGAGATGTTTGAATCCTGACCAGTTAGAGTGGAAAGCCCTCTCTGAAAACTCAGAGCATTCAACAGAGGCCTCAGAAGGGTCATACCTTAATAGTAAGGGTCAACTATCAAGCCTCAGTCACTAACTGGCCTAAATGGAAGCTACTCTAAACTTGTTCTAGCAGATCTTAAATGCATTACATAAAAGGATCAAACAAGTAACTTAACTGACTGCCAAAATAAACTCCCACACTATTTTTTTAAAAGACAACAAAATCTATACTCTCAACACAAACAAAACCCAATCAAAAATTACTAGACGGGTGAAGAAGTAGAATATTGTGACCATAACCATGGGAAAAATAAATTGATATAATCACAACTGAGAAATGGCAGAAATGATGGAATTAGCAGACAAGAACATTAAAATAGCTACTATAAAAGATCAAGAATTAAAGAAAAATATGAATATGGTGAGAGAAATAGATATATTTTTAAAAAGAAATAACTATAGCTTCTAGCGGTAAAAATATACAATATTTTGAATGAAAAGTTCACTGAATGGGCTTCGTAGCAAATTAGACTATATAAAAGGAAAGATTAATTTGAAGACATAGCAATAGAAACTATCCAAACAGGAGCACAGATAGATAGATTAATTAATTAATTAATTAATTTGGAAAAAAAGAAATGAACAGAGCCTCAGTGACTGTGTGACTATATCAAGCAGTCTAACATATTTGTAACAGTAGTCCCAGAAAAAATAGGTGTGCAAAAATATTTGAAGAAATAGTGGCTGAAATATTTCTGAATTTAATACAAACTATAAACCCACAGACTTAAAGAGCTCCACTAACCCCAAGCAGGATAAATAAAAAGAAAATCAGGCCAAGGCACATCATAATTAAATATTGAAAATATCTGATAAAGAGAAAAGTATAAAAGTAGCCAGAGAAGAAAACATGTTGCATGCAGAAGAACAGACATAAGAACTCAACAGATTTCTTATCAGGAACAACCTAAGTCAGAGGACAATGGAATGACATCTTTAGGTGCTGAGAGAAGAAGAAGAAAAAAACTTGTCAACCTTGAATTCTATATCCAGAGAAAATATCATTCAAAGACAAGGCAAAATTAAAACACATACAGACAAGGAAAAGCTGACAGGATTTGTTAACAGAACACTTATACTGCAATAAATATTCAAAGATGTCCTTTGGGCTAAAGGAAAGGGATAACAGGTAGAAATTTGGTGCTATAGAAGGGAAAAGAGTGCTAGAAATGGTAAACATGTAAGAAATTATAAAAGATTTTCTTCCAGTTTTAAAGTTGTTATTAAAAGATAATTGTTTAAAACAAAAATAATAACGTATTACTTTATGACAGCTTTATGACATATGTAGAAATAAAATGTTTGACAAAGGAAGGGAAAGGGAAAATGGAAATACATTATTGTACATTTATTTTTATATTTATTTTATTTTATTTTTAAGTAGGCTCCACACCCAGCACAGAGCCCAACTCAGGGCCTAACTCACGGCCATGATATCAAAATCTGAGCTGAGATCAAAAGTCGGATGTTTAACCAACTGAGCCACCCAGGTGCCCCTAGAAATTTCTTTCATTATACATGAAGTGGTATAATACTATTGTAAACCCTAGAACAAACACTTAAAAAAACCCAAGAAGGTATAAGTAATTGTCAATAAAGAAGATAAAATAGTAAAAAATACACTAAATTAATCTGGAAGAAGGAAAACAAACAAAGATCAGATGGAACAAATAGAAAACAAATATTAAGATGATAGATTCCAACTCAATCATACTGATAATTATATTAAATGTAAATGGCCTGAGCACTCCAGTCAGATAGAAGAGCAAGATCCAGCTATCTGCTATCTATAAGAAATGCATTTTAAATATACAGATATAAACAAGTGAAAAGTAAAAGGGTACAAAAGGACATGGTAAGAAAATGCTAATCATAGAAAAGTTAAAGTGGTTATATAAGCATCCTACAAAGTAGGTTTCAGGGTAAAGAATATTGCCAAGAATAAGGGAAATATGTCCTAAGGATAAATAAATCAGTTTAGAAAGAAAACAATACACAATCCTAAATGCAAAGACATCTAATATCAGAGTTGCAAAATACATGAAGTAGACACTGATGGAGTTGAAAAGATAAAGAAACAAATCCTTACTCAGGGCCAGGAATGTCAACACTCCTCTCTTGATGATCTTAGGACAGACATCTCCAGGATAAAGAATATTGCCAAGAATAAGAGAATTATCTCCTAATGACAAATAAGCCAGATTATCAAGAAGACACTACATAATCCTAAATGCATAGGTATCTAATAACAGAGTTTCAAAACACATGAAGCAAAACCTGATGGAACTGAAAAGATAAACACATGCTCAGTTACAGTCAAAGACTTCAACACTCCTTTCTTGATAACCTTATTACTTACGATTAGACATGAAATCAGGACATAGATTTGAAAAGTGCTATCAACCAATTTGTCTTAATTGGCATTTATAGACTAATATTCCCAGTAACAGCAGAAAATATATTATTTTCAAGTGAACATGGAATATTTACTATGTAGACCATATTCTGGGCCATAAAACAAGTCTCAATAAATTTAAAAGGATTGAAATCATACAGAATATATTCTCTGACCAAATCTCCGGATTTAAATTAGAAATTGGTAATGAAAAGATATATGGGGCATCCCTAAATATTTGGAAATCAAGCAACTCATTTCTAAATAACCTAAGGGCCAAAAAAAAAAAAACAAAAAAGAAGCACAAGGAAATTTTAAAACTATTTTGAGCTGAATGATAATAAAAGCACTAGGTATTTAAATTTGTGAGATGCAGATAAAGTAGTATTTAGAAGGAAATGTATAATTTAATGCTTATATTAGAAAAGAAGAAAGGTCTGAAAATGAAGTAAGCTTCTACCTTATGAAGCTAGACAAAGAAGAGCAAATAAACCCAAACTAAATAGAAAGAAGAAATATTTCAAATTAGAGCAGAAATCAAAATAGAAAATGGACGAACAGTGGGGGGAAAATCAATGAAGCTAGAAGCTGGTTGGAGATAGAGCATGGACAGTAACAGCACATGGGTCCAGATGCTACGGGGGATAGCTCTGGTGGTGGACGTTATTTTCTGATCACCTCAACATTCTCAGTGACATAGGAGGCAAGGCGGGCAGCTGGGAGTGAGGATAGGGGAGAGGTGCTGAGGAAAAGGGGGAGGGGTAGTGGTGACCTGAGCCTCTGGGACTGTAGGAGAGCAAGTGGTCTCGTGTTGTATGCTAGGCTGGTAGCATTAAGGCTCCCCTGAGCTTCAGAGCATGTCTGCTTCTTGGTCTCCTACTTAATTATATTTACTAACATCCTTGTAGAATATGGGTAGTGTAGGTGTTATTTCTCCTTTTTACAGGTTGAGAAACTAAAGTACCAAAAGGTTAAATGGCTGACCTGAGATTCTGAAATTTGTTAGCGGTGAAGCAATGTCTGGAATCCTTAAAATTACAGCCTCATATAACCACAATTAAAGCTGTTATATAGGAATAAGAGGATTTAGATCTCTGAAGAGTTATGTAATTTGCCAAAATACACACAACTGATCCTTCTGGGAGCCAACACTTGGACTCAGGTCAAACGATCTATTTGCTTCACCTTGCCTTTCCTTACAGGAAAAATGTACATAAGAACATTGCATAATAAGTAAACTTAATTTAAAAATTAAAAAAAATTTTTTTAAAGTAGGCTCCATGCCCAGCATGGAGCCCAATATGGGGCTTGAACTCACAACCCTGAGATTGATACCTGAGCTGATATCAAGAGTAGGACACTTAACTGACTGAGCCACCTAGGTGCCCCAATTAAAATTTTTTTTAATTTAATTTTTTATTCTATAGTCATGGAACAGATAGGATTCTTTTGACTTAAGGAGGTATTTGTATTCCCAGGTGGATTCAAAGAGGCTGGTTTTATTTATCTTATTACATAGGGCTTTTTCTTTTTAATGAAGAAAATAATTTGCTTGAGATCTTTCAGACCATGTTATAGATTCACCTGACTCAAAATAAATGGACTGAGATTGTTTAACCAGTCTGCTTTGCACATAGGCCTTGCTTCTGTTTGTGCTCTGTGCTCAATGTCTAAAGATGTACGAAACTGGGTTTACTTATTCCATGTAATGGATTTCCCTTGACAATGTGGAGAGTGTGGGGGGGACTATTGCCCCAAATAGAAATGGTGCTTCATGTGTTCCTTTTGGACCTTCACAGGTAAATAGCTAGACATAAAAGCCAGCCAATCTGATTAGGGCTTTTTGGTCACACCCCAAGTTCGTTCGTTTGTTTTTAACTAAAAATTAAACTCGATATAGATGTGTCTCTCTCCCTGGAGACGTGAATGTCTCCAGCTGAGGCACAAGTCTTCATGCTGCAGAGACAGACCGTCCCCACTCTGTCTAAACTCCAGACCCAAAGAATTTGTGAGCATAACAAAATGGTGTGCTGCTAAACACTGCACATACTGGTAGTCCACTCAAATGTTTGATAAATGTTCCGTTATCCATTCACCTCCATCCCAGGATTTCCCCCAGATCGAATTTACCTTTAAAGATTCACCACCACCAGTAAGTCAAAGGTATATTCAGTAGAATCTAGATGGGTTTCCAAAAAGGCATCCCAGAAAGCCATAAGCAGGGATGGCAGCCTTGAGATAGTCACATGGTATCCCAATGGGACTGCTTTGAGGGAGACAGCATTTGCTCGGTGTCCACTTGGAAGGGGGCACTATTCATCGGGTGCAATGGTTTTAAATCAAAGCCACACATTCTTTGACCCTTTCCCCATGAAAGGTGGGGTTTGTGCCCCTTCCGTGAAAGTGAGCAGGCTTGTACTTCTTTGACCAGCAGAGTATAGTGAAAGTGACATGGGCTTGCCAAGGCTAGGTCATAAAAAGGCATGCTGTTTCTGCCTTGTTGACTGGAATACTCCTTTTTAGAGCCTTGAGCCACCATGTAAGAAGTATGATTGCCCTGGTCCCACCATGCGGTGAGGAGGCTCAAGACCCATGAGAGGTCAGGTATAGATGTACTTCATCAACAGTCTAAGCTGAGGCAGCCTTTAAGGCAATCCAGCCCAGGCATCAGGCATATGAATAAAGGCATCTCTGGATGACTCTAGCGGCCTACTGTTCAGCCTGCTCCCAGCTATGTGAATCTCTCCACCTGAGGCACAAGTCTTCGTGGAGCAGACACAGACCATCCCCACTCTGTCTAAATTCCAAACCCAAAGAATTTGTGAACATAACAAAATAGTGTGCTGCTAAACTTAGGAGAATTTATTATAGAACAATAGATAAGTGGACCACTTGGTTTAACAAGTACTGGATAGCTATTAGAGTAAGGCATATTATTTTAAAATCGTACTCCCCTCATCTGCCACAAATAAACTGAACAAAGACTGTAGAAAGTGGTGTATTCATTTTACCATGATTTTGCCAAGGAGGAAACTCAGGTTTTCCACCTCATGGTATTTGTGCCTCCTCTTAAGGCTGCCATGGGTGAGGGGTTGGTCTTTCTGGGCTGTTGTTTCTTCATCTCTACCATGAACAAAAGGTGATCTCCAACAATGTCATGATTCTAAGGTTTTAGGCAAGAACTGGGTACAAAATGTATTACTCCCATGGCGGCATTATTTACGTCAAACAAAATAAACGAAGCGTGATATATACATACAATGGGATGGCATTTGGCTCAAAAAAGGAACGAATGACTTATACAGGTGGTAACATGTGTGGATCTTGAAAACATCATCCTAAGGGATATAAGCCAGGCACTGAAGTACAAATACTGCATGACTCCACCTAAATAAGGTACCTAGAATAGGCAAATGTGTGGAGACAGAAAGTAGAACAGAGGTTACCAGGGACTGGGGGGAGGAGGGCAGGGGAGGTCAATGTTTAATGGGTACAGAGTTCCAGCGTGGGCTGATGAAACTCTTCTGGACACATGGTAGTGAAGGTTGAGCAACATTATGAATGTGCTTCTTGCCACTGAATTGTACACTTGAAAATGGTTAAAATGCTAACTTGCATGGTACGCATATTGTACCACGATAAAAAAAAATATATATTTTTTAAGTTGAATTCCCATAAGCTTTGACTCTCGAGCCCTAGTCTCTTACCACTCTGAGGAATGAGGATGTGTACTCTAGCTCACCTTCATGCAGTCACGAGAGGTGAGCTGGAAATGCCTTCAGCCTTCTCAGTGGTCCTAAGAGACAACCCAACATCAACAGAGATTTCTGGAAGCCCTTGAGGGATATCTGAAAGGAGCCTCCAGAATTTAGTGGCCCAACACCCTTCCTTTGCAAATGAGGAAAAAGGAAAAATAACTCAAGGCAGCATCTTCTGGGGAAATAAATCCACCTAGAGACCTTAAAGCTATAAATAAACCAAGTGTGGCATTTTCTCTTCTAGGATAATAGTCTACTTTTCTCTATAAATCTCATTTTTTTTAAAGATTTTATTTATTTATTTGACAGAGAGATAGACAGAAGAGCACAAGCAGAGGGAGTGGCGGAGGGAGAGGGAGAAGCAGGCTCTGCATTGAGCAGGGAACTCGATGCGGGACTCGATCCCAGGACCCTGAGATCATGACCTGAGCCGAAGGCAGACGCTTAACCATCTGAGCCACCCAGGCGCCCTATAAATCTCATTTTTAATTTGCTTGTTATTTTCGTGTTCGTCTCTAGGTCAAGGACGCTATAGAACCCAGACTAGGTCTCCAGTAAGATGATTCTTTCTGGGGCTCTAGTTTGAGCCTCCTTCCCAACATATTCATATCGGCAGCCACTACCAGTTCATTAGAGTTGGCATGAAAGATGAAATCTATTTGCCATGGCTGTTACAATGCGCCATATTGTGATATGGTGGCAGGTGCACTGAACTTAAAGTTCAGTGACGTGAATTTAATCTAGACTCATGCCATGACCCAGGGCAGTCATTAAACCTCTCTATTCTTCAATTTGCTTTATTTGTAAATAACACAGTGGGAGGAGATAAACCCTAAAACGCTTCCCAGCTTCTGTGATTCTGTATTCTCTGATTATGTATTTATTTTTGTTTGTGTTTGAAAGTAAGGAAGTGACCTCAATACTTGAAATGATCACATCGATCACTTCTATTATGTGTTCCATGCCTATGTAAAATTAGCCTCAATGGGTGGATCGTGGTAGATGCTCCGATGTCTTGTCTGGTTCTCCATCCCAGAGTGAAGGACTTAACTCCGCCCACTGCTGGGTATTTGCCTGCAGAGAGCTGCCGTCGTCAGCCCCTCTCAGGGAGTTGCTCTTGGCTGAAGAAAGCCACTTTGCCTGAGGCATACTGCCTTCCCAGGGGCAGCCCATATCCAGCAACCGATCCATCGCATAGTATAAAGATCTAGTCCCTCTACCCCAGCTCTGGATAACTCTGAAAGGTTCTACCAGCTTCGGAGCTCCCCATGGGTTGGCTGAGACCTTTGAGGAGACTCACTTATAATCCAATTTCTCCCTCTGTCTAAACATGCTTCTTTGTCTTCCTGATTGTGAGTGCAACCCCAGTAGAAGTCCTACATGCTGACCAGCCCCCCCAACTCCGTTCAGAGTCTGTGTCCCAGGTAACAGTTCATCATTCATTGCGCTCTCCCACTGACATGATGAGGTAGATACTATTATTAAGAAGCTTGTGGAGGGACATTTCCACACTCATCCTACTAGAAAATGGCAGAGCCAGGGCTTAAACCCAAGCATCCTGGCTCTGGCATTCCTGTTCTAAGCTACTGTATTTCCTCCCCTTGATTTCTCATTCATTTTTCAGATTCTATTCAAGTTTATTCAAGCGTACATTTAAAAATCATTGCTTAAGCGCATGCAAATTTTCCAAGTATCTCATATGTTTTCATGTCAGTCTGCAGAAGTGAATGTGAACTTTGAAATAGACCCCAATGAAATGCCTTTCAAAATAAACCACCCCAGATTTAGGAACCAAGAGACAATCCAGCAGTCCTAAATCCAGCCCTTCCCAAATTCGTAGGAAGGTAGCAATGAAGAAAAAGGAATCCTGTTTGGCGTTCTGCTGGTTAAGAGGACTGAGGAAAGTAAATCCTCCAGTGCAGCCCCTGTGGGATTATGCAGACCAAAGAGGTTGCTCTGTGCACACCTGGATGATTCTCAGCGGTTCCTACCTCTGTTGGGGCAACGGTCAAGTATGGACCCTCTCCCCCACCAAGCTTGCCTGCACCAATGTCTGAGCCACTTTCAGAGACCATCAGCTGTGGAGACTTTCTGTTCCTGGGTGTGGGGGTGGGGCATAAGCCTGGTTATCCCCATAAAGCAGGGGAGCCCATCAGGGGTGGTTGTGTAGACCGCATAGTGACAGTAGACAAGGATTTGTAGGGAAACGACAGGCCTCACCCTGCCTCACTTGTCTTATCAGTCAAACGAGGGTAGTGTTCTTCTTCACATAAAGCAGTTGGGAAAAACAAATGTGGTAAGAACAGTAGCATTGCTTGGAGGATACAAGTTTCCAGAATACAGTGTTATCTCCTCTGGAAACCTCCACAGGTGATTCACATCTTACCTGTATCACTCAACGGCTTCATATTTTTCTTGTATGAGATCTGGCTATGGACATAGACGGGCTCAATAGTTATCTAAGCCCTGATCCAAAGTCTCAGATGGGAGGTCAGTGGAACCCATTCAGCTCGCAAACAAATGGATTTGGACTCTCAGAGCCTTGTGGTTGTTTTTAAAATTTGAATTAGCTGACAATAAAAATCCAGCTTTCCAGCTTTGTCCAAAAAAATTAGAAGTTCTTCTTTGTTCTCATTGCAACAATAGGCTGGTGCAGAGTGGCAGCCGACCCCTGAGATAAGGCACATAAACTCCCCTCTGCCTCAGTCCCCACCATGCCCTATTGTTGCCCTCTCGCACAGGCCAAGTATCCGTTGCAGTTTATCATCACATCTGCAAATCTATTCTGCTCCCTTAAATCGCCTGCCCCTCAAAGTCTTTTGAATCTGTCATCTTTTATTCTCAAAAATACCAGATTAAAGTCCTGGCCAGTAGACCCATTCCTTAGGGGGAATGGACTTGTGGTAATCCCAGTGTGCTTCTCTGTTCAGGTTAATTCGGGAATGGGGATTTTTGAGCCTAAAGGATTGATAAGCTGTTTGCAGGTTTTACAATTCGGCTTTGAGACATCCTCAGATATGCTGGAATTCACTGGTTGTTTCTGTTAGTTGATAGTGCCCTAAAGCATTCTTTACAGCCTTCCACTGAATGTCTTTGAGTCTAATGCTGTCTTAGAATAGTCTCTGGGGTCTTGCTCTGTTCCTACTTGCTCATTTCTACTGCTACTGCTCATAATCTCCCATCCTATCCATAGAACATTACTCACTGGTCTTTTTGTCTCATCTCTTCTCCAGTTTATCTGCTCTACTGGACACCAAGTTAACTCCCCCCCCCAAAAAAAACAAATATAATCAGCTCTCTCCTCAACTTATAAACCCCTGCTGGTTCCTGTTTCCTCAAGGATAAATTCTGAGCTCCTTATGAAAGACCCTTCCCCATCTAACCCTAAACCACTGCTCTGTCCCCATCCTTACCACACACGGGGTTCCTCCCTGTTCTCCGCGTACACCCTGGCCTGTCCGGGCAGGAGGGTCTTCATATCCTCTGCTCCCTCAGCCTCAATGCGCTGCCTACAGTCCTCAGGCCATGGGATTTCAAAGGTCAGTACATTTTTTTTAAGTGTGGGAAATGTGTATGTTGTTTGTGTTGGGCCAAGTAAGAGAGACTGTAACTTATAATAATACCAGCTATTAGCACCTTGATTTCATAAGAGAAAGAAAAATGGCAGCACTCCCAAAGTAGAAAGGACATCATCTCAAACCAAAGTTCCTTTAAATGGACTAAATCTAGCTTTTTGAAAGATATACTACCTTGCCCTTACTTTTCTCATTTCCCCTCAGACCAGTGAAAAATGAATCACCAGCATCTGTCCTGGGCTTGCTTTTGAGACCTACTTCCCCACCCATCTCTTTCTTTCTAGAAAATTCCCACCCATCCTTTGAGATAAAATCTGAATGCTGCTTCTTGAGTAGAGTCTATCCTGTCTCCCCACATTGGAGATGGTCTGTATCCCCTTGTTTCTGTCCTGTTACAGTGTCATACACATGGACTTTCCATGGAAGTTTCTGGACATACATGGCCCCACAAATCACTAAATCCCTTCAAAAGTCTTCTTAAACCTACTCTCTTCTCTCGGCTTTCCATTCCGCATGGCACTGGTGCTCTGTCTCTCTTTCTACAACTTCTCCTTTTTTTTTTAATATATATATATATTAAGGATTTTATTTATTTATTTGACAGAGGTAGAGAGACAGCGAGAGAGGGAACACAAGCAGGGGGAGTGGGAGAGGGAGAAGCAGGCTTCCCGCCAAGTAGGGAGCCCAATGCGGGGCTCGATCCCAGGACCTTAAGATCATGACCTGAGCCGAAGGCAGAGGGTTAACGACTGAGCCACCCAGGCGCCCCTACAACTTCTCCTTCTGCCATTCTAGGTGCACTCCTAATATACCCATGACCCAAGACCGTGCTTGAAGAGAACTCAGCAAACCGTTCCTCTCTCCAGCTCACATGACAAACATGCCTCAAGCAGCCCCTTAATCCAGTGGCCACCTATCCATCTACTTAAAGCCTTGTGGCCCCGAGAAGCCTGGTAAACTGAGATACTCATGCCAGAGAGAAGTCATCCTTGCATGCTGTGCCTTACACACACCCACATCCACACGTGCACATGCACAATCACAATTTAAACAAACAAAACAATGAATGAATAAGTTCTATAGCCAGTTCTATTGACACAGTCTATGAGATGCCGCTGTTCAGTTCTTGGGGATATCCCTGGTACTTCTCCCATTTGATACATTTCTTGTACCTATAGCCACATCTTCTCTAGAATGAGGAAGAAAACATTTTTAAGACATTAGGGCCACTTCACTGAGACATGAGCATCTGGGAACCCAGTCATTATGAAAGATATGATGCTGCAACATGGATGAAAATCATGCTCTCTTCTAAGCCCACATCAAAGGCAGGGGTCTTTAATGGTAGAATGGAATGGGACCCTGATATACTTGCCAAATGGGCTCCACGTGCATGGGCTTATGTCACCTGCATTCACGGCTTATTCCTGTGACCCCTCTGGCCAGCCTCCTGGCCCCGGCTGTCAGTCTAGTTTCAGAAGCCAGACAGGAGAGGCCTCGTGTTGGCATTGGCCCGGGGAGCTGAGAAATCAACACAGTACTGTACTCTGAAGTTCCTAGAAACTGTATCATTTAGCTAGGCCTGCCATGGGCACAGTCTCGTGCCAGCCACAAACACCAAGGAAGCCACAGCTTGGTTGACAAGCAATGAAATTCTGGGAAGAAATCAGGCCCTCTTTGCTCTTCCCTCTTGCCAACGATGGGCACTGTTGGTTGCTTGTGTTCAACCTTTTCCTTACCCATGTGGGGACAAGTCATGCTTTGTGACACTTAATGCATAAGTCCACAGGGGAGCAGAGCATGTGTGACATATTTGAAGGTGTCTGTCCACACCACTGTGCCTGTGTGTCTTCCTACTTATGGGAAATTCTTACAGGTTGACCACAGAAGGCAGTCGGTGTTGGAGGTGCTTGAGAGAGGAAGTACCATTTCCCCCGTTTAAGAATATTCTATTTCTCCCCCTTGGGCTGTTTGTTCAAATGCACGTAAGGAGAGAAACATCACTTCATTTCCCCAAAGAAATGGCAGGATGACCCAATGAGGCAAACATAAAGGACAAATTGTGTCAGGCTAAGCCTGTGAAGGTAGCGTTCAGGTGGCAGTGATTTGAGGGATAGAAATGGCCAGGGGTTGATGGAGACCTTCCTCCTTGTAGGTGAGTGGGGGTTCGACCTGTCATAGGCCTTATTGCTGTTACTATCTTCTGTTTTTGTTTGTTTGTATGGATAAAGGGCAGAGAGCAGAAGGATGTTTTTATCAAAATCATCTGGCTCAAAGTTTAGTCACTGAAAGAAACAATATCCTTCGGACAGCTTCTCTGAGGATAAATAGTGATGGGAGACATGGGCCCGGCTTGGAGGGGTAGGACGTGTCCCCGGGCACCAGGACATGGTAGACTAGGTCATGAAGGGCCACGAGGAAGACTGTCTTTAAGTAGAACCTTAGCACTCACTGTCTTACACTGTAATTTCTTTTTTTTTTAGATTTTTTTATATGGAATATATATAACCTAAAATGTACGCTTTTACTCCACTTTAAGTGTGGAATTTAGTCGCATTAAGTACATTCACAATGTTGTGCCTCCATCACTGCCATCCATTTCCAGAACTATTTCACCATCCCAAGCAGAAACTCTGCACCCACTAAACAATAACTCCCCACTTCCCCTTCCCCCACCCTCTGGGGACCTCTATGCTACTGCCTGTCTCTACGAATTTGCCGATTTCAAGTACCTCATAGAAATGGAATCATATGGTATTTGTCCTCTTGTGTCTGGCTTCTTTAACTTAGCATAATGTCTTCGAGGCACATCCATGGTGTAGCATGTGATAGAACGTCCTTCCTTTTTAAGGTTCAATAATATTCCACTGTAGGGATAGACCACATTCTGTTTCTCCATTCACCTGTTGTCGGACACTTGGGCTATTTCCATCTTTTGGCTATTGTGAATAATGCTGCTGTGAACATTGGTAGGCAAGTCATTGTAATTCCTTATTACAATTCCCTGCACCTTGCAGTCTGTCATGCTACTCTGGTGGAGGTGGAAAAAGTCAGGGGGCACGGGGGCGGGGGGAAGGAGCCTTGTCCTAGCACCTCCTCCCAGACTCCGGCAGGAGGGGACCACAGCTGACTCCCACACAGCAACATGGGCAGAGGTGGTGGCCCATGATGGCAGGGGAACCTCCAGCAGGGACATTTGCAGGAGGGAAACTGTGGTCAGATTTCCAACTACTTCTCTAAGTAAGAGAATGCAGCCCCCCAGGGAAGACGTGGTGGGGGAGGGGTGTCCATCTCACATCTGTTTGGTAACTGCGTTTATAGTTTATAGGCTGGAAAGATATGAACCAAAATGCTTCCAGTGCTTACTTTGGAGGATGGAGTTACTGGTGATATTTACTTTACTGTCCGATAAAAATAGAACTATTTCTATTTTTAAAAAAACGAATGCCATGTTGATTATTCAGATAAAAAAATAATAAAATATTCTATTTTAGGGCTTGCATTCAAAATGCAGCCACTGTCAGCGATCCGGTTCAACTGTCCCTTCTTCTAGCTCTGTCTAGCAGGAACATTTTTGGCATCAGGGCTGTTGCAAATTTTATTCAGATTTTTCGATGTCAATCTTAATTAAAGACAGTGAATCCATCACGTTAATCTAATAGACATTGTGAGTGTCATGTTGTGTAGGAAACCACAAATAAAATAGATATGTATTTATACTCTTGAGTTAATATAACAAAAAACAGACTAACTCCATGCCATATATATAAGATCCAGCATCAGATTCCATCAACTTTAATAGAAATTCTTCTATCAAATGCTATATGATGTCTGGAGAATGGAAAGTCTTATGTACCCCATGGGCATAATGTCCTTGGGGTGCAGTTTTAGGGAAACCCAGAAGGCCCTGCTCCTCCTCCTCATCTCTGCAGGTCCTGGAAACCACTGCCCCACGTGGACAGGAGCACACAGTCACCTCTCATGCCTCCAGGGCAGGAGGTTAGATGAGCAAAGCAGGAAGGATCTCGAATGGTGACCGAATCATTTTCCAAACGCAAACACCTTTAAGGGTGAAAAAGGGTGCTATTACCAATTGCACAGGGATAACTGGCGTAAACTGGGACCATTCAGGTAACTCAGGATCTATGCTCTTCCTAGACATAAGGCGTGTGGGAGGAGGGAGTCTCCTGCTCCAACTAGACAGCATATCCCTATCTAGAGGCAGTGAGATACAACATTCTTTAAAACCAGGTTCAAACCAAACACACAGCCACTGATTTGCAGTATTTGAAAGTGGATCCATCCCTAGCTGTTCCCCACAGGGATCAGAGCAGGGTATCCAGGCACATGCTTTCTTTTAGGTATGCTGCAGAAACTTAGCAAGTGACACAGAAGAAACATGACTGTCCCTTGTGTTATACCTGAAACTGGAAACAGGTGAAATGTTCAATAATAGGAAGTGATTGGGAAAATCATGGTCCACTCATATCAGCTTTTATTGATAATGTCCTTAAAGATTTTTCAGTGGGATAGACAGAAATCTCATCATATAACATTGAATCCCAAAACAGACTATAAAACAGCATATACAACATAACCCCAATGATGTGAGATATGTCTCACACATATACACATATACATGAAAGGGATGTATAAATATGGAGTTTGCCTCTGGGCAATGGAGGTGAGGAATGATTTTTTTTTCTTCTTTTCTAAATTTTTCATGAATTTTTAAGTTTACAGTAAGCATATACTGCAGAATCAGAAAAAAGCACCTTCTATGTGTGTGTGAAAGCTTAATGTACATATGTGTATCTATATAATATGTACATGTACATAGTACATATGTATTCTGTATTCTCATGTGATCTGTCCAGCATGAACCATCTGGCCAGAGAAAAGTATCCAGTGTCACATTCTTACACTTGGCCTTAAGGAGTAGCTCATGTCAGGATCGTGGGGACCACGGAAGAGCTAAAAAGAGCTTTCTTGTGCCTCTTCTTTCTCAATTATCCCACCTCTGTACCTCCCCCTCCCACAAAAAGGAAGATTTTTATTGTTGCTATTGTTTCTTTGTGTTAAAAGCGATTCCCGTTGGTAAGACTGGATCCCACTGTGTGACCACAAAGGGGAGCCCTTTTAAGACCTCTGTTCCCTCTGGTTCTGTGGGCTGTAGAGATGGGGAGGAGGCAGTCACCACACAGTCTAGGAAGAGAACCTAACGTTCTGTGTTGAGCTACTGATACTTTTGGAATAAGAAAAAAAATCACATAACAAAGAGGCTGGCAAAGTTGCTGTGTTCTTCTCTTGGATTCAATAGCAGTATACTTTCTTCTTTTTAAAAAAATTTTAATTCCAGTATAGTCAACATACAGTGTTATATTAGTTTCAAGTGTACAATACAGTGATTTATCAATTCTGTACATGATCCAGGGCTCATCATGATAGGTGTACTCAATCCCCTTCACCCACTTCACCCATCGCCCCCACTCCCCTCCCCTCTGGTAGATATCAGTTTGTTCTCTAGAATTAAGGGTCTGGTTTTTTTGTTGGTCTCTTCTTTGTTTGTCTGATTTCTTAAATTCTGTATAAGAGAGAAATCATATGGTATTTGTCTTTCTCTTATTTATTTCACTTAACATTATACCTTCTAGCTCCATCCATGTTGCAAATGGCAAGATTTCATTCTTTTTTATGGCTGAGTAATATTCCATTGAACGAACTCACACACACACACACACACACACACACACACACACACACACCACGCCACACCTTCTTGATCCATTCATTTATTGTTAGACCCCTTGTGTTGCTTCCATAATTTGGCTATTGTAAATAATGCAGCAATAAACATAGGGCTGCATATATCTTTTTGAATTAGTGTTTTTATATTCTTTTGTAAATACCCAGTAATGGAATTACTGGATCATATGGTAATTCTATTTTTTAAATTTTTGAGGAAACTCCCTACTGTCTTCCATAGTGGTTGCACCAGTTTGCACTCCCACCAACACTGTGAGAGATTTCTTTTTTCCTCTACATCCTCACCAACACCTGTTGTTTTATGTTTTTCATTTTAGCCATTCTGACAGGTGTGAGCTAATACCTCATTGTGGTTTTGATTTGCATTTCCCTGACGACGAGTAATGTTGAGCATCTTTCATGTATCTGTTGGCCATCTGCATGTCTCCTTTGGAGAAATGTCTGTTCTTGTCTTCTGCCCATTTTTTAATTGGATTTTTTTGGGGGGGGAGTGTTAAGTTGTATAAGTTCTTTATATATTTTGGACACTAACCCTAATTGGATATGTCATTTGTAAATATCTTCTCCCACTCAGTAAGTTGCCTTTTGTTTTGTTGATTGTTTCCTTTGCTGTACAGAAGCTTTTAATTCTGATGTGGTTCCAGTAGTTTATTTTTGTTTCCCTTGCCTCAGGAGACCTATCTATCTAGAAAAAAGTTGTTATGGCTGATGTCAAAGAAGTTACTCCCTGTGCTCTCTTCTAGGATTTTTATTATTTCAGGTCTCACATTTAGGTCTTTAATCCATTTTGAGTTTATTTTTGTGTATGATGTAAGAAAGTGGTCCAATTTCATTCTTTTGCATGTAGTTGTCCAGGTTTCCCAACACCATTTGTTGAAGAGACTGTCTTTTTCCCATTGGATATTCTTTCCTCTTTTGTTGAAGATTAATTGACCATATAATCGTGGCTTTATTTCTGGGTTTTCTATTCTGTTCTATTGATCTATGAGTCTATTTTTGATTACTGTTTTGATTACTACAGTAGTGTATCTTGAAATCTGGGAATGTAATACCTTCAGTTTTATTCTTTTTCAAGATTGCTTTGGCTATTCGGGGTCTTTTGGGGTTCCACATGAATTTTAGTATTATTTGTTATAGTTCTGTGAAAACTTCTATTGGTATTTTGATAGGGATTGCATTAAATCTGTAGATTGCTTTGGGTAGTATGGACATTTAATGATAATTTTTCTCCCAATCAATGAGCATAGAAAATCTTTCCATTTCTTTGTGCCATCTTCAGCTTCTTTCATCAATGTTTTATAGTTTTCAGAGTATGTCTTTTTTGGTTAAGTTTATTCCTTGATATTTTATTCTTTTTGGTGCAGTTGTAAATGGGATTGTTTTATTTTTTTAAAAGATTTGTCTATTTAGGGTGCCTGGGTGGCTCAGCCGGTTAAGCGTCTGCCTTCAGCTCAGGTCATGATCCCAGGGTAGTGGGATCGAGTCCCGCATCAGGCTCCTTGCTCAGCAGGGAGCCTGCTTCTCCCTCTCCCCCTGCTGTTCCCTCTGCTTGTGTGCTCTCGCTTGCTCTCTCTCTCTCTGACAAATAAATAAAATCCTAAAAAAAAAGATTTATTTTAGAGAGAGAGAATGCACACGTGCATGAGCGGGGGGGGGGCAGAGGGAGAGGGAGAATATCAAGCAGACTCCTCGCTGAGCACAGAGCCTGACATAGGGCTCGATCCCATGACCTTGAGATTATGACCTGAGCCAGAATTAAGTCAGATGCTTAACCAGCTGAGCCACCCAGGCGCCTTGGGGATTGTTTTCTTAATTTCACTTTCTGCTGCTTCATTATTAGTGTATAGGAATGCAGTGGATTTCTGTACATTGATTTTGTATCCTGTGACCTTATTGAATTCATTTATCAATTCTAGTAGGTTTTCAGTGGTGTCATTAGGGTTTTCTATATAGGGTATCATGTCATCGATAAATAGTGAAAGTTTTACTTCTTCCTTGTCAATTTGGATGCCTTTTATTTCTTTTTCTTGTCTAATGGCAGTACATTTTATTTTCACGTGTTTACTTTTGCATTTGTACTTCATTAGAAAAGGCTTTGAAGTGACATAACAGCATTTACAGTTTTTGGATTTGGTTCCACTTATTAAAATTTATAAATTTTGCATTTCCAAAATTTATACATTAGTAAGATTTAAAAAAAAAAAAAAGAAGGAAGGAGAGAAGTCAGAGAAAAGGGAAAATAAAAATAGAGGATGAGAAGACCAAAGAGAAAATTCATGCCCAGGACACCTGTGGTGAGGTCTTGCCCAGTTGTGAAGGTTGGGTGCGACACTCAGCCTGGAGTTCCCAAATGCTTGAAGAGAATCCCAAGCAGAAGACTCACCTTATAAGTGATTCAGTGAGAAGACCATGAGGCAGTCTTGCTTTATGATTCTAACCATTTTAAAGCACTAGCAACAGATAGCTCATACCATGTGTTTGAATCACCTGCTGAAGGAAAGCTGCCCATGTACTAGAAGTTTATATTACAGCAGTTAACCCACCCTAACAAACCCTAGAGGAGAACTAATTGCACAAATTGGGTTAATTTTCTTTCTGTACGTTTGAGTGCCCTAAGACAGCACTCTGCAAGTTCCTTTGGAATACCTTTTTTTTTTTTAATCCTCTATCCCCAGAGAGCCTAGCATAGAGCCATGCACTTAGTGAGCCTTCAGTAAATGCTAAATGATTGATTTGATCTAAAGGGATGAAATGGAGTCTTTGTGGTCGGTTTTCAAAAACACCCAGTATACAATTATGTGTTATCCAGTCACTTTTAATAAAGGTTCTTGCCCTTAAGGAGCTCGAGACCCCACATATTCCTAGAGAGTGGAGATGTAAGGGAAAGAAATAAAATTGATATGTCCAAAAATGCATGTAGGATTTCATTAAGAGATACTCATCTCTTTAATCCTGGAGGTTACTGAATGTAATGGGGGCTTAAGCGGATCTGAAGCAGGCATGTGAGCTGGGAGGAGGCTGGGGGGTGTTGGCTCATCTCTGTGGCAAAGCGTGTGCCTTCCATTTCCTTGCCTTAAAATGAAGTCAGTAGTTTCCAAGTGAAATTCTATGGATTAAGGCTCATTGACTATCTTTGGATTACATACATATCTAGATGTCCCCCATGTGATCTTTATGCACAGCCAGATCTGGGAACTACAGCACGAGGTAGGTAGGTGGCCTTAACCAGTTGGTCTGTCTTCTATAACATGGAAACATAGTTTTCCTTTCTTGACCTCAGGTGGTAGAATTTGGAACTGGAAAGAGACGTAGGATTGAATAATCCATCTCTATGGGGGGAAAAAAGCAAAAATGCATGACAACCACCACAAAACACCTTTAGCTAGCCCAAAGATGAAATGGAAAAATAAACATGTTTTAAGACGATTGGGTAGAGGAAATATTTTCTTTGACAGGAGATGAGAGAATTCGTCAAGTGTAATTAAACAAGGAAGTCAAAGTTCCAATTGCAGGAACTTAATAAATATTTGTTGATTAACTGATTGATGTGCTCATTCAAGCAAAGAAGGAATTTTGTTGCTATTTTAAAGTAAGGATATCTAATTGCCCATTCAAAATAAAAATATGCCTTGTGTTTCCCTAAGCAACCTAAACTATCTATTCTATTATTCAAACAAACACCCAAAAGGATTTAATGTATCCTTTGGCAACCAAAGATAGAACTCCCACTTAAGCTTCTTTCAAGCAGATATTAGTGGTTATTTTAGTTATTGAGAAATATTAGGTGACCCATGCTCTGTTTGACAAAGTGAGTTTGAATTCTGCCCCCACTCCCCACCCCAGGAATTTCAGGCGGCCCTACCCTTTGGGGGGTGGCTTCTTTCCCTGCCCCTGGGTGTTTACCCTGCTGCTGAGTGAAACCCAAAGGATTTGCAAAATAGAAAGGATCCTAGGTTCCTTCAAAAGTGCAGCCATCAGAACTATTGATTCTGAAATTGAGCTATTTCCAGTGGTACAAGGAATTGGCATATTATAGTCATTAGACTATGTCTTCTATTCAACACATTCCAAATTATTTTCTGTTCAAGCATATTCAAAATGTATTTTTATTCAGTGTATTCAAAACGTTCATTCTTCAAAAAGTATTCCTCAATTAGCCAGTAGCTCCCCTCCCCATCAATCCTTCCCACCTTTATTCTCAGGGCTTAAAAGCCACTTGGATGTTATTTGCTCTAAGTTGTCCTCATTGGAACCATGCACCCCCATTTCGTGTATACTGGAATTATGTAAATTTTAAATAATCTCTGTAAAAGAGTCATAAGATATCACTGAACAGGCAACACTTAAAATAGTGCAAATTCCTCCAAATGTGTATGATTTGTCCAGAATGGCATAACAGAGCCAGAGAACCAACTTAGTGAAATTTAAACCACTTTTGATCCTTTGTCTGGTGGCCGCTTACATTAGTGGTAAATAGAAATGCCCCCCTCCCCCCCCCCCCCCCCGCTGAGCCTTGGTCACCGTCGTGGTGAGCCATGGTGGGACTCTGGGGCAGAGGCTGTTGTGGGTGATTTTGGTGACGATAGTGCAGTTACTTTAACATGCATTGTTTAAATAGTTTGACATCTTTTCTATCCTATGATTGTACCATCTAAACTTCTATGAGGTAGCCGTGCTGCAAATGTGCTGTTGAAATGAGGTCAGATGCAGTAGATAAAGAAGACCTGGCAGTGGCCGTGAACTTCAGTGATGTTCATTTCGGGGAAAGACAGCAAAACAAAAGGGATGTTGCTAGGACTTTTTTAAAAAGCATCATTAAAACAAAAATGCCACTATTCGTAACGGATTTGTACGCTCCGAGAACACAATCTCCTGGCCCATTTTGTGATTCTGACTATAAAAAAATTATACTTGAATTAGGTGAGTCTTGCATGATGTAGTTCGTCAGGAAGGCAGTTGACTTGTGAATACAGTGGAGGCTCCCCCTTGATGGCAATCTCTTGAAGAGGAAGCAAAGACCATCTGTTATTTCTATATTCCACACTCCAACCACATAATAACAATCACAATGGCGACATTGTTTTAGAAGTTCAGTGTTTACAAAACAATGATCTCAACTCACCCTCATGATGACCCTGGGAGGTGAGTTATCTTATTTTCTCCATTTTACAGACTGGGGCCCCCACCCAGAGGTGTAGAAAGATTCACAGATTTGCTCATGTCACTCAGCAAGGAGTGGCACATAAGAAATCTTCCAGATTGATTGTGGAACCGGGAACCTGGGGGCATCTGAATGGACTTGCAATATTTCCCTCAACTCTGAAGTGCTGGGTTAGATTCGTCCCTCTGTATATAGGCCTGTTCTAGCTACAGGGAGGATGGGAACCTCTCTGTTAGTTCACAGGGTAAGGAAAGACCAAAGAAAGAAGCAAAACACTCCAGATTGGTAGGTGGCAGTTTTAATAAGCAAGGGAACTTCTTTACAAGGACCATCTTGGGCAGCCACAGGAACAGTAGATCTCCATACCTGGCTAGCAGATCTTACAAGTTTATAGAGAGGCCTTAAGTGGGTTCAGTCAAAATTATCATCCAGATGGTCTCAACAGCACATCAAGGCTATGTTCTTGGGGAAATTGCTAGCATGGGGAAGGCAAGCAGAACATGCCAGGGGAGGGGGTGAGAAGCCTCTGGTTGCTTGAGTTCAGCTTATGGGTCAACCAGTGGTCACATCTTCTCTGTGACCTCCTCCAACACTGTCCCTATGTCCCTCCTGCATTATCTGTGACTGTGGCCCTGTATCTGTTTCCTTGGGGAATTACTTAGTTAAGAAAGCAGTTTCATTTGGGGTTGGCTGGTGATCAGGAAGTTTCCCTTGTGTGCGTTGAAGTGTTCAGTGCATGGAAATGCGTCTCTGTGGAGATGGTAAGGAGAGAAGGCTCACAAGCCACATCATAGCAGAACTGTCATAGCTACGGGGCCCAGCGAGAATGGCAGAAAAAGTCAGGGGATAGCACTCTGTTTCTCATCCTAACCAATCATGAGATCCTGGACAGGCCTTTAACCTCTCTGGTGCCTAATTTCCTCATTTGCAAAATAAGAGTAACACTTGTCTGAACTACCTTACAGGATTGTTCTGAACGATGGGAACCTTTTCTTTGTAGTGCATACCATCGAAGGCAAAACAGACTCAAGGACTTAATGGGAGCACGCAGGCAGGAAGCCTCCCCGACCTTGCCAACACCTATACCCATCCAGCCCTCCACAAGCTCCCTGGTACGCACGGGCAGGATTTTGTTGTTGTTTATTTTGAAAAAATGAGTTCAGCACTTGGGATTCAGAGAACAAATGACAAATATGATAGGTGGTTAAAGAAATTGAAATACATATTGATAAACAGACATACTTTATTAGTTTTTACAGATAGGAAACTAGGTCTCCTTCTGGTCTATAAAATCTATAAAATTATCCAGGTATAAGGAGTGAAATCAATTCAAAAGAACGTCCAGAATTGGTAATTTAGATGCATTTATGAGGAATCGCCGCTCCTTGCCCTGAAATGTGCATAAGGTAGAATTGGGTAGGAGACTTGTCCTGCCCTGGGGAAGGAGGTGGACGAAAGGCAAAGCACCCCTTGTTCTCTGCCCAGGCCACCACCAGGCAGTACCTAGTCCTTCCATGCCAGCCCCCTCTTCCACAATGTCTCTCCTGTGCATGGAACTTCATAAGTTAATATACTGGGGGCAATGGTTATACACAGTGGGATTTGTTCCAGGGAAGGAGAGCAGTAAGTTTTAACTTGTGGTCAATTGATTCAGGCTGTCTGGAGTGCCATGTTGAAAATGAGTCTCAGGCAAGATCTGGTCCGGGGCAGAGAGTCATGAGCACCCACTCCACATAGCTGCATCCCTTCTCTCTCGGGCCTCAAGCTCTCTTGAGATTATCCTGGCTGGCAGTCAATGACAACCAAGCTTCCCTGTTTTGTTCTAGACACACCAGAATTGCAACAGTATATAGACCACTCTCAGAGAGAGACAGAGGCAGAGAAGTTTCTTATAGGAATTGACCTATGTGGTTATGGAAACTGAAAAGTTGGCCTGAGAATTAGGGGCCATTTGTGTAAATCTTGGTCTGAGTCCAAAGG
Source organism: Halichoerus grypus (assembly GCF_964656455.1). Lineage (NCBI taxonomy): Eukaryota > Metazoa > Chordata > Mammalia > Carnivora > Phocidae > Halichoerus > Halichoerus grypus. Next base: position 192,772,805 of record NC_135714.1, read on the forward strand.
CCCAAGAACCAGGAGTACCAGTGTCTGAGGGCAGAAGATGGGTGTCCCAGCTCAATGAGAGAGACAGAGCCTATTTGCCCTTCCTCCACCTTTTTGTTCTGTGAGAGCCCTCAACAGATTGGATTGATGCCCATTACTGAGGGCAATCTTCTTTACTCAATCTACCTAGTCAAATGCTAATGTCCTCTGGAGTCACACTTGGAGACATACCCAGAAGCCTGCCATCTGGGCATTCCTAAGCCTAGTCAAGTTGACATATAAAGTTAACCATCACAGTGTGTGTTTGTGTATTGAGCACAATGGCCTTCCGTTTTATTCATCATATAAATTAATTGTGTAAATGTGGAGGTCACAAAATCCCCAAATTGCAGATGATCTAGTAAAGTTCTAGACACCCCTCTCCCCACCATACACACACATTTAGCACCTTTACTACTCACCATTCTGAGGTTAAGAGAGGAGGCGCAGGGAGGTCATCTGACTTGCCTGGGGCCACCGAGCTAATTAGTAAAAGGGCCAGACTAGAACCATTTCTCTGCACTCCTCTGTCTTAGGATGTGGCTTGCATGACCTTGTTACTTCTCAAATGGGACAGACTACAAAGATCAGAACCTGGGACTAAGCATACCTACCAGAATGGGACAGAGACCTGGAGAACACACTGAGAGAGCTTTGCTAAGAGCAGGTACAGTCTGTAAACAATGAGGTCTCTGAAGTTTGTGGCTACAGAAAGAGACGATATAAACAACAGCTGCTGGAACCCAAGGACAAGCTGGGAGCATGTGATGTTGGGAGATCTTGCAGGCAGGTGGTGTTCGGTGCCCTGGTGGCAGGGAGCAGATCCCAGGTACTGGGCCATTTTCAGGAATAGGTGTTCTGTCTCTGGGAGGGCTTCTGGCACTAGAAACTCAGAAACTCAGTCCCACAGGGACTGAAGTGGTTGACAAGAGACAAACATGGATATTCAAGTTTAAGAAATAGGGCAGGAACCCAAAGATCAGGTGAAAGATGGGGTTCATTTTGGGGAGTAAAGCAAGAGCATACAAGGCAGGGGCCAGAAAAGGGTATCAGTGTGGGGCTAAACCCACTGGGCTGTGGATAGGACTGGCCCCAGAGGCCAGACTGAAGTTGAGCCTGCAGATTTGGGATGTTTAAAGAGGATGGTTACAGGGACAAAGGTGAGGGCTGCTGACCAGGCAGAATGTTGCCCTGACTTTGAGCCCAGTGCTCTTCTCTATTAAATATTTATCTGTTAGCAATTCTGCAGAGCTGGAGACTTTTCACCCTTGTACCTAAAAACCACAAATGAAAGAAAGGGTAAAGAGATGAGCTTCAGACTTGCTCCTACTAGTTTGGGAAAAGCAGTCGTATTTACCCGGATGTGGTGATAGCATATTGGATAGCTCAAGCAAAGGAAGGTCATCGCCCTCACATAGATTATTCCACGACCAAGCTTCAAGTTATGCACAAATCATAGGAAAACGGGCACTTTAAAAATGTAGCATGTCCTCCTTTTAAAAAGTCCAGCAGGGCAGAAAACGTGGGGATTTAATCAGATGATTGTCATGTATGCTCATTGTGCATGAAGAGGGGAATTGAGACCCATACCTGAGGCAGGATAGAGGACAGGGAAGAAAACCGGTTTTGGGATCAGAAGACCTGGGTTCTGAACATGACTCTGTCCTTGTAATTCCTCCAAGCAATGTCCTCATCTATGACCTGGGGCCAAAACCCCAGAAAGGGATAAGGATTAAATGGAATCATGCCTTTGCAAGTGCATTGAAGGAAGCTGCAGAGAATTGTTCCCCTATAATTTAAGTCCACAATCCCCTCCTTCTTTCTCAGCTCTTCAGACAGTCCTGACTGAGTTGAGGAGAGAGTACTCCACTTGATTTGGCCTGTGTACACTGGGCCTTGTGACTAATTTTGCTGTTCCAGGATCACTTCACCTATGTCCAATCACACTTGCTCTCCCAGAGCACTAGAGAAAGGCTAAAATTCCTCTCACTCTCTCTGCACCTAAAATTATTGGGATCAAGTCATATCAAACTAGGAGTGAGGGAAGTTGTTGAGATCCAAGAGAAGGGAATGAGGTTCACATGGAATCCCCATAACTCCTTTGTGATTCCCCCATATGGACTCTCTCTTATCTTGAGTTGTCCCAGGGACACAGCAACTGTCCATCCTTGTGCAGCAGGTTGCTCAAGCTGGACTCACTTCGGAGTATTGTCAGGACATGGCCCTCTGGAATTGGCCACAGCCAGCAGGCAAGGAACTGACCGTACCAGCACTGGGATGGTCCAGCACAGGAATCAGAGAAGGTCCTGGTGGGCCCTTCAAAGATGGGGTTTATTTTCTGGGCAGTTCTATCTATCTGGCACTGTGCTATCTGCTTTACATATATATTTATTCTCACAAAAACCTTGAAGGAAGGGTATGTATTACAGAAGTGAGTAAGAGGAGGATGGTAGAAGCTAAGTGGCTTGGCTAATATTGCCCGCTAGCAGGTAGCAGAGCAGAATTCAAGCCCAGGTCATCATGACAGCAAAGCCCATGCTGTTTATATGACACCACGCAGCCTCCTCCTCAGAGAAGTGCTAATGAACTTGGCTCAGGGGGGTAGGGCTATGTGCTAGAGCAGAAGAATCAAAGCCCATTAGATGAAAGCCAAGAGTCCAATACTGACAACTTAGACCCTCCCTTCCCTCCTCACCTTCCTCTCCTCCTTGTTCCTTTACCAATCTGGGAGACCCCTAGGTCGGGGGAGCTTGGGCTGGGTCCGGAGGTGCATCCAGAGAGTGACCAAACAAATGAACGAGAGTTGTGAATACAATCCCACAAGGAGTCGCTGAATGTGCACCAAGGACTCAATGCAGACAGCTTCCATCTTCATTAGGGAGCAGGATAGTCACCCCACATTGTTAAATGACAATCAGGGCTGTGTGTGACCGGGGGTCAGAAGGAGGGCTCCAGGCAGTAGGGCCTCAGTCTGTGGTTGAGATCAGAGAAGGTAGTGCGGACAAAGGGAAAGGCTCCCACAAGGCGCAGGGACCCCATCCAACTTCATCCTATGTACTGTCTGGCTCAGAGTAAATGTTTGTATTTTTTTTTTTTTTAAAGATTTTATTTATTTATTTGAGAGAGAGAGAATGAGAGAGACAGCACATGAGAGGGGGGAGGGTCAGAGGGAGAAGCAGACTCCCTGCCGAGCAGGGAGCCCGATGTGGGACTCGATCCAGGGACTCCAGGATCATGACCCGAGCCGAAGGCAGTCGCTTAACCAACTGAGCCACCCAGGCGCCCGTAAATGTTTGTATTGAAGGGTGGTTTGAATTTAGATAGGAAGAAGTGAGTTGAGATGACTCTCCGGGAAAGAGGAAAAATACCAAAGAACTCTTAGAGGCAGGAGTAAGTGGGAGGAGGGGAGGTGAACACTATGGTTCATTTGGGGAAAGGAGCGGGGCTACCATTAGTAGCCGTGCCATACTGAGAAGACACCAGACTGTGGGCCCCTAAGAAGTGTGTTCTGTCCCTACAGGCCCGTCCTACAAGCAAGCACTCTGGCACCTCCGCTTGGGTGTCTAATAAGCAGACTGAACTGAACTTGTTACCTTGTAGTTGACAGGAAGTCCATCCTTCCATTTTCTCAGGCTCCCCAATCTTGGAGCCATTCTTGACCCTTCCCTTTCTCTCACCAACTACACCCAACACAGTAGGAAAGAAGATTGGCTCTACCTCCACACTCAGTCTAGATTCTAGAACGCAAGCCCTTTTACCACTCATTTTCCATTGTTCTGTGGCGTTCTCAGAGATCTAGACATCCGTGGAAGGCAAGAGGGGAGAACATGTGATTCATTGGTGACCGTGAAAATGTTTTCAAAATAACTATTCATTCTCAGAGCCCAATGAAAAACTTTGTATGTTCCCCTTAGCTGGCTTTTCCTCAGCATTTATTTCTAGCCTGGGCTGATGTCATTGATAAAATGAATGGAGAGATGAGTCAGGGGTTGAGTCGGGTGACAGGCCCTCAGTGGTAACTACTAAATTAAGCTAGCCTTAGCCTCTTAAGTGCAATGTAAAAGCAGAAATGGAGGAAAAAAAATATCACAGAAAGGAAGAGGCCCAGAGGAAGATGATTTTTGGTCTGTCTTAGAGAACAGATTTGTGCCGAGGGGCCCAAAATAATACATAATTGGCAGGCTTCTTGTCAACCATGCTACTTTTGTCCCAGCAGAATTGCATGTCAGTTGTGTAAACGGCTATAAATAATGATCAGTTTTGTAAAAATTATATCCAGACAAAAAAGTTGGTGTCCTGTGGGAGCTGTCTCAGAAATATCCAGATGTGGAAACAGGATGAACAACCTCCAAAACCTACACCACAGCCTGCAATCACTTAAGTGTTTCGACAGCACAAATGCAGGCCCCCACCCCCACAGTGTGTGTGGCAGGGAAGCCAGGTAAGTCTGGACAAGTCACAGCTGTGTTTAAGCTGGAAATGGCCATCTTATAGAAACGATCTATGCCACCTCCCACTCAACTCAAGAAATTAGAATATGACAGAATGAAAGGACTTTTTAACCAATTCATTCAACATATCCTATGAGAACGTACCACTTCTCAGGGGCTAGACTCTAGGGATACAAGACAGACACCATTCCTGCTTTACAAAACTTACAGGTTCAGATAAAATACCTGGAAAGTATGGTAAGAACTGTGAAGGAAACAGAAAATAACAAGAGCATTGAACGGAGAGAGAGAGAGAGAGTAGGGAAAGCCCCTTTGAAAAGGGGAAAATGAGCTCTAACAGATGAGGAGAGCTGGTCACGTGAAGACTAAGAGCAAGGCCATTCCAAACAGAGGGAACAGCATGTGCAAAGGTCCTGAGAGGAGAAAATGACATGCCTGCTATTGAAGTAGAAAGAAATATAGAGATACAAATCTGCAAGTCAGACAGAGAATTATGGACCCATGGGCAGCAATTTGCCAGACACCATTATTTTATATTTTCTAACGTTTAGACAGTCTTATTACTGTCTCTAAAGTCTCACAGCGAGCCAGTGTGAGGACTAGAACTCAGAACTCTGGACTATTCTATATTACCAAACCCTCTTGGCAACCAAAGAGAACAATTTGAGTTTGCTCATTTTTGTTCTTCCAAGATATTAATAGCTCTATGTGTCATGCAACAAACAATTTGCAGATTTGGAAGAGATAGAAGTCATCTTATGTTATTGCCTTCATTCATTCATTCTTTCACTTACTTATTCAGCTGGTCAGGGATATCCTCAGGGAAGCTCATGAGCCCACAGCTTTGCTATTTTGCTGGCCACAGTGCTTTGTTATGCTGTTCTTTTTTTCCTGTGTGCTATCTGTAGCCTCCTCTAGACCCAGAGCTCCATGAAGAGGTCAGAATTTATCCTGCCTCAGCACTTAGCCCAGCACATAGAAGGTGCTTAATTAAAATTGATGGAAAGCTGAATGGATGCCTGAATGGATGGCTGAATAAATAAGGTTGGCTATCCTCTGCTCTTAATTGGGAAATTCACCTGTGAGAACATAGTTGTATTCATGCATACCCCGGTCTTGTCTTCAAACACCACCAATAGGGAGTTGATATATCATTAAATGCTTATCCACCATAAAGACCATTAACATCCAGTAGTCAACTTTACATTATTGTGGTATTCACAAATATTTTCTTAATCTTATTTCTCATTGTTTCCAATAGATAATATTTAGGCATGATTCCAAAGTTAAATCAAAGTTACAAGGGGTACTTTGTGAAGTCTTACTCCCACCTGTCCCCAGTTACTCTGTTCCCCATGCCCATTCTCCCCCTCCCCACTAGGTAGGTAGGGTGGTGTAGGGTAAGCCTACAGACTGGTTTGTCTAGGACAGTCCCAAGTTGTACCTACTGTCTTGGTGTAAATATTAATGGTGATCCCTTTCCATTTCAAAATGGTGATCCCTTTCCCTCTTCCTTATTTCCTTAGACAAAAAATAATATGGTTACCCTATCTATAATAACTACTTTCACTACTTCCTTCAAACTTTTCTTTATGCAGAATCAAGTAAATAAGAATATATATTCCTATTTCCCCCTCTTTTTTATGTTCTTTTCAGCATCTTGTTTTTCTCCTTAACGATTTGGAGACTTCCCTGTAACAGGACATAGAGGTGGTCCACTTCCTTCTTCCTTCCTACCTTCCTTCCTTCCTTCCTTCCTTCCTTCCTTCCCTCCCTCCCTCCTTTCCCCTCTCTCTCTCTTTCTTACTTACTTATTTAGCAGCTGCATAGCATCCATTGTTTGGACGACTATGACTTATTTAACCACTCTGCTACTGATGGGCAATTGGGTTATTCCAGTTGTTTGCTATTATAATAAATGCAGCAAGGCTGTATCATTTAAATGTGTGAAGTTGTGTCTAGAGGATTACTGAGTTAAATGGCACATGCATCTGTAATTTTGATAGATATGCTAAATTTCCCTCCACTGGGGTTGTGGCATTCTGCAATCCTAAAACAAGGTATGAGAGATCCTGTTTTCCTATAACCCTGCTCTTAAATAACTCACAAATTACACAACTTGATCCAAAATTAGCAATTGTGTTCTAGAGGGGAATACTGTTGATTTATCTCTTCTCCAGAACATGACCTGGCTCCCTAGAACTGCCAAAGAAATGCTAGCATATTATTTTCTTCTAATAAATGATAAGTTTTAAAAATTCTTTAAATCAAATACCTTCAAGAATACTAAGAACTTTTAGTATTTTCCAATTTTTTTCAATAATTAATAGTTTTTCTACTAAATCTCCTGGTAAAATGGTTGTTAGCACCCAGTGGTGCTTCTTTAGTTTGATACACAAAGATTTTTAAGAGCTCCAGAAGGCTCTTCTGTCAATAAATATGTTGGGGTGAGAGTAATGAGGTATGTGGTATTTAGGAAATACCTATCATCACACTTTTTAGATCTCTTCGGGCTATTGAGATAAATTGAGTTAATTGCTCACATCCTACTGTTAGAGTGGCCTTGCTAGAATAAAGGAAATTAGCCCAACTGGAAGCTAGAAATCAGACCATGTTCCATAACTCATGAGTGAGGGGTCTCTCCAACTGTGGTCCTTGGGCTACCTACTTTGAATCAGCTGAAGCACTTGTTAGAAGGTAGAGTCCTGAACTCCCTTCATATCTACTGAGTTTCTCTGTACCCATCTTTTCACATGTCATCGTTCTGATCATTATCACTGTTGTCTGTAGTTATTGACCAAAAGCCATGTGTAGGACACCAGATCAATGCTCTATAAGTTACTCCTAGCTCCTCACACCCTGAGTTTTAGAGAGGATTTCTTTTTTCTTTCTTTTGTTTTTTTACTATCTCATGATTTTTAAAAAGTATTTTATTATGAAAGTTTTCAAACATAGGTGAAAGTAGAGAGAATAGTATAATGACCTCCATGTGTCCATGATCAGCTTGAACAATGACCAACTCATAGCCAACTTGGTTTCATCTATGTCCCTACAAAGGTCTCCCCATCCTTGGAAATCCAAGACATTCTGTATTTCATCTGCAAAATCATTTTAGCACGTATGGAGAATGCTTACCACTCCCATAGAGGAGCAGCTGATCGGAGAGGGGCTTGAGAGGTGCCTGGTGTGGGTGGAGGGAGAGCATCTCAGAAGGAGGACGGCCCAGTTAGATGTCCAGTGTATCTCCTCTGGGCTGGCTATTAAGCTCCAAGGAATTTGTACTAGGCACATTCTGAGGTCCCTCCTGGCTCTAAGACGCAGGTTTTGTCCAGTGTCCCAAGGGGCTGTCCCTGCTGGGTTGTTGGAGGGCCAGAAGGGAGGGCATTCACTGAGGCCAGTGCTGGGGAAGAGAAGACATCAGATGGGGACACCATTGAACACTGGTGGCTGAAGCGCATTTTTGTTATAAGTGCAGTGCCTCCTTATTGTTTGAACATCGCCAGACTTTTTCCACACTTCAGTAGGTATGTTTCTCAATTTCATCAGCATTTTGCCTGCATTCCCTTGCCCCATACAAGCAATTCATTCCAAAAAGCCTTCACTCCTCTGCAATAATCAATACCTGCTTGAATTGGAGGTAGGTCTTTTTCTCCCTTTTTAAAGAAAAGGTGACCATATGCAATGCTTATTTTTATTTCTGTTTTTATAGAGAAAACCCAAGCACTTCATGGACTGTGTGATAAAATGTCACTTTATGATTTTGTAGCCATGGCAGGGTATCGTTTGTAATCCTCTAAAACCTCAAAAGCCTTCAACCCATTTTGCAACTGACGTAAGCAAGCCTGGGTCCCTAACGGTGGGGAAGCCAAAGCTCTCACCACTTGACATCAGTAACGGAGGCAGCGGGACTAAACTACCAACCCAAACTGCAGACACTGCACAAGAAACCTTTTAATCATCTTAGAGTTACGAAGTTTCCTACTAAATTGTTAGAGGGGATGGGTGAAGAGTAGGCTCTTGATTGATCTTTGGCCCAGAAAGCAAAGGGCTTGTTGCTGTTGGAACTGCTTTTCATGAAGTTGTGAAGCTGGTTTCTGCAGTTTTTTTTTTTTCTTTTTTCCCCTTCAACCCTCCCCTGGCAACAAAGGTCTTTCATCATTAGGCGAACTCTGTTTAAAAGAGGTATATATTTCCTCAGCCTTAAGACACTATTCTGCTGTCTTGTGAAAGACCATTGTTTCAGTGCAAGAAGCAAAGGGTTGGGACACAGGCTCAGAGTTCTCAGCTGACCCCGTGTCTTGCTGTGTGACTGCTCAGACGTCTGGGTCCAAAGATACTTGTGAAAGCCTGTTGGATAAAATCTGCCACCATACAAGTCACTCTGGGAAAAAGAAGCAGCACTAGGTTGCATTTTTCTTGTTGCATCTTTAACAGCTTGATAAATTGGCCTTGAATAAAAATGTAAAAAAAAGTAAGCAAAGAAATGTAAATTTTAACCACAATAAGTTACCTTTTTCACCCAAATAATTGACAAAGATTTCAAAGAATGATAATGCCTAAGTTAGCAATGGTGTAGGAAAAGGGGTCACTGATAGTAGGAGTATATGTTGGTACAACATTTCTGAAGAGCACTTTGGCAATACATGTCAAAAATCCATTAAAAGCATATTGTGTAATCTACCAAACTCCCTTCTAAGAATTTATCTCAAGAAATAACCAAACTGCAGTTCGAAACTGGGTACAACGTTTATGATAGGAAAAAATTCAATGTCCAAGAATGTAGATGGGGTTAACTGAGTTACAAATTTATAAAATGGAAATCTCTGAAGTCATAAAAAAATTATAAGGTAGAGCTATATTTATTGGCATGGAAGTATTTCACAATACATTTTTTTTTCTTGTGCATGTATTTCTTGTCTGTTTCCTCTTCTTTGCAGCGATGGGTGCTCCCATCAACTAGGGCTAACAGTCAGGTACTCTACTCCATTGAGATCTAAATAGACACTGGAATTCCAAGAGGATGTGAGTATTGTTACAGTACAAGGAAACCTACTGGTTCCTTTGATGAAATCACACTCAGAGGTCATCATGGAGGTCAGATCTGTAGGTGTAGGATGACTCTAAGCTGGTCTCTCCAGTCCCTACCTTTCCCCTGAGTTCCAGAAGCAAATTCGCACCTGCCGATTTGAAAACCCCCCTTGGATATCTAAGGCACTTCTCAGATCTCTTTGGGGGCAGTGGCCCGGGGTCCTCCACTATGCTCCACCCGACCAGCCCTGCTGTCACCGGGGCTGACCTCTGCTGATGCCCTTGCTCTGCACGAGAAGGGGAAGGAGGAGGAAGCCACTTTCCTCAGCTGTTCAAGTTGCCAAGTTGCTTATTGACTCAGTTACTTCTGCTCCTTCTTCCCTTGACCCTGAGCTCGAAGTTCTGCCAGAAGTTCTCCTTGACACCATAGCTACCCTCTCCTACATGCGTTTTGGATTAGAGTTTCCTCCATTAATAGGATCCCATCTGCTTTTTATCATTCATGAATTTTCTCGAAGTTTGAAGCTTTCTGGTTGTGCTTCCTATTTTTTAATCTCTCTTTTTAATTCATTTTTTAAAAATGTTTTAAGGTCTTTTTTTTCTGGACGTTTTGGGTAGAAACATGCCCTCAGTTTTCTATCTCGATTCAATATCTATTCTTTCTTACAGATTCAGTGTTGTACTGAATATAAGCCCATTTAATAACTCAGTTATTTTTCTTGATTATCATTGTGTGCTCTGGGACTATAATACCTTCAGGGGCTGTTGGGATGTATAGCACTACTTTACTCAATCATTAAGTGACCCCCACACGATTGTTGAAGAAGTAGAAAGCAATCAGAAGTCTCAGGGTTATTGTTTCTTTTAGCTATGAAGTGTCACTTCCCACTTCTTCAGTGTGTCTTGCTCTTATAATTGGTAGTCTTACGTTTTATACAATTGCTTTTCCTTTAGACAAAAAAAAAAAAAAAAAGAAGAAGCATGTGTGTTATAGAAACTTTTGCTTCTTAACCCTCCCTTAAAGGGAGAAGATTATTTCTCTTTTTGTAATTACATTATATAAGAAAAAGTTTCTCAGATTACTTCTTTTTAAATATGTGATGTTTTACTATAATTGTACTTTTTTAAAAACCTTGGAACAAAATAAATTTGGTTTGTTTAACCTGGACCCAGCATTTGAAGAGTGCACTACATAACTTAGTTCTCAAATTGTTCTATTATCTTCAGGATATTGGAGAGAATAAAAACTTACAGCAGGGCTATGTTAATATCCTCTACTCTTAAAATACAGTATCTTCCTCTACCACATTAGCTAGGCAAGAGGGTTGTCATGATTAATTTTATGTGTTAACTTGGCTGGGCCATGATTTCCAGATATTTGGTCAAACATTAATTTGGATGTTTCTTTTCCTTTCTTTAATTTATTATTTATTTGTCAGAGAGAGAGCACAAGCAGGGGGAGCGGCCAGCAGAGGGAGAAGCACGCTCAGGCCCAGGGCCCTGGGATCATGACCTGAGCCAAAGGCAGACGCTTAACCAACTGAGCTACCCAGGCGTCCCTATCTGGATGTTTCTATGAGGGTGTTTCTGGATGAGATTTACATCTGAATCAGTGCACTTTGAGTAAAACAGATTGACTTCCATAAGGTGGGTGGACCTCATATAATCAGTTGAAGGTCTTAATAGAATTAACGACTGATCTCCCCAGAGCAAGGAGTTCTGCCAGCCGATGATCTCTGGACTTGAATTGCAGCATCATCTCTTCCTGTGTCTCAAGACTGCGACCCCATCCTGCAGATTTTGGACTTCCCAGCCTCCATAATTACATGCTCTGATTCCTTAAAATAAATCTCTTTATATATATAAATATAAACATAATGTTAAGTAAAAAATATATAAAACATAAATTTGTAGAAATATGAATATATTACATAGATCATATATTAAATATATTTTACGTATATGTACTTAACTCTAAATCGACTTGGAGTCCTTGCGTATTTTCACACGGAGGGGTAGATGTTACAGAAATCAGAGTCAAAACTACACATATCCATGTATCTGCTTTGAGAAATAGAGATCAAAGACCCTTTTGTGGGGACACCTGGGTGGCTTAGTCAGTTAAGCGTCTGCCTTCGGCTCTGGTCGTGATCCCATGATCCCGGGGTCCCGGGATCGAGCCCCACATCATCGGGCTCCCTCCTTGATGGGGAGTCTGCTTCTCCCTCTCCCTCTGCTCCTCCCCTCTGCTCATGCTCTCTCTTTCAAATAAATAAATAAACAAATAAATAAATAAATAAATAAAATCTTTAAAAGAAAAAAAGAGACCCTTTTGTGGATCTACTTGCTCGTTACTGCCTTTGTAGACACCCCTGGACTATGAACTCGATTTGTCTACTACCAACCATGATGGCAGCCTTGCTTCTAGTCCCCTGGGCATTTCCTGAACGTTGGATCCAGTTCAACCACCCGAAGCACTATGTGCAGCTATGACTTCATACCTTTGCTACATTCCTAGAATTTGCACTTGACACCGTCTCCCAGTCTACGGGACTTCTAGTTCCTGGATTGTACCTTCATGTCCAGGTAAGTAACGTTCACTCATTTCCTCATTAATCAGACCCCTGCTCTCAGCCTCCAGGTGTTCTCTGCTTTCCACGTTAATGAGTGCCATGGATCTTGTGCTGGTTTTTCCTGATGTTCACAACAACCTGACAAACTGGCAAGTGTCTTTTGTTTTCATTTCTAATGTAGTTCATATGTTTTCACGTTCTATTCTATAATGTGAAGTTGGCCTCGATAGGAAGGACAAAATTTTACAAATAGGAAGACTATTTTTAAAACATTCAATGCTCAGTATGTCATCACAAGCACATGGGAACCTTGGGGAGGATAATTGAGACCTGATGATTCTAATAAAATAAATAATCAAATAAAATAACCGAGCGGTACTTAAGCTGTTAATAATACAGGACTAGATCTGCAGTTCTACTTGAATCAGTCAGGGTGAGGTCAGGACATACGCACCACAGCAGTTGGTCTAACAGACAGAATTTAATGTGAAGTGTTATTAACCAGGTAACTACAGTAGGTTTCTATTACCGCTATTAACAAATTACCTCCTATGGAGTGGCTTGAGACAACACAGATTTGTTACTTTACAATTCTGGAAGTCAGAAGCCCAAAATCATTTTCACTGGGCTAAAATCAAGGTGTCAGCAGAATTGTGTTCCTTTTGGAGGCTCCAGCGAATCTATGCTTACTTGCCTATTCCTGCTTCCAGAGGCCACCTGCATTTCTTGTCTCAGTGGCCCTCCCATCACTGCAACCTCCACTTCCTTTGTCACACCCACTTTTCTGACTCAGAGCCTCTACCTCTCTCTCGTGAGGACCCTTGTGACGACACTGGCCCATGCAGATAATCCCGGGTAACCTTTCCATCTCAAGATCTTTTACTGCTAAATTCCTTTGGCCGTGTGAGGTAACATATTCACAGGTTTTGGGGTTAGGTTGTGGATGTCTTTGGGGGAGACTGTTATTCTGCCCATCAAAGTAACCAACAAGGCAAAAATGGAACACTAAGGTGTCGCATTTTATAGACTGAATTAGCAACTACAGGAAGCAGCGGGCCCCCCTAGGGTTCCAACAAAGGGAAGCTGTTGGCATGTTGAAAATTTAGGAGCTTAAAGAAAAGGCCCACAGAGCAGAAACCTCCAGTTCTGAGGACAAGAGGCCAGCAACTAGTGGTGGCTTCTCTGAGGGGACAATGAGGAAGGGGCTCCAAAGGTTAGGAGGACTGCAAACCGCTCCCTCTGGAACAAAGTGCAGCTTCAGGGGGGACAAAGCGGGGCTTCTGACGCTGACCAGAACAGGGAGCTACCAAAAGGAGTAGGTCCCTTTCCTTCCTCCTGCCTCCTAGTCTTCCTCCAGTGTTCCTCACTGGCACTCCACGGGGGAGCCAGCTGGCACAAGAAAATGGTGGGTAGAGTCCCAGCCCCCGCGTTACAAAGCGGAGTGTAGGAGGTAAGTCAGAACCCGAGAGGCAATAGTTTTACAAGTAGCACATGACTCAACGTGATGAAAAGAAAAAAGCATAAATCCATCAATTGTTTTGATTCTGTATCCCTGAAGCAAGCCTTTTTCGCTCAGTTCATTAGTGTTTTGTTTTTTTTTTAATATGTTGTAGCTTCAGATCATTTTAAGACACTTGTATGGTAACTATATAGTGTTTTCAGATACACTCTAGATAATGCAGTGATTACCACACTTTTTAGAAAGGATGTACTTTGGGTTATTTTGTTTTATGACACTCCACATGATCTCCTTAAATCCCTTCTGGTATATATTTAGTTTGTAGTTAAAGCAAAGTAAAGCAATTAATTCATTTGGGGCATCTGGGTGGCTCAGTCAGTTGGGCATCTGCCTTGGGCTCAGGTCATGATGCCAGGGTCCTGGGATGAAGCCCACTGGCTCCCTGATCAGTGGGGAGCCTGCCTCCTCCTCTCCCTCTGTAGCTCCCCTTGCTTGTGTTCTCTCTCTCAAGTAAATAAAATCTTTAAAAAAACCCCAAAAAACTCTTAGTTCATTTGTTTGTGGATTTCATACCATTCTTTGAAACAACTGAAGACAACTTAGGATAACTCAAAAACAAGAGGAGAATTTGTGGGGCACTACAGTGGATGGTTTCATCAAACCTCTTCATAACAATAAGTGAAAAGAAACTCATAGAGGAAACATCGAGTCAGAAGTTCAGGTTAAGAGAATTATATCCTATTTTGAGAGTACAATCTTTGCATTTTCACTCATATTCTGACCTCATATTTTGATGGCTTGTGTGAAGTCTTTCCGGACCTAGTTTTCAGCTTTCGAACACCAAATTTGTATTCTGCATTACTATATATGTTCTCTAATATACTCTCCATATTATCAAGTTGTTCTTCAGTTATAAAAGCAAGACTAAAAGAGCTGAACATTCTTGTGTCTATCTAGCTTTATATGCTCCATGTTGATTTCTAGAATGTACCAGGCTTGAGAACCTGCTGTGCTGTACTTGGTGTTCTCTTTCATTCTCAAGTAAACTGATCACGAAGCTCTTAGGTCCTGGCTTTAGTTGGCTACTTTGGCTTTCAACCTCATTCAGTACACTTTCTTGTCCTCATAACCAAGAATGACTTTAAGTTAAAATATTTGCTGGACTGCTTCTCATCCTTCATCCTCAGTAATTCTGATTCCTTTCCTCTCCCGCATTTACAAGTGCATCTTTTGACTTGGAACAGTGGCGCTAAATTGCTGCAACTCTGGAAGTTGTACTTTCCTTTAAAGTCATTGCTTAACCACTTCACTGGAATCCTTTCGTAAGCAGATTTTTAAGGAAAAGAAGCCAATACAAGGAAAACACAAATTATACCAGGAATTTATTCAAAAGCATTGTTCAGGATCAACTGGGTCTGTGTAGATTCTTCTGATTCCCATACACATTTGACATTTCCATCTGCTCAATAAAGACTATATTCAAAGTGCTAATCCTAAAAAACTGATGATAGAGTCCTAAAGCAACAAAAATTCTTGAAATATATGATATGCATTGTAACTATTGAGGCAGAAAATAATAGATTAACTATGGAAAACTGATTTTTCAACAAGAATTGATATTGAAAGTTTTCTGTTTAAGAAATTTTATTTCCTTAATTTTTATTTTACCACCACTTCATTTTCTATTATTTTTGTTGGTGATAAAGCTTCTTTGAAGATTGATTTCTTTTTTTTTTTTTCAAATGCTACTGTGCTTTTGTTTTATTAATACTACTTTGCTCTTAGTTTGGCTTTTATTCCCTACCCTTAACAGCAACCATAGAGTTATCCTAATTTTTATATTTTAAATCTTTACTATTCTCACATCTTCTTATCAATTCATGTTTTGAATGGCAATTGTTTTGTCCCTAATAAGTGATTGACCATTTGCATCTTATAATCTTATTTTATTACCTAAGTAACTGTAATACATATCATTAATTTTTCCCCCCTCTCAGTTTCTTCTATATTTTCACTAATAATTGAAAATTGGGGTTTATATAACAAATTTCATTACATTTCCCAGGCAAATGTACCAAAGTAGGGAGGTGATTAGTCATAAGGTAGAATATATACAGGAGATAGAATATATAGAAGATAGTATGTAGAAGATAACAGAGGTATTGAAGACTACTGAGAAGCTACAGCTATGTTTCACTTGTACTGTTTATGTTCTTCATAGGTATGTTCATATGCATATGATTTCTAATATTTTGTAGCCTGCCTTTTTCTTCACTCTGATTCTTTTCATTTATACCTAAAGATTTTTGTTCTGGGAGTTCCCCTTCTGATTGTGGGTAATCTAAGTAATTCAGATTACTCTTTTTGCTAAGAACTAGAAGAGCTGAAAAATTATTTTTTTAAAAGTGTTTGAAGGCATCAGGAAATTAAGAAGTCAGTGAAGAATCAGGGAGCCAAGATCTTAGAAAAGAAGGAAACCCAGGGAGATGGGCATTGCATTTGGATCTCTGGAGCTTCCAGAAGAGGTGGATGAGAGGCTTAGGAGTTCAACAGAGGGTGACAAATTCAAGAAGTTAAGGAGAAAAACCTGGAGTTCAGAAGCTACCAAAGAGGAGGATCCAAATACCCCTCTAAGCTTTGGATAAGCTACACAGCTGCACCTGGGGACTAACTGTGAACTATAAATAACCTAATCTCAAAGGGACTAAAGAAGCTTCAAATAATCCCAATCCTTGACTGAACTCAGGTTATCTGGGATAGCTTGAAACCTTAGCTATTAACAAGAAGAAAAACATAAATCCTCTCTACTGAAAGAGACTATCATCCCAAACTTCAATTTTTCTCTACAATTTTTCATATACAATATCCAATATTTGTTTTAAAATATTCAAGACTATGAAGAGACAAGTTACTGTGATAGATAACCAAAGTGGGAAACACAACAAAAATAGACTTACGGCTATCTGGATAATCAGAGACCTCAAAATAACTGTACCTAATATATTTACAGAGATAAAAGACATAATTGAGAATTTTTGTAGAGAAATGGAAATTATTTTAAAAATGAAACTTCTAGGGCGCCTGGGTGGCTCAGTTGGTTAAGCGACTGCCTTCGGCTCAGGTCATGATCCTGGAGTCCCTGGATCGAGTCCCGCATCGGGCTCCCTGCTCGGCAGGGAGTCTGCTTCTCCCTCTGACCCTCCCCCCTCTCATGTACTCGCTCTCTCTCATTCTCTCTCTCTCAAATAAATAAAATCTTAAAAAAAAAATGAAACTTCTAGAACAGAAAAAAACATAATGGGTTTAACAGCTGGAGAGAGAACTAAGGAACTGAAAGATCAGTAATAAATATCCAAAATAAAAGCACAGAGAAACAAAAGAATAATAAATGCAGAAAAGGACTAAGAAACATAAAAGATACAGAGAAAATTTTTATGATATGCATAATTGCTGTCCAGAAGGAGAAGAAAGAAGAGAATTGGACGGTATTGCTATTTGCTAAGATAACAAATGAGAATTTTCTAAAATGGATGGATGATATCAAACTACAGATTCAAGAAGCACAATAGAACCAAGATGGTAACTATAAAAACGTTTACACCTGAGCCCACCACAGTACAAATGCTGTAAATGAAGGGTAAAAAAGGTCTTAAAAGTAGCAAATGAAAGAAGAAAATTACCTTCAAAATAGTAACAATAAGACTGACAGTTTCTTTTCCAATAGAAACGATAAAAGCCAAAATATCCTCAAAAATGTTAAGTGACATTCAGACAAACAAAAATAGAGAGAATTCATCATCAACAGACCTACACTAATGAAAAGATTGAAAGGTGTTCTTTAGTCAGAAAGAAAATGATTCCAGATAGCAGTTCAGAGATGCAAAAAAGCATGAAGAGAAAAATAAAAGATGCACAGAAAAAGAAATATAAATAAATATTGATGATTGCAATCATGGTAATAAAATTTAATGGGGTTGAAATATATAAAAATCTAAATACATGGCAAAACCACTTTGGAAAACAATTCAGTAGTTTCTGAAAAAAAACTAAACATACACTATATGTGACCTAGCAATTCCGATATCCATCAAATTGCAACTGTATAAAGAAATTGTGGACTATTAACACAGTAGAATATCATTCAGCTATACATAACAGTAAACTAGTGATATCTGTAAAAGCATAAATGAATCTCAAAACATGATGATCTTAAAGAAGTCAAACACAAAAGACTACAAAAACAAGCCTATAATAACAAAAATCAGGTCAATAAATACCTGAGCATGAGATGACTTTTCAGGGCAAAGTAAATGTTCTATATCATGTTGGTTTCATGGGTGCATACATTTGTCAGAACTCATCAAACTATATGCCTAAAACAGGAACATTTTATGGAGTTTCAACTCCATCTTAATAAAGTTAATTAAATTGACAAACATATGGAAAAAATAGCATCTAATTTGGGTAAGAAGGTATATACAGTTAAGGTGCTACAAGGTCCTAGCATTGTCCAGGAAGAGATAGAAGTATTTGTATTTGATGTTAATTTTTTCAAAAAGGGTGTATGTAATAATATCTAGGGTAACTACTAAAAGAATAGTAAAATAATGTATTAATACCAAAATAAATGGGAAAATGAAATAACAGAAACAATCAATTTAAAAGTAAGAAAAGAAATATAGAATAGGTGGGACAACTGAAAGCAAATGGTAAGATGGTAGATCTGGGTTAAGAAAACAACTATATGCTGCTTACAAGAAACACATTGCAAAGGTAAGGACAAGGAAATATTGAAAGTAAGGGAATAAAAAAGAGATGTACCATGTAAACATCAACCAAAAAAAGCGAGGGTTATTATACTAATATCAGACAAAGTGGACTTCAAGGAAAAAAATTATTGATAGACTATTTTATAATAAATATTTAATTTACCAGAAATATGTAATGATTCTAAAACTGTATGCATTTAATAAAATAGCCTCAAAATGTGTAGGGCAAAAATCAACGTAACTACAGGAGGAAATAGATAAATCTACAATCATAGTGTAAAATTTTCACATGCCTTTGTCATTAAGGAGGCAAAAAAATATAGATTTGAACTTCACAATTAACAAATCTGACCTAATTGATATATAAAGAATATTTCACCTAACCCTGTAGATTACATTTTTTAAAATTACACTTGGAATATTTATAAAAACTACCACATGCTAGATTTAAGTCAAATCTCAATGAAAAACAAAGGTTTGAAATCATACAGTTTGTTGTCTGGCAGTAGTGGAATCACATTAGAAATAAATTATAAAAAGATCATTTGAAGATCCCTCCAGGTATGGAAATTAAGAATTATCCTTTAAGGGGCACTTCAGTGGCTTAGACAGTTAAGTGACCAACTCTTGATTTCAGTTCAGGTCATGATCTCAGGGTCATGAATTTGAGCATCACATTGGGCTCTGCGCTGGGCGTGGAGCCTGCATAAGATTCTCTCTCTCCCTCTCCCTCTGCCCCTAGCCTCCGTGCTTGCTCTCTCTCTAACTAAAAGGAAAAAAAAGAAAAGAAAGAATTATCCTTTAAATAACCCATAAATCAATGAAGAAATAACAATGGAAACTAGAAAATATTTTACTGGAATGATAATGAAAATATTGCAAAGCATGTTGGTTGCAGCTAAAGCCATACTTAGAGGAAAATTTATACACTTACAACACATACAATAGAAAAGAAGAAAAGCTGAAAAGGCAGTGATCTAAGCATCTACCTCAAAAAGTTGGAAAAATATCAAACTCAAAGTGGAAGGGAGGAAATCATAAAGACAAGAGGAGAACTGAATGGAATATAAGATACAGAATAGAGAGGCTCACCAAAACTAGAAGTTGGTTCTTTGAAAAGACTAATAAAGTCCTAATTCCCTAGTGAGATCAAGGGAAAAAAGGTAAAAATAACCCATGTTAAGAATGGGAATGCAGATGGGGCACCTGGGTGGCTCAGTCAGTTAAGCATCTACCTTTGGCTCAGGTCATGATCCCAGGGTCCTGGGATGGAGCCCATCGTCAGGGTCCCTGCCTGCTCAGTGGAGAGCCTGCTTCTCTCTCTCCCGCTCCCCCTGCTTGTGCTCTCATGCTCTCTCTCTTTCTGTCAAATGAATAAATAAAATCTTTATAAAAAAGAATGGAAGTGGGGACACTGTTATAGATCCTACAAATATTTGAAATATCGTAAGGATATTAAAGCCAATGTTATGTAAATAACTAGAATTTTTTTTTTTTTTTTTTTTTTTTTTTACCAATGGACAATTTTCTAGAAAAGCACGGTTTATCTAAATGGACACAAGAAAATCTCTACAGGCTTGTAACAATGAAAGAAATGGAATGAATAATTTTAAACTTTCCATAAAAAACCCCCCAAATCCAGATGACTTCACTGGCGAGTTTTACCAAATAGTTGAGAAAGAAATAATGCCAATTGTACATAAACTTTTCCAGAGAATAGAAAAAGTGAGACACTTTCCATTTTGTCTTCTGAGGCCAGTGTTACCTTGATACCAAAAGCTGATGAGAACATTATAAAAAAGGAAAATAATAGGCCAGTATAACATGTTTTACATAAATGTAAAAAAAAATTAAGTGAACTATTAGCAAAACAAATCCAGCAATGTCTGGTGAATACACTGTGACCAAAGTGGACTATTCCAGGAAGGCAAGAATGGTTTACCACTTGGGTTGCCCTGGCAGAATGGAGAGAGGTCCTCTGGCTGGAGATACATGTGACACGCTGACTTACTGTGAGCTAGAAATGGTTGTGAAGGATGTCTTCAACAGAGGATTTGTGTTAGTATAGTCAGTACATCTGAGAACCCAATCTTGCAGCTGAGTGGAATTTTCTACTTCCAGTCATGCTTCCACAGATACAGGGAAAGCGTCAGACAACCTAGAGACCAAATATAAGATCTGTAACGAGGGACTTATTTTCAACCAGAAATGAAGGAGACAACACCCTTGGGGCAGAAATGTCTTTGGAGAGTAAGTTGGTTGAAGGGTTGAAACTGACTCTTGATACCATATCTGTACTGAACACAGGAAAGAAGAGTGGGAAATTGAAGTCCCCTATAAGTAAGATTGTTTCTGTCTCAACAGTAACGTTGATATAGATTTTTCTGAACCAACCATTTATGATTGGGTTGTGTTAGCCTTTGAAGGTTGGCTTGCTGGCTCTCAGATGAGTTTTGACAGGGCCAAATCTAAACAGTCACAGAATAATTTTGCCCTGGGTTACAAGGCTACAGACCTCCAGCTGCACCCTCAAGTAGATGATGGCCCTGAACTGGGAGGTTCTATCTACCAGGGGCTTAAAATGAGAAGATTGGACCACCAATGAGCCTTGCTTACATAGCTAGCACTAACACCTGTTTTGACGTTGCTGCTAACTACACACTGGCTTGTAGAACTCCTTTATCTGCTAAAACAAATAATCCCAGCCTGATTGCACTGGGTTATACTCCAACCTTTCAACCAGGCGTCAAACCAACCCCATCAGCTTTAACTGATTAAAAAGAACATCAGTGCAGGAGGTCACAAGGTTGGGGTGGGATTCGAACGAAGAAGCTTAATGTGGTTTTGAGTAAAGCATCAGTTTTGTCCCTGGAGATGAAGAGACATGAACCTGCTGTGTTTTGGCCTTAAAATTCTCCTGTGCAATTTCAGAAGTGTGAACTTTCTATTCTTCCAAAGAATGGTAATCTTCCCCACACTGAAGTCTACAGACTGGAAGTCCATCCTAAGGTCGGTGCTTGAAGGCATGCCTGGAAGTTGTCATGTTTGTGGTACATTTCAGCCTGGTGCTGCACTGTTAGTTTACATGCGTGCCTCAGTGACGGTGTAGTGTCGTCTTGTAAGGGAAATGACCCAATCCTCCAGTCTGTATTTCATGTCTTGCATGTGCCACACCACTTTCTCAAGACTTTTAGAAATATAATGGTCTCTGTGCTGTAATGGAATCCTTGGTTTTACAGCAGAGTAAAATGAAATAAATCCACCATGGGGGCGCCTGGGTGGCTCAGTCGGTCTGCCTTCGGCTCAGGTCATGATCTCAGGATCCTGGGATTGAGCCTCACATGGGGCTCCTTGCTCAGTGGGGAGTCTGCTTCTCCCTCTGCCCCTGCCCCAGCTTGTGTTCCCTCTCCCTCTCTCTCCCAAATAAATAAATAAAATCTTAAAAAAAAAAATAAATCCATCATGCTTGGAACAAAGAAAGAGAGAATGGTTTAATGTTTGAAAAAAAATGAAATTTGTCACATTAACAGAATGAAGGGGAAAACATCATATTACCTTCTAAATAAATGCTGAAAAAGAACTTGACAAAACTCAATATATATTCATGATTAGAACTTCTAGCAAATATAAATACAATTGCCTGAATCTAATAAAATGCACCTATAAATCTTACACAAGCATGATTAAATGTTAAAAGCATTCCCTCTGGAATTGAGAGTGAGACAAAAATGTCCTAGCCAATTTGATAAGCAAGATAAAGAAAGCAAGTATAAGAATATGAAAACAAGGATAAAAACAGCTCCTATTCACAATTTGGTGATGTACATAGACTACCCCAAAAAATCTACAGATAAATTATCAAATTTAATTAGTGAGTTTAGTTAGCCAAGTTATTGGATACCAATATACAAAAATCAATTGTATCCATCTAGCCTAACGACAAGCAAAAATTAAGTTTTTTATTTTTATTTATTTTTGATTGTTTTATTATTGAGGCATAATTAACATTTCAAGTGTGCAATGTAATGATTTAAAAAAAGAAAAAATAAAATACATTGTTAGGTAGATCAGCATGGAAAAAAATAGCCATAATATATTATTAAGTACAAAATTAAGTTGTAAAATACTATATTATAATGGATTCCTATTATTAAAATGAAGTCTATAATATAGGATTACAAGAATTCTTGGAGGATAAAAAACTCCAAACTCACAATGTTCATCTCTAGGGATTACGAGATGAAGGAAAAAGGAATTTCACTTTCTACTTTATATGCATCTTTATGATTCTAATTGTTTTCCAACAAGCATGAACCACTTTTGAAATTCTTAGGACAACAGTAAAATGTTCGAATAAATGCTTTTCCTATTTAAAAAAAATAATGATTTCATATTTGTATATACACTACAAAGAGATCACTACAATGTCTAGTTACCATCAGTCACAATACATAGTTACATTTTTTTCCTGTGATGAGAACTTCTAAGATTTACTCTCTTAACAACTTTCAATTATGCAATATGTTATTAATTATAGTCACTATGCTGTACATTACATCCCATGACTTACTTATTTTATAACTGGAAGTTTGTACTTTTTGAC
This sequence comes from Halichoerus grypus, assembly GCF_964656455.1. NCBI lineage: Eukaryota > Metazoa > Chordata > Mammalia > Carnivora > Phocidae > Halichoerus > Halichoerus grypus. Next base: position 192,795,706 of record NC_135714.1, read on the forward strand.
CCCCTCCATCCATTTTGCCCACCCGACTCCCCCTCTCTTCCGGCAACCACCATCTGTTCTCTGTACTTATGAGCTTGGCATTTTTGTTTGTTCGTCTTTGTTTTGTTTTGATTTGTTTGTTTGTTTTAGATTCCACATATAAGTGAAATTATATGGTATTTGTCTTTATCTGACTTCTTTCATTTAGCATAATGCCTTCAAGGTCCATCCATGATGTTGCAAATGGCAAGATCTCATTCTTATTTATGGCTGAGTAATATTCCATTCCATATATATCTACCCCATCTTTCTTCTTTATTCATCTATCAATAAGCACTTAAGTTGTCTCCACATCTTGGCTATTGTAAATAATGCTGCAGTGAACATGGGGGCGCAGATATCTTTTGGAGTTAGTGTTTTTGTTTTCTTTGGATAAATACCCAGAAGTGGAATTCCTGGGTCATATGTTCTATTCTTGACTTTTTGAGGAATCTCCATACTGGGTCCATAGTGGCTGCACCAATTAACGTTCCCACCACCAGTGCACTAGGTCTTTCCCTTTCCTCCACATGTTTGCTAATGCCTGTTATTTCTTGCCTTTTTGATGATAGCCATTCTAACAGGTGTGAGGTGATATCTCATTGTGGTTTTGACTGACATTTCCCTGATAATTAGGGATGTTGAACATCTTTTCATGTATCTGTTGGCCATCTGGATGTCTTCTTTGGAAAAATGTCTATTCAGTTCTTCTGTCCATTTTTTAATCAGATTGTTTTGCTACTTCAATGGAATGAATTGAGTTTTAAGAGTTCTTTATATATTTGGGATGTTAACCCCTTATCAGATATGATTTGCAAATATCTTCTCCCACTCAGTAGGTTGCCTTTTCATTTTGTTGATGGTTTCCTTTGGTGTCCAGAGGCTTTTTAGTTTGATGTAGTCCCACTTGTTAATTTTTTATTTTGGAAATTAAAAAAAAATCATCACCAAGACAGATGTCAAAGAGCTTACTGCCTATGTTTTCTTTAAGGAGTTTTATAGTTTCAGGTCTTACATTCAAATCTTTCATCCATTTTAAATTTATTTTTGTAGATAGTGTAAGATGGGGGTCCAATTTCAATCTTTTGCATGTAGTTGTCCAGTTTTTCCGACACCATTTATTGAAGAGGCTCTTTTTTTTCCTATTATATATTCTCTTCTTCTTTATCATCGTTTGACAGGAAGTCTTAGACAAGACAGAAAGTATTACTGTAAGGGAAAAGATTGACAAATATAGCTACGTTAAGAATTTGTTACTCAACTTAATGTAAATGATATTCTCCCCTGGACGGCTTCCCCTGCCCCCCGGAAAATTGCGCTTGTGAGAGTCATCCATACTTTTTTAGATGCTTTATGTTTTATATATGGTCTGAGATAGGGGTCTCTGTCCATTGGTTTAAACATCCACAGGCAAGTGGCTGGTTACCACTGGGGAGGCCTGAAGGGAAAATGATTGGGAGAGGAAACCAAGAGGGCTCTGCATTGCTGGTAATGTTCCATTTCTTGTCCTGGAGGTGATCACATGAGTGTGATTCCTTGGGGTAATTCACTGAGCCATACGACGATTTGCTCACTTTTCTGTATTTGTGTTATACTTCAATAAAAAGTTAAAGAAAATGTATCTTCCTTTCCCTTAGAGATATAGACTAGCGATAAATACATTGGTTCCTTTGCCCCTGAATTGTCCCCAATTTGTTCCCTTTTGCCAACTGCCATCTCACCATGACCTTTAAAATTTTTCATTGGCCACCAAATGCACGCCCCCTACATTGCTAGATTCAGTTACATATATAGTCACATTGAATCGTCACGACAACTCCGTGAATTGGATGTCATTACAGCTGAGGCTTGGAGTGATTAAGTGATCTATCGAAGTCGAACACAAACAGCAAGCAGAAGAGCCAGGATTAGATTCTGGTGTGTTTGCTGCATTCTACTGTGCTTTTAAAATCCAAAGATTAAAAATAGAAAATTCTAACACCAATTCACTTGGGAATCTCACTGATCTATATAAAAATGCTATAAAAAAGGTACATCTAAGTAAAATGAAAAATAAATATTCTTTTCTATGTACCTGCTATAAATTAACAGCACTTGTCAAGTTTGTGAAGCTTTTTAAAAGTGGATGTCGGGGGTGGGGCACCTGGGTGGCTCAGTCAGTTGAGTTTTAGCTCAGGTCATGATCCCGGAGTCCCAGAATGGAGCCCTGCACCCGGCTTCCTGCTTAGCGGGGAGTCTGCTTCTGCCTCTGCCCCTCACCCTGCTCGTACTCTTTCTCTCTCTTTCACTCTCTCTCAAATAAATAAAAAATCTTTTAAAAAAAGTGAATGTAGGGGGAAAAGCATAGATTTATAGTCAGGTAGCTCAAATCCCAGATTGGCTACTTAACACTTGTGTTTCCTTGAAAACTTCCTTAAGCTATTAAAGGCTGGATTTTCTCATCTGCAAAAAGCAAATAATAACACCTATTGGTGGTAAGCCAAAGGAACTGTGTAGAAATCATTTGGGACCGCAGTTAAACTGCAGCCGGCCTCGTAGCCTGAGAAACTGAGGAGACTCAGCTTGTAATGACCGAGGTTGTAGCAGAGGGCTGAGCTTAGTTAAGTACTCAGTACCTTATAAAGGCAGGTAGAGTCTAACTTATCAGAGCTCCACATCGTCATACTTACAGCTAACTAGTCCCCACTCCCCACCCTCCACCTGTTCCCTCTCCTTTCACCCTGCCCGCCCCCACCCCCATTGCTACAGACTTCTTCACTGCCCATGTCATGAGAGCTGCTGTGAGCGACATGGACATATTAGAGATTGTCCGAGTGAGGTCCAGTAACCCACCAAATGCAACTTCAGCCAACAAGATACCATTTTCGTCAATCAAATCAGCAAAGACATGTCGTATGATAACACTCAGTGTGGAGAGAATACGATTAACTTTCTCATGCACAAGTGGAAGACCCATGCGCCTTTCTGGAAAACCATACGAGAAACAAATTGGAAAGAAAACATCAAGAGAAGTTTAGATAACATAATTGTTACAGTAATGCACCTTCCAGAAATCTATTACTGGGAAACAGTACTATCCATCACACAGTCGGACAGAGCTTTATGTCCAAGGATGCGGCAGCCTTACTTACCATGGCAAAAGTCGGAGGTAACCTAAATGTTCAAACATAGGAGAATGACTAGGTCATCTCTTGTGCACTCATAAGGAAATTGTCACTCAATCAGATAGAATGTGCTCCCCCAAAATAAAATAATAAAATGGATAATTATATATGACAATAATAACCAAATTTGTGATATAATTATAATGTTTGTGAGTATATATAATATATTGAATATATATAATATATAGCATATATATAACAAGAAATATATAACACAAATAGAGAATGCTCATGAGTAGAAATTATAAAGTGCAAAAAAGGAGTTGCAAAATGGTAAATACTGGAAAAACCTAAATGTTCATCAATAGATGAATGGATAAACAAAATGCAGAATATACATACAATGGAATAGTACTCAGCCTTAACATGCTCCAGTGTGGACGAACATTGAAAATATTATGCTAAATGAAATAAGTCAGAAGCAAAGGGACAAATACTGTAAGATCCCATTTATAAGAGGTACCTAGAATGTGTAAATGTAGAGAGGCAGAAAGCAAAAAGAGGTTATCAGGCACTGGGGGAGGAAGGAATGGGGAGTTAGTGTTTAATTGGGACAGAGTTTCAGTTTGGGATGATGAAAAAATTCTGGAAATGGACAGCAGTGATGGTTGTACAAATTGCGAAAGTACTTCCTGTCACTGAAATGTATACTTGAAAATGGTTAAAATCATAAATTTTATGTTATGTGTATTTTACCACAATAAGAATGCACAGAAAAAAATTATATGTACAAGTTTACCCAAAAAAGTGTGCTTTGAAATATTGGATAATATCTAATTAGATATTAAGATGTAATCTCTGTATACTGATTGATTCGTTTTAATGGATCAATATGGATTGATTCATACCAAAAAAAGGTGTTATAATGGACACCTACTGTGTGCCGCTTACTCTTCTAGGATCTGGGGGATAGAACTTGGTAAACAAGACAAATGACCCCTTACTCTTAGTGCAAAGGATAACAGATATTGAGATTACAAGGAATTTTCTGTTTTGACCCTTTCTCTATTTTCTGAATCCTTTTCAATGAGTATGTTATTTTTTAAAAAGAGTTTATTTATTTATTTGAGAGAGAGAGAGAGCACAAACAGAGGGAGGGGCAGAGGGAGAAGCAGACTCCCTACTGAGCAAGGAGCCTGACGTGGGGCTTGATCTCAGGACCCTGAGATCATGACCTGAGCCGAAGGCAGACACTTAACTGACTGAGCCACCCAGGCGCCCCAAGTATGCTATTTTTATATTTGGGAAAAAATGTAAGTGGAAGAAGGGAAGCAATTATGAAAAACAATACTAGCTCAATATGGGGTTTTCTCCCTTGGTGTAAACTCATCCGCTCATAGAGAGGAGCAGGTCTGGTGATGCTGGGCAAGGACATGGGGTGGGGTGCAAAACTTAAGGAATGAGACCTGTCATTCCTGCTCAGTCAACCATCCTGCTCTTCTCCTTGTTATGTGTTGGGCTTTCTGGCTTCTAGAAGCACATGGACCGCAGTTACCCTGTTAATCCTGCTCACTCTTGTCCATCACCATCATAGTTTACATCAGTGTTCAAAAGACTAAGAGCTCCACTTTTCTGGTATCTGGATTTTCTTCCTTTAAAAACAGGTCTGCAATAACTTTTGAATAATTGTCTTGTCCCTCTGCCTACTTCCAATAGGACATTATGCATCTTCTAGAGACTCACAGAGCTGATCTGAAAATATCGGGCAGAGGTTAGTAGACTTCCAGGCTTTGCACCTCTCCACCAAGAAACGGTTGCTAATTTTTGGCTCCTCTTACAACAGAGCAAAACTGAGAATAATTTCAGGGCTTTGCAATGTAAAAAAGGTCCCCAGTGGCCTCATTTGTACATGTCCTCTCCGGCCCCAAGTCACTGACCCTAAGTTTTTGTTCATTCTTGTCTGATCTTGGCCAAAATTAGGGGAGGGAGCCTGACTTGGATGAATGGAGTTTGAGTTTCTTCATCATGACACAGAAACCCCCCCTCCACACTTGCTCTGCGCAGAGACAGGAGGGATCCTCTGAGTGAGAGAGAGAGAGAGAGAGAGAGAGAGAGACAGGTTCCCCCCGCCCCCCCTCCCCCCGCATCTTTGCTGAAGCCCTCCTGTAATTCTCCTGTGACCTTTGGCCCAAGGATCTATTTTAGGCAGTGATTTCCATACTCCGTCAGAAATCTCTTTTGTCACCAAACTAGACTTCAGAGGTGTGCAAACATTTGGTTTTAGCCTGTGAGTCTCCTGAAGGCTGATACCACATTTCCTTCCAACTATTCAATGAAGGTTTAATTTATCGGTATATGACGGCGCATGAATAAACCTAGCTTTGAAGGCTTCGTTTTCATCTTATTCCCCAGACAAATTTTACTCTCTGTTTCCCCCACACACACGGATATTTTTCCTCTCCAGTTCAATTCTTTTCCTCTCCCTCTCCCCCAAATCTCCAGCTATCAGTCCCTCCCATGGAAAATTCCTTCTCTATGCTCTGTTGCTACTTGTTCAGGATCTAGCAGCTTTAATCTAAGAGAGAAAGACTGTGTGGTTTGGTGGCTCAAAAGCATAGGCTGCCTGAGTTCAAATTCTGGGTGTGATTCCACCACTTTGGCGACTTCCGTGTGCACCTCAGTGACATCATTCATCAGTCGGGGCTAATAGCAGAAACTATGTGACAGGGCTGTTAAGGGTGGTGATACATGTATCTCACATGGAACCTGGCAATGGGAGGATTTAATACACGGTCATTGGTAGTGAGGTTCCCTAAATGGGTATAGGCTATAACAGTATTTAGGTAGGCGGTTCTTTCTTCACGGCCTTTGTCCAACCCCAGACTTGATCAGTTGAGGAGAAGATGAATAATGGACCTGTGAGGGAAAATCCGGGAGAAGGTTTTTGCCCCAGAGGAGAGGTGACTGGGAAGGGTAGCACTCCACCAGCCCAGCACCTTCCAGCTCTGAGAGCACTTCCCCGAGCCTCAGCCCCTTTGATGCTCTAGCCGCTGGGCCACTGAAACAGACTGAATTTTGGGCCATCACCAACTTGCTGAGATTCAGTGTCCCTACTTACCAGCTATGTTATTTCTCCCTTTAAAAGGAAGAAGCCACAACCTAGAGAGGACAGAAAATTTGCCCAGGTCAAGCAAACTACTAAGTGATAGCACTGAGTTGCGATTCTAAGGTCTTTAGAGGACCAATCTAGGACCTTTGGGACACACAGAGCTCTGGGTCTGTTCTTCGTTTCTATTTAATCTTCCCTGCTTCTGGGGCCCTTGCTTCCTAATCCCCTCCCAGCTTCCTAATCCTCTCATACCCCCAGCCCCAGAGCCAGCCCCGAATGCCACAGACCCAACACATAAGGTTCTCCACCCTCCTCACGTACCTAGTGCAGCTTGAGAATAAGCCACCAGCCCAGACCCAGTCCTGTGGCCTGGCCACAATATCTGGGCTCAGGTGACTTCCGAGGGACCTTGCTGTCTATCTGACGTGGCGGCTTCCAGAAGCACTTCCCATAGTCCCCAGCCCTCTCTTTCCCTGCACTCATCTCCAGCTGGGTACTCCCTCCTCATGCCTGATCTATGGCCCTCTCTAGTCTCTAGGCCACGGGGAGGCCAGCCTTATTCTGAATGGCCTTGGCACCCAGCGTGGCCCCATCTCCGGGGCTCGAACTGACCCATAGTGTCATTTCCTGCTATAAACAGTCAGATTCCAGAGAGCAGTTCTGAGCACTTGAAGGTTGCTTGCATCCCCCCCAGCTCCAGGCCTCACCCACCCGATTATAGACTTTCTTTACCCACTGCTTCAAAAACAAGGGTCCTCCTTCTTTCTTATTCCCCATCACCCATTTTGCCAAAGGACCTATGATATTTTGCATCCAAATAGCCTCAATTTGAACACAACCGTGGGTTTGCTCCTATGTCCTTTTGGAATGGAATTAGACTATCCACTCCATCTGTGACGTTGGACAAATCATTTTCCCGCTCTGAGGAAACTGCCTTCTAGTTAAAATGGGCATTAAATTAGATGACCTCTTTCTGCTATAAAATGCTGAGTTTAGAGCTGAGACATCTTTTCTGTTACCTGAGAACTCTGTGGGGAGAAAGCATGGTTCTTGGACTAACTCTTTAAGTAGATCTATGTGTCTTCCAGGAGAGTCTGAAAATTATCAATGCAGATAAACAGCTCTAGTCTATTTCCAACTCCTATCCCTCATGCTATTGCTTCAGAATGACCTTTCCCATCTTTATAAGCTGTATCATACTGGTCAGGTGTTTTTACCTTCAAATCTACCTTTGACACCTCTGTAAAATTCCCTGAGCTTTGTACATTAAGATACTTGCATGCAAATCATAATAATTTCCTTCAGTCCAAAAGTGTTTTGGAGACCTAAAACAAGAAAAATAACCTTTAAAATGAAATGCCCTCCCGATGCAATTATGGAACATTAAAGTCACTAGATTTCAAACATTTCAATGCTGTATACTTTTTGTCTCTTGATACACGCTCTAATTGTTGGCTAACTGATTCATTTTCATAGCTCTGTTCTCATTTCTGCTTCTTAGAGTTTTACGTTTTCTTTGTTTCTTGGTGGGGCAAAATTAGCTTCCACCGTATCACGATAGAAGATTCACTGATTTAATAACACATGCATTCAACAAATAAATTCTTGCAATCTTCATTTACTCAGATGCTTTTACCAAAAAGCATATGGGATCCCTCTGCTTTTTGGGTTTTCATAGCTCAAAATATCTGTTTGAAATAGAAAGTTAAATCATCCCACATTTATAGGTATGCTGATGGGCAGAAAAATATGAATCATTACCTGGATTTATTTTTTACCCAACCCAATACTATATTTTTTCTCTAAGAGATTGACTCACCCAGCCTCTTTCATCCTCCTAAGAACACAGTAGAATTAATTTCCCAATCACCGTAGCATCTGCATGAGGTGGTATAACCAGTGCTCATAAATGGAATATAGTGGAAGTGATACTGGCCATGAGGGGCTGAGGAAGTTCTGCCCCACTCCCCCATCTGCTGACTGGATGATACCAGGACAATCTTGAAATCCTATGTTGACAGTGGAACTGCATGAAAGAAGCCATGTCCCTGAATGATCATGGGAAAGACCACATGCCTTCCACGTGATTGGATGTGAGGCGAATCACTGGAGTTCTGGGACGGTTTGATAGTTAGCAGACCCGGCTGACACATTCCTCTTCTCCTTCACGCTGAAGAACTTACGCACTGCAGTCTTGGGAGTAAACAGCTTTGCCACGTGGCACAGTCAAAGACGGTGCTTTACGAGTGACTTACGATACTCCTGGTACTTACTCTGTCTTCACTCTAAGGAATGCAAGTTACATCTCCACAGCAGAATTAGAAGGGAGTTCAAAGTCATGAACACATTCTCTCCTTTCAACTTATCTTTGCTGCTCAGCCATGGTGGCCAGTCCTTCCTGTCAAACCTCATAAGCTTGTCAAGGTCGTTGCCCATTTTGGCAATTTCGCGAATACGGCAAAATGGCTCTGTGGTGGGCCTCAGCCTCAGAAACCAACACAAAGCCTCCATATCTAGCCCCTTCATTTCTTTCAGATCACTCAATAAACATAATCTGGTTTCTTTCAAAATAATATGGTTATATAATTTCCTTCATTAGTAGCTAGTTAGGCAAAGCTTCTGGCTTCCCATGACCCAATTTACTGAGTCCCTGAGCTCATTTAAGGCTTCTCCTCTTACTCTTGAGGTCAGTCACTATCTTACTTCTGTAATATAACTTCCGGGTTTCCTGTTGAAATGTATTTCCTGTTTTTTTCTGTTATTAAAAAAAAATGAATGTCTTGGATCCCCCTTTCACTACTTCCAGGCTACTCATCCTCATTCTTATCTGTGTCTCTTTCACTACCATTCCCTGAAAATGTATCTCAAGTCATTTCTTCAAAGTAAGAGCTCAGTAATATAGAGACCTACTGTTGCTCTTTCTCTGGACCATAGTTGTTATCAACTGTTTTTTCTGAACCACCTCTCCCGGTCCAGGCCTTATCTTATAGGATAAACTAAACACAGATCATTGATTGCTAAATCAAATCAAGCAAGATAATGCCCAATTTGCTCTCTTTTCTCTCATGCTTCTCCTCATGTTTAAATTTCTCAATCAATCAATTAACAAATCACTTCATACACTTTGCCAGGAACTTTGAGATGGGAACAGAAAGAAGATGAGAACAGAAGAAATACAAGCAAGTGCACAAGTCACATGTGAGTCTTATTTACAGGAAACCATTAGAGAATAAGATAGTGTATAATACTGGTCATCTCGTGTATACAAAAAGTGTATTCACAATTGTAGAGGGGAGAGATCAGTGCTTGCTGGAGTAGAGCAGAGTTTCATAAAGGTGGGATTTGGCCTTTAAGAACTGTTAGGTTAGACCAATAGGAAGGACAAGCATTTTATATGTGGGTAAGATCATGAACAAAGGCACAGAGGCAGAAATGACACCACTCGTCACAGTGGGTCCTATTTATTATGCACCTGTTATGTGCCTTGCACCATGCCACACCTTGTCTATTCATTATATCTAATCCTCACAGCAATCTGGGATTTTGAGACGGGTATTTTACAAATAAGAGAACTCAAAATCAGAGAAGTAGTAAATGTCAGAATCGTGACTCAATGTCTGTGCTCCACCCACTATACAGGAAGGTAGGGGCAGTTAAGAAGAAGGGTCTCCCTCAATTGCCTCTTTCTCTATGGAGCTTCCTCATTGCCCCAGCTGGTCATAATATATTCCTCCTCTCAAATCTTGAAGAACTTCATTTCTACTATTTATATAGTGCTTATTGCCAGGATGGATATTCAGAATATTTATCAGTTGGCATGGCCAAGGACTGACAAATCAGAAGGGAGGGCCTCCTGAATTATCAGCCTGGGGATTGACCTCAGCCGTGCAACGAAGTTGGTTCCACAAGATCTTAGCTCCTTCTCTGGCCTATATGCACCTTCAGGGCAGGCACCTCATATATTTTTGCAAGTATCCCATCCCCCATGCAAAACATAGCATCTTGCATATAATGTGCTATGTATGTTTTTTAAAAATAATTTGCTGAGACTTAAAAAATAGATCTTTGACTAATAAAAGAGAAGGCACAGAGAAAATACCCAAGGGAAAAAGGAGCTTAAAACTTTAAAACTGTAAATAACTGAAAAACAAGATAAATTTTCTCAAACCAGGGTCATGAAGCCACAGGATCTTTTGATCTGAGAGCTTAGACATCATCTAATTGGTACTCACACTTGTGTGTGCAAAGAATCACTTGGGGGAAAATTAGTGTATGTGTGGGTCCAAATTAGTGTATGTGTGGAAACAACACAGATCTGCATTCCATACCCAGGCATTCTGAATAAGTAGGTCTGGGTGGGACTGATGAAGCCTCCTTCTTCTTCCTTTCTTTTTTTCCTCATTGTGTTTTTTTTTTTATTGAAGTATAATTAACATAAAATGTTATATTAGTTTCAGGTGCACAACATATCGATTCAACAATTCTATAAATTATTCAGTGCTCACCACGGTAAGTATAGTTGCCATCTGTTACTATACAGTGTTATTAGAGTATTATTGACTATATTCCCCATGTTGTACTTGTCATCTCTGTGACTTATTTATTTTATAACTGGAAGTTGGTACTTAATCTCCTTTACCTATCTTACCCATTCTCCCACCCCCATTCCATCTGGCAACCATCAATTTGTTCTCTGTATTTAAGAGTCAGATTTGCATTTTGCTGATGATTAGCGATGGAGCATCTTTTCATGTGCCTGTTGGCCATCTGTATGTCTTCTTTGGAAAAATGTCTATTCAGATCCTCTGCCCAGTTTTTAATCAATTGCTTGTTGTTTTGCTAACGAGTTGTGTGATTTCTTCATGTATTTTGAATATTAGCCCCTTATCAGATACATGATTTGCAATTTTTCTCTTTTTTTAATGATAACAATAGTAATATTATTTTTATTTTTACCATTGTTAGCTAATGACTTTGATGCTGGTTGATTGATTGACATTTTCTTTCATTTTGCTTCTTATTTGCAACTCCTAGGAAGCTTTCTTTTTTTTTTTCCTCCAAATTTTTATTTAAATTCTAGTTAGTTAGCATGTAGTGTAATATTGGTTTCAGGAGTAGAATTTAGTGATTCGTCACTTACATACAACACCCAGTGTGATGAAGCCTCCTTAATGAGCTCTCCGGGTGCCTCTGATGCAGGGGGTCGGTGGACCTTACTTTCAGAAGCTCTGGCTTAGTCAGACCCCCTCTGTCCAGGTCTAGTTTATTCCCTCTTGCTGTAGTCATGTGCCCTTTGAACTGGCCATGGATGCAGGACTGCCATAAAGTAGAAGAAGTAGCATGGCCAGAAGGAAGGAGAAGTTGGGAAAGCCATAACTTTAAGGCTGGCTTTGAAGGAGAAATCACCGCCTTTAATCTCTGGGTGGTGGCAAAATGAATGAAAGCACTTCACTGAGATCAGCAGGGAGACAAGCAGCCTGGTTGGGGAGTCTTCTCTCTGGGGGTGTCCTTGGGTGGAGTGACCTGTTTCTTCATAGTTGAGTACATTATTACTGGGCTGAATCACTTGGGACAGTTCAGCCTCCACCCTTGGCTACCCGGTTCCTACCAGTCCAACATCTCATTTCACTTACCCACAACCCCAGAGCCAACATTAGAACCCTAGAGTGTAACATCAGGTTAGCTACTTCAAGCCCCCCCCCACCCCCCTCTTTTCTTCCAGAATGAAATCTACACCATTCTAAATCCTTCAACTATTTAGAAATAAATCCATGGAGTCTTTCCAGCTTTGTTCTTCTAGCTTTCCACACTCCATCTTCTAGAATCCTTCACAAAATGAGTGATCTGGAATCTGAGTCTCTGGATGAGGTCTCAGAGCCACTGCTTAGCCTGTCATCTTATGCCCTGCAGCGTCTAAGAGGTGTCTGTCCTGCCTTTCAAACCTCAGTATTTGCCAAGAATATAAACCGAGGGACATCCTTTAACTAAAACAGCTTTGCATCAGCAGGAAAATGCTGCTGATCCTCGAAGGCAGAAAAGGAAAGCAGGGAAGCAGTGAGCCGATACCACTGACTTACCATGAATTATCATCAACCGTGAATTATTTGGGAGCAGCAGAATAGCCCTCCTCTATAAAATGTTAGATCTTTCTGCAAATACTCTTTGTCCCCCCTCAATCCCTGCGCCTTTTTAAATTTTTTAATAAATATCTGCCTAGAGCATAATCTAGAAATTGACATCTAGTAAGTGATGAGACCCTCTAGAATCTGAATCCTGGAAGAGGACACAGTGTTGTACAAATGTGACCACAAAGATGGGCAAATCCCCATCATTGCCACAGACTTTTCTGACGGCAAAATTCCAGACTTTCTGTCATCGGTCTTTAATAACTGCGCTTTGTTGATTTTGTTACAACATGTGCATTCGTATCAACATCATACAAAGCACTCTATGCCATGTGTGCTCATTTCATTCCTCACCACACTGTGAGATAGGTGTTACTTTAAAATCAAGAGACCGAGGCTCCGAGAGGTTAGGTGACTCATCTAAGGTCACAGGGCCAGTGACAATCAGGGACTCTGGGCTCAACTGCCCAGAACCTCGATGCCAATTCTTCGGGCACATTCCACCATGTCACATGGACTTGCTCTGTGTACGAGCCAAGCTGGGCCCGCACAGCTTGTTTGAGAGAGAGCCTGGATGTGGGCCTGCAGGGGGCCCCTGAGGATGCAGACCTCCAACTACTCGGGGCTGCAACTGGCCCAGGGTACCTGCCCCTGCACTCTGCTCTGCAATCGTCTCTGCCTTGCTGAGGCCACGCTTCCCACAGGCTGTGCCCCACTGATGACTGACGTGGCAGGTGCTGGGAACGGGCCCCTTTCCTAGGAGCCGTGGGACTGGTCTGACTGGTGACTTTGTCTCAGGACGCCCTTGGGCCTTGCCCAACTTTCTTGATTGCACCAAAACCGAGGAAGTGTCCACTCCACCTTCCTTCCCCTCCTTCACTCAAGGTCACACTTGCAGGACAGTCTGACGGGAATCCCACTCTTCTCCAGCTCCCGAAGCAAATCCTCGGCTACTGCTTCTCAGGGGCCCCAGATCATCCCAGCCTGACTAATGGAGTCACTACCACATGGCCAGGAAATAAGACAAGGGGGGCTGTCTGGGGGAGACCCTGGGATTTAGACAGCTTGATTTACTGAAGATCAACTTTTTTTTTTTTAACCCTACTATTACACGTATTTACCCTGGTGGTGATGGTGTCATTTTAAAAACACACAGCAATTATCCTCCAGTGGGTCAACAATTACTCCGGGTGTGGCTGGGGATAGCTGGATACTGGGCTGTGTCTCGATGGCACCTGTTCCATCAGGCTGCCATTGCCGGCCCTTCGGGGAGCAGGCTCTGGGACTGTGATCCTCAGAGTTTCGGCCGCACTATTTGACAGCATCCTAGAGCTCCAAATGGTCCCCAGTGTCCCGAGATGACCAGCGGGCAGAAGGGAGGGGTTTAGGGTGCCTGGGTGGCTCAGATGGTTAAGCGCCTGCCTTCGGCTCAGGTCATGATCCCGGTGTCCTGGGATCGAGTCCTGCATCGGGCTCCCTGCTCCTTGGGAGCCTGCTTCTCCCTCTGCTTCTCTCTCTCTCTCTGTCTCTCATGAATAAATAAATAAAATCTTTAAAAAAAAAAAAAGAAAGAAGGGAGGGGTTTAGACATCAAAGAGCAAAGTTGTACAACACCCTCTAGATCTGGGCTGTGTGTGGCTACTGAGTCCTTCAAGTGCAGGGTTCATCTGAACTGGGACGTGCTCTATGTATAAAACGCACAATGGATTTTGAAAACCAAATTTAAAAAAAAAGAATGGAAGATATCTTATTAATCATTTTAATATTGATTACGGGTCAAAATGACATTATTTGGGACATACTGAGTTTAATGTATATTCTTAAAATGATTTCATCTATTTCTTTTTACTTTTTTAATGTGGCTGTTAGAAAATTTAAACTTACGTCGGGAAGCTCAGATTATATCACAGTGCTGTTCTAGATGTCAGACTCGATGAGGGTGGGGATTGCGTCTGTCTGTGCTCATTGAATCACCATTGTACTCATAGAATTTAACACAGTATCTAGCACTGAAAAGAACTGAATAAATAATTTGAGGAATGAATGACAATATGAATGAGCAAATGGACATCAGTTATTCATTTCTCTGAAGCAAGAAGCATTTCTACCCCCTCTAGCCCCCCTCTAACATCTGAGGAAGAGGCAGGAGATTTGCAAAAATCCATCTCCCAAATTTGAACCTCCAGCCCTGAACTCCCCTGAGTGTATATCTGATTGCCTGCTCAGAAACTTCACTGAGGTGGGTAACAGACATCTCAAACTTAACATCTGCAGAGCAGAATTCTTTACATTCTTCCCAAGCTGGTTCCTGGTTCTCAGTCCAATGGCACCCTGATCTACCAGTCTTTCAGGGCAAAAAAACCTAGTCATTCTGGAGTCCTCTGTTTCTCCTGTCAATACCACCACCCAACCCCATCCAACCAAGAAATAAGATTTATTGGTTCTACTGCAAAATATATTCCAGATATACCAGATTTCTCCACCATCCCTGCTGCCACATTGGTAGAAGCCACCATCATCCGTCACTGGCACGGCTGTTCCCAGTTGGTCCACGTAGTGCTGCCATGGCGCTCAGAAATTCTGTGAACCATTATTATCCTGCTGACAGAGACAAAGAAATGGATGCGTAATGAACTCTACAGTAAGATGACTTTTATTTGTATTTAACAAATATGTTTCAATAGAGCACAAAAACTGCAGGATGGATACAAGTGGGCAGTCATCTAAATATACACCAGCCTTCGGACAGGTCTCAAGCTTGTCCAGACAAAACTCTGCTCTATTTATAAAACTCTCCATGGATGGGGGATCCAGAGACAGGCCGGCAGAGGCTTTAACCCCATCCTTTATTAGCTGTATCACCCCAGCCTTTCCTGGGGGTTGGGTACAGCAGCAGAGCAAGAAGCAAGCAAGCACCCCTTGCCCCCCACTTAACAAACACAAAACATAAAATAATAGCTTTCGTCTGCTGGATCAGATAAGATGAAGGAGATATCAAACACATATGGAAATAAATCACCGGCACGCTTTGCTGATTTCGTTATTTAAAGAGTTCGTATTGCTACAGAATTACAGGGGAAATTAGCTTGAAGGAAGAGGGCACGCTGAGCTGGAATATTTCCCATGGGATTCTGCCTGCCCATTTCCATACAGGAGAGCAGGAACCTTCAATGCTCTTCTCTGGAATTGGACCGGGGGCTCTATATCCTCATGCTCGCCGCCCCCCCCCGCCCGAATTTCACCTTCTCCTAGGACGACTCTCCTCAAACACCCTCCTCCCTTACAAACACACCGCCATCCCTCTGATCCCTGGTGTCATCTTGGGCTCTTTCTGGTGTGATTTTTGGCTCTTCCATGTAACGCTACACTTCCCAGGGTGGCCCTCTCTTCACTCTCTCCTACTCTGCTGTGGCAGGCGAATCTTCTAGAAGCACCATTATCTTTAAGTCATTTTCCTAAATAGGAATTTGTGTAGCTCCTATGGCTCATTCATTCATTTTTTTAAAATTCATGCATGCAACATACGTTTATGTCAGGCCATATGCTGGGGATGATGATGAACAACACAGACCAGCGCTAACTCCCTAAGTCTGAATGAGCTCCACACTCTTTCCTGTGATTTTTAATACTTTCCCATCTCAAACAGGCCTTTGCTGTCATTATTTCCCCAAATGGGGGTTCCACCTTCACTCGTATTCATACTATGAATTTTGCTCATCGCGAAAGACCAATTCAAAGCCTCCCTCCTCAATGCTTGTTCTGAATTTATATCACTTATTTTCTGTAAACTACTAATTTGGTTGCTATCCTTCACCGTCTTATTTTTTTAATGCAGCTACTTTTTCATATGTGTGGGTCTTATCCCCACAGTTAAACATAAATATAAATACCTTAAGTGGGGTTCTCCCACAGTGTCTAGTTGGTAGAATGTTTCGCAATATTTTTTTAAAATTTTATTATGTTATGTTAGTCACCATACAATACATCATTAGTTTTTGATGTGGTAATCCATGATCCATTGTTTTCATATAACACCCAGTGCTCCATGCAGTACGTGCCCTCCTTAATACCCATCACCAGGCTAACCAATCCCCCCTCCCCCCTGTGCACGGATTTTTTCAATGAAATATTGGAAAGATATTTGGAGAGTTGTGGCAATTTGAAAAAACTCATAGACGAACCACATAGCCTAGACGAATAGAAGAAATTCAGGAAAAGCTATGTCATGAATGAATTAAATATATGTAGAGACTAGCCTATTTTATCACTTGCTACCATAGAATATACACAAATCTATTATAAAAAGTCACAATTGATCAAAACACGCACAAACACAGACTCTACATGCCACGATTTGCAGTCGTGAGAAATGTAAACAAACATAGAGAGGCAGTATTAAATCATAACTGCATTAAACTAACTGTAGTACATATTGCACCACACTAATAATTCCGTAGCCACCTCTTGCTGTTCTTGCACGTATCCTCTGAAAATGCCCTGTAATGCTAATTATCTCCATGTTGGCCACTCATCTCTCCAGTAAACTGTGCATCGCAGTAAAAAGTGATCACTCACAGGTCTTGCGTGTTTTTCATCATGTTTAGTGCAATACTTTAAATAACATGGAATGTTATTTTACTTTAGTTTAGTTACTTTAAATTCTATAGAATGCCATGGAATCCATAGGAAGGGCCACTAGTGATGCTGGAAGTGCTCCCAAGAAGCAGAGAAAAGTCCTGACCTTACAAGAAAAAAGTTGAATTGCTTGATATGTACGGGAGATTGTGATCTATAGTTTGTGACTGCCTGTGGTTTCAAGTAAATGAATCCAGCATAAGGACCATTGTAAAAAAAAAAGAAAATTCATGACGCCATCGCCACACTATGCCAACAGGCATGAAAACCTTGCACGCCTTGCTAAATATCCTTTATCTCATATTGAACATGTGTGCATGTGCAAGTTGGGCGGGGGAGGGGCAGAGGGAGAGGGAGAATCTCAAGCAGGCTCCACGCTGGGGCTTGATCCCATGCCCCTGAGATCATGACCTGAGCCGAAATCAAGAGTCAGACTCTTAACAGACTGCAACACCCAGGCACCGAGAACGCAGCTTTTATCGGGGTGCAGGATTGCTGTAAGAAAGGCATACCTAGAGCCTCTAACAAGATTCAAGACAAAGTGAGTCCTGACATGACAACTTGAAGCAAAAGGAAGGCAAGTGATCTAAAGCTGAAGAATTTAATGCCAGAAAAGGATGGTTTGATTTTAGAAAGAGGTTTGGCTTAAATCATCTCAAGATAACAGGAGAAGCAGCTTCTGCTAACCAAGAGGCAACAGATAAGTTCCCAGACACATTAAGAAAATCATTGAGGACAAAGATCTTCCCGAATGGGTTTTTTAAATTTTTTAAAAGATTTTATTTATGTATTTGTCAGAGAGACAGAGAGAGAGAGAGCACAAGCAGGGGGAGTGGGAGAGGTAGAAACAGGCTTCCCGCTGAGCAGGGAGTCCCATGCGGGACTCCATCCTAGGACCCTGGGATCACGACCTGAGCCGAAGGCAGACACTTCACCAAGCACAACATCTCTAATTCAGCTTCTAGATTGGGGGTCATAAGGACTTTTAAGGCTCATTACACACGTTACTCTATAGAAAGGATTGCCAAAGCTATATAAAAGAACCCCAGTAGAGAGAAATCATGAAAGTCTGGAAGAATTACATCATTGGAGACGTTGTTATAGAAAAAGCCATGAAGGCCAAAGCCCTTTGCAATGAATTCCTGCTGGAGAAACCTGCTCAGATGCTATGCGTGGCTTCACACAAGTTACAACAGAGCCAATCAAGGAAATCAGGAAAGAGATTATGGATATGGAAGGAAAAGGTAAGGGAATGAAGGGTTTCAAGATATGGGTCTTAGAGAAATTCAAGAATGAATAGATGCCACATCAGAGGAATTAGGAGATGACCTGATGGAGATGAATTCTTCCAAACCAATGCCAGACCATGAGGGAGAAGATGCAGGAGGGCAGTGCCCGAAAAATGGTCATTGGACAATCAGGCAGAAAACAATCTGATCATTCAAGACTGCTTTTGACTTTTTTTTTTTTTAATGACATGGACCCTTCTATGATACGGACACTGAAACTGAAACAGTGGAAAAAAGATTGGTACCATATAGAAACACTTTTATTTTATTTTATTTTTTTTTAATTTTATTTATTTATTTGAGAGAGAGAATGAGATACAGAGAGCATGAGAGGGGGGAGGGTCAGAGGGAGAAGCAGACTCCCTGCTGAGCAGGGAGCCCGATAGAAACACTTTTAGAGAAATGAAAAAGCAAAAAAGTCAGGCAGAAATTACAATATATTTCTATAAATTTACACCCAGTGTGCCTGCCTCTCTTGATTTCCCTTTCTACCTCTTCTACCCCTTCCTCCTCTGTCCGCCCTGAGACAGCAAGACCAATGCTTCCTCGTCCCTCTCCTCAGCCTACTCGATGTGAAGATGATGAGAATGGAGACCTTTGTGATGACTCTCTTCCACTTAATGAATAGTATATCATTATCACGCCATTCCATTAAGAATGTATATGTGACGTCTGTGAAAATCTAACATCAGTAGGACAAGAACTGTATGAGATGTTCCTGTGTCATCATCCTTGCTGTGGGATAGGTATTCACTGCATAGAATACCGTGAGCAAGACTTGTGTGGAAATGGATGGCCTATCCTTATGTAGGCACAGCATGAGTAGTATTTAATATAACATTAATAATGTCTTAGTTTTCTTACTGTTTTATAACTTTGCTTTCAAAGAATTACATCACCGTACAGTACGCCTCTCTCTCATAATTGGAGAAATTACATATTGGCCAATCATGGGTAAGTGATTTTAAACAATGCAACAGTGTTTTCAGTACTGTGTAACTGTGTTATGAATATAACTATAATGCTGTGTGCCATAAAAATTTTATAGCAATTCATTCATTAACGTGTGGGCTAGGCTCCTGTGAAGTAATCATACAGGATATACTAGGCTACCATAAAACAATCATCTAGCTGCTTCTTCATTATCAATGCATGAATCATTATACCTGTAAATAAATATGAATTTTTTACATTATATTTTCATTTGTTGATGTCTAGTGTTATTAATATGTATTAACATCTACAGTGTTTTTGTATCATATAAGACAATATTGAGGTAGGTACTGACAGATGATTCATTTTGTAAACATGATGTAAAGTTACAGTATTGATAAATACAGTACAGTTCTGTAAATGTATTTTCTCTTCTTTATGATTTTCTTAACATTTTCTTTTCTCTGGCTTGGTTTATTATATATATATTATATATTATATTATACATATAATATATATAACATACAAAATATGGTTTAATTGACTGTTTATGTTATCGGTGAGGCTTCTGGTCAACAGTAGGCTATTAGTAGTTGAGTTTTTTGGGAGTCAGATGTTTTACGCAGATTTTCAACTGTGTGTGGGAGGGTCAGTACCCCTAGCCTCCTACATTGTTCAAGGGTCAACTGTATTTATTTTTGTCATCGTAGTAAATTATCCAATTGAATTTCTATTATTTGAACTTTATATGAAGCCTTTAATCAACATATATTTAATATCTTTTCTCTACGTTGAAAAATTATTTACAAATTCTATTTGTAAAACAGGAGATATGCTTAAAGTTGGGATTTGATATTTCACTTTTTATTATTATTCATTGTGTTTAATATTGGCATTCGGCAAACAGGAAGTGCCTGATTAAAAAACAATCAATTGTAATGTTTCCTGTGTTTCAATGGTTGATTTTCTTGTCAAACTTTGCCATTATGTTCTGACTTAATTGAAAGCAGGATTGTGTTTTGTTTACTGCTGCTTCAACAATGCCCAGCACAGATCTGCTTCCTGTTAGAAAGAAAAAGAATCAAAGAATAGGATTATGGATGGACACATGGATGGATGGATGGATGGATGGATGGATAAATCGATGGATAGTGTGATTTCTTCCAACCTAGGTTATAAGACATTTCCTGAAGAAACTGGTATTTGAGCTTATCTTAAAGACAAAAAAGCTTTAGATATGTGGGTTGATAATAAGGGCAAAGCTGGGCAAAGCAAACATGTTAAGGAAGACCTGATAGATGAGAAGAGTTTGACTGAGTTGGCAAGATATGAAGTGCTGGAAAATACGGTCGATGACTAAAAATGTGTTTGACAACCTGTGAGTGCATTAGAAGCATTTTAAGATCCTTGAAGGTATGGCCAGTTGATGGGTGTGTTCCTAGAGCTTAGCCCCATGCCTACCACACTGAAATAATGGAATAAAAACAAGTCATGGAGGAAGGTTGGCCCATAGCCACTTCTCTGAAGTCATCTACTGAAACCCTTTTTCTGGCTTGCTCTGTTCTTCCGAATTGATAGCCCTGTCCTTCCTGAGACATGACTCAGAGCCTTTGCCTTCGGTCTTCCCTTTACCTGAAACTTTCCTTAACTCTGCTCTGCCTCATTGACCTTCCTGCTCTCCCTTAAACATAACTCCCTGACACCTTTGCAGTTGCCATTTATTTTTTTATTTTGTATTCTTTTTAGTTTCAGAGATAGAATTTAGCAATTCATCAGTTGCAAGTGACACCCAGTGCTCATTACGTCACGTGCCTTCTCTGGGTGGCTCAGTTACCCCATCCCCCTACCCACTTCCCCTCCAACAACCCTCAGTTTATTACCTAGAGCTTAGAGTCTCTTATGGTTTGCCTCCCTCTCTTTTTATCTTATTTTATTTTTCCTTCCCTTCCTCTATGTCCATCTGTTTTGTTTCTTAAATTCCACATGTGAGTGAAATCACATGGTATTTGTCTTTCTCTGACTTATTTCGCTTAGCATAATACTCTCTAGTTCCATTCACGTCGCTGCAAATGCAGTTGCCATTTATTCACTCACTCTGCTGGGAAAATTCTTCCCACCTGTCTTCATGGCATTTGATCCCTCCTTCATTTATATATCTTCTCAAAATCTTTTTTGCTTCCTTGAGAAGCCTTCCCTGCCACAGCATGTAAGGAGTGCCTCTCTCCTGTCACTCTCAAACCCCCCAACTTCTATTTTTCTATTGCTTTATTTTTCTTGATAGCACATATTGCCACCTTATATTATTAGACATGTCTCTTTATTGTTGACCTCCCACCCTGTTAGAATGTAAGCTCTTATTCCAAAAAGCTCACACAGTACTGGAGAATTTTCTTGTCCTCTGCTATGTCCCTAGAACAGTGCTTGACATAGAAAACTCAATAAATATTTGTTGAATAAGTAAATAAGTAGTTCAAATACCTTACCCTGGAATTGAAGGCCTTTTATACTTGTACTCCAATCTTCCTTTGGGATGACTAAACCTGCACTTCTAAAGGGAGAATGGACCACGTTCAGATTATCTTATCCATCCAGGGCGCCTGGGTGGCTCAGTCATTTAGGCGTGGGACTCTTGATTTCTGCTCAGGTCATATCTCAGTCAGGGTCGTGAGATCGAACACTGCCTCAGGCTCTGCACTCAGCAGGGAGTCTGCTTGAGATTCTCTCTCTCTCCCTCTCCCTCTGCCCCCCATTTAAAATAAATAAATAAATTTTTAAAAAAGATTTTATTTATTTATTTAACAGACAGAGACATAGGGAGCGAGGGAACACAAGCAGGGGCAGTGGGAGAGGGAGAAGCAGGTTTCCCGCGGAGCAGGGAGCCCGATGTGGGGCTCGATCCCAGGACCCTGAGATCATGACCTGAGCCGAAGGCAGATGCTTAATGACTGAGCCACCCAGGTGCCCCAATAAATAAATAAATCTTTAAAAAAATTATCTTGTCCGTCCAAAGCATTTTAAAGATGAGAATAATGAGGCCTAAACACGCAAAGCCTAAGTTGGAGGCCAAATCACACAGTTAATTGGTGTAAGAGCCAGAAATAGAAACCTAATCTCCCATGGCCTACCAGGCTTAACCCCAACCCATACCCATTCCTGCTGTCCACCCTCCACCAGGGATCGGAGTGAGCTTTCTAAAATGCAAATGTGAGCCCCTTCTGTTTGAAACTGTTGAGTACCTCTCCATCACCCAGGGCAACCAGCTGGGCTGGCTGAGAGCAACTGTCATGGCGGCCTCAAGTCCTTGTTCTACTCCCGGTACTTCACGGTCGGTTCTGTTTCACACATCTGTACCTCCCTACATGCTCATGGGAGCCTGGACTTGTTATGGTCAGCTTGATGATTCTTATGCATTTATCCTTCAAAACTTTGAGGGGCTACCCCATCCTGAGGCCTACTGTAATCCCAACACCCCAAGCCCTTGAGAAATAATTAATTCCCCTCCTGTACATTAATTCCAATCCTAGCACCTGCCTCTATCATTGCATAGGTTATATATGCATATGTTTGCATATATATGCATATGATATATATGGTATATGTAACCAAATTGTCCCCCCCCCCCCACGGGGTTACAGAATGTGGTGGACATTTGTCATTTTCTACTCTGCAGTGTTCAACCCTCCTCCTATTTGGGGGTGTGGGGTCAAGCTACCTTGTTGGCAACTCCCGATGACAAAGCAGAGAGATCCTCCCTCTTTCTCTCTCTACCCCTGGCAGCCAGGGCACAGGCCTAGGGCCAGAGGCTGGTAGCCAGAAGCTCATCCTAGAATTTGGACTCTTGAGTGAAGATAACAGACACAAAGGGAGGGTTGGCAGGTACCTCAGCTGTGGTGGTGGCCTTCTAACAAGACTGTTCTTGCTAAGAGATGGCTAGGCTTCTTCCTGCTTCTTGGCTTAGATACCAGGTGAATGTCCTGAATGTCCTGTGCGTTCTTTCCAGTGTTCCAGATCTATCCACATCAGTCATAATGGGCTTCTATTGTTTACAGCTAAGAAACCAACTGGTTTGGCATAGGGCATAGGGCAGGCGCTCCGTGCAGTGGTGGAGTGAAGACTGTGTGTTTCTGCAACAGACTGTCTCGGTTTGAATCCTGACTTCTGTGCTCACCAGCTTTGTGGTTTCGGGCCAGGAGCTCGACCTCTCGAACTCACGGTTTCTCTAAAATGGGGAGAAATCTCATGGTAGAATTAAAGAAGAGTATGTTTATCGAAACTCCTAGTGCAAAGTTCAATAAATAGCAGTTGCTATCATATATCTATATATAGTGATTCAAGTAGTTCAACCTTTCTCCTAAACAACCTGCCTCCTCCAACCCTATTCTTTCTGAATGGTCTATTTCTTGTCATCTGAATATGTCTTGGGCACTTGGCCACCGCATCTAAGGGCTCAGCACCACTCCATCTATCTAAATCCTAACCATCCTTCAAGGCCCCTTCAGTGGCTCCAACTGAAGGGCCCGCCATAGCTACTCTTCCAGAGAGCGTACCCCCTCTTCGTTCCTGGAGTGCTCTTTCCCTACACTATTTATGATAGATGGGTTTCTTGGGCCCTGTTATTCGAAGCCTGTGGAAGGATTATACATCACCCTCATAACCTGCAAGGCCAATAAAACGTGAGCAGAAGTGACATATGCCCCCCCTCCTCGTCCAAGTAGAGCTTTGAGAGTGATCTCGCGGCCCTTCCCTTGCACATTCTTCTCTGCCACGAGTGGCATCTGCTTAGAGAGAAGCTGTTCCCTCCAACCTGGGTCCTAGAAAGATGAAGATCTGTGGCATCCACAGTTGATCTCTAGTTCAGCTGTCATGAGAAAGAATAATAAACACAAGTATATCAGCCACTGACATTTTAGAGTTCATGTTACTGTAGCAAAACCTCGCATAAGCTGACTGAGGCACCACTCATTCACATTTCTCATGAGCTATTTGGTATTCTTATTTATCTTTAAATAAATATATCCTGTGTTCCTGGGATGTTTTCTAACACCAACAGCCAATTTTCTGCTGACGTCAACAAATCAATTCCGTGCCTAACCTAGAGTCAGCACAAACCTCTATAGGTTCAGGGCTCAGTCCCAAAAGACTGCCCTCCAGCTTCAGATGTCAATTGCAAGTAGTGAGGCCCCACACTTATGTCCGATTTGGCTACAACTTGACCAACTTCTCAGGTTCCATAATTGGCTACAACAACTGATAAAACTCAGGGAAACACTTACATTTATTGGTTTACTCTAAAGGAAATTATGAAGGATAAAAGTAAACCACCAGATGAAGAGGTACATAGGGCAAGGTCCAGGACGGTCCTGAGTGCAGGAGTGTCCATCTCTGTGGAGTGAGGCTATACCACCCTCCCTCCCTCCCGGCAGGTGAATGCATCCACTAACCCAGAAGCTCATCAAATTTCTTCTTTTCAGAGGTTTTATAGAATGTAATTTCCAGACCCTTGCCCCTTCCTGAAGTCAATGAATGAGGCTGGAAGATCAACCCTATCCTGAGACCACTCTAAATCGCCTCATTAGCATAAACTCAAGCTAAAGGGACTCACTTTGAGTAATAAAAGACACTTATCACTCGGGAAATTCCAAGGGTTTTAGGGACTCCATGCCAGGAATCAAGGACAAAGACCAAATATATTCCTTATTATATCCCAGTTTCCCAATTTAACTTAAAAACCTTTGCAAACAGAAGTCATGTCTTAATACCCACAACAGTTCCTAGCCCCAGATGGGGCCTGCTCAGTAAATGTGAGTGGATGGTAGAGATGATTTTTCAATAAACTTGAAAAGGAGACCAATTAAAGCAGACCTATTAACCCAACATTTAGACTAGATTATGCTATTTTTTTTTCATCTAACATGAAAGTTATAGAAACTAAATAGCATGGGGTACCTCAGTAGGAACAACACCCAGCAGAAAGACATTTCAGAAAATTACAATTATTTAAGTCTTCGGTAACCTCTCCAGGTTACCAAAAAGCCAAGTGCTTGGCAAAGTGGGAGCTTTGTAAATTTTGGCAAATCGACTGACTTGAAGAAGACCCCATGAGAGTAGAGGCATCTAAATGTTTTTAATAGTGAGTCCAAATGACCAGAAGCCCGTATGTATGTGAGCTGCCTGCATTTTAAATTGAAAAATAGCTTGTCAGCTCTAAAAAAGAAAAAGTAGATGGATTTTTTACAGTGATGCAAAACCAGTCCTCTGCAAAACACATTTTAATAGCCTTTAGCTGGGCAGAGTGAATATTATAATCAATTTTATTCAGTCAGTGATAACATTGATATCTACCACATTGAACTAATTTCGAAAAACCACGTATTCTGTGTATTTAGGCCAAAGACATCTCCCTCAGTTCTGACTATGTAAGAATATTCCTGATGGAGACTCTTGGCTTTGAATTTAAGAGTCAAGGAAGAGAAGGTACTCACAGACAGAGGTGGGCACCAAACAAGGGTCCGACTTTGATCACATGGCCAAAATGCTGGAGGCACCCATACCAGGTCTTTTTAGTGAGTGAATTAGGTAAAATATTTTGGGCTAAAATTTTTGAGAGAGAGTCTATTCTAGGGATTGAGAGGCACGAGGTCATCATACTGTGAGCTGCGGTCCCATATTATTAGTCAACTCTGAACATCTTTCATGAGCAGGTGCATACACACGTGGACACACACATACCCGCGTGCTCCAGCACCAGCCTCCTGGATAGCATCTAGTAAATGCCCAGCAAATGTTTTTAAGTGAAGGTATGCAGAGCTGAACTTCGAATAAAACATCAATCCTTCGCTGCTTACACGTGCCAAACTGATAGCACCATTCACTTAAAAATGGTTACAGCATACCTGAAATGTTGGGCTGGGGAACCTAGAACCAAGGACCTATTAGGTGGCAGGCCCCTTACAACCCGTAGTTTCAGATGTGGGAAATAAGGCTAGCATTAAAACAAATTTCTAAGCCCAAGATGGATCTGCTCCTGCCCTGGGTGTACCATCAGTAAACCAAAATTCAGATAACTTTTGTGTCCCTATAAATGCTCCACTTGACCAGAAACGCAGTATATTGAGTCGGCCAATCCCCAAATGCCAAGCCAACTCGGGCTCTACACATATACATATTTCTTTGCTCCTTCTCACTCCAATCAAGGTTAACTGTGTAGCCCCAGCCAATCAGATATTTTCTGTTTTTGTCTTCCCTGTTCTGTATTATTTATCTTATAAATGCTTCCCACCTTCCTCCCTACTTTACAGTTGTTGAATGGGACAAGTAATTTGTTCATATTGAGGTAGTTTGGGAATGTAGGTGAGGTCTGGAGCCGAGGGCCAAGAAAGAATTCTTGAGACATCTTTGGTGCAAAAAGGTGATTTTATTAAAGTGAGGGGACAGGACCCTTGGGCGGAAAGAGTTGCTGCACTGGGCTTGTGTGGCTGATGATACACTTGGGAGTTGGGGGAGGTAAGGAAAAAGGGAGGTGTCCAAAAGGACTTTGATACGCTAAAGAAGACTCTCAGGATCCTGGAGGCCTTGCTATTGTCCAGCTAGGGTTGTTTTTTTTTTTTTTTCCTCTAGCAAAGCATTAACATTCAGACAGTTGGGAGTTTCCTGGAGGAAGGTTCTTCGCTGCTGGTCTCAAGTACTTGTCAATGGGCTGCAAGTTGTAAGGAAACTCCATTTTATTTACATTTGTTTCTACCTTTGTTTCCCACGGAGGGTGATGTTGGGGCTCCAGGAAATTGAATCTATGGGTCTATCAATAACCTAACTTCCAGAGACCCATAAGAATGCTTTTTTCTTGTAAATCACTAAGACGTTTGTAAACTGATAGAGACTCAGGTCTTGCAGGACTGTGATCACTCTTAGTTAACCATTTGTTTTTTTCCTTCCCTTAATTTTAGGGCAGTCAGGAGTGCCTGAGGAATGCCACACGGATCCCATCTGGAGTGTGTGTGTGGAGGGGGGAGGTTGTTGTGGGGTGTCAGATTGTGCTTTGCCCTCAGTTTCCTTTCTGCTCCCTCATCAATATCACTTAAATTGTCTTCTTTAACCATTTTTAAAATACGGCTAAGAGGTAGCGTCCAGCCTTGAATTTAAATCTTTATAACTCCAAACTGAATACTCTTTCTATTCGATCAGAGGCTCTTAAACTAGGGACCCTCGGACACCCGTAGACAGCATACGGTGAACATTTATGAAGTGAGGATCCAGATCGTTCATCAGATTCTCAAGGTGGGCGGTGGCCTCCAGAAGGCTGAGGTGTGGGCTGGGGGTGGCAAGCAGGGGCTGGGCTTGTGCAGTGGGGTTGAAGGAGAGGCCAGAGCAGATCTGAGGGAGGCTGCGTGTTGCTCCACACCCAGTTTCAACACCTCTCAGAGTTGATGTGCCAACCTTAGGGGAGTTACCAGTGTCCTGGCCCCAGGGACATGGGGTGACCAATGATCTGGTCCAAGTCCCCCACACTACCCATGGTTTTTTTAGACACATTCTATTCACTGAGAGAAACTTAAAATACTGCTGGGTGTTGTGGGCCTGCCACGTAAAAGTTCCCTGGGTGGGGGTGGGAGGGTCAGAGAGGCCCCAGGGATGGTGGGATGGGCCTCCACTGATCACTGTCTCAAGCATGTGGTGAGGGAGCAGCACTGTGACCTAAGAGGAGAGGGAAGCCAAGGACCTCATGTTCTAGGAAAGAACTAGAAGTAACTATTGATGAATTCCATAACCAAATCTAATTTTCCTCCGGACTTCTAGGCCACAGGCCATCCTGAGTATAACTAGAATGGGGATTTGAAACACTGTTTTTATTCATTTACAGGAATCTATAGAGTGCTACCTATCAGGCATAGTGCAGGGAAAGGGGGGGGGGTGTCTCTGTGTGATATAAAGGAGACTAAGCCACATTCTATCCATGTGAGTGTTACACAAACAAGTAATCACACCTGAATGTGACAAGTCCTATGACGGAAACATTACAAAGAGCTGTGGGAGCACCTCCAGAGGAAAGAACAATTATATCTAGGGGAACGAGAAGCAGGTCTATTGGAGGGGACATAGCAGTTCAGTTGAATAAACGTGTATCGCGTGTCAGGCGTTGGATTGGCATGAGGGTAGGAGATGGCTAGGCACAGAATATCCGCCGTCAGGGAGCTCAAAGCCAGGCCCATGGGCCTACAAGCACAGAAGTGATAACCTGTTAGTTACAACAGGCGACCAGAGCAGGCTAGCACCGCTCTGGGGACAACACAGTGTGTGTATGTGTGTGTGTGTGTGTGTGTGTGTCCTAGAGAAAGGGATGCCTGAGTTAGGTTTTGGATGATAAATAAGACTTTACAGGGTTGCAGGTAGAAAGAAGCATAAGCTACAAAGACTTTCCAAAGAGAAGCAAAAGTAATAGTATTTATAGAGCATTCATGGGGGGCCAAGCACGGTACTAAGTTATCTCACAGAGCAACTCACCACCACCCCCCATTTTTTTTTTAAACATAATCATCCTTTCTTGGATCGAGGATGACACTTGGTCCCCAAAAGGCCCACTATACTCCAAGCATATCTATCTCTTTGTCCATCTCTATCTATCTATCTACCTGTCTATCTATCATCATCATCTACCTATCTATCCATATCTATCCCAGTGTTTATTCAGGAATCAGATACAGGATTTTCTTTTCTTTTTTTTTTTTTAAAGATTTTATTTATTTATTTGATAGAGAGAGAGCAAGAGAGCACAAGCAGGGGAGGCAAAGGGAGAGGGAGAAGCAGGCTCCCTGCTGAGCAGGGAGCCAGATGCAGGGGCTCGATTCCAGGACCTGATATCATGACCTGAGTCAAAGGCAGACGTTAAGCCACTAAGATTTAAGGTGATTTGCTATGCAGTAAAAGCTAAGCAACATAGGGTGCATCTCTCAACTGTGATGTTGTAATTATAATGTGGAGCATTTTTTTTTCTTTCTCAGAGATACATAAAATAATGATTCATCTTACAAAGGATTGTGACTTAGATTGGTTGCCATACAATATTATACTCACTTGGCAGATAGGAAAGCTAGGGATTAGGGGTGCCTGGGTGGCTCAGTCAGTTAAGTGTCTGCCTTCGGCTCAGACCATGATCTTGGGGTACTTCGATAGAGCCCCGTGTGGAGCCCGGTGTCAGGCTCCCTGCTTGGTGGGGAGTCTGCTTCTCCCTCTTCCCTTGGCCCCTCCCCCTGCTCATGCTTTCTCTGTCACTCTCTCTCTCTCTCTCTCTCAAATAAATAAATAAAAATCTTAAAAAAAAAGGAAAGAAAGAAAGCTAGGGATTAGAGGGTTTCTTGACCAAGGAACCAGTGAGTTGTGGAATTTGAATCCAAGCAGTCTGACTCCAAGCCTTTGCTCTTAACCTGCAAGTATTTCCATCCAGCTGGACAGGAGCCACAGAGAGCCTCTGGGAGCCTCCCAGTGGGAAGAGGGGTACACCCGTGGAAGTTATTGCCTAGAGAGCTGTAGACTAACTCGCCCTCATAAAGTTAATGAAATCAGAGAATCAAATGCACGTTAACAATAAAAGGGATATGGGAGAAGGGAGGACTATGGCTTCAATGAGGGCCCCTGGAGACCATGTGATAATCACCAATAGTTACAGAACGGTGTCAGTTTGGTGGAAACATCCTTTTTCCCTATTGCTGGAAGCCCAGCAAATCTGAGATTCATGGCACACAGTGCCTGCTCTCTAGGCATTAACAGTTTCATGGGGGAGATGGATACATGCCTAACGTAGATGCAGCCTCAAAACAGACTGAGTGAGGAGCACCCAGCCATTGATGCCAACCCTTCTTTAACTATCCTGGAATTAAAAGCACATTGGCCACTATTAATTGATGTGGCTAATCTTCAGATGACCATGCTCAAAAGCAGTAGACACAGAAGATCTATAATAGTCACAACTCTACAATTGGCAATCACAAGGGGAGCTTTTGAGACAAGATCGTGGTCAACCTGTCCCTCAGCTTGTCCCAAAAAGGACCTTGACTCTCTTTAGCTTCTCTAGAAGATGGTTCAATCGGTGTTCAATAGATTTGGATCTAGCCAGAATTAGCCACAACATTTAAATCAAGCCAAAATGGGGCCGAGAACAACTGATCAGAGACTCAAACTTCCAT
Organism: Halichoerus grypus; assembly: GCF_964656455.1. NCBI lineage: Eukaryota > Metazoa > Chordata > Mammalia > Carnivora > Phocidae > Halichoerus > Halichoerus grypus. Next base: position 192,826,096 of record NC_135714.1, read on the forward strand.
TAGGAGATTTACTCCACTGCAACATCCAGTTGGCTTTTGTTCTGGTGGCTACAGAAACGTTTGGGGAAAAAAGTAGGTGGAAAAGAGACTTAAGACTGTGTTCCCGTCTTCCCGAGTCACAAAATGAAACCCCCAACCATGGAGTCTGGAACCTTCATTTAATGAGAAAACTGAGGCCATGGGCTGACACCCTTCTAAGGTGGGTACCATTATTCTTGTCTTACAGAGGATGAGATGGGGCTTAATGCCCAACTCTGAAGCCTATGTTTTTAACCACTGTGCAATACTGCCTACCTTCAAAGTCTTTATTTCATGGTTATGGGACAACCCCATACATTGTGAAACTTTCTGAAATGATTAGGGAGATAAGTTTTTTTTTTTTTTTTTTAAGTGTTAGCACTGTAAGGGACCTGAGAAATTATTTCATCTAGTCCCTTTATTTCCAGAGGAGAAACCTGAACTTGCTGCCCTAAGTCACACAACAGCTTTACCAGAGAGAGTAGGAATTGAGATGTAATCCCTGGTTGTGTGCTTTTCCCACTCTCAGGTGGTCAGTTACCTGCATTAGGGCTAGAAACCAAGGAAGAGCATACCGATGAGGAGAAAAGTGTCTTGGAGGGGGAAGGGTTAGGGAAGACAGTCAGTGACAGCTATCACATGTTGTGGGTTGAATTGCATCCCATCCTCTCCCCAAATTTATTTGTTGAAGTCTTAACCCCCAGTACCTCAAAATGTGACCTTATTTGGAGATAGAGTCTTCACAGAAGGCATCAAGTTAATGCTCTTATGGTGGACCCTAATCCACTAGGACTGGTGTCCTCATAAGAAGAAGAAATATGGAGACAGACACATACAGTGAGAAAACCAGGTGAGGAGACATAGGGAAAAGACCGTTTTCTCCAAGCCAAAGAGAGATGCCTGAAGCAGATTCTTCCCTCGCTGCCCTCAGAAGGAACCAACCCTGCCCACACCTTGATTTTGAAATTCCAACCTCTAGGACTATGAGACAATACATTTCTATTGTCTAAGCTACCTGCTTTGTGATCCTTCAGAATGGCAGCCCTGACAAACCACTACGGCAGACAACTTTGAAGTGCCTAAGGAGGGGCTGAAGGACTGAAGGGGTTGGAGAAGCAAGAGAAAAATGAAGAGGCTAAAATGATGAAATCACGGGTGAGGAGGAAGAGACCTGAGCAGAGAAACCAAGGATTATCCAAATGGAAACCAACAGAAAGGAAAGTGGAGTCCCTTTTTAATCTTCGGCAGTCTCTGTGTAGAAGGGAGTCTTAGAGCACTGAGCTGCTAGAGGCCACTGGAGTGTGGGCTGCCCTCACCATCACTGTCTTATGGTGCCCGGCACACTTTGGGAGGAAAGTCCTTAGGATATTACTTGCTCAAGTCAACCTGATATGCTTGTGGCCTCCAGTGAGCACAGGCTCACAAAAACGTAAGGACAAAATGTAGTCCGGTGGTTATTATGTGCATGCTCTGGAAGCCGACTGCGTGAGTTCCAAGTGCGGTTTTGCCCGCACTAGCATTCAGCCTCTGTGCCTCAGTTTCTCCCTCATCTGTAAAAGGGGAATCATGTCAGCATCCACCTCATGGGGTTATGATGAAGATTCTAGAAGACAATGTGTGTGAACTGTTTCAATAAACTGTAGCTGTTGTTATCAGAGGGGTTTATCATCGCAATAATGCTTCTCATTCTTCAAATTCAAAGAAGTGCTAGATAGTAGCCCTCCTCCCAATACTGGGCGCAAGTACCACCGTAACCCGAACCGTTATTAGGGATTAAGGACACTGGCAGGCCTCAGGTGTTAGGAGGAAAAGTAACATTTGGGATAGGACCTGGAAAATGTTCATGCCAAATGGGCATCGCACGGATGCAGAAACCCTCAGAACCACAGCCAGGGCTAAGTAAGATACACAGGCCCTAAGAATTTGGCAGGTGGATATCGCCCTTGAGTAACGTTGGGTCTGCATTCCGCTGTAATGCGCCCCCGCCCCGGTCCGCCAAGAAGTCAGTGAGCAAGGCAGGCAATTGGGAGTGGAAGACGCAAAAGGGCGTCTTCCGGTCCCCGTAGCAACGGGACCCCAGGGCCGGCCGGGCTTCTAGATTGAGGCCCTTGAATATACTCTTTGCCCTTCCACAGATTCGCTACGAAAGCGAGGGCACGCGAAGCGACTCTTGCTGAGTTTGCTCGCCGCCTCCCTGCACCCGCCAGCAGGCAGCCCAGCTCCGCTTCTCCAGACGGGAGGCGGGCGCGCGTCGGGGGCGGGGCTTGCTGGCGGAGGCGGGGCCTGCGGACGGGGCGGGGCCTGCGGGGCGGGCGTGGCCGGCGCACCGGCAGCAGCTTGGCTCGGCGGCGGCAGAGGCTGGGGCGCAGCCAGGGCGCAGTGGCTACGGCGGCGCCCTTAAATAGCATCCGGAACCGGGGCTGGACAGGCAGTGGGCTGCGGTGACAGCCTGCGGCGCAGCGGCCCGGCCAGCCGAGGTGAGTGCTCTTGCCGCGGGGAGCCGCGTCCTTTCCGGCTGTGGCGCCGGTGGTCTCGGCGGAGGCGCGGGGGCTCAGGCTGCCCCGCCGGCCCAAGCCCGGGAGGCGGCGGCCGCAGCGGAGACGCGTGAGCCTCCCCTCGGCTCCCGGCGACGTTCTGCTTCTCCGGCCTCTGCGCTCGGCTCCCCTTCCCGCGGCAGCGGAGGCCTTCGGGCCGCCCGAGCAGCCGCCGCTTCCTGTGCCTGAGCCGGGGATGCCCCGCCGCCGTTTCCCGCGGGCTGCGCGGGCGCGGGGCTGGTGCACGGCGGGGTCCGGGTGACGCGCGCCGCGGGACCGGCCTCCTGTTTGTGTGGCGGCGGGGACCGGCCCGGCCCAGAAGCCGGACCCCGAGCTTCAGATGCGAGGGATGATCCCGCGGGGCTGGGGCCGGTGGTGTCTCGGCCACGGGCGTCCCTCCTGTCCCCGTGGAGGGGTTTTTGAGGCGCTCTCGGACCGCGCCTGGAAGCATCGGAGCCGGACGGTCCTGCTACCTCGGCGTGATGGTGGCCCCTGCGCGGAGCGCGTGCAGGAGGGTCAAATGCAGCATCAAAAGCCGGTTGCCAAATGTAGAAATTCTCGCGGTGTCTCCAGAGGAGTGCCCATAGCCGCGGCACATAGCCGTGTTGGAGTCATTGGTGTACGAAGCCTGGTGTCTTGAAATTAGGAAGCAGAAACGATACCTATCTCCTTGCAGCGTAGACGAAGAGTGGTGGTAAATGACTTGAATGGACACGTGGACTAGAACCTAGAGACAGACGCTAATCATAATCAGTGTGTATGTTAGAATCTCAGACCCCTGCCCCAGTCCACCTACTTTCAAGGTTATGGAGCTTAATTAAGACCATTATAAAAGTGCTCTTTGCCTTTTAAAGTTGACACTTAAAAAAAAAAAAAAAAAAGCATCTTCTTGGTGCAGGAGTATCCAAAGTGCCCCCGACTGTCAATACCCTTCCTTTTATTTATTTATTTATTTATTTTTTGTCTTTGCTTAGCATGAGAAAAGCATGACATCTCACAGTTTCCGACACAAATTTCACCTGTGATTATCTCAGTGTAAACAGTTATTTGCTTAACACAAACAAAACATCAGTCAAAAATTTCTGGTTGATTCTGCACTTTCAAGTGGAGATGGCAGGTTAGATTGGCAGATGAGTGGGGTCGAGGAGGTCGAACTTTTAAAGGAAAACTTGCTTCCCATCACCGTGGAGCCAGTCTATGGAGTCCACGTTCTTTCGTGTCCTCACTCAACTGGGAGAATCCCTTCCCAGTCTGAAACTTGACTCCTTATTTGTGGAAGGACTGCATTAGGCTAAAGTCTTTCGTGAGCTAAGATTCTGTGACTGGAAAAAGAAGATCCTTAAAAGAAGCAAACCTCATACCTCCCTTCCTCACTTAAAATAATATAGACATATTATAGACCATATATTATAGATCTGTTTTCTGCATTTACTGTAAACAGAGAAGACTTTTTTTTTTTTTTTATCACCCTTCCCTCACAATTATAAGCATTTTGACCTATTTCCTTCCTGTCTCTGTTACGCATATTTTGGCAGTACTTTTATTATTCTTGCAGGCAGCCTGACTAAAAAGAGATCTCTGGGCTTTTTAATTTGGGCCATTTAAGAGATAACTACTTTGGACAAATGCAGGTAGGGACGGGTTTCTGTTTGTATCACAGAGGTAGAGTTTTCATAGCTAGCTATCTTTTGAATGAAGTTTGAAAGAACTGAAAGTGTCCCCGAATGCCACAGTGTCATGCCTCATGTCCAGGCCTTACTCCATCTTTTGTTTTTGATGTAGCTGTCTTGTGGAAAACAGACGTGTTCAGAGGAGGGGGCGGGGAAAGATCAGATTGTTTTGTCATCATAGTTAGGAATTTCTCTTCTCTCTCTTCAAGTTTCACTTTTCTGGAAAGGGCCAGACTATAAGAATACTAGTAATTTCTGTTGATACTCAGTAACCTGAGATGAATATATAATTTTTAAGGTCAGTTGCTGAATTTATTATGCAAGTTCGCCGCATAAAGCATATGTCCATTATTCTTTTGCACTTACTCTCTCTTATATCCAAATTCTGTTGAGTTAGGATCCATTAATAATGTTTTATGAACAGTATTGTTTGGATGATGCAATGGGTTAGACTCTTGTGTTAAAAAATACAGAGGAACTTCCTTTAAGGCAGCTCTAAGCTGTTGGTATCCTGTGGCCTAACCTGAAATCTTGGTCTTCAAGCCTTGCTCTCTCACGGGCAGGTCAGTCAGAGGAGACAGACTGAAGGTGCCAGAGTTTTTACTGAAGGTTATCACTCCAGCTTAGGCAGACAAACATCTTAGGGTCACTTTTCTTTGACACTCACTCCTGGAGATTACATCTCAGCGAACAGAGCTGATCTGAAGCTGCCAGTGGCTGAATTTAGTTTTAAACATTGTCATACTTAAAGGGGCTCTGAGAGCTTTTTTTTTTTAAGATTTTATTTATTTATTTGAAAGAGAGAGAGCTTGAGCGGGGAGAGAGGCAGAGAGAGAAGCAGACTCCCCACTGAGCAGGGAGCCCGACCTGGGGACCTGGGGCTACATCCCAGGACCCTGGGATCATGACCTGAGCTGAAAGCAGACGCTTAACGACTGAGCCACCCAGGTGCCCCCCTATCTGTGTTTTTCTAAACTTTTTTTTTTTTTTTACTTTAAGCATAAAATTTCAATTGAAGATAAAAATTTTAATAACTTAATTTGAATCACCTAAGTTATATTGTGAACATTTTTCCATGTTGTTACCTGCTCCTCAAAAATGAGTTTTGAGGATGATTGCATAATGTGGTATATGGGATATGTCCCAATTTATTTACCCTTCTCCTATTGTTGGATATATATATATTTTAAGATTTATTTATTTATTGTAGAGAGAGAGGGCGCATGTGTGTGTATGTGGAGGGGGAAGGGCAGAGGGAGAGAATCCTCAAGCAGACTCCCTGCTGAGCGCGGAGCCTAACCTGGGGCTTGATCCCAGGGCCTTGAGATCGTGACCTGAGTTGAAATCAAGAGTTGGACGCTCAACTGACTGAGCCGCCCAGGCTCAATCCAATATTGTTGGATATTTAAGAATAACTATTTCAGAACAGTTTGACAAGCTTCTCATATATTTAAATGTATCTTTTTTAAAAATTAGGGCATGTTCTGCTCTAAAACTGTTGAAATTGACAATGATTTGAAAATTATTATTATTATTATTTTTAAGATTTTATTTGACAGAGAGAGACACAGTGAGAGAGGGAACACAAGCAGGGGGAGTGGGAGAGGGAGAAGCAGGCTCCCCACTGAGGAGGGAGCCCGATGTGGGGCTCGATCCCAGGACCCTGGGATCATGACCTGAGCCGAAGGCAGACGCTTAACGACTGAGCCACCCAGGCGCCCCCTGAAAATTATTTTTGTTGGTGAATGATTTTAATGGACTTTTGGGTTCATGTATTCTAGTCCGAAACTGTTGAAATAAGGATTTCATGGTCTGGAGAGAGAAATGGAAAAAATTAGGGCATCAAAGGAGGAAATGTGGGTTGCTGTTTATACCCTTTCCTCATTCTGGAAGGCCTTCTGATAAATGTATTATCTGTCCATGTGCACAGTTTTGGCTGTGGAAAAAATGGGTACCTCCCCCCTCAGGTTTGTTATGAGAGAAATATCTGTATATCTAAGGCCCAGATACCTCGAATACCATTTATTCTTTTAATAACTAGAGTAAAGAGAAAGTTGCTGCAGAGACTAGTTTCTCCCTCAAGGCTCAGCTGTCACCTACAAAGCAGGGCAGTTATCAGCTGACTAATCTTGTGGCCATAGCCCGGGCAGGGACAGGCTCAGGGCATGATAGGTGGTGATAACAGCCAACCCCGCAAGGCCCCGTTCTCAGTGGTTCTCATGTTTAACTCAGTTAATCTTCCCAACAACCCTGCAAGGGAGGTCCTACTATTATCCCTATTTTACAAAAGATATAAAAACAGGTGCAGGGCTTAAGTCGCCCAAACCAGGATTTGAACCTACACAGTCAGGCTTCAGGGTCAGAGCTCCTAATTAATTGGCTCGGCTGCCTCCCTAGAGCTTGAAAGTTTCCTAGTCCAGGAGTGTCTGGAAAGTTCCAGGTTACCCAGCTAGTGGCGAGACTGAGGACAGAGCGGATTCTTTTTCCATGTCACTGCTCCTTGATATTTCCCTGATATTTCTCACTTTTACACTCCGTCTTATACCACCAGCGTGCTGAAAATGACAACAATTTTGGTTCAGCTTGGTTTGGTGAGCGGCAAGATCACCTGCTACACAGCTACGACTTTCTGGAGAATTAAAGAGTAAAAGGCTTTGCCTGCCCTGGAAGTGGGTCTCCTAAGACGGGCGAACAGTTGAGGCGCATGGTTAATGCATCGAGGGTGTGGAAGGAAGAGGGTGCGTGGCTGGGAACGGGGACCAAGGCTTAGCAGAGATGGTCAAGCGCCACTCACTTAAGGAAGAGATCAGCCTCCCCATGACACACAGATTTGCTTTCTGCTGCGTATCTTAGGGTACTTTGTACCAGAAACAGACTTTCTCAGCATGTTTTCGACAAGAGAACAGAATAGTGAATTTTCAGGGTTTGAAGGCACAATGGTGGTATCGTCTAGTGGGTACGGGTGCCTTTTTTCCAGTAAAATTTTAGGCAGAACCCCAAGATAGCATACAAAAGCAGGGCTGCCACGGTCGAAGTGGGGAGGGGAGGGAACCCCAGCTCACACATGTATGCTCGCTTCCTCGGTCACCCCGGTCTGAGGGACTTCCAAATGACCCCAGGCCCCCAGAACACTGAAATAGCCTAACTTGCTCCCTGGGCAGACCTGTTGTGTGGGAGATGGATGACTTAGCCCAGGTTACACAACCTGTGTTCCCCTTTGGCCGTGGCACACGGTGGAGTTTGTTCCTGGGCCGGTTCGGGGAATGACCGGATCTCGATGTACTCCTTGATTTGTGCCCTGCAATCTGCTTTTCCTAATTTACTTTCTGTACAGTATTGCACAACACATGCCCTTTCTTCCTTTTTCTCCTCGGCGTCGCTGCCAATCCATAGCACGTCACCTCTGGTTTAGCAGAGACCCTTCATTTAAAAAAAAAAAAAAAAAAAAGAGGGAGGGTGATTACTTTTCCTAATGCAGAACTCTGATTGAATCCCTCCTCTGCTCAGAAGCCTTCCAGGGCTTCCTCTAGAAAGCCCCAAGTCTTTATTTAGTTTGGCTCTTGGGAACTTCTAGAGTTTGCTTCCAACTTGCTGTTCCCGTGCCACATCCTGGGACTTCTGGAAAGCAGACTCTGGAAGCACAGGGTTGCATTCAAGATCTCCGCATCCCAAGACCCTTTCCATGAGCTCTCTCTTCTGCCTGACTGGCCTTCCTACGTCCTGGAAGGGCCTCATGGACCCTGTGCGTTTAGCATGACCTGTCTGCAATTCCTCATTGCACCCTCCTTCCTCGTAGCCCTGCTCCTTAGAAACTCCAGATCACTCACTGGAACCCTAGGCTGACCTTCAGTTAGCTGGGGCGCACAGCAGCCACAAGGATGGATAAAATGCCGAAACACTCCCATATTGGTCAGAAATAAGTACCACCCCAAAGTGCCCCCACCCCTAAATCAGATTTGGAAGAGTTAGTGCCTGGTCCATCCAAGGATCTCCTGAGCTTGTTCTGGGCCAGTGGCCTACTTCTTTCCCAGGTTGATGCCTGGCTGTACTGGTTATTCATTGTTTGGAATAGCACCCCTCCCTCCCTCCTTCATCTGCCTCTCATGTGAACATATCTTGCTCCCTCACATAGGCTCCTCAGCTACATTCTAGGCCCTGGGCATTTAATAGACCTAGTCATCGTCATTTGTGTGTTTTCAGCAGCATTTAGCATGGGACCTTACCGTGAGTAAGCACTTAGTATCATCTGATGGTTGGTTGAGACCAGGAGACATTCAGATGGTCAGGTGTCCTATAGAAGGGGGTCGCTGACAAGAATACACATTTAAATGTTCCAGGTTTGTGTATTATGATCAAGGCATCAAAAATCACTAGACCAGAGCCTGAACTTTCATCGGGTTGAACTTAGTGGCTAGGGGTCCGTCTGGGGTATCTCTTTCAGGGTATTTCAGAGATTTTCGAGCAGCAGGTGGTTGTGGCTTTGCAGGATGTGGGAGGCAGGCAGATCAGTGTCAAGTTCCAGATAATCTTACGTAACTGTACTGTAGTCTTCGTTTACCTGGTTTTTCTCCTTAAAACCATACCTCGTTTCTGTCTTACTAGTGAAATGGTCAGATAGCTATTTGTTCCTTCTGTAGGGACACTTACCCACATTGTGGCTCAGGCAAGCTTCTGAGGTACCCCGGATTGTGGAGCTGGCAGGGAACTTGCCTGTCAAGCCGTCCAGCCAACCACCTCCCAGAGGACAGAACCGCGATCCAGAGGTGTGGCTGGCAGCCCAGGCAGGCTAGACTCCGAAGCCAGAGCCAGCCAGTGTTTTCCTCTCCGGACAGGATTCAGAGATAAGCACCACCAATGCCAGCACCTCTCTAGAGTGTAGGCTGACTGAAGACCCTTGGCCCTTGAGGCAGGGGCTGAAGCTAGGGGCTCCCCAGAAGAGGCCTCCTCAGATGAGGCCAGCCTCGTGGTCGGCCGTGGCCCTCAGGTCTTGATTCTCCTTCCTCCAGATTAACTGGCCCAGTCCATTTGGGCTCTCACGCTTGGCCAGTGACGTCACTGGCAATGTCCTGTCCTCTCCAGAACACTTCTTGCCCTCATGGGCAACGTTGAGTATCTTTGTCTCCCTCTTAGGTGGGAAGTCTGTGTGTGGGCTTTGGCCGCAACTGTTACGCTGCCCCCTAGCTGTGGCGAGCTTTTCAGGGTGCTCCAGTTAGCCCTTTTATTTATTGCCTCTCATACTCAGGAACTGACAGACTCTAGCCAGGCAGGCGCCCAGAGAATTTAGGTACTGCTCAGTAGTAGTCTCCAAAATGGGGCATACGTGCCCTGCAGTGGGGGTAGACCACCCACCGTGCAGAGTGGACGTATTAGAACTTCTGTAGATATTTTTTAGCTTAAATTCATATATGTATATTTTACAATGTTCAGAAAATATTTGCAAATGTCTAGAGTTCATAGATGAGTGCATTTACATATTAAGCACACATTTATTTATTATTTTGGATGCATTTTAAAAAGTTTAGAGAACCAGAAAATTAACTCCTTCTCTACATCAGCGTGGCAAGATACCTATAAATGCCATTAAAAAGAGAGAGAGAGAGAGAGAGAGAGAGAGAGGGAGAACTCAGTTTGTCAGTTAAGGGGGGATCAAAACTGCTTTGCAAAACTAGGTTGTGATTCACGTCAAATTGGCCTCGGACGTCAGAAGAGTCATGTTAAATCCAGAGTATATTTTGACTTTGGACCAAAACTTAACAATGTAGAAGCCTCATTAGGACAAAGATTTTATTTATTTTTTATTTCTTAAATATTTCATTTTGTATTTGAGAGAGAGAGAAAGAGCATGAGGAGGGGGAGGGGCAGAGGGAGAGGGGGAAAGCAGACTCCCCACTGAGCAGGGAGCCCGATGTGGGGCTCGATCCCAGGACCCTGGGACCATGACCTGAGCTGAAGGCAGATGCTTAACTGACTGAGCCACCCTATGCGTCCCTAGGACAAAGATTTTATTTATTTTTTCTGTTTTATTCACTACTGTGTTGCCCGAGGCTGGAGCAATGTTTGATATAGAGTGCATACACAGTAAATATTCTCAAATTGGACTTATGAACCTTTCCTTGTGTGACAATTAAATACCATGCTGGGTATGGCACTTTGTGTCAATATTTAGGTTGGCTTTCTTTGTTGAAACCTTTAGTCAGTTGGCAGGATGCAGGGAATGTGTCAGTCAGCGTGACTCCCAGCAGATCCATTCGCAGAGCTGAAGGAGCATCGTGCTGGGTGGGCCTCCGAAGTGTCACCTGAATGAGAAGATGTGTGGGATTTGCTTTAAAATCTTTTTTTTTTTTTAATGGGTGTAAAAGGAGACAGTGGTCACAAAACATTGATCATGATTAAAGCTGAAGCTGGGATTAGGGGCACATTGTGCCTTCTTATGCTATTCTGTATACCTTTGAATCCATGTGGACATTTTCATAATAAAATTTAAACAAAACACAAGGGGAAAATAGAGACCCCAAACTCGTGTCACTTGTTGGAAGTAGGTAATAGCTGGATGAGACCATCTCTTTTTCTTCCTTCCCCTTTGAACACAGCGTCATTTTTCAACAGTCCTCTGCAACTTGTTGGATTTCTTTGTTTGTAGCTTCCTAGGGCCACCCACCTCCTCTTGTTGTTACCTAAACTCTGGGTGTTATTCTAGCTCTTGTCCCACGGCTGTCACCAAGCCCGCCCTCTTCCCTCCACCTACAATGAGCTTAATCCTTCAACCCTGTCTGTGTCTCACATGTCGCTTCCTGCACCACCACCGAGGTCTCCCACAGAGCTGACGACATCTAGAGGTCACAATGGGGTCCCACGCTCTTCAGAGGCTCCGTTTGATCTTGAGGAAGCCCACCGCTTAAGGATATTTGGTAGGTTCCCTTCATCGCTGCTTTTTAGGGACACAGACAATTAAATGAAACAATTAATTTCCGTGCTGAAATTGGTAAACACTCAAAGGCGTCCCCATCCGTGAGTGGCTGGCCCTCCTCTGTGTGGGGAGAGGTCTGTCTGTGTTCTGTCTCCCACTTACCCCGTGCGGCTAAGCCGTCCCTCTAGTTTATCAGTCCCCCTGAAGCCGCAGTCTATTTTGAGAGGTGTAAGTAACTCTACCCAACCTTGTGTCCCTTCAGCCTTCTTATCCAGGTCACTGCTATTTGATCGTCGCGACCTCTGTGCGCAGCAAGGACTGGGCCTTGTTCTCTGTCTCCCGCACCAGGCCTCGTCCTGGTGGGGACACGGGATAATACTCTGCGGATGACTCCCCGCTGCAGGGGGACAAGCTTCTGCAGCCAGCTGCGGCTTAGCCTGAGCCCTGGCGGCGTGACCGTGACCCCGGTTTGTGGCACCGTGGTTCCTAACGAGCCAGCCACCCCTGCCCCCCCCCCCCCCCCCCAGCCAGCCTGGGCTGGCTCTCAGGCTGTTTCCCCACCCCCACCGTCTCTGCCTGCTTCCAGCAGGCTCTCTAGAAGGCCCTGCCTCCACGCTCAGGCCCATCCATCCTGCTTTCTCCCTCCCGAAGCCCTCCACCGCTTACTTCTTCACCTTCTGTCTGGATAGTTTGGTTAAATCTTTCCTGCAGGTGTGTTTGTTTTCACTGATACCCTAACCTCGTCGAAGGCAGAGGAAGAGCTTGGAGCGCTGCGTCCTCATGCGGTTGGCCTTCTGTTGGCAAGGGACGAGGGAGAGTGGTTTTCTTCCCCCTGCGATTTTGTTCATTCGCAGTGGGACCTTTCTCAAAGGGACCCTTATGTGGAAGTTGCCTCGTAGCTGGTCAGTGGCTGCGCCAGGGCCCCACACAGGGCGGACGGTGAGAGCCTTGGTGTGTATTACCCGGGAGGGGCTTCTACACATCTGTCCCTCTCCTAGAAGGAGAGGTTGCCACGCTAGGCCATTTTCTGGAGCAGGTGGGAGATACTTATGTATAAGAGGAAATGAACTGTCTTGACCCTAGTGATATCTTCATTATCTTGAGAAATAAAAAAATAATAATAACACAGCAAGGTACATAGAATAATAAAGTCACAAAACAAATACCTATGGGGCACAAGCATAGAACAGACAGTTTCTAATGTTGCTTGTTTTCTTTCCGCACTGTGCCGTCCTCTGGAGTTTCTGCGCGGAGGTGGGAATCCTGTTATGGAGTCCCCAGAGTCAGGGCTCTGTGGCCACCTTTTGCTTTCTCTAGCACCTTCTTGGAGATGCTCCGTGGTGTTGGTGACAGAAGGGGGCGTACCTTTCCTCTCTTCCCATCCTTCCTTTATCCCCTCTGAGGTCCACACAGGCAGCAGTGAAGCGGGTGCAAGATTCTGCAGCTCATCGGACACCGCTGGTACCTAGAACCATGAACTTTTTGCCTCTGAGACTAGTGTTCTCTTGGACACAACGTCTGAGGGGACCCCGGGACTTAGCTACCTTCTCTGTGTGCAGTTTCTCAAACAAATGGGCCCTCCTTCCCGTCCCAGGGCCCTGAGTGGAGAGGAGTTCCTGTGCTCCAGGCATAATTAGGGCTCTCTCTGTGCCACATGTCAACTGAGTATCATGCCTTGTTGGATCCAGTGGATGAGTGGGAAGCCGGACCCACAGAAGGCTCTTCTGTCTCGGTTCCTGCAGAAGGGTTGGGCTGGCCTAGCCAGCGGGTCTTGTGTCCATCAGCTCAAGTGAGGCGACTGACTGAGGCCTGTCCCGCCCAGCCTGCCCCTTCTTGAACTCGTACCAGGAAACGTCCCTGGCTCATCATGGCTTCCAAGGACTCACTTAACAAAATTGAATCAATGTTTGAAGACCAATGGAAAACTCTTGCTTCCCTTAGGATTTTTTTTTTTTTTTTTTCCGAATGGAAACTTCTCTTAAGTCCATGCCACCTCACATTGCCTGGATGTCTTCACTGGGCAAGTGCAAACTGTAATTATCATTCTCCCAAGTGGCTGTACGTGACATGTCTTTATATCAATGTTGAAGGGTGATGGAAGGAGAACTCTTTGGCTTTCTTTCCTTGCTCTCCGGAGAATGCCAGGCAGGTCCTGCTTGCAGCATTCCTTACATCTCAGATGGCCACCCACCCGGTGCCCTGGGCGTGTCCAAGGGCTCTCCTCACTGCAGTCCCGCCATTGCTCCCCAGCAGCTCCTGGGAAGTTTCTCTGGTTTCGAGGCTTCTCTTTTGTGTCATAGGAGACTTGCTTACAGAAGCTGGATGCCAGCCTGGTGGAAGGCTCTGGACTCAAGCCCTTCTTCTGACATTTGCAGTTCTCCTTAAGAAAGGTATTTGTTTGGGGCGCCTGGGTGGCTCACTTGTTAAGTGTCTGCCTTCGGTTCAGGTCATGATCTCAGGGTCCTGGGATCGAGTCCCGCATCGGGCTCCAAAGGACCCCGGTCCTTTGGTGACCTTGGGTGACATTATACATAAGTGAAACAGTCTGAGAATTGAAAAACATCATGGGAAGATGGGCAGGAGAGTATTTTTATGTAGCTTTAAATCAGTGGTTTTCCACCTTTAAATCCCCCCTCCACATCACCTTCTAGCACACGGGCTCATGGCAGCCGCCACCGCAATGTGGGGTATAGAGGGAGAATGCTAAAGTTTAGAAATACTTTGAATACCTCCTTTCTCTTTGAAGGATCATTGTTCTATTAATACACCCTCCTGGGATGGGTAGCAGAGAATTGGGGAGAATCACAGAGGGTCATTCATAGCTCAGTAATGGTTAATGAAGCACCTGTTCTGGGCAAGGCATCAGGGGCATAGAAAGACAGATGGGAAAAGGCCCTCGCCCCGAAAGAGAGAGATGCATACACCCCCCACAAGTTTAAGTTGGAGGTGCTGAGGATCGCACCACGGGCTACAAGGAACATACTCCTGGAATTCAGAGGAGGACTGACTGCTTCTGACCTCCTAGGTCATGTAATTACGAGTTAATGAGAGAAAGTGGCCTATGTGGGTAAGGCTGGACATCTTAAATCAGGGCCAGGGAAAGGGCTGTAGGTGAAGGAGACAGCAAGGGAGGGGGATGCAGAGTGGGCATGGAGGCCTAGTGAAGACTTTCTGGTGGGTTCCAGGGAAGGGCAGGAGCACAGCGGAGGAACTGCGAGGCGCCAGGAGGGGAGCTCACCCAGAGACACAGGAGAGGACCTCATTCCACAGTTCATTCTCCCGGTCTCAAAAACCCAGCCCTCCGATTTCTTCTCTCTTTCCCCTTTATATCCACTTAGTTACCAAAATCTGTGGTTTTTTTTTTTTAAGTTGTTAAAAACTTCTTAGTATAAAATAGGCATAACGTAAAATTTACCCTTTTAACCATTTTTAAGCATACAATTCAGTGGGATTAAGTACGTTTTCAATATTGTGTAACCATTAGTGCTATGGAGTTCCAGAATTTTTCATCATCCCAAACACAACCTCTGTACCCGTGAAGCAATAACTCTCCCTTTCCCTCCCACCCTCCACTCATGTAGCCTCTATTTCTGTTTCTACGAATTTGCCTCATTTGAAGTCCCTAAAACATATATCATATTTTCGAGGTTCATCCACGTTATGGTGCGTATCAGAATTTTCTTCTCTTTTTTTTTTAATTTAATTTTATTATGTTATGTTAATCACCATATATTACATCATTAGTTTTTGATGTAGTGTTCCATGATTCATTGTTTACATGTAACACCCAGTGCTCCATTCAATACGTGCCCTCTTTAATACCCATTACCAGGCTAACTCATCCCCCTACCCCCCTCCCCTCTAGAACCCTCAGTTTGTCTCTCAGAGTCCATAGTCTCTCATGGTTCGTCTCCCCCTCCAATTTCCCCCCTTCATTTTTCCCTTCCTACTATCTTCTTCTTTTTTTTTTTTTTTAACATATAATATATTATTTGTTTCAGAGGTACAGGTCTGTGATTCATCAGTCTTGCACAATTCACAGCGCTCACCATAGCACATACCTTCCCCAATGTCTATCACCCAGCCACCCCATCCCTCCCACCACCCACCACTCCAGCAACCCTCAGTTTGTTTCCTGAGATTAAGACTTCCTCATATCAGTGAGATCATATGATACATGTCATTCTCTGATTGACTTATTTCACTCAGCATAATACCCTCCAGTTCCATCCACGTCATTGCAAATGGCAAGATTTTGTTGTTGTTGTTTTTTTTTGATGGCTGCATAATATTCCATTGTATATATATACCACATCTTCTATATCCATTCCTTTGTTGATGGACATCTTGGCTCTTTCCATAGTTTGGCTATTGTGAACATTGCTACTATAAACATTGGGGTGCACGTACCCCTTCGGATCACTACAGTTGTATCTTTGGGGTAAATACCCAGGAGTGCAATTGCTGGGTCGTACGGTAGCTCTATTTTCAACTTTTTGAGGAACCTCCATACTGTTTTCCAGAGTGGCTGCACCAGCTTGCATTCCCACCGCCAGTGTAGGAGGGTTCCCCTTTCTCCACATCCTTGCCAACATCTGTCATTTCCTGACTTGTTAATTTTAGCCATTCTGACTGGTGTGAGGTGATATCTCATTGAGGTTTTGATTTGGATTTCCCTGATGCTGGGCGATGTTGAGCACTTTTTCATGTGTCTGTTGGCCATTTGGATGTCTTCTTTGGAAAAATGTCTGTTCATGTCTTCTCCCATTTCTTGATTGGATCATTTGTTCTTTGGGTGTTGAGCTTGATAAGTTCTTTATAGATTTTGGATACTAGCCATTTATCTGATATGTCATTTGCAAATATCTTCTCCCATTCTGTCAGTTGTCTTTTGGTTTTGTTGACTATTTCCTTTGCTGTGCAAAAGCTTTTTATCTTGATGAAGTCCCAATAGTTCATTTTTGCCCTTGCTTCCCTTGCCTTGTTTCTAGAAAG
Organism: Halichoerus grypus; assembly: GCF_964656455.1. Lineage (NCBI taxonomy): Eukaryota > Metazoa > Chordata > Mammalia > Carnivora > Phocidae > Halichoerus > Halichoerus grypus. Next base: position 192,842,220 of record NC_135714.1, read on the forward strand.
AAGTTGCTGTGGCTGAGGTCGAAGAGGTTGCTGCCTGTGTTCTCTTCTAGGATTGTGGTGGACTCCTGTATCACATTTAGCTCTTTTATCCATTTTGAGTCTATTTTTGTGTGTGGTGTAAGGAAATGGTCCAGTTTCATTCTTCTGCATGTGGCTGTCCAATTTTCCCAACACCATTTGTTGAAGAGACTGTCTTTTTTCCATTGGGCATTCTTTCCTGCTTTGTCAAAGATGAGTTGACCATAGAGTTGAGGGTCTACTTCTGGGCTCTCTGTTCTGTTCCATGGATCTATGTGTCTGTTTTTGTGCCAATACCATACTGTCTTGATGATGACAGCTTTGTGATAGAGCTTGAAGTCCGGAATTGTCATGCCACCAGCTTTGCTTTTCTTTTTCAACATTCCTCTGGCTATTCGGGGTCTTTTCTGGTTCCATACAAATTTTAGAATTATTTGTTCCATTTTTTTGAAAAAAGTGGATGGTGTTTTGATAGGGATTGCATTGAATGTGTAGATTGCTCTAGGTAGCATTGACATCTTCACAATATTTGTTCTTCCAATCCATGAGCATGGAACGTTTTTCCATTTCTTTGTGTCTTCCCCAATTTCTTTCATGAGTTTTTTTATAGTTTTCTGAGTACAGATTCTTTGCCTCTTTGGTTAGATTTATTCCTAGGTATCTTATGGTTTTGGGTGCAATTATAAATGGGATCGACTCCTTAATTTCTCTTTCTTCTGTCTTGTTGTTGGTGTATAGAAATGCAACTGATTTCTGTGCATTGATTTTATATCCTGCCACTTTACTAAATTCCTGTATGAGTTCTACCAGTTTTGGGGTGGAGTCTTTTGGGTTTTCTACATAAAGTATCATATCGTCTGCAAACAGGGAGAGTTTGACTTCTTCTTTGCCAATTTGGATGCCTTTGGTTTCTTTTTGTTGTCTGATTGCTGTGGCTAGGACTTCTAATACTATGTTGAATAGCAGTGGTGGTAGTGGACATCCCTGCCGTGTTCCTGACGTTAGGGGGAAAGCTCTCAGTTTTTCCCCATTGAAAATGATATTCGCTGTGGGTTTTTCATAGGTGGCTTCTATGATATTGAAGTATGTACCCTCTATCCCTACACTCAGAAGAGTTTTAATCAAGAAAGGATGCTGTACTTTGTCAAATGCTTTTTCTGCATCTATTGAGAGGATGATATGGTTCTTGTTCTTTCTTTTATTAATGTACTGTATCACATTGATTGATTTGCGGATGTTGAACCAACCTTGCAGCCCAGGAATAAATCCCACTTGGTCGTGGTGAATAATCCTTTTAATGTACTGTTGGATCCTACTGGCAAGTATTTTGGTGAGAATTTTTGCATCCATGTTCATCAGGGATATTGGTCTGTAATTCTCCTTTTAGATGGGGTCTTTGTCTGGTTTTGGGATCAAGGTAATGCTGGCCTCATAAAATGAGTTTGGAAGTTTTCCTTCCATTTCTGTTTTTTGGAACAGTTTAAGAAGAATAGGTATTAATTCTTCTTTAAATCTTTGGTAGAATTCCCCTGGGAAGCCATCTGGCCCTGGGCTCTTGTTTGTTGGGAGATTTTTGATTACTGCTTCAATTTCCTTAATGGTTATGGGTCTGTTCAGGTTTTCTATTTCTTCCTGGTTCAGTTTTGGTAGTTGATACATCTCTAGGAATGCATCCATTTCTTCCAGATTATCTAATTTGCTGGCATATAGTTGCTCATAATATGTTCTTATAATTGTTTATATTTCTTTGGTGTTGGTTGTGATCTCTCCTCTTTCATTCATGATTTTATTTATTTGGGTCATTTCTCTTTTCTTTTTGGTAAGTCTGGCCAGGGGTTTATCAATCTTATTCTTTCAAACAACCAGCTCCTAGTTTTGTTGATCTGTTCTACTGTTCTTTTTTTGGTTTCTGTTTCATTGATTTCTGCGCTGATCTTTATTATTTCTCTTCTCCTGCTGGTTTTAGGCTTTATTTGCTGTTCTTTCTCCAGCTTCTTTAGGTGTAGGGTTAGGTTGTGTATTTGAAACCTTTCTTGTTTCTTGAGAAAGGCTTGTATTGCTATATACTTTCCTCTTAGGACTGCCTTTGCTGCATTCCAAAGATTTTGAACAGTGTGTTTTCATTTTCATTTGTTTCCATGAATTTTTTTAATTCTTCTTTAATTTCCTGGTTGACCCATTCTTTAGTAGGATGCTCTTTAGCCTCCATGTATTTGAGTTCTTTCTGACTTTCCTCTTGTGATTGAGTTCTAGTTTCAAAGCATCATGGTCCGAAAATGCGCAGGGAATGATCCCAATCTTTTGGTACTGGTTGAGACCTGATTTGTGACCTAGGATGTGATCTATTCTGGAGAATGTTCCATGGGCACTAGAGAAGAATGTGTATTCTATTGCTTTGGGATGGAATGTTCTGAATATATCTGTGAAGTCCGTTTGGTCCAGTGTGTCATTTAAAGTCTTTATTTCCTTGTTGATCTTTTGCTTAGATGATCTGTCCATTTCAGTGAGGGGGGTGTTAAAGTCCCCTACTATTATTGTATTGTTGTCAATGTGTTTCTTTGATTTTGTTATTAATTGGCTTATATAAGTGGCTGCTCCCATGTTAGAGGCATAGATATTTACAATTGTTAGATCTTCTTGCTGGATAGACCCTTTAAGTAGGATATAGTGTCCTTCCTCATCTCTTATTATAGTCTTTGGTTTAAAATCTAATTTGTCTGATATAAGGATTGCCACCCCAGCTTTCTTTTGATGTCCATTAGCATGGGAAATGGTTTTCCACCCCCTCGCTTTCAATCTGGAGGTGTCTTTGGGTCTAAAATGAGTCTCTTGCAGACAGCATATCGATGGGTCTTGTTTTTTTAATCCAATCTGATACCCTCTGTCTTTTGATTGGGGCATTTAGCCCATTTACATTCAGGGTAACTATTGAAAGATATGAATTCCGTGCCATTTTATTGCCTGTAAGGTAACTGTTACTGTATATTGTCTGTGTTCCTTTCTGGTCTATATTACTTTTAGGCTCTCTCTTTGCTTAGAGGACCCCTTTCAATATTTCTTGTAGGGCTGGTTTCATGTTTGCAAATTCTTTTAGTTTTTGTTTGTCCTGGAAGCTTTTTATCTCTCCTTCTATTTTCAATAACAGCCTGGCTGGAGATAGTATTCTTGGCTGCATATTTTTCTCGTTTAGTGCTCTGGATATATCATGCCAGTCCTTTCTGGCCTGCCAGGTCTCTGTGGAGACGTCTGTTGCCAATCTAATGTTTCTACCATTGTAGGTTACAGACCTCTTGTCCTGAGCTGCTTTCAGGATTTTCTCTTTGCCTCTGAGACTTGTAAGTTTTACTATTAGATGTTGGGGTGTTGACCTATTTTTATTGATTTTGAGAGGGGTTCTCTGTGCCTCCTGGATTTTGATGCCTGTTTCCTTCCCCAAATTAGGGAAGTTCTCTGCTATAATTTGCTCCAATATACCTTCTGCCCCTCTCTCTTTCTTCTTCTTCTGCGATCCCAATTATTCTAATATTGTTTCGTCTTATGGTATCACTTATCTCTCAAATTCTGCCCTTGTGATCCAGTAGTTGTTTATCTTTTTCTTAGTGTCTTTATTCTCCATCATTTGGTCTTCTATATCACTAATTCTTTCTTCTGCCTCATTTATCCTAGCAGTTAGAGCCTCCATTTTTTATTGCACCTCATTAATAGCCTTTTTGATTTTGATTTGGTTAGATTTTAGTTCTTTTATTTCTCCAGAAAGGGTTTCTCTAGTATCTTCCATGCTTTTTTCAAGCCCAGCTAGTATCTTTATCATTGTCACTCTGAACTCTAGTTCTGACATCTTACTAATGTCCATATTGATTAGGTCCCTGGCAGTCGGTACTGCCTCTTGTTCTTTTTTTTGAGGTGAGTTTTCCATCTTGTCGTTTTGTCCAGAGGAGAATAAATGAATGAGAGAACAAAATACTTACAGGGTAACAACGACCCCAGAAAAATATACACTAAACAAATCAGAAGAGACCTGAAACCAGGGGAAAAGAAAGGGAAAGAAAGAAAAAAGAAAAAAAAGGAAAAGAAAAAAAAAAAGAATATGATCAAATATGATCAGGCTGGTGAATAGATCAGTGCCACACACCAGATTTTGGGTGTATTTTGGTCTGTTAGAAGAAACTGCCTCCCAAAATTTTGAAGAAAGAAAAGCTTATATATGTACAAAAATAAGGGTAAATATGATGAAGGGATGGAATATGACTGTAAAGATGAAAATTATAAAAGATTTTATAAAAGGAATTGATAAGATAAGAAGTTTGTTGAAAAAAGAAAGAAGAGAAATTAAAAAAAAAAAAGGGAGAGAATGTGATCAGGCAGGAGAAGACTAGAACAAAGTCATACACTAAAGATTTAGGGTATATTTTGGTCTGTTAGAAGAAACTGTATCCCAAAATTTTAAAGAGAGAACAACTTATATATATACCAAAAATAAGGTTAACTACAATGAAGGGATAGAATATGACTCTAAAAATGAAAAATAAAAAAGATTTTTAAAAAAGGGATTGATAAGATGTTGGTTGAAAAAGGGAAAAAGAAAAATTAAAAAAAAAAAGAAAATTAAAAAAATTAACTTTGAAAGAGTAAAGAATCATGGGGAAAAAGCCATGAATTCTATGTGCAGTATTCCCCTAGCGCTGGAGTTCTGCCGTTCTCATTGATCGGTAAACTTGGTCTTGGCTGGCTGTTCTTGCTGATCTTCTGGGGGAGGGGCCTGTTGTCGTGGTTCCAAATGTCTTTCCCGGAGGCGGAATTGCCCCACCCTTGCTGGTCGGGCTAAGTAATCTGCTCGGGTTTGCTCTCGGGAGCTTTTGTTCCCTGCAAGCTTTCCGTACAGCTTTGGAGGCGGAGAGTGAAAATGGCGGCCTCCCAATCTCTGCCCCAGAGGAGCCGAGAACTCGGGGCCCCACTCCTCAGTGCACCCCCAGAGAAAAGCAATCACTCCCATCTCCCTGGTCTCCGGCCACACTCCATGCTCACCCGGCCTGTGACGGAGGGTTTCTGTCTCTTGCACACAACCCCGTGTGGAGTCTCCAAACCCAGCAGATCCCTGCGGTGCCCAGGGGAGGAAAGGGAGTCTCCCCGGATCTGCCGCTTGTTGGGTCCCTGCTGGAGGAACAGTGGCCCGACTGTGCCTTGGATCACGGTTTATGGCAACCCTGAGCTGAAAGCCCACTCCTCTGCTCTGTCTCTGCAGCCGGCTTCCCCGCTCCGATACCTGGGAGCTCTGCCGCACTCAGGCACCCCCGGTCTTTCTGTTGACCCCGAAGGTCCTGAGACCACACTGTCCCGCGAGGGTCCCCGCCCCCACTTAGCCACTGGAGCGACGTCCCTCAGCGGAGCAGACTTCTAAAAGTTCCGATTTTGTGCTCCACTGCTCTATCACTTGCCAGAAGCGGCCGATGGAGGCCCCCTCCCCCACCGTCTATCCTCCCCAATATTGCCTCAGATTCACTTCTCCGCACGTCCTACCTTCCAGAAAGTGGTCGCTTTTTTGTTCAGAGAGTTGTTGCTATTCTTTTCTTTGATGTCCTGTTGAGTTCATAGGTGTTCAGAGTGGTTTGATCCCTATCCAGCTGAATTCCTGGGACCAGACAAAATCCAGGTCTCCTACTCCTCTGCCATCTTGCTTAGTTCTCACCAGAATTTTCTTCTCTTTTTAAAGGCTGAATAATACTCCGTTGTCTGCAGGTACCACATCTTGGGTGTCCCTCCATCTGTTGATGAGCGTTGGGATTCAGATCCTGGCTTTTCAAAGCCCTGTGTGTCATGGCTCTTTGTCATCCCGAGCGTCGCCTCCCACCTTTGTCTAGATATGAATCACTGCGTGCCTCGGTGGCAACACATGCTTTTCAATGTCCACAGGCTTTGCCTTCAGACCTGGCCTCTAGTCCCGTTCTCACGTGGAGCTGGGGCAGGACGTTGAACTTTTCCCAGGCACAGTCTCCTGTCTTTGAATTGAAGCTCATAACATCTCCCTACAGTGAGGACTGTTGTGAGGATTGCATTTAGTCATGTTTGTAATTGCTTAGCACAATGGCTCCTAAAGAAATCATGATTTCAGACTGATTTCTCTGAATGTCTTCCTTCCCTTCTCCTGAACCCAATTTAATCCTGTCACTCCTTCCAGATTAATTTGCCAAAAATCCTAGAGCTGAGCTGGGGAGTTGCTTCTCGCCATCCTGTTTGGCCCCTGTGCCCTATAGCAGAGCTAATGTTCTGAGACCACACTCATCCCTTGAGGACCAGCCTCCCTTGTGTCTTCTGCATGCGGGTCCTCCTTGAGGGTGTGTGACCTCTTTTCTCGTTTCTTTTGCACTGACTGATGCCTTGTTTTTCACTATGTTGTATATATATATTTGTGTTACGTCTTTTACTTCCAAGCCTCATGAATGGGGTCCACACATGAAGAGTAAATAATGTACATGCCCCGAGAGAGGGTGAGGGTTTCCCCCAAACTCTGTCAGTCATCATATGTCACCCAGGCTCTCATTTTGTGAGGGGTCCTGTCGGTCACCTCAGTTTGAACACCCATCAGGTAGAGAAGGCCCTTTTCCCGAAACCACCTCTGCCAGTCCTAGTCTTGGGTTCTCATAAAACCCACCTAACTGATTTCAGGCTTTTCTAAGGCAAAGAAATTTAACACTAGCTGGGTTGTTATTTCTGGAGGCTTGACCTTACAAAGGCAAATGGTGGATATTACTGTCAAAAGCTTTTAAAAAGTCAGTTTAAAAAGCAATCAAGTATGACGTTGAGTTATATGAATATGGACCCATCAGACACATTTTTTAAACTGTCCTAACATTATACAAATACGTTCCTGTGACGTGGGAGAATTTGTTCAGTGATGGCCACACACATGACTGCACAAAATCCTGTTTGAAGAAGCATTTTCAAAGAATTTTAATAAAATATCAGTGAAATGTAAATAGGGAAAAAGCACACACTTCTCAAGTAACTTATTTTGTCATGTGACTTAAGTATATATGTGGCTTGCTGAATACAGAAACTGTCATAAGTAGGCATTGGACCATTTCATCATCCCTAAATGTTCCTGTCTGTTTACCCACATTATATTTGGAATCTCACCACTTGGGGACATATATGGTAGTTGTGGCTTGGTGGCCAATATGAACAGGTGAGGTATCGCGCTAATCTTGCTGGTTACAAATTGGTCGAGCTTGATGCTTTAAAAGCTTTATGTACTACTCTTTCTGACTTTGGGGAGATGGGCAGGGAGGGAGTGGTTTAGTTGAGAATTTTCAACTTGACTTGAATATTTCCATAAATCAGGTTTCTAAAAGCAGAGCATCTCTGCTTCATTTCTCCTTTGAAAATCTTCTTGGAAGTTGAATTGGTGACCCAGAGAATCACTTTCATGGAAATCAAGCACGCTTAAGGTTTACTATTACTTGGGGCGCCTGGGTGGTTCAGTGGGTTAAGCATCTGCCTTTGGCTCAGGTCATGATCCCAGCGTCCTGGATCAAGCCCCACATTGGGCTTCCTCCTCAGTGAGGAGTCTGCTTCTCCCTCCGCCCCTCACCCTGCTTGTGCTCACTCTTTCTCTCTAATAGATAAATAAAATCTTTTTTAAAAAAAAAGGTTTACTATCCTTAGTTGGAAAGAAACACTCAAGGCAGTGGAAGGAAGTAATTAATTCCTTGGGGAATGACTTGCCCACTGTTGTGTGGGATCCCGGAGTTCCCTGGGTGGTCTTCCTCCTTCTCATGCTCAGAATGGGAGGATGGTCCCAGGGCAGTGACCGTGGTCTGGAGGTCCTGTATAGAATGGGGTTTGGACAGCGACTTCTGTTTTTCCTCTCTAACTGGTGGACTCTGGCATCCCTGTGGAGCTCCCTCCCGTACATCCCTCTTCAGGGGGAGCCCGGCTGCTCTTTTGGTTCAGGAAGGGATGGCTTAAGCAAATCTAGCGTTAGGTGATTTGCCAGCCAGGGTTAAGGAGCACAAGGCCAGCGGTTCTGGAGGGGCACACTGAAAGAACAGCGCACGGTCTGGCCGCCCGCTCCCTTGTTCCTCCCCGAGGCCGAGCTCTGCCCAGCCGGCGCCGGGACAAAGGGGGAGTTTCAGCCTTCTGTAAATAGCCTATTGTACAAGCAGAGGAGGTGGAGCAAGGAGGGAGGCAGCATCTTGCCAGCTTGGCTTGCTGCTTTTAAGGAGAGATGTCAGGATTTCTTCATCTGCGGCTGCCGGGGCAAGGGTGCTATTTATGTGGGTTTGCTTGGAGGCTGCATTCCTAGTGAAGTATTCCATCAGACCACTGTTATTCAGCTGAATGAAAGCGTGAGGAACTTTAGAAGGGGAGACACGTCCAGATCACCCTTTTTTTTTTTTTTTTTTGGTTTGTAAATGACAGGAAGAAAATAAAATGCTGATGTAAGTATAAATCTATGGAATCACAGGAGCTGTGTGTGTGTGTGTGTGCGCGCATGTCCCTGTGTCCTTAGAGAGTGATGCCCTTATGAGTCACCTTGCCACACAGCACTTTTTCCTGGTGTAAACAAAATGGTAAGAGGTGAACCTTTGTTTGTGTCTGGGTGGCCTTGGACCCATATGTTCAGACTCCAGGACATGGGGCAAACGCGAGCGGTTATGTAAGACATGGAGCGTTCGCATGGAGTTCAGATGCTAAGCTCTCATCGTGCCATGAAATGTGAGTGCCGGAAGGACCTTTAGAGAGCACCTGCCCTCACCATTCCTGAGCCGGGGTGGGCTGCAGGGGACTTGTGAGCCCCCCATGCAAAGGAGTACCCACGTGTTCCAGGTGCAGAGGATCAGCGGCTCCGCAGAGGTTAGGAATTGTTTGCCTAGAGGAAAAAGCATGACTTGAGAGTTAGGTCGGTATCCCCGTCATGGGACATACCTCAGGGAAGCCTCTTAAATCTCCAGCCTCAGCTTCCTTAGGATCATTTTGTACTGCAAGACAGTGCAATACAGGATGTGAAAGCCTTCCCGAAACACTAAATCAGCGTTTGTTGGGCTGCTAGCTATGCTTCCCAAAGTGTGGGTCGATAAGTACCAGGATTTCTATTTTCTGAGAGTCATGCGATCCAGTTTCTATTACTTGGCCCTGTATAGCTATTTCTGCCCAGGCATCCTTCCCTCTGGTTCTTTGCCCCGGACATGCACCATGCTTCCCTGACCACTGTTATGTCTTCTGTCATTCTGTGGTTTTAGACTCCAGGACCCGAGTGAGCAAACCCACTTTTCGTAGGTGTGGGGAGGAAGGAGATGCAGGAGTAGCTGCCGGGGAAGGAGAAACTAGCTGCCCATAGGCTTGTGCGTTCTTGACCAAGAAATACTGACAGCTTAAGCCTTTAAGCCGATTGAATCATATTCTTAGCGAGCAGTAGCATTGTTATTTGCTTGGCCTGCGAACATCCAGAGAGGATGTGTGGAAATTTGCTTTTGAAAGAATCTTAAAAATATTCCAACGGGAACACCATTGGAATAAGAATAAAGTCAGTCTGGCTTTTAATCATGTGTTGGCACGTACGAGTCTTGATTCTTCTTTGAGACCTGTTGGGGGACTGTCTTAAAGCGTGGTGTTTATATTCACCTGCAGCCTTGAAAGGCTATTTATTGTGGCCAGTTTTCTTTGAATGTGGGTCTGCCTCCATTTCTAAATACCCCAAGTACTTTTTCCTTAATAGCAGTTCCATAGAAGGGAGAAGGTTTATAATGCTTTCCATTCACGTTGACGAGTTGTTCTTCACGTGGATCTAAAAGAAGGATTTTCTTTAGTTCTTTATTGGATGGACTATAGTTTTGTGATGCACAGCATTAACCGGTGGGTTCAGTGAAGCTGGTTTGCAGCCTGTCACCTGGCTGCCCACTGAGAGGCATGAATTAAACTGCTATACCTTGTCATTACCCGCTAAAGATAAGAATGTAGCTGGATTTAAACCCTTAGCATTACAGACTCGTGTCAGATTAAATATTCTTGCATGGGTGCTACTAAATCAGTCATTTTCTGAAGTTTTTGTTTTTTTCCAGGTTTTCTTTCTTAGTTTTTTAGTCTCTTAGTTTATTTCTTATCTCTAGAAATAGACTTTTTTTTTTCTTTCTTTCTTAGTCTAATGCTGTCTACAGCTTGGCTACTGCTGATGCTTAAAATAGAAAAAAAAAAAAAATCACCAGCTTCTGAGTGCATTTGTTCATGGGGGAATTATTTCATATTCTCACACAGAGATGGGATTCTGTTGAGCAGCCCCTGCGAATTCACGCGATCTAGGTTTTATGGAAATCACCTCAGGGACCTGTGGGAGAGAAGAGACAAGGGCAGGGGTGTGTGTGTGTGTGTGTGTGTGTGTGTGTGTGAGGGGTGGGAAAGTCCTCTTCAGATTTGGGGTGCCGTGGGTATGAGGACGGCTGGAAGGTGGGATGATTGGAGGGGAAGGCAGGTTTGCACATTGTACACGTCAGCTTGCTTCACGTTCTTAGGGTGGCAGTGCTGTTTATGAAACCTGCCCACTTGGTGCCAAAAGGGGCCGGACTCGATTTGTCTGCTTATCCTCATGGTCTCAGTGTACGCGTGTGACTTCCTCCCAGAGGCCTTGCCTCATCCCGGCTCCCACTGGTGGTAACGCTTCTTGCTTTATTTCGTGCCTTCCCCACCAGCCAGTTTGCCCATGGAGACCCTGCACTGGGTCATCAGCACCACCCTCCCGGCTGCTGGGCACAGGGCCTGGCACATGCCGGGTGCTCCACCCTGGATACTGACCAGAGTAGCTCAGTTCCTATGCATTCATCTAGAATGAATCTGCTGGGAGTATACTATGGACAATCTGTTTCTTCCTTGGTCTGACATAACCACCCAACATCTGATCATGTATTTCGCTGGTGTTTTTAAAAAACTCTGTCCATTGTCTCTTCTTATTGGGAAGCCAAGCAGAAAGAAAACAGTGTCTGTTTTCAGATCTGGCACTGGCAGATGCCTGTCCCTGCCCATGGGTGGAGCAGTGGGGTGACTCTGCTCCCAGCTGCTCATTGGCCCATCCTCCACCCTGTCTCCTCCTGGGAAGTCAAGTATGAATTTTGTCTGCTAGTTACCTTTAGCCCAGTGCAGGAGTCGGCATGTGACTAATGCCCTGAGAGACCTTGGCAGGTCGGGTAAGCGGCAGCTGAGCTCCTCCAGCCCCCCTCCCACCCCCACCGTCACCACCTCTTCTGCTCTGCATGGCTGCATGGCGTGTCACCTAGCCGTCAGCTCTGGGTGGCACAGATGGTGAGTGGTTTTGTGAGTCCTGGAGCTCTGTCTCCACGATTATGACCTGAAGAAGTCTTGCTTATCTGTTCCTTCTCGACTGTTACGTAAAACCTGGAAATTTCCTCTGTGTGTGTGTGTGTGTGTGTGTGTGTGCGCGCGCCCCTACACAGAGCTGTTGTAGCACAAGACTGTCTGAGCTGAGCAAGTATACTACCGGATTGGTGGCCAGTGAAAGCCGAATCCTCTGCTACTCCATTAAAAAAAAAAAGAACGATAGTATAGGTTGAAATGTAAAGATGTCTGTATTTGAAAAAAAAAATTATCTTCAGCTTTGTGACCTAGCTATTTAAAAGAACATATAATAAGTAGCTCACAAATACCTTCTGAATGATAGCTAAAACATCAGCACTTGGTGGGTTGGCAGGCAGTTTTTGAGAAAAGCCTTCAGAGCATTTACTATGATGCCCTTCCCTTTACTGTCAAAGGCACTTTAAAGCACTTCTTCATCAATAATTTTCTCGTTAGAATTATTCGTATTTATTATCTGTACTGCACGCTTTTTATATTGATGTATATATAAGTTGTCTGTAACATCCAGTGTGAGGCTTTTCATCTAGTTTTCTTCTGTGTGTTTTTGGCTTCTTAATTTTGTTTGTAAACTCTTTGTGGGCAAGCGTTGTTTTTAATTAACTCTATCCCTTCCTGTTCTGCACACAGGACTAATCACAGAATCTTGGTAGGTGAAATAATGATAGTACCTAGAATGTACTGAGCAGATTCTGGTGCCCCATGCCATTCTAAGCTGTCGGTGTAAATCATTTAGTCATTATAAAAGCCCCACGAGATTGCTACTATTTTCAGCCTCCATTTATAGGGAAACAAGGCTCAGGGAGGCGAAGTAATGTGTCCCCAATCCTACAGCTAATAAGCTGGGAAGACAGGATTTGGCTCTCGAATCTGGGATCTTAAGTACCATTCTGTACTTTTTCTCAGATACTATGCTGCAGTCTCTCTCTAGATATTTGGTGGTTGGTTTAAAGTTTATGTGCACCCTTTTATCATTATATTATTTTAGCTATAATATCTCAAGGAATATAAAGGAGATTGTTTGATCAGAATAGCGAACTACAGTTGCCTTGCATTTGTATTGCTGCTCTTGTGGTACACAGTATGGGGAAGGTGAGAGGCACGTTGGAATTCAGGTTGGTGTGTTTTACCCATTGGGAGCTAGTTCTGAGATGCGTGGGAAGAAGCAGGCGCGGACGGCCGTTAGGTGGTGTGGGCTTATTTGTACTTCTGTCCCTTTCTTCTCATTAGCCATGATAAGGAGAGTTGAGTGTATCTGATCAGGTGGAAGAGAACAGAGACGGTATCAGGGAAGAAGGTGGTAACTTACGCCACTTGAGCGTGTTGTGACAAGAATTCTTCGTGAGCGAAACCTTTTTAATGTGGGGAATGGAAGCTCGACACAAAATGATAGACATAAAATGAATTTCTAAAGGGTTTTTAGAGAAATGACATTTGACAGCCAAGAAAAGAGCTGGACCATTAGACTGTGGGTTTAATGCCTTGACCGGTCAGCCAGGCATCAAGCCGGATGGCTGGCCTTTGGGAATTCTGGAGACAAGTCTTGCCTTCCTGAGAGGAATGTGACATTTTTCTCTTTTGACAGAATTCAGCTTAGGGAACCACCAACACGGGACGATGCAAGCCCACGAGCTGTTCCGGTATTTTCGAATGCCAGAGCTGGCTGACTTCCGACAGTACGTTCGCACGCTGCCGACCAACACGCTCATGGGCTTTGGAGCTTTCGCAGCCCTCACCACCTTCTGGTACGCCACGAGGCCCAAAGCCCTGAAGCCGCCATGCGACCTCTCCATGCAGTCTGTGGAGGTGGCGGTAAGTGGAGGGGCCGGCCTGCCTGCCGTGTGCATTTTCTCTGTGTTCCCCCGGATTCCCATGTTGAGTGCTATCTTGGTCGACATCAGTCACCTTCAAATACTTGTTTGCAAGGGCACTTTGTAAGCCAAAATGTGCTCAACACACCAAAGTTTGTCAACGGGGTAGTAGATGGAGGGTAGGGGCCAAAATATAGGGCAGAGGGACAAAGGAGGTGCTGTTGGTGGGTGTCTCCCTTTAGTCACACAGAGGCTCATTGCACAAATCCTATTGAGTTTCAACCCTATGCCAGGCGCTGTAGGAGGCCCAGAGGGTTCCGTGAGTGGGAAAGGATAGGCATAGAGTCGCTGCTCCTGCAGGGCTCACAGAGAAGAGAGTTGTCGAACAAACGTTCCAGAAGGAAGGATTTCATCTGTGGTATACCTGATACTTAGAACACCTCCCCCAGCTTTTGAAAGGGACTCTGAGATTTCACCTAGGAAAAGGTGAGGCTAGGAACTTGCCAGAATAACATGGCCACAGAATTTCAGGTAGGACATGAACAAGCCAAGGGCGTTCAGGAGATATCGAAGGTTGAGTTGTTGAAGACCATGGTTGTGTAGAACTTGGGCAAATTACAGGCCATGTTCATGTCGTCATGAAAATGAAACCAGAGCGTGTGTTCCCTCATTAGGGCTGAATGGGTGGGATGGCACGGGGAAAGCTAAGGACGCTTTTCAGAAAGATTCTTTCTTTATGCTTTGGCTCTGCCTTCCTTCCCTTCTGAATCTCTTCAGTACAAAACATGAGGGGTTGAAAAGATGAAGCAGCCAGGTTCTCACTGGTGCTGGGCCTCTTGGCCTACTCTCTGCGTTGTAGTCTCTCGCTTTCCCCTACCCAGGGCAGAATCGATTTTCAGTATTTATAACTTTCAACACACGTAAAGAATGTTTCTTCTTCCCCATCCTGCCCTGCTCCCCAGGCTGATGGCCATGGGCAGGAGAGGTGTCCTTTCAAATGAAGCCTTGGCCTTCATTGAGTACCTCTTCGTTATTTATAGGGTTTTAGTTCTTTGCTTTCCTCTAGACGATTGATTGGATTCATTAATTTGAAACTTCTAAAATATATAGAAGATATGTCAGTCTAATTCATGCCAAAATGTAAAAATAGAATGACTGAATTATTGCCAAGAAAAGTTGGTTCGATACCTTATTTAGAAGGTGAACGTGACTTAATATTTTACCTCAGCTAATCGCAAACCATGAAGGAGTAGAATTCAATTTTCCTAATAGATGTGTGTGAGGTTTTTGACATTCCTTTTTTTCTGGAGGAGGACCTGGTGTCTCATAGTAGCATTACCATCGCTATGGAAAGAGTACTTGGCAAGTGCAGATTTAAGATATTTATAATTTAGCAGTAACTGTAAATGCCTAATTCGTATTGTATGAGAAATTGTGGAGGTGCTTACAGTGTGCTTTTTAAGCTCCAGCTAAGCATAAAGTCATTGTGAGACTTGGGAAAATAAGCATGCATGTCCTCCGTAGGACAGACTAAAAATTACCGATGAGCAGAAAGAAAATTAAAATCTCCAATTCCACTACCTCGCAGAGAGGCCTCCTGATTTTTCTCTTCGCTTATAGAAATGGATTTAGCTCTGATTTTCAGAACTTCTAGGTCTTAGGAATAGTTACAAAATTTGCTTTGCGTTTCTAAGAAAGAACTTAAAATATTGAATTTAAGACGAGCTTTGAGTTCTGATGCTCAGTAATTATAGGGGCTTTTATATAGCTAGCATGGTCATACGGACTGCTATGGCAGAAAGAAGCACTGAATTCATTTCATTACATATTCATGAAGAGCTGGCATATCTGGCACGGTCCGAGGAACTGATTGCCAGAATAAAATGTTGTTTTGTTCCTACTTCGAAAACAAGTAAGTGCCATTTGCCAGTCCACACCCTGATCCCCCGCCCCCTGCCCCGATTTCGCATCCAGATTTTTACCCTCCTTTTCCCATAAACCTTACCTGGATATTAAAACGAGAGGAATCTGCACTTTTCGGTTTTGCTGCATCTCATTACTCCTCACAGCGGCTGATTCCAAGCTACACCTTCGTAAAGTAGCAGCACAGAAGTTCTTGATAAGTTACAGCTTCTGACATTTCCTTTTATAAGTCAGGGTCAAAGGGGCTCCCGGGTGGCTCAGTCGGTTAAGCGTCTGCCTTAGGCTCAGGTCATGACCCTAGGGTCCTGGGATCGAGCCCTGCATTGAGCTCCCTGCTCAGCGGGGAGTCTGCTTCTCCCTCTCCCTCTGCCCTACTTGTGCTCTGCCCCCCTACTTGTGCTCTGTCTCTCTCCCCCTTTCCCTCGCTCTCAAATGAATAAAGAAAATTAAAAAAAAAAAAAGTTATGTTAGCACTCGAGCTGTAGCCCCGTGTAGGAAAGGCAGTGAGGACATAGGCTGCGGAACAGGACAGAGAAACCGGAGTTTGGAACAGAATCCAACAAGCCTTTCCTAACTTTCAGGCATGTTTGATCTGGACCGAGTTTAGAGGGCTATGCCTGTGGTTTCGGGGCCCGAAGGGCTGCCTGAACTCTGAGCTGTGGAGGGAAGCGAGTTTTTCTGTGTCCGTGTGGCCCTTAATCACTTACACAAGTGATGTGCATGTTTCCAGGTTTCAGCTTGCCTCTGCCTGTTGCCTGAGATCCCCATGTCCCTTGGTGAGGATGACCTTCGCCGCAGTGACTAGAAACCCTTCGGGACCCGTGAGGGCCCAGGCCGTGGTGGTTGCGGCTAAGGGACAGAGGAGAGCATGATGGCGCTGGAAGGGACCAGGGAGGTGGCGGATGTGGTAGAGGCTGGGCCTGGCTCCTCTGCTTAGACCAGGCAGCTTTGGGCAAGTTCCCCTGACTTTCCTGACCTTCAGCTTCCTGGAAAACAGGAGTGACAGTTTCTGTCCTCCCTTGGGGACGTTAAGCGGACTGCATAGATACTTGCAGAATGTCCACTTGGCCCATACTAAGTGTTCAGTAAATGTTAGTTTTCTTCTTCTGAAAAGGCCTCTCTTTTAACGATCATGTTTTATATACAAGAAAACAGCTGAATCCAAAGAAGCAAAATTGTATCATACAGCTAGTGGAATATCAAGAGCTCTGTTCTGCTGCTTTCATTACGGTAGTTGAAAGTTATATATTACAGCTAGGGCTTTTCAGGGGCAGGGGGAGGAGGAAAATAAGGATAATAAGGAAAGTTTGGGTCTGTCTATATTAATTTTTTTTAAGATTTTATTTATTTGACAGAGAGAGAGAGAGAGAGCACAAGCAGGGGGAGTGGGAGGGAGAGGGAGAAGCAGGCTCCCCTCAGAGCAGGGAGCCTGATGCGGGGCTCAATCCAGGACCCCCAGGATCATGACCTGAGCTGAAGGCAGATGCTTCACCGACCGGGCCACCCAGGTGCCCCTATCTAGATTAATTTGAAGAGCCAGTGGCTAGACCTTTGGACCCAGGAGCAGCCTCTTCTGAAAATGGGTATTGCAGGCAAATGAGTCTTCAGGTAGGGTAGTGATGGAATGGAAGGAAGAAAAGGAACAGGTAATAGGAGAATAGAGTCTGAGCTTCCCGCACAGGTTGGGTGTGGGATCAGACACCATCAAGGATGGGATGGGAGTGAGGCCCGAGGCTGGGAACATGGAACTGAGCTAGCAGCAAAAGTGGATTTCTGGTGAGCTTCTGCCTCTCCTCCTCCTCTGCCCCTGCACCAGGTTGGAGATAGATGGGGTCAGAGCAAAACTTGGTGCTGATGGGGTCAGAGGCCCACCTACCAGAGTTTAAGGGATCAAGGCAACAAACCATTCCAAAGTATAAAAAGGAATCATTGTAATTGCTGAAGGAGGTAGTAGAAAGAATATGAGAATTCCTTTAACTAGTGAGAGATAGGCCTTGAGATAGCTTACTTGTCAAATTAAGATGGAAAGATTTTGGGTAACTACTGCTAGATTATAATGTACTTAAATGAAAACCCAAGTTATTTGCTTTGTTTTTAAATATTAGAGAAGGAAGTAAATTGTAGGATGCAAAAAGTTTGTGTTTTTTTTAAGATTTTATTTATTCATGCGAGCGAGCGCACAAGCAGGGGGAGGGGCCGAGGGGGAGGGAGAAGCAGACTCCCCGCTGAGCAGGGAGCTAAGGCTGGTCTTGATCCCAGGACCCCGAGATCATGACCCGAGCTGAAGGCAGACTCTTAACCGACTGAGCCACCCAGGCGCCCCCAAAAAACTTTTTTATACCAATAAATCCATAGCCTTTCTGAGACTTCATTTTAAGAATATCAGAACTTTGTTTCAAATTTACATTTGTCAACTAAACCAATTAGTCTGTAACAGATTCACTGTTTAAACTTGTTAGTTATGGCTCCTTGGTTCTAGTGTGGGTTCATATCTTTCAAGATGCAGAACCGGTTCTTTGGGTGTCAGTCATCTTGTCTAAGTTAGATGACTTTCACACCAGGGGAGCTAGTGACCTTCAGGCGCATGCTGGCTGGCTCCTCCTTTAGCGCGAGAGCTTGGGATTGACCCGTCCACATGGTGGGCCCTATATGGTTAGCAGCTTGCCGTAGCATTTTAATCCCGTGCTCCAGATGGTCTCCTATGGAGGATGTGACACTCTGGATTTCATCCTCCGTGAGTCACAGAGTAATGATCTGACAGACATCCATTCAGAAGCACTTGAACATCGGCCAAGTAATGTGTGCACAATCCCTGGGAAGAAGAGGCCGCTGGCCTCCTGCAGTTTACAGGCCAGAGGGCAGTACCGCTAAGGACTCCTGCCCTCGAGCTAGAACTCTGGTTCATTCTCCCATAAGAACTCTGAAAGGAGCAAACTAAAAGTCACACATCTGGCCTGTGAACCAACGCGCCACAGATAGCGTGGTTTTAAGTCTTGACGAAGACTCGCGTGGGACTTGCACAGACAAACGGCCTGCCTCTGGGGTAATGACATTGGCAATCCAGAGAGTGAAAATGACCCAAAGAAGTTGACTCACAGCAGCAGTGAGGAGAAGGGGGGTTGCCTGGGGCTGGAGGCCCAAACTTTCAGCTGCCCCCTGAGCAAGGGCTGAGGCGCTCACCTACAACATGGCGCTCACCTACAACATGGCGACCGTGGTTGAGATCACTGCACTGTACAATTGAAATTCGCTAAAAGAGTAGGACTGAAGTGTTTTCACCGAAAAATGAAAAAATAATGTAAATTCTGAGGTGATGAGATGTTAATGACTCCATGGCGAGAGTCTTTTCACACTGTAGGCAACACTCTGGGTACGCTCTAGGGGCCTCACGGTTTTATCAATGACACCTCAGTAAAGCTGGAAGAAACAAAAGGCAAAGAATGGCACTGCGCTGGACTTGAATGGCTGGGGCTGGTTCCGAGCGGGGGCGCTGTTGTCCAGTGGGGCGGGGGCAAACTCGGCCATGAGGCAGAGGTGCAGGGAGGGTCCGCGTGGGAGCTGCCAGGGCAGAGCAGGAAGAGACGTTGTCTGGGAAGGGCAGGTGTGTTCAGATGGTGGAAGCATGGCCGCCTTCCTGGCGGTCTGTGGCAGAGCACCTGTAAGAGGGGGTGTTAGACTCATGAATTTGAACCCGGTGGGAGGTCGCAGGGGAGCGTGAAGAGGAAGGGAGGAGTATTAGGAACAGTCTAGTTGTTTCTGCAGTCACTTGTAAATAGAAACCTAAATAAAAACAGAATTCTCATCCCTGGGAAGACTCGGAATGGTCGACTAGAAGTCTGGGTGGGACTTCCAGAGAATCTCCTGGTTTGATCGCTGGCTTCAAACCTGTCAATAATGTGTAAATTGTGTATATTCAATGTGCAGATAATTGTGTAAATCCCTGTTTGGGGGCATTAACCTTCATTTACTTGCCGTTTGTAATTGCAGGTGTCTGGTCAGTATTCCCCCACTGCCCATGCTTCCCCCCACTCCCCATACCGGATGTCAATGGAGCTGGATCCAGGACATTTTAGATGTCCTGCCAAAGCCTTGCCCTGGGGCTGTTTTCTCACCTGATGGCAAAATAACGGGGTGTGTGGTCAAACAAAGATGTATGCAAAGATTTGCCTTTCTTTCTTTCTTTTTTTTTTTTTTTTTAAAGATTTGCCTTTTTAATCTTATCCCTAGCAACTTGGCTGCTGTGGTGTTCAGAGAGTTTTCAAACACATTTTTTCTGAAGCGTTATGGCATCTGAGGGCATTTTCAACAAGCAGTCCTAGCAGTTGGGGCGGTGGGAGTGGATGGAGAGAATGTATTTGGAGGGGTGTTTTTGTTTAGACGTATTATTCTGGGAGTGTTTAAACATCAGCATTCTCATACCTTGCCGTAACTTTAGCACCTCTTCCAAGACTCTATAGGCTTCTTAATGACCAAGTATGAAAAACCTTGCTGATTACTTTTTCTTAACTACAGTCACATTGTAGGAAATTTAACTGAGCTTCTATATGTTTTTAGGCTCATCTACTAATTGAAAGTGACTAGGGCTTTGAATGAGGTGGTGCTGGTCACGGGACAGTAGTGGGTGGGTGAGTGGGCGCAAAAGCGAAGGACAGGCATGACAGAGAACTGAAGGCAGAGTTTCTGATCTCCCTGCCAAGACCGGGCCACAGAGGATATTAAGTAGCTGCCTTTAGGAATTCAAAGAAAGAAAGATGATTGTTTTAGAAATATTTATTCCTCGGTTCCATTTAACTGGGCAGTAAAAGCTTAATCCGTTCACTTAATAGGAATACGGTAAAGCAGGTCTGACAATGCAATTTGATTTTGTACAAAGGATGCTGCCTCTCAGAGGCTTCGTTAAGCAGGGAACGTGTATATTTATAAATGACAGAAGTGTGTGCTGGAATATTTATTTAAGTTTACAGATAGCCTGCACCCAGGCAGGGTCAACTTGTGCCAAATGACAAATACCAACTTTCTGAGCCTCTTGACAAAAATCCCTGCTTCTCACATTCGTGTCTAGAAGGCCAACCATGGATAAGAAAGACACCGGTTCCCTTTAGAATAGTCAAAAGTGGAGCAGAATGTCTCGCATATTCTAAATGGCAGGCATATAGAGATGCTGTAGGCAGTTTTGTTTTGCTGGAACAATGTGTGTTTGTGGGTTTTGGATTTGATGGCTCCAGACTTTCTTCCCTCTCGTGGAGGTGGGAGGATGCTATTTTCCCTTTGGTGGTTGGCTGGTTTGCCCTGGTGATGACATTGAAATGGGCTTGGGGGCACAGAACTATAGTTTCTAAGTGCTGTGCCAGCCCCCGATCCCCACCGAAGCACATCCTCCCCTTGGGATAGTGGGGGCTCAGGAAGTAGGAAACTGGGGAGGGGGGTTGAAATGGAAGCCCTTCTGAGGATTAGAGGAAAGTGTTGAAGAACCAAATAACCGAGTCGGCCCCCGGTGATCTGGGCCTGGCTCCTCGAAGGTAGAGATGAGCGGTATGTGGGTGAGTTTGAACCTGCTCAGGATTCACAAAAACCTCTTACCATACCAGATGTCCATGGAGCTCGGTCCAGGACATTTTAGATGTCCTGCCAAAGCCTTGCCCTGGGGTTGTTTTCTCACCTGAAGAGCCCCTGGTGTGTAAGAGGCGCTCAGGAAATACTCACTTAGCTTCCAGCTTTCCTGCATTCAGATGACAGAACCCAGCACTGATTGTAATGTGATGGTTCTGCCCTTTCTTTCCTTCCTCGGCGTAAAGGATCTCGGGAAGTCAGCTAGTTCAATGGTGAGCATGAGCCGTGAACCTGAGGGTTCCCCGTTATCCTGGGACATAGACAGTTCAGCATATCGTGGGGAGTCTAAGTGTGTTTTGTCTGTTTGTGTTCGGGAAGTATGGTTGGGAAAGTCACCGACTGGCTGGCCTTTAAAGGCCCTGGCTCATATAGCAAAGATCTAGCGTTGCTGGAAATGAGAATCGATGGCCAGGGAGTCTCTCTAAGAGGTCACTGGATGGAAGAGTGGTTTTTGTGCCTGAGAAGCAGACAGTGGTGTTCTGGGCAGGGTAAGATGCATGTAAAAATATAAGTGCTGGGAAGAATATTTCACATGGAAGATATTGGCAACAGAAAAAAAAAAAAAAAAGCCAACAAAAAAATCCCGTGCCCATGCCCCCAGGACTGTGATTCTACCCGCTGCTTTTCCCCCTGGAGATGGATTTAACATTAAAATCCAGCCACGTCTTCAACAGCTTCCTTACAGGTTACACATTCTCCTTGCCTGCCTTGTCTCCCTCCCTCTTCCTGCCCCTCCCCCCCAGCAGGAGTAAACAGTAGTAACACAAGAGAAACTTGAATATCACGGCCTGCAGATACCCATTTTCTAGACTGAGAGGAACGAGACCGGTTTATAAAGCCTGGATCTTTCTATCCCCCAGAAATCCTCAAGGATGTAATTCCCTTTTGGCATTTGAATATGAGAGTGCACAAAATGACTCTCACCATCAAGAGTCCTTTTTATCAAATACAGGTTTCCCCTGCTATCCAAAAGTAGAGCGCCCCTATGAAAGCTTTTGTAAGCCTAAATGGCGTAAAGCAAGAGTGTCCCCCACTTTCCAAAAGTTCAAGTTATGCCACTTCCGTTTTACAAAAGACCTACGTAAACGCAAAACTCCTTTTTGCATGAACGCAAAACTCCTCTTCGCATGAACGCAAAACTCCTCTTCAGATTTCGTCTGGTTAGTGAAAACAGGTACTACTAATGTGGGTCTTTCATAAAGGTCAAGTGTCATAAAGTGAACTTTCAGAAAGCGGGAGCAAGGGCCCGTATTGGCAAAGGTCCTGGTCTTGGGAACCATGGATATGCAGATGTCCGCTGTGGTCCTGCCCTTACTGGCCCCACGTGGAACTTGAACTTTCATGTCCTAATTCAGCTCACGTTGGGAGACTGACCTCAAGAGGAACCTTAGCTTATATAGATGTTGCCGAATGGACTCAGGACCACTGATGTGATCGTAATGTGTTTGACTCACGATCTTCTCTAATTTTTTAAATTGGAAAAACTCTAAAACCACATTAAAGAAGTGTATAGCATAATCTCCTTGTCACTCAATCTTACTGACTGATTTCCTGCACGTTTTAATTGGGGTTGTCTGCTTACCTCTCCCTGTTTCTTTCTTTCTTTCTTTCATTTATTTATTTGTTTGTTTATTATTTATTTATTTGACAGAGAATGAGAGCACAAGCCGGGGAGAGAGGCAGAGGGAGAGGGAGAAGCAGGCCCCCCGCTGAGCAGGGACACCCTCCGCTCCACGGGGCTCGATCCCAGGACCCTGGGATCACTACCCCAGCAGAAGGCAGATGCCCAACCAACTGAGCCACCCAGGAACCCCGCTCTCCCTGTTTCTTGAGCAGAATTGAAACCCTGGCCTCTACCCTCCATCTGTAGGTTATATCAGAAGTCCAGAAGTATTTGTTTTTTTTTCATTTAAGTAGGTGTTCCTAGAAATAGCGACATGCACTTGCATGACCCAGTAATGGAATGCCCTCCTTTTGAAATGGCTCGATTTGTAGCACATATAGACATTTGAGCTCGGTTGTTTTAGCTGTGATTCCCAACACTCAGAGTGCAGTCCCTCCCCTTTGTAGGTATAATTAAGGTTGCTAACACCCAGCGTATACAAATAGCATTTTGTTCAGGAAGAATAGCACATATGCACATCAAAAATGATGCTGCTTCGGGGGAGCATGTGATCATTTCATAGAGCAACAAATTTCAAAGCACAAATCTTGCTTAGTGCCCCCCCTTCCCCTTTCATTCAGACTCCTCTCTTGAAATTACAGAGTATATTACAAGTAAGTGACAGTGTGACTTTTTACCCGGTTTCACCTGTTCCTTAAACGGTGTACCTTTTTGGCATAGAGTTCATTTATTGCTTCATCTTCAAACCTTTGCTAAATATTCTAATTGCTAATTAGAATAATAATAAATATCTTGTCTTCAGGTTACTTTGTCAAGATGATGGCTGTTTGGGATATAATTAACTTCTTTAACTTGGATTTGGCTGTTTTACCTCCCTGTTTCTCAAAGTTTTGAGGATTGTATACCACCAAAAAATTAACCTTAGCCAAAGAATTATTTAACCAAAAGTTTGTTATAAGATTATACTCTAGAGCAGCGATTCTCAAAATAGGAATTGGAAGGTTGACCTACTATCTTGAAAGGGATATGGTCTCCATATATCCAAAGCTAAACTGACGCTCTTCTCAAACCTGGTGCCCATGCCCAGTCTTCTATTTTTGATTAAATGGAACTGCTATTTTTAGACCTCCTTCTTTAGACCCAGTGACTGGCCAGATCCCATTCATTAACCCTTCCTACTTCTGGTGTCACCCTTCTCCCCATTCCCACTTGCCACCGCCCTCACCCAGGCCCACATGAGTACATTCTTCTCTAGTCCTTTTCCCTCCATGCCATTCTTCATGCTGCTTACTTGCTTCTTGTAGATTTCTTTCTGAAGCATTATTCCAATTTTCACTACTTTCCTGCTGGGACCTTAATGTCCCCTGTGAGTGGTTCTCACTTCAGCATGCTCCAGAATCCCCTGGAGGGCTTGCTGCACTGCTGGATAACACTCCCAGAGTTTCTGATTCAGTAGATCTGGTGAAGGGTGAGCTAATTTGCTTTCCTTAGAAGGGCCTGGTGTTCCCCCAGACCATCCTTCGGGGACCTTGGCTCAAGGACGAGCCTGTGCTCCAAAGATTCCAGGCTACTCCTGTCTATTCATTCTGACTTCCTGAGCACTCTTGCCTCAACCAGTGCGCCATGGAGCCCCTCTGGGGATGTAAGGATAAGAGTCACTTGGGTTCCTTCGGGAAAAGCTCTGTGTCTTACTCACCTGATTCCCCTCTGCCCCATTGACAGCTGTAGGAGTTCGCAGCGGAATACTTGGGGAGGACAGCATTGCTTTTGCAGAGAAACCCCTGAGTGATACCATGCAAGTGATATCGAGTGTCAGGACGAGAGGTGGAGGAGAGCCCATTCCTAAGCTGAGGTCATGAGGACCTGTCTGGGCTACCAGGCTGCCTGTGCCTCCTGGCCATGCTTGCTAGGGGGAGTGGGCTGGGCTGGACCAATGGGCAGGAGGCCGTGACTTACTGCAGAGTCCGCTCCTCTCTACCGGGTGTACCGCTTTTCTTAGCTTTTTTCTCTTTCCCATTTTCTGTCACTCCATCCCTTGCTCCTTTTTCTCCTACCTTAGCCGTGATACCCTGGTTCTTTTTGGTGGGTGGCTTCCTGGGTTGAAAAGGCTTCCAGTGCTTATGGTAAAGCCACAAAATTGCTTCTGAATTTTAATCCGAGTATTTGTTGGAGTCCAGGCTAAGCAGGACTCACATTATAGTTAGGGCACGTTACAGGGTGTCTGAGTAGTATTCTACATATTTTATAGGACCTATTTGATAGGACCAATTTTGTTTAGCTAAAGACAACCCTGGACGTGGATACATGGGATCCCCATTTTGCAGACAAGCAAACAGACTCAGAGATTAGGTAATAATAATGCATGATTCTACAGAGCAGAGATTTTCCCGCCATTGTGCACACAAAGAATAACTTCTCTGCTTTATTAAGTAGTGTGTTATAATTAATAATCATGTTTGGAATCATGGCTGCAGGTATTAGAAAGTGTCTGCCAAGATAGAGAAGACTGTGATGATGAGTAACATATATCATTGGGTGATATTTATTCCAGAAAATGATTATTAGCTTTAGATCAAGTGTCAAACACATATTTAGTACATCGTAGATAATGAAAGAGTTTATATAAATGTAAAGCATAGAAAAAAGTCTGGAAGGAACTCATCGAACTGATAATAGGGGCTAGTCATTTTTTTTTTCTTAAAATACTATGTACTGTTGCTTTTTTTGAAGTACATATATGATAAATTGGTTGGGGAGAGAGCTTGTAGGAGGAAATATGAAGAATCTTACCTAAATCCTAAAAACAAAACAAACAAACAAACAAATGAAAAACAGAAGAAGAAGAAAAAGGAGACGTCAAAATCTATCTGGTGGTCATGACCTATAAAGGGTCTCCATGTTGGTTCTTCCCCCTGGAATGCATCCCATTTCTCCATCAGCTCAGCGTGCTCAGACTCTGCTCTCTGAGACCCAGCCTTTGCTCCTTCTTCGTGAAGGGTTTCCTCTCTGCTTTCTTCAAACCTCATGCTAGAAACGATGTCTCTCACTTGTGAGTGGTCCTTTCTTGTAGTACCCGAAGTTCTTGTATCCTCATCTGATTTCCCCGGGGAATCAGAAGTTCCTAACAGGTTAT
Organism: Halichoerus grypus; assembly: GCF_964656455.1. Taxonomy (NCBI): domain Eukaryota; kingdom Metazoa; phylum Chordata; class Mammalia; order Carnivora; family Phocidae; genus Halichoerus; species Halichoerus grypus. The sequence continues at coordinate 192,867,697 of NC_135714.1, forward strand.
ATTGCTGTTGACACAGAGATAAAACAGTGGCAGTAATCTCAAAAGGAACATACGTAACATGATGGAAGTAAAAGCGAATGGTGTGTCATTTCCGTGAGAGCTGATGCAGCCTTGGACTCCTGGGCCATTGATGGTGGAGGTCTGAGGATGCCCAAGGCATGTGTGTTGGTCGCAGGTTTCCAGTCCTCCTGCTCTCTTCGCCTTATCCAGCCAGACCCCTGGGACTCTCTGACAGCTGTTTGGTTTTAGCCTTGATTCTCTGAAGCCTGCAGTTGACCCCAGACAAATGAGTTCTCTTAGCAAATCCTGCACTTCCGTTCGTTCAACAAATACTGAGCAGCTCCCCCACAGGGGCCCTATGGAGGGCCTGGTGGGCATGCACGTTAGGCTTTTTATTTTTAACATTTTCCTCTTAACGTGCTCATGCGTCTGTCTCTTTCCACAGGGTAGTGATGGTGCTCGGAGATCCCCGCTACTGGATAGCGATGAGCCCTTGGAGTATTTCTACGATGATGTCAGAACCTTGTATGAAGGCTTCCAGAGGGGCATCCAGGTGTCAAGTAAGCATTTTCTGAACTTGTGTGACTAATGCTTAACGATCTGCATTCAGAACAAACAAGTGGTCTCTCTTGAGGAAGTTGTATTTGCTCTCATCTTCCATCTACTTCCACCTGTTCAAGTCCCCCTCCTCCCATAGCATCTCCCAGAGTGAGCCCCAAAGCACATGAGCCCCTCTTGCTGCTCCCCAGGTAGAGTGGGTTCTATGGTCAAATAGGTTTGCAGCGTGTCCTGGGTTTTATGGAGAGTCTCACATACATCAGCTCATTATTGGGCTCTGACATTTCCTGAGGTCAAAAGACAGGTTTAATGGGGCCCGATCCAACATTTTCAGACTTACTTGACCATGAGACCCATATTTTGAGAAATGAACACCGACATCCCAAGGAAGCAGCGTTCTATGAGACCCTTTGCAAGGGTCGGCTCATGGGACCACGCTTCCGTACTAACAGTGGCCTGAGAAACCTGGCCTACCCTCCGCGGCTCCTGCCTACCTTTCCGGCCTCTCTTCCTGCCAGGCTCCGGGTAGACTCTCCTCAAGTTACGCTGAACTTCTTGCAAAACCTGGACCTCCTCCCCTTTCTCATAACCCCACGCCTTTGTGCACTTGTCTTTTTCCTGATCATAAAGCCTCCTCTTTCCCACCTCCAGCCCAGGGTGCTTGCGATGCACTTACTAACCCTCTGCAGCTCCTGTTGCATTTCTCCCTTTTCTGTAACGCCACCCTAGTCTGTCATTTTCATCTCTTCCCTCCGGGTGAGGGGTCCCCCCTCCCCCAGCATCTTGTACTTATTTCTGTAATAGCCCCGCCAGGGCAGAGGCATTCACCTGCTGTTCTGTCCCACTCGCCAGGGCTCCTTGAACAGGTGGCCGTCTCTTCTCTCAGCCCTGGTACACAGCCCTGTACACAGTAGGTGCTCCATTAATGTGTCCTCAGTGATGGAGAGAGTACCCCCTGCTTCCCGTGCCCCCCTTTGTGTTTTAGCCTCTTCATTTTGGCTTGTTCCAGGTTACTCCCTAGAAATGGTCTCTGGGATCCATGTTTGTTATTTAAATCTTTTGGTGGTTAGCTTTTAGTTTTGCTACAACTAGCTAGACTAGAGTCCCCTGACAGTCAGGGACTGCATATGACATGTGCTCAAAAGTGCCCTGTTTTTTACTGGGTACTGGTAACATCGGATTGCTCTAATGTGTTTTTGACCAGTATTGCTGTAACAGATTCATTAAGCCCCATTCTAAAGAGAAAGCAAACTTCTATATTATGAACTTGTTCAAAGTCAGTGTCAGGGTCAGGGTTGGTCTGTGATAGTAAATATCCATATAGCCACTTCAAAATATTTATATATTAAACACTTCTCTATGTATAGATGTGTATATATGTATATAGAATCTTTACCATTACCACAAAGTCATGTGTAGAAATGTTCTTACGTTTTTGTAGCAGAGAATGAATTCATCCTGGTAGTATGGTGACTTACATTATACTTCTGACTCTCCTCTGACCTCAAGACAGTACCTTTATTTTTTTGGTCACTTTCTGTACTTAGAAAATGAAAGTCTTATATGAATGTTTCAGAGAAGTTGAAGAAAACAGAGCTCACTCTTCTTAACCTATACTGATTAAAGGAAGCTGCTTTGCAGGTCACTTTTGCCTTCTTTTTTTTTTTTTTCCGAGAGGAGCTTTTTATTCTAAGGTTTTTTTTTTAAGTATTTTTTTTAAAGATTTTATTTATTTATTTGAGAGGGAGAGAGCACGAGCAGGGGGGGAGCGGCAGGGAGAGGGAGAAGCAGACTCCCCGCTGAGCAGGGAGCCCGATGCTGGGCTCGATCCCAGGACCCTGGGATCATGACCTGAGCCGAAAGCGGATGCTTAAGCGACTGAGCCACCCAGGCGCCCTTATTCTAAGCTTTAATTTTCCTAGACTACCATAAGATAAGCCTTTATAGGAGAGCAAAAACCAGCATCTAGATAAGGTAGTTGGGAGTTTGTTGAATGACAGGAGAAGCCAGCGAGGAGTTTTTAAACCTCGTCTTTTCAAACTGTACACAGGGAGCTGCTTATAAGGAGGAGGCCTCTGCCTGTGAATCCGTGGATTCTTGTCCCTGGCTGCACTGCAATATCTCCTGGGGAGCTTTGAAAAAATACTGAGGCCCAGGCTCCATCCCCATCCAATTATATCAAAAATTTGGCTGGGTGATGGACACTGGGGAGGGTATGTGTTGTTATGAGCAGTGGGTATTATATAAGACTGATGAATCACAGACCTGTACCCCTGAAAGAAATCATACATTATATGTTAATTAATTGAATTTAAATTTTAAAAAAAAGTTTAAAAAATTTTTGGTCAGTAGGGCCTGGGTATGGTATTTTTTTAAGTTCCTACTGTCCTGGAGCTGGGGTCTGCAAACCTTTTCTGAAAAGGGCCAGATAGTAAATATGTGGGCTCTTCGGGCCACGTGGTCTCTGTTAGGCCTGCTCAGCTGAAGGTCTTAGATAATATGTAAATGAACGAGTGAGGCTATGTTCCATAAGACTGTGTTTACAAAAACAGGTGGCAGGCTTGATTTGGCTGCAGCCTAGACATTGCCAGTCCCTGTTCTCGAAGAATAAAATAACGTTTCATATGGCACATGTCTGAAAACAACTGATGGAACTTGAGGTATCCGGCCTGGTCTTCACTGCAGTCCCAGTGAATGGCAGAGGGTCTGAGAATGAGGCCCTTTGTGCTCTTTCTGTTTTCATCAGAGCAGTAGAGACAGCCAAAAGTCAGTGTGAAGCAGTGAATCGGTCCAGCCTGGGTCCTCCCCATCCTCACAACTGACCCACACACACACGCATCCCACTTCTCTTCTCCAGGACAAAACTCCATGTCATGGGCCCAGCCTCATCAGAGCTGCTGATGGGGCCGCGCTCTGCCTTCCTGCCCCCGTCCTCCAGGCCCCCAAACCGGATCAGGACACCTTAGGTGACACTCAAACCCAGAATGGGGAAGCCGCATACATTATAGTCTCAAAACAGAAATGTAGAGGGGCGCCTGGGTGGCTCAGTCGTTAAGCGTCTGCCTTCGGCTCAGGTCATGATCCCAGGGTCCTGGGATCAAGCCCTGCATCAGGCTCCGCGGGAAGCCTGCTTCTCCCTCTCCCAATCCCCTGCTTGTGTTCCCTCTCTCGCTGTGTCTCTCTCTGTCAAATAAATAAAATCTTAAAAACAAAACAAAACAAAAAACAGAAATGTAGATCCCCTGTTCCAGAGGGGAGATGACAAAAAACACTCTGTAGAAGGAATGATGAGGCCCAGCTTACCACAGAGCTGGCGGGCGAGCCTGGGTTAGTTAGGAAGCATTCTTGTATGTGGTCAGCTCCGATCATCGGAACATGGCAGCTTTTTCTCTTTTTTTTTTTTTTTTTTTAGGTGGACATAGCTTTTCCTTCAACAGCTACAAGCTGAGCATAAAGTGAGCTTGGAGTTAATCTGTAGAAGGAATCTCATGATTCCAAATATAAATGATTCGAGTGATATTTATTATTACTGTGCTAGCCCTTAGCGTGAATACTTAATATGGGTCTTCTTGCTTCCTGCTTATTCAGTACGTAAATTAGAGTCAGGACACATCCTGATATTTCTTAGTTTTTGCTTTCACAAATATCCCCTTATTTTCTCTTGATTTTGCCTCTTTTCCTCATTTTTGTTTCTCTGCAATTAAGGCTTCACCTGTGTAAGTACATCCCAGGTCATCAGAATTTGGGCAATTAAGAGTCATCTTTTCCTTCTTATATTCTGAGTTAGAATGCATTACACTTTAGAAATTTTGGGGAATTCTTCTGAAAACCTACACCAGGATTTCTTCACCATGTAGCTACTGACTCCTTTCTAAACCAATAGGGTATGGAAGAATTCACAGACTGAGTGTCCTTAAAAATTGTATTTGCCTCATATCCTTTTTTTTTTTTAAGATTTTATTTATTTCTTTGAGAGAGAGTGAGTGAGAGAGAACAAGCAGGGGGAGCAGCAGAGGGAGAGGGAGAAGCAGACCCCCTCACTGAGCAGGGAGCCTGATGCGGGACTCGACCCCAGGACCCCCGGATCGTGACCCGAGCCGAAGGCAGAGGCTTAACCGACTGAGCCACCCGGGCGCCCCTGCCTCATATTCTCTTACCTTTCCTCTTCTCCTGCCCCATTTAAGAAACAAAACAGAAACAAACAAAAAATCAGACAAGAACCCAGGGAGAACACATTTCCAATCTGAACTCCTTATTTCTAATCTGGGGACCAAAGTCTACCTGATACTTTGTAGAATAAAGTGGGATACAAATTAGAATATTTATGCATGTTAAATCCATTTTTTTGTTTTTTCCTTTTTTTTCCTTTTTTTAGATAATGGCCCGTGTTTAGGCTCTCGGAAGCCAGACCAACCCTATGAATGGCTTTCATACAAACAGGTGAGTTTTCTGGTTCTGTGGGTCGTCATGCATGCCGTGGGGCTGAAATCCATCCGTTCTTGGAGCCACTGACTGTGAGGGCTGTAAGCTTGGTGTAGAATCTGTGCGCTGGACTAGCTCAGAGCTCTGGGGTAAACGTGCATCATCCGAAGGGAGAAGTTTTACACAAAGATTTGGGAAAAACTGGTTAAGTAACTTAATTGGTGGGTCAAAAGCACTTTCTTGTAGAACTGAAGTGGATGCATTGTGAAGTAGAGTATAATTCTATGATAACGTTCTAGAAATGTGTTTGAAGCAGGTGACTCTCTCCCAGAGCCCATGGGGGGATAGAAATTCTCTGCCTTGCGGGGTACTAGAGACATTTAGAAGCCCCAGTATAGAGCAACTCTCTCATTTTATAGATGAGAAAACATCCCCTAGGAAAGGATGGGACTCGCCTAAGGTCACAGCTGGTCAGTGGCAGAAACAGGACCGGAAGTGAGCTCCACATCTTCTGGTCTAGGGCTCTTCAGTGCATCGTATGAACCCGGCCAGCTTGGGACTGGTGTGACATTGAACCCCAGGGCAGCCACAGCGAGCGGTACAGAGGCTCAGAGACGACACCTGCCGTCTGGTACAAGCACAAAGGAAGCTGGGATCTGGGCGGATTTATTCTTGTCCCTCTGCAAGCCCAACTGATCCACAGCTGCAGCTGTTTAAATAGTTTCTGACAGCAGGGAGCAGAGCAGGAAGACATTGCTTTTTATTTTTATCGTGATAACAGGATATCTCGAAGCTCCTGCTTCCCCCGCCCCCATGGACGTAGGACCCCAGGGGTGTATGGGAGCCCCTGGAAGTGTCCGCTCTGCTGCCTTTTGTTTCCAGCACAGCTGTCCAGGAAACAGCTCTGTGCTCCAGGGGCAGGTCGGCCTGTGGCATTCGTGAATACAAATGAGCTTCCTCCTTCCATGTTTGGTGCGAAGGGTGCTTCTAGCAGTTGGCACGCTCTGGAGTGTACGTGACAGGGGATGGTCCCGAGGAGCCCCAAGGAGCCACGAGGAGCTCCTGAGGCCCTCCCTAGACTGAGACACACACCACACGCTCTTCCCCTGCGCTCCTCTGAGGAGGAATGAAATGCAAAGGCTTTGCCTGCGTAGCTCTTGACAGAGAGCAAAGAGGCAAAACAGCTCGGTGTACCTTTCTTTTGGAAGGAGCGAAGAGCTGTGCAGCCCCAGGGGCCAGAGGGAATCCACCGCTTTTATTTTGCATTACCAGAGCCAAAATAAAGTTGCTGCGGAGCCTCCTCGTTTTCACACGTGGTGTATAAACAGTTGATGTGTGTGGGACACATAATGTTGCATGGTTGGGGCTTCAGGCCTCACAGAATCCCCAAGTGCTGTCTGTTTCCTTCTGTTGTATGCTGGCTGGAAGGCAGAGAAGGCAAGTCCACGGCAGATTGGAGTTTTCGAGGCGGGTTGAAAATCAGTGCGTTTTCTGAAGGCGTTAATCTGTGTTTTTGTACATTTCAGCCAGAGGCTGGTGACGATCTAAAACTAGACCCACGGGTGGGGCGCCTGGGTGGCTCAGTCGGCTAAGCGTCTGCCTTAGGCTCAGGCCATGATCTCAGGGTCCTGGGATCAAGCCCCGAGTCGGGCTCCCTGCTCTGCAGGGGGCTTGCTTCGCCCTCTCCCGCTACCTGCTCCCCCTGCTGTGCTCTCTGTCTGTTAAATAAATAAAGTCTTTAAAAATAAATAAATAAAACTAGACCCACGGAAGCCAACTCTGGATTTGTACATTGAAGTGTTTTCGTTAGCCTAGCGACTCTGACCTTTGTGGGGCTAGGAGCCCCTTTGAGGTTTTCTCAAGAAAGGTATGGAGCCTTTTTCTAGAGCTAGAAATGCCTGCAGATTATCCCGATACGCTCTGCAAACCACGGCAGCATTTCACGGGTTCCCATCCCCGACATGCGAGCAGAGGTTGTGAAACAGGCTGTGGGTAGAAAAACAGTAAGCATATTCATATCATTCTTGCTGTCACCTCACCTGTGTCAGCCCTCCTTCCCATAGGCAGAGTGCAGTGATGCTATACGGCAGGACAAACAGAGTTCTGGGCCGGAAGAGGTGTGGTTTTATTCCCTACAGGCGTGGGTGCAATTTCAAAGTGCTCTTGAGAAGCCATCAACTGAGAATCAAGAAAATTATTCCAAATTTGAAGATTCAAAAAAAATTATTTTTTAGTTACTTTGGGATAGGAATGGGGAGAGGACAGGGCCAGGTTTATAGTCCTACCTAATTTTTATGAATCTACCTATTTTTACTTGCAATAAGAGTATTTATTTTCTTATTTATTTATTTTACTTAAAATTGTTACAAGTTTTTTGAAGGTGTCCCCCAAACTTGCTCTTTCTGTATTTATAGCAAATGACAAGTTTTGGCTGCTTTGCTGCTCTTTATAACTACCAATAGTCACAGTAATAATAATAATAATTCTGTGCCCTTGTATTACTTTTATAATTTTATAAAACTAAAGTGTAAAATAGAAATGTGTCGGAAGGCCTGGCATCCACTGACCTGTGACCTGCAGCTGTCGGGATCTGATTCGTCCGCTTCTCAGAAGGAGCCCTGTGATCAGTTCCCTTAATGGTGTGTTCTGGTGAATCAAGCCTTGCGTTTTACAAAAACGTAGAGCAGAAAGAGTGCCTGTTTGCTCCCGCTCTCCCCCTTGGTGCTGGCCAAGATGTCAGGCTTGGCCGTCACCCCGTGAGCTTTGTTCCTTGCGTTGGGCCTGACGCAGTTCCTGATGTTTGTCCTCCCCGTTTTAGGTTGCAGAGATATCCGAGTGTGTGGGCTCAGCACTCATCCAGAAGGGCTTCAAGGCTGCCCCGGATCAGTTCATTGGCATCTTCGCTCAGAACAGACCCGAGGTATTGACCATGAGACAACAATTGTGTGTGGTGTTGAGAGTTCTCAGATGGAAGAGCCAGTTGGGAGGTCACACCTACCTTTGCCCAGGACCTGATTTTGTGCTCTGATCTCTACTGAGAATATGTGTCTCTGTGTTACTCCTTAGAAAGTGACACAGTTATCTTATGATCTCGCTGATAGGTGGAATTTAAGAAACAAAACAGAGGATCATAGAGGAAGAGAGGAAAAAATAAAACAAGATGAAATGAGAGAGGGAGACAAACCATAAGAGACTCTTAACCATAGGAAACAAACTGAGGGTTGCTGGAGGGGAGGTGGGGGGATGGGGTAACTGGGTGACAGACATTAAGGAGGGCATGTGATGTAATGAGCACACTGGGTGTTATATAAGATTGATGAACACTGACCTCTACCTCTGAAACCAATAATACATTATATGTTAATTGAATTTAAATAAAAATAAATAAAATTTTTTAAAAAGTGCCACATATGAAAACCCAAGCCGGGGCCTCCTTGGCCTTTATGTTGCGGTGGGTGGGGGGAATCACTTTTTGGATTATTGGTTTTGTTTTTTTAAAACCAGGTCCCAAACAAAAACTAACAAAGAGGTTACTAGAACAAATAACTCACAAAGACTCTTCTTACCTTAAGGCTTATGTCTGTGATTAGAAAAATAGCATCTGTAAATTGTAGAGAAACTTGGACACATTTTTGTCAGTTGCAGACTCTCCTCTTTGCTCTCTGAAAGGTAGGAGCTTGCCCTCTGATCAGGTTACAAAATTTAAAATACCCTGAGCAGCGGGGAAAGTGCCTTGACCGTGTGTCAGCCTTAATGTGGGCGTGCAGTCTATCTGGCTGTCGAGTCCGCTGCATCGTACTTCTGCAGATCCTTGCATTAAAGGTCAGTTTACGTGAGAAGCCCTTTTGGAGCTGTTGCTTATAGTGTTCAGGAACAAATTAGTGGCATAACTTGGCTGGGAAAAATTCAAGCACCTAAGCTTGAAGGAATTGAATTGATTCTTGTGTCCAAAAGACGTGTGGGCTCCATCCCTGTGCTACCAACTGTTTTATAAATGAGGATGGTTTCCTACAGTTTTATGTATTGGTACGGGAAAAAGAGCATTTTCCCACAGCTGGACAACCAGGCTCATGAAATTTAGTTTCTTTCATCTCAAGTAAAACTCATTCAAGGGAACACATCCCAGATTTTTGCGCGAGTGGAATTTTATAATGAATCTATCACGAGGACCGGTATTCCTTACTTCACAGAGTAAGCGCCTTCCTGTATTTATCAGCTAGTTTAATAAATGTTTATTGAGCACCTACTATATGCCAGGCACTGTGAGGCTCCAAAGCACAACAGTGACTTGGATCCTCCTCCTAAGGTACCATGTGAGGGAACACCGGCCCATAAGCTGATGCTTTCTCTGTAGCGTGGTAAGCGTGGACACAGGGAAAAAGGATTATGGGAGCTCAGTCAAGGAGGACTTCCTGGAGGTGGCCTCCCAGTGGCGTGTTGAAGGATGTGAGGGTGGGGGAGCCAAGGGAATGTCAGGAACAACCACATGTTTGCATCAAGCAGCATGTCTGTGTTGGGGAAGGAGGCATTTTCTTACGGTAGAGCTTGGAGGTGCAGGAAAGACAGGACCACATGTACCACACGGCCCTGCTGAGGAGCTTGGACCCGACCTCCATGTTCACAGCTTCACATTGGTGCCAGGAAAGCAAAGGGGGAAAAATAGTTCTGGGCCAAGTGAATATGAGTGCGTCGTGCTCCCTTCCTCCAGCAGCTACGTCTTTATCTGTGCGTCGGCGTTCTGCAGGGGGTTCGAGAACCGCAGCTGGAGGTAACAGTGCCGCCAAGGATTTTAAGTGAAAGGCTGACCTCACCATGTTTGCCGTGTAGACTGAGTAGCTGCCGCATGGCTGATGAGTTCAGAGGCAAGGGGACCAGTTACTGTATCACGTCTTTCCCTTCACCACTTTTCTGGGGAGATTTTGCCAGAACATTTTTCCTGTTACACAAGTGTGTGTCCCTCCTTCCCCAGTTCCCAGGTCCTACTGCGCACAGCTGCCAGGTTGGTCTTCCTCAGACCCCAGAGCCTCTGTTGTGCCGAGAAGCCCTCCGCAGCTGTGCATCCTCCGGGGAATGGAGCCAGGCTCCTCCCTAGCCGCAGCCTTGCTCCTGCCCACCATAGCCTTGCCTACTGGAACACCCATTCCGGCCAGGGTGCTCACCCCGCTCTTCCCTGCTCTCCATCATGCAGTCCCCACTACTGGGGTCTCCTTGCCTTTCTCTCTGTCTGTCCAAACCGTGCTGCCTTGGCAAAGGGTGAGCTCAGTTACCTTCCCCGAAAAGGTGGCCCACCGTGGGCTCCCTCGTGTCCGAGTCAGTCACTCTCTTGTATTGTTAATTATCTTTTCCCATATTTGCCTCAGTTCTTCCGGCAAATTGCTCTTTCCTTCTAAGAAGGGGGCAGGTGTTTTGTTCTCATGATGAGTCCCTCATGGTGCCTGGCACATAGTAGTAGACACACAAATGTGAATTTTGCCACGTCTCGTGTTTCCACTTTGAATCTCTCTAGAGTGTTGTTCTCCTTGGAGTGGTTCCATGACGACATCTCGTTTTCTTTCCCTGATCTTTACTGTTCATTTAGTGGGTGATCATTGAACAGGGATGCTTTGCTTACTCTATGGTGATCGTTCCCCTCTATGATACCCTTGGAACAGAAGCAATCACCTACATAGTCAACAAAGGTATGTCTGTGGTCTCCGGGTGGACGTTGGCCTAGTTATCAGCTAGATTTGGTCACTTTACATTTGGTTATATTTGATTTGATAGGCATTTTATGTTTATTTTTTTAAAGGTTTTATTTATTCATTTGAGAGAGAGAGGGGAAGAGAGAGAGAGAGCATAAGAACCGGGGAAGGGGTGGAGGGAGAGGGAGAAGCAGACTCTTCTCTGAGCAGGGAGCCCAACACGGGGCTCGATCCCAGGACCCCGGGATCATGACCTGAGCTGAAGGCAGACACTTCACTGACTGAGCCACCCAGGCGCCCCCAGGATTTTATGTTTAAATGCACATCTATCTTTCTATTCAAAGACTGTAGTCCTTAAAATAACCTGGTGTCAGATATGATACAGTCAGGCTTTTAATATCTCAGAGCTCATTCTTCATTGTGTCTCTTCCTTCCCAGCTGAACTCTCTCTGGTTTTTGTTGACAAGCCAGAGAAGGCCAACCTCTTATTAGATGGTATGGAAAATAAGTTAACACCAGGCCTTAAAACCATTGTCCTCATGGACTCCTATGGCATCGATCTGTTGGAACGAGGCAAAAGGTGTGGTGTGGAAATCACCAGTATGAAGGCAATGGAGGTGAGTCATCCTGCCCACTTCTCTGATAGGTGCCCCTGCGGCCATTTTGGCTCAAATGCGGTATCCAGTGCAATCACACAATCCCAGCTCAGCCACCCATAACAGATGCAGAGCGGAAATTCCTGTCTCCTTACTGGAAAGAAGAATTCTGCATGCATGCCCCACTGTGAATTCATCACATAGAAAGTATTCTCGTAAAACAAGTTGCAATGCTCACATATTTATTCTAGAGTACTGACAGGCCACGCCAATATATGGTAGAAACGTGCATTTCCAATTCAGGCGGAGATTTAAGTTTGTATGTCCTTAGAGTAGCTTTCATGCCATTTACTTACTGATTTGTTTCTAAAACAGAGCCAGCTACAGAAATCTGCCTCATTATTCTTTTTCCCAAGTTGTGAATCTCCAGCATAGATGTTGGATTTGGTTTATTTTTATATTAAATTTCTTAAGATTCACATTAATCAACACTTTAAAGGTAATTGCCTTTCTAGGAAAATGAGTGGGGCCTATGTTTCAATCGGTTGTTTGACATAACATCGTGTAAGAAGCAGATTCTCCCAGTAGGATTTGGATTAGAGTTTAATCCTCAGAAGCTGGTAAGAGGAGGATCTTGTCAGGTGCATATCACTGGAATAGGCTAAATACAGTAAGTTGTTCTCCTTCCGAAAATGTTATAAATATTTTCCTGGAACTGTTATAAATAGGGTTTCAAATTTTATTTATAGTTCTCCTTCTACAAGGAATTGGAGGCTATAAGCAAGGATCTATGTAATGCCTTTACGGAGGAACTTAGCCTTTGTAGGGAAACTGTAATTTGTTCTAACAGAGCCTCTGCCACATACCTGTACACACACACACACACACACACACACGCACACACACGCACACACACGCACGCACACACACGCACGCACACGCACGCACGCACGCACGCACACAGAGTAGCAGAGAAGCTGAGTCCTTAAGAACGGGTGTGCTATACTGTTTAATTGGGCTTTTAGCTAGCTTTTTACCTAGTGTTTCTGCACGTTTGTTTTTTTACTTGTGATCGCCACTCACAATAATGTCATCGTTTCCTTCCATCTTTTCTCCTTCTCCCTAACCCCACCACACAAACATGCACACGCACACATGCGCACGCACTTACACACACAGGAATTTTTTGGTGTTTTTCGACGGCTCTATGATGAAGTAATTTTAAGATGAAAAAATTTAGGTAAGTTAAGATTGTAATATAAAGTTTATATTATAAGCTCTGTTTTATAAAAGACGCTATTCCACACTTCCCCGTGTAATATGATTCATACTTGGTTTTTAAAAATTTTGTTAGCAGAAGGTTAATTTTCAAGATGTGGATTTAAAATTGGCTTTATGGTTGGTCATGTGATCAAGTTTATAGTAATAGATAGTTTTATAGGATCAAAAAGGGAAATATTGGTATTTGAAATTTTTGCTTTTTTTGGTATTTTATTATGAAAATTTTCAAACAGGCAAGCAAGTTGGGAGAATTGAACAGTAGACTGCCGTACAACCCCCAAGCACCCCACAGCTAGCATTTTAATGTATTTGCTTCATCATCTACTCACGCATCACTCCGTCCCTCCATTCATTCATGAATCTATTATTTTAATGCATTTTCATTAACTTCTAGTTTTGGCACCCCTAAATACTTTAGCATGTTAATCATTAACTAGAATTCGGTTTTTCTTCTGGTTAAGGTGTTTTGGTTTTGGCATTTGGAGCCTGAAGATGGGAACTCGTTTATTTTTAAGGTTGCTGTACTCTTCTACATGATGTCCTTAGGTTTGAGGCTGTGGACTTTCTTGGCTAATAGGGCACTCATTTGGATAATGTTTGTTTCTGATAAATTAAAAGCCAAATCGCATGTAACTATTGAAGTTATGTAAGAATTTTGAACAGATGAGTGGAGATTTGGGTCTGATGAAGATTCTTTTGGGAAAAAAAATGGAATTACCATTGCTTCAGCTCTTGGTTGACTTCTGTTTGGACTTCACTGTTCCTGTTTTGAATCAGTGGTCTGTTTATAGATATAATTTAAAATGTAATTAAGATTAAAAACAGTTTAAAACCATACACCCGGCAGAAACTCCCTGAGCCCTGAGCACATTCATCAGATTTCCATTTAATTCTAAGTATGCTCACTCCATATGCTCATTCAAGCCATTCAGTTTTAATAGGAAAAGAATATAAATGGTTCATTAGTGAAATTAATAGCTAATTAAAGTGGCCATGGAGATGCTTCCATGCAGTGAACTGAACAGCATCAAAATGACCCCCTGGTAGTGACGGGGAGCCAGCCGCTGAGAGATGCGCCCCTCAGAAATGAACCTGCTGCTCTTTATGTCCATTCAAGAGGATTGTTTTATAATTGAGGGTTCCCAAATCTTTTTTTTTTTTTATCCACTCCATGTGGGGGGTACAGATATTTGAGCCTCCAGCATTTCATCTGGCAGAGATGGGTTTTTCTCTCCAGACTGAAGAAGATGCCAGTTACCCAGAATTGGTTGATTTGGGGAGGATGCAGAACATCTTCAGTTCTTGGATTATAATTATGGTTTGATGTTGGTTAAGAGCCGGGCTTTGCTAAAGACCATGAAAGGGTGTAGGAGTGGGGGCAAGAAATCCATCGTCAAAGACTCTGGTTACTGGCTTTTGAGTAAATCCTGTTTCAAAGACTAGTCCTCATACCATTTATATGGTTTTATATATGAAAGAAGACAACTGGAAAATGGCGTCTGAGAACAATGCGTAAACATTTCGCTTCAGGTTCATTAAAATTGCCAGTTTCTTTCATTTGAAACGTCTGCTGTCTTTGAGCCAGCGATAAGTGAATCCCACAGTAAAGTCAGCTTGAAGTGACTGGATGTCACCTTCTTCTTTACATCTAGAAAATATTTCCATTTAAGATTTTTTTTTTTTCTCATTAAGGACCTGGGAAGAGCCAACAGACAGAGGCCTAAGGTAAGTTCATAATGTCAGCCCCCTGCTTCAGCCCTTCCAATATCTAGTTGTGTCTGAGACTAGTACACATCTTGGGGGTTAGCAAATGGCTTACAGTTTTCTTTTCAGTTCTGACTTATACCACCTCGGTTGTGATTTGTTTTGTTTTGTTTTGTTTTTTTAATGTGCTGTAGCCTCCAGCACCTGAAGATCTTGCGGTCATTTGTTTCACCAGTGGTACTACAGGTAAGTTTTGAAATGTGGTCGCCTCTGAGTGGTATCTGGAAGTGTGTACCCCCTACCCCCTTTCTTGGATGGTGGGTGACGGGGGACTTAGTTGAGCTACAGATGGACCGAAAGCAGAGGACCTAGAGGGGCTCGAGCGCTCTTCTCTTGTCGCCGTATCCGACCTTCTCAGAACCTGAGCGTGCCGTGTACTTCCTCAGACGGTTATGGAAGGCAACAGTAGATTCCCCATTTCCTGGGACAAACCGACATTTGATGTCCAGAAATAAAGTTCCTGTGTTTTCTCCTCTTACGTGCCCTCTAAAAGTCACCTATGTTAATAAACGTTGTTTATGATAAGAAGTTTCATGTAAAGTATGGCAGATTGTTCCGGAATGTAAGGTCATTCAGTGTTTGGCTTTCCTGGGTGCACCTCAGGCTAGAGGCATAACCCAATTATACAGGGTTCTCGGCTTCCTTAATTTCTGTCACTTTTGGATGGACTTTCTTTAACTTTGTTCTGCTCCTGTGTGTTCTTCAGGCAACCCCAAAGGAGCACTGATCACTCATCGAAATATAGTGAGCGACTGTTCAGCTTTTGTGAAAGTCACAGAGGTAAACTTTGGGGATTTTGTCATCTTTCTTCATGTTCTTTGATTGGCATGAGGCCTCAAGAATGAGAGTGGTAAAGGCAGCCCCGCCACGTTAGGCCCCGGCTGTATTTGAGGTAGAGATAAGATCTGAGCTTTAATATGGTCTAAGTCACCTGCCCTCAAATTGTTTTCATTGTGGACCTAATCTCCCAAATCCTGCATGTGACCATAAAGCTGAATTGACAGAAGTTATTACGACTTTTATAGGGTACAACTTTATATGGATACTGCTCTATAAATGTTTCCAGGACAGGACCAAGAAGAAATGACTCTCTTGGGCTCTTATCTACCTACTATTCCAGTGTGGGGAAAATAATTTCTTTAAGTGGACAAATGAAATGTTCAATGGTACACGGAAGGTTTCTGAATTATTATACTTTATCACAGTTGACTTCACTTCCATTTTATAAGAAAGATTAAAGCCTTGAACTTTCGTTGGTTTCCTATAATCTTAAAGTTTGTCCCCCCAAGTGTCCTAGTCCTCTGGGTGGCCGTAACAAAATCACACAGGCGTAGTGGCTTAAACGACAGATATTTATTTTCTCACAGTGCGGGAGGCTGGAAGTCCATGATCAAAGTATCAGCAAATTCGGTTGCTGGTGAGGGCTCTCTTCCTGGCCTGTAGGTAACCACCCCCTCACTGTGTCCTCACCTGCCCTTTCCTCTGTGTGTGCATGGAGAATGAGGGAGAGGTTTCTGGTGTTTCTTCCTCTGCTTACGAGGACACCTGCCCTATTGGATCAGGTCCCCCACCCCATGACCTCATTTCACCTGAATTACCTACCCCAGGGCTCCATCCCCAAATCCAGTCACGTTGGGGGTTAGGGCTTTAACATGAATTTGGGGAGGAGGGGGATACAATTCAGTTATAGCAGCAAGAGTATATTTCAAACTTGAGTTTTAAAAGTACTTCTTGAGCAATATAATGCCTTTCCCTCATCCTTTGCACATTTTACATAATTTGCTTTTGCAGTCTCTGGGAGGGTTCTTCTGTGAGCCCTAATTTTCACGACAGGAGCCCCCATGCTTAATGGTTTTGGGGAATGCGTGTCTTTGGTGGTTACAGAAGGCCCGTGTCTCACACCTGCCTCCACCCACACTTTCTTAGTCCCAGATACCTTTTTTGGCGTATATTTCATAAACAGAATTCAACATTTAGTACCTCACCTAGGTGGAATTTTCATTTCCTAATTAGCCTCCGAAGAAAACTTAAAATACACTCGTGGCTCACTGAGGCAAATGATTACAGACTTTGTTTAAAATTAATGGTAAGATCGGGGCATTCTCAACTTTGTAAAACTTCTAATCTTGCTAATGCACATTTTTTGGGGTACCAAATCAGAAAACTGAAAAGTGTAGAAATTACTGAGTCTGACTTCTCATATAAACTGTTTCCTCCTGAGATGAACTAGTCGGGATGCAGATCGCACTTGAATAAAATTGATCTAAGATTGTGGCAGGTTCAGGCTACATCACGTGCTTCTGGGGCTGCTGGGTTTTCTCAGGACTTTGGGGGGGGTGGGCATGGCCCGGAAGCGGTTGCATAGGCACCTGACGGGGCCTTCATTTCTTAATTGGGGGGGTTGGGCAGCAGCTGCTAGAGGCAGTCTCCGCTTTGGCCAGAATTCCTTATGTGAATAACATGAACATTCCGCGCAAACCCTCACTATGCCTGGCTCTAAGTAAAGCCCATTCTCAGCCTTGCAATGGAAACCAGATGTCCCCCTCAGCCTGATGCAGACCCCTGTCACAAATCAGCATTTTATAGGAGATGGTGTCAGATCAGAGCATGCACTAAACAAACCGAGACATTTTTCATGGGGTGTAAAGCAGACCATTCAAGTAAAGATGTTGATCAAACTAAAATGCTCAAAATGCATTCATACTATAAATTAAAGCAGCCTGGAAATCAGTTTCTCTTATCTTCCTTCCTTCTATCCCTTTACAACATAAAATGCTATTTTATGTTGGAATATATCTTCCATTTCCACAACATATGCTATGTTCTGTTGGAATGGACCCTTTATTTCTTACTTAAGGTGGAATTGAGCTTGCTGGACAATGGGGTCTGGTAACTTTGAAATACTAAATGATTAAAGCACATGATCCCTTAATTGATATCCCAATTTGGACAAAATTTTCCCTATTTGGACTAAAGCCTAGAGTGGGTTTACTTTACCATGAGGAATGACCTCCACTCTAATTGAATAATTAGTTAAAGTATTGCTTTTTCATTTCATCCTTTGGTGAGAAATAACTGCAGATTGTAAGCAAACGGTACTTGTCCTTAGCATTAAGGTATTATGTGTTCTGAAATAAAATGGGAAATCACTGGGAATATTAAGGCTTCTCTCGTTGCCGGTGTCTTTGCTTACAGAATACAGCCAACCCTTCCCCAGATGATACTTTGATATCTTTCTTGCCTCTCGCACATATGTTTGAAAGAGTTGTAGAGGTAGGCCTTGTTTTGTTTTCTTTGTGCTGGCTTGCTCGTTTGTTGGTGTTCTGCTAAGTTGTTGTGTTTTACAGACAGTTCTTGCCCTGAATGCCAGTGACACACACATTTCGTTTTTACCACTTGCACACATGTATGAGCAGCTGCTTCAGGTAAGTTTTCACGGGCAGACTGTCATCCCCAGAGAGAATTCTTTGCTCAGCCCCATTTTAGAAATGGTGCTAATTACTTAAAAGAGTATAAATGTTGGGAGTGGAAGTGGGGGTGGTCCGAATACTTGAACTTCAATCATTCATTTTAAAATTAGATGCTCAGACTTCTGAAGGCTATGCACATGGGTGTGATTCCAGAAAGATGAACTATAAAAAGTAGAATTTTTATGAATGCCATCCTGCAAAGCCTCGTGAAGCTTCTGCCTCTGTAAATAGCTTCCGGTTTTCACTTGGCTTGTTCATAATGCACAAGTCGGCTTAAGATTCATTTTTTTCACCGATATTCCCAGTGCCCTTGGAAAAGCAGGATGATCTTTAGCTAACCTTGGCCTGGGTCAAGTGTATACAACTGTGACGAGAACCATCACTTCTCCTTCTTGGACAATGTTGGCTCATATACTTCTAGGAAAAACCAGTGGGCACCATTCATTCATTTGACAAATATTTATTGAGCACCAGTTCTGTGCCAAGCACTGTGCGAGGTGTCAGTGACCGAGACGAATCGAGAGGTGACTGACTGAGAGCGAGCGGCCCTTTGATTGGCTGCCGGCCCGTAGGATGCACTTACCCTGAAGGATCAAGGGTCACGAGATTCCCATCTTGCATCTGTTACCTCGGTTCCTGCACACCTCAGGAGGTCTTGTGACTTTCCAAAGTGATCTCAAATGAGCTGATAATGGCCCATATACACCTAGTGGTTTTGGAAGTGTGCCTGGGAGCACACTCCCTGAGCTTGAGTTTTTAAACCGGGAACCAGGGTGTACGTTTCCAGTGGTTTCTGCTTTCAAGCCTGAGACCATTTGTACTTCCGTGGCATCATCTTTTGAATCTCTCTTTCTCTTTAAAGTTTAAAATAGGCTGACTGTGGGTCAAGTGCGTATGGCTTGCCGGTGCGATCTGCATTGGGCGGGAACAAATCCGTGCAGTAGATTTTAACGGAACGTCAAGCCAGTCTGCTGTTTGGTGCCCCAGTGTCTGAACTGCAACAGAGTCAGCGGCCTTTCAGACATTTCTTCATGAGATTCAGATTTTAAACATGAGACTTTAATAAGCTGGCAAATAGCCAAGTTTGCAAGTAGCTAAGTTTTTGGGGAATAAATTAGGCCTAAAGTTTCCAGGCAAGTGCAATATTTGGATTACATAACACCGTGTCATTCATTCACCAGCTATTTGTCCTAAAGCTAAAACAGCAGAAGCTCCATGATTATCACTAAAAACAGCATAGTCTGGTTTCTTACCAGCTCCTTTATCTTCAGGGGGATCCAGAGAAAAAAACCACACTTTGATGTTGTGCAATGACCAGGGAATGCAAGAACATTTTTTGAAAAGCTGTCGACTTGCAGGAACTTAATGGTTTCTGGAAACTGGTCCAAATTGCTAAAACAGAAGCCTTGTGTGTCTGTGTGTATGTTGCGTAGTCCCTGCTTTGATGACGACACGTGGGTTATTTTTGTTTACTGCCCTAGTGTGTAATGCTGTGTCATGGAGCTAAAATAGGATTTTTCCAAGGAGATATCAGGCTGCTTATGGATGACCTCAAGGCACTTCAACCCACAATCTTTCCTGTGGTCCCCAGACTGCTGAACCGGATGTTTGACCGAGTAAGTTCCAAGGAGCAGCAGAGTGGGAGACAGAGCACTGGACCCAGAGTCCGAGACTTGGGTTTGAATTGGGCCCTCCGGGGACCTTCTGTACGCCATCTCAAAAAAGTGCAGTTTACCCAGTGGTAAAGCCTGAATGCATTTACCTCACAGAGCCTTTGGTGAAGATGATAAGAGAAAACAGGTGAACATACTTTGTAAACTGGAAGGCCCAATACAGGTAGAAGATGGAAGGTCATACTATTTGTACCGTAAACTCTTTAGAGCCTCTGTTTTCTCATCTGCATGATGGACTGTGTTACCTCCTCCTGCTGTCTAGCTCATAAAGTTGCTAATTGCATCACATGATAACTATAATTATGAAATGGTTCTAGAAATTGTAATGCCCATGAGCATGTAACATTACTTAGCCACATGGAAAGAAGTGACAAGCCAAGCCAGGGATGGAGAGAAGGCCAACCCCTCTGTGGGGGGTCATTGTGGCATGGACCACACATCCCGGGCAAGACCAGCATGTGACATGAGCAGTCTTCAAGATAAATTTGGACGGGGCAGTTTTCATGCTCTTTATTGTAAGGCAGGGCTTCTGTGATCTATGAGAACCTTCTCTCTCTCTCTTTTTTAATAGTCCTTTAAAAAAAACTTTTAAAAACAGTTTGATTGAGATATATAATTCACATTCCATATAATTCACCCGTTTAAAGTGTAAAATTCAAAGGTTTTTGGTATATTCACAGAGTTCTGCAACCATCACCACAGCCCATTTTTATCACCTCCGAAAGAAACCCTGGATCTGCCCAGTAGCTGTCCTCTACCCCCTCCGACTCCCAGGCAAAACGAATCTACTTTTTGAATGTGTAGATTTCCCTCTTCCGGAATGGAATGTGAATGGAATCACGCAACATGTGTTCTCTTGTGACTGGCCTCTTTCACGAGGTTCATCCATGTGGGAGCACGTGACAGTACTCCATTCCTTTTAATGGCCAAGTAATATTCCATGTATGGCTAGAACATATTTTATTTATCCCTTCATGCATCAGTAGGCCTGTGGGTTGTTGTCACTTCTTGGCTGTCATGCATAATGATGCTACGAGCATTCTATACGAGTGTCTGTGTGGACCCGTGTTTTCATTTCTCTTGGGTACTTTACCAAGGAGTGGAATTGCTGGGTCCTGTGGTACTTCCGTGTTTCACTATTTGAGGAACTACCAGTCTGCTTTCCAAAGCAACTATGCCCTATTACATTCCCCGCCTCCAGCAGCAGACGAGGGCTCCCAATTTCTCCACATCTTCACCAACACTTGTTATTATCTGACTTTTCGATTCTCGCCATCCTTGTCATTTTGTAACCGTCTTTTCCTTCTTGACCCATCAGATTTTTGGGCAGGCAAACACCACGCTGAAGCGATGGCTGCTGGACTTCGCCTCCAAGAGGAAAGAAGCAGAGCTTCGCAGTGGCATCATTAGAAACAATAGCCTGTGGGACAGACTCATCTTCCACAAGATACAGGTGCCACATTCTCAACTCTTGTTTGCTAGGGAGACTACCTTGGGCTTCGGAGTGTCTATGAGGGCTCCTTCTTAAAGCGAGGTGTGATGGTGAGGGAGAAGGGCATGTTGTTAGTTATCTGGGCACATTTCTAAAAATTAAGGACAAAGCCGGTACATAAACCTCAGTGTCCCATGCAAACCCGAACAACATGGTAACATGGAAGGGCAGAAAAGGCCTCAGGGGAGTAGAGCCTCTGTAATTTATTTTTTATTTTTTTTAATTTAAATTCAGTTAGCCAACATAGAGTACCTCATTAGTTTCAGATGTAGTAGTTCAGTGATTCATCAGTCTAATTATTTTTTTTTTAAGATTTATTTATTTGAGAGAAAGAGAAGGAGCACAGGAGTGGGGAGGGGGTAGGGAGAGAGAATCTCAAGCAGACTGTATGCTGAGCACAGAGCCCGACGTGGGGTGTGACCCCAAGATCATGACCTGACCCGAAATCAAGAGTCAGATGCTTAACTGACAGAGCCACCCAGGCACCCTGGGCCTTTCTAATTTTTTATCTTGCTTTCCTTTTCTGAAGCAAGTACATTACTCATTTCTTAGGCACCAGTGATAAAGAATGCGGAATAATAATACTATGTCCCCAAAAATGCCACATGTGGTGGTTGCCTCCCAACCCACCACAGTCTTGTTCTAATTCCTTCAAAATACCTGCAGGTAGAGGTATTGGCTTGTTTTTCATACCCGTTGAGAGAGAAGGGTGTAGCGTCAGGAGGAAACCAGCTCCAGCCAGGCCTTCCTCTTTTGAATGCCTGTGAGTTCTCTGCACTTTGGTGAGCTCCGTGTGGCCTGCAGAGAAGGAGCCAGTGGATCCGGGCCCCGGGTTCCCAGAAGGGGTCTTTGAGGAGCCTGCCCCCGTGCAGCCATCGGCCCCTCACTATCTCCCCTCTCCTTGCCTTGTAAGTCGAGCCTGGGAGGAAAAGTCAGGCTGATGATCACAGGAGCCGCGCCCGTGTCCGCCACCGTGCTGACGTTTCTGAGAGCAGCGCTCGGCTGTCAGGTGAGGTGGGCGTCATGCGGCTGGTTGTCTCGGGCTTTTTCAAGCCCAGGACTCTCCTTTCCAAAAAGTCATAAGTGTGTGTCTCATTTTGGTTTGGAAGATCACGTTATTCCCAGGTTGCTTAGAGACCCCAAGGCAGGAGATGGTGCGTCTCTGGACACCACAGACGGGTAAAGCACAGCCAGGAAACTTGCCTTTAATCCGGCCTGAGGGCACGGGGATGGGTTGCAGGTAATAAGCCGACCTGCAAACCCTGGAGAGAACCGGCCTTAAAGAGGGCGGGGGAGGCAGCCGAGACTGGGCAACCAGGACAGGCATGAGGCACAGCCGTGAGCGGACAGAGCACTGAGTGCACTCCTGGGTGGGTCGTGTGCAGTGTGACCTGTCGGGCCGTATTGGTGGCCCCCTCGCCTGTCTACAGTAGGGCGAGTAGAAGATGACCACGGACAGTGGCCGGGGTTTCGGATTGGGGGTGAAGATGTTTGGGTGCTATCATAGTAGTTCTGAACAGATTTTAAAAAGAGACGTGTCACCACGGTTAGCCATCGCTCAGGAGTGAGGAGAACATCCTGATCTGTGCCCTTGCAGCACAGTGTGACTGTTCTCTTTAATAACGTTTCGTCTCTTGGTGGCCCAGTTTTATGAAGGCTACGGACAGACCGAGTGCACCGCCGGTTGCTGTCTGACCATACCTGGGGACTGGACAGCAGGTAGGAGCCATGGGACACTCCTTATGGGGATTTCCTTATTCCGGTGGGCGTTCTTGGAATTGGGTTCCTCCTCGGTTCGTTGACCAATGGAAGTTCTGTGTCTCGAGTGATTAGGCCTTGGGGCGAACAGTCTTGTCAATCAGGGACCCTTGTGGGAAAGGGCTGCTACGGCAGAGCATCCATGCTTGGAGGACCAGCTGGAAGGCGGGTGGCGTTAGATTCACCTAGAATCTGAAGCTGACAGCTGAGGGATAAAAGCCCTTTCCCCCAGGTTCAGAACATTTGGCCCCACAGAGCTTTCCGGGAATGGATTGGGGTCGAATTATTTGCTGGTAAATTTGACTTGAGTCTACACTGGGTGCTGGGCTGGGTGTTGAGACCACAGAGAGAAAGAAACAAGTCATTTCTCCCAAAAGGCACAAGGAGAGGCAGATACGAAAATAATCGACGGAGCAGTTGTCCTTAAGCACATGGGTGCGTTTCATCCCCGCACCAACCCTGTGGCCTAAGTCCTGTTACCTCTGAGAGGAAATGAGTGTTGGTAAAAAAGCACATAAACAGTGTCTAAGAATTTACCCGGCATTATGCTTCCGAGCCAGGATTCCAACCCAGCTCTGACGGTGGTCCATTCTGCACTCTGATACGCGAACGCCACTAATTTATTTGGTATATTATAAATATGAGCACCGTCTAGGAACATGGATTCTCATGTCCAGACTCTAGAAGCACAATTCTGCTGGGACTTGTACTAACAGTCTCTGAACCTTCTTCCTGGTTTAATTTTTAACCCCTGGTTCCTTACCAGCCTAGAGAATTTGGAACAGTGATCTCTTTACACAAACATCATTGAAACATAGGAGGAATTATTTGTGATGCTCTTTTTTTCTTTTTTAAAGATTTTATTTATTTATTTGAGAGAGAGAGAGAGAGAGAGAGATCACAAGCAGGACGTGGGGCAGCAGAGGGAGAGGGAGAAGCAGGCTCTCCACGGAGCAGGGAACCCAATGTGGGACTCGATCCCAGGACCCTGGGATCATGACCTGAGCTGAAGGCAGTCGCTTAACCAACTGAGCCACCCAGGTGCCCCCACACCATCCTATCTTAATAAATTTAAATTTAAAATGTGTTCACCCATACTTAAGGAAGTAAAGACCATCTTGGTCAGAACCAGGTGACATTGCGAGAATAATCCAGTTTGGCAAAGTTGTGTATTTTCTCTTCTTAGAGAAAGTGGGGATGTTGAGAAGAAGTCTGTGTGAGTGAGGGGTGGTAAATGATGAGCAGGGGCCGTCAGACCATAGGAGCCTGGTAAAAGTTTTAGAAAGCTTGCTTCCAGGTATTTGTAGAAACCCTTACAATCGACAGCCAAATTATTCATACTTTGAAAAAATAATTTGGGGCATCAAACTGGGGAAAGATCCTAAGAGACTTGTGAATGTTTGTCTCTATTATAGAAATACACTCTCTGTGCTCATTTACTGGGGGAGCCAGGCTGGCATCGCTGCAAACAGACGTTTGTATCAGCTGTTGCCATCACGAGCAGGCCTGTTGGCCATAAACGTCATTTGGCTTAAGGGTAGTAGGAGTCCTCCTGGGAATGATCATTCTTCTATCTACCATGCAGGCCATGTTGGTGCTCCCATGCCTTGCAACCTTATAAAACTTGTGGACGTGGAAGAAATGAACTACTTGGCTTCCAAGGGCGAGGGTGAGGTGAGTGAACCACCAAGTCGCTCATCCACGTTGCCATCCCCCTGATAGCTTGGCCGCTTCTCGGCAGCGTCCCATAAAGCCTCTGAACTTGATGTTATTGGTGATCCTGGATCAAACGGGCTTCTCTTTGAAGGGCCTTTATGGGGGAGGGGGACCACGAACGTCTCTTCCACCAGACACCGCAGGGACGTGGGCTCGAGAGCATGCAAGTCTCCATGGCCTGAAGACCTGAAGCACAGCTCCTGTCAGCTCATGGCCCTGGAGACCTATTAGTGAGCCACTGGCTAGTGGAAGGAAAGCCTAATGACTTCAAAGTGATTTCCTCCCCTTTGGGGCTTTGAGCCAGAACCTCAGGCAAGCATTAGCCCTACAACTTGACTGCAGCTGACGTCGTGAGGACAAGGGAACAGGGGCATTGGACGTACCTCCAGGGTCCCAGTGTGGTTGTGCTGGTGCACTCTGGATCATGGAATTCAGGGCTTCTCGCTAAAGGTTGAGATACGCACCCCCCCACACACACACTCGTTCTCTCTGGAGAACCCCCGTAAACGCTGTTACAGATCACCTTTGTCCCCCGCAGTTCTGTTGAGATGTTATTGACATACATGCTGTGTGCGTTTAAAGGAAACAGCATAATGGGTTGACGTCCATCTATGGTGGATTACTCCCCACAATGAGTCTCGTTAATATTCCATCATCTCACACAGATACAAGAAAAACAGAAAAAAAAAAAGATTTTTTTTTTCCCCATGACGAGGACTCTGAGGATCTCGTCTCTTAACTGTTAAATACAATCACGTGTCTGTGTGAGTTGTGGTCGCTGGGCTGTACATTCGGTCCCCGGTGCTTACCTGTCTCCTAATTGGAACTTTCGACCCCCTCCCTCCACTTCCCCCTAACCACCCCCCCTTCCCAAACTTTCTCTCTTCAGGTGTGTGTGAAAGGGCCAAATGTATTTAAAGGCTACTTGAAGGACCCAGTGAAAACAGCAGAAGTTCTGGACAAAGACGGCTGGTTACACACGGGGGACATTGGAAAGTGGCTTCCAGTAAGCACTCACCTCCCCCGTTCGTTCACAGATACTTTTCTTCTGCCATTTGCTGTTGTGCGACCTCACTTTTTCCCTTTCCCTGCTGAGGGGGGCAGGGGGGAGGCTCTTCCATTTCCTGCAGGGAACAGCTTTATACTCTTAGCGTGCCTGGGTAGGGTTGTCACTTGAACTGTAGCGAATATGTTTGGTTTTGATGCGTGACATCAATTCCGGTTGCGGCTTCCTGTTTGAAATCCAGAGAGACAATGTATGGCTTTTTCTATATCAGTGCTGGGCCTCGATATGAAGGCCTTATTAGTTGAGCAAGGTAGGGGGGACATTGTGGTCGACAGCCAGGAAGGTGTGGTGGGCAAGAAGTTGCAAGTGTATGTTTCTTAGGCTGGTCATCTCATTAAAAACAGGGTAAGCGTCCCATGGTTAGGCCAACGCCTTCACACATAGGTAGTCTCGGAATTGTTACTGTAGACAAAGGCCAGGGTCCATCGGAGGAGGGAAAAGAACCTACAAGAAGCGCCACTCATGGGTTTGACCAGTTTGGCTTGCCGCTGCTTTTTCTAAGTTGTCACTGTGTTGAATTGCTATTACTAAAATGGCTAAGGCAAGTTTTATTATTGCATGTCATTCGATTCTTATAGATTTAATGTACGCGACACTCCCGGAAATTTTTAGATTTGGAAAATACTCCTCCTCCCCACCCAGTTAATTCAGACTTCAGAATACCCAAGTTATTCAGAAATAAATTAAGTCCCTCTTTTCAAGTTCAAGAGGGATTGGGCATCAGTTCCAATTCTGGCTCGGGCTCTAGTGAACACATTTCATCGTCTCCTTGGACCTCAGTCTGCTCCTTGGGGAAATGGCACAGAACCAACGTGCAGTGAGAGAACCGGAGAAACTTGCCTACAGCTGACTTTTGGAAGCACAGGAAGGACCCCGGGGGTGGGGATGGGTGGACAGTCAGCTGGGGGTTTTGGCAACCAGAGGTGGACACGATGGCATTTGGCTCGTCTAGGGCAGGGGTTGTATCCTTCCCACGGTCCCCACGTGGGCCGCTGACGGACCCTGCCCCAGGGGCCCAGGAGCGAGCCCCTCCCACCCCCACCCCTGCCTCCGCCTTGAAACAATGACGAAGGTGGCATTTGGCCTTTCTATAGGAGCTTTTACTGAGCCCTCGCTCTGTGCAGGGTGCTCTAGGAGGACAATCTGTGTCCGTACCCTTAAGGAGCATGACTCATCCTTGGGGAGGCGGATACACAGCACACAGAGCGCGGCTGGTGGGCTACCAGGGATGAAGTGAAGGGCGTGGACTCTGGAGTCCCTTTCTCTGTACTTGACTCACTGGCTTTGGGCAGGTTACTTAGTCTCCCCAAGCTTAGTTTCCCTCTCTCTAAAATGGGCTGATAACTGGCCCCTGGGCAGTGTTACCAGGATTAAAGGAAAGCATGTGAGAAGTGCCCTGGACTGGGTGTGATTGATATGGGGCTGGGAGGGGGGCGTCCCCCAGCCACGGACCCACTCACAGCGCCTCCCCTCCCCTCCCCTCTAATAAACAGAATGGTACCTTGAAGATTATCGACAGGAAAAAGCACATATTTAAACTGGCACAGGGAGAATACATAGCACCCGAGAAGATTGAGAATATCTACCTGCGAAGTGAACCTATCGCTCAGGTGTTTGTCCACGGAGAAAGCTTGCAGGTACGTGTGTTCTGGGGTGTGAGCCGTGTTGCACAAGTGTGCCCGGTGCCTCGAACTCCGGACGTTTGCAGTGCGATGGAAGGTCTGCGATGAGTATTGAACTGCCTTTCACCTGTGGCATGCTGGAATATTATTGGGGTTTGCCGCTTGGCATTTCTCATCCAGAAAAGTTTTCCTCTTTAAATTCCATATTTTTATTTTACCTAACTAGAGTGGTCTGGCGTACCAAGGGGAGTTGAATAAAGATGTTAGGGAGTGGGTAAAATAGGCTTCTAATTTAAACTATGAAAGGAAATATTGATAGATTATAAGAAAGTTTAGAATTTTCAACATATTAGACCCAGCGTACTTATGCTGTGTCTCCTAAATCATGTTTGAGCAGTGGGGGTTGTGAGCTGGTATATACATGAAGTTGAAAACCAAGGTCAATATTGTAGTGTAACGTCTCTTTGCCAAAATATTGGGCAGACGGTGGCAAGGGAGAGAAAGTGGTCTTGTTTCCTGAAAGCTAATCTTTTTACGAATCTTGAGACTTTTAGATACTTGTGGAAGAATATTTTATTATCTTATAAGGAATGCACCTATTTTTCTTTGAGAGTATACCTGTTTTTCTTTGACCTAGAATCTTTCTTTTTTTAAGATTTTATTTATTTGACAGAGAGAGAGAGAGCACAAGCTGGGGGGGGCAGCAAAGGGAGAGGGAGAAGCAGGCTCCCCACTGAGCAAGGAGCCTGATGGAGGACTTGATTCCAGGACCCTGGGATCAAGACCTGAGCTGAAGGCAGGTACTTAACTGACTGAGCCACCCAGGCACCTCTCTTTGACCTAGAGTCTTAACATGCCTTCGATTTTTATTTAGTTTTATTGTTACTAAATTGTAAAAAATGTGGCATTGGAGATCTAAAAACATCTGTATAAATTTTTTTTCTCTCCTTTTAAAAGCAGTTACTTGATATCCATTATCTTGTCTGCTTATTTAACTGTTTTATTAAAATATATATATAAATATGTATGCAAAAGTAAATAAAAATTAGGGTTTTGTTAGGTTTTGATTCCTAGTGGTCCTTTTAAAACATTTAATTGCAAAATTCCTGCTGCTGTCTGTATTTTAGAGCCGGGAGCTCTTAACCTGGGCTCAGTAGACTCCTGGGGCTGGTAATATGTTCCAAAAAGAGGGTCTGTAACATCTATCAGATTCTCCCGTGGTCCATCGTGCAGAATGATAAAGAATCTCTATTTCAGAACATCTGGATCAAGCCACATAATAACTCACTTGTCTGTTTTAAAGGCATTTCTCATAGCAATTGTGGTACCAGATGTCGAGACATTATGTTCCTGGGCCCGAAAGAAAGGATTTGAAGGCTCCTTTGAGGAACTGTGCAGGAACAAGGTAGGCTCGGGGAGTGTGTGGTCTGGCTTCTGTTCCTTGGCTTGGCATTGAGCGTGCCTCCAGAGACCTGCAGCACAGCAAGCGTGTTGTTTTCTCACCTTCCTAGGACGTCAAAAAAGCCATCCTGGAAGACATGGTGAGGCTTGGGAAGGAATCTGGCCTGAAACCATTTGAACAGGTGAGATTTGCATCACCGTGCACGCACCCCTACAAAACAGGTTTCTGACCTGGGGGTTCTGTATGAATAGGTATGGAGCACGAGGGGACCTAAAGAAACCCACGAGGAATGAGTAAGGGCGAGCTTTGGCCAGGGGGGAAAGATTTCTGTAACCGAGGGCAGGCACTCTCTTCCCTTGGAGGTCGGGGTCCAAGCCCGGATCCTGTCCTGGGAGCAGCCCCTCCCTTGTGTTGAGCGAGCCCACTGGCCCGAGTCCAGGGAGGGACTGGATCGGCCATGGGGTCTCCGTCCGTTCTGACCCACATGCTTTTAGGCCCAGGTTGATTCTGCCCTCGGTTTTTGCTTTAATGGCCTCGTTTATTTGCAGGTCAAAGGCATTAGTCTCCACACTGAATTATTTTCTATCGACAACGGCCTCCTGACTCCAACGATGAAGGCAAAACGGCCCGAGCTTCGGAATTATTTCAGGGCACAGATAGACGAACTTTATTCCACCATCAAAGTTTAATGCCAGGAAGAAACCACACCCCTCCGCAGTCTCCTGCTGATGGCCTTCACGTTGGTAATTTTGACTAGAGTGTGCGTAGGAAAGGGAGCGTCCACGTTTGACTTGTGCATTCGGGGTTCTCGTCATAGGAATTTCAGAGGACACGGAACACTGCCTTACGGTCGCCTCCTGTTGCAGACCAAGTATATGGTGATACACAACTTCCAAAATGAGCCTTAAAATCGTAAAGGGGAAACGATCCACGTGCTAAGTTATTTGAGACTTCCTCTGTTTAAAAAAAAAAAAAAGGCGGTGAAAACTTCTGTCTCCCAGTTTTCTAACCAAGGGATTAGGACTTTGCTATTCCTGAGATGTCTGCTACTTGCCGCAGATTCTCCACTCTGCAAGGTGCAGTGCACTGGGGGAAGCTTTCCCTTCAAAGCAACAACTGTCCCAGCTGGAGAACGTGGCAAGTGGGCCAGAGATTTTTTTAAACCCCTGCCTCCTCGCCTTCCCCACTTCACACGCGCTCCGACGAGCCTTCTGCTGTCGGGTCCCGGAGCGGCGCGTGCTTCTCAGCAGTCCCTGGTGTCCTGTAGGAGCAAAAGGTTCCCGGGGACGGAGAGAACAGATCCGACTCAGAACAGCACAGGCGTCGTCTCGGATGAATGGGCGCCCACCTGAGCGAGCGGCTTCTGGTGCCCGCGGAGCAGAATGATCTCAGACCCTCTTCTCCAGACCCGATTCCCGTCCCCCACCCCCCACTACTCCCTCCCAGGGGTTATGAAAAAATCTGCCTTAGACTCTGCAGCGAAGACAAGCATTTCAAGAAGGAAATAATTACCTGGATCGCCCATGCTCAACTGTGACGCCTCATGAACTGTCCCCTTTATCATCGCTGAACCAGTCATTCTTTGTGATGGCCAATGGATTTTTAATGTGGTTTTCATATCAAAAGATTGTGTTGTGATTAAGTGGCTTTTTCCACCCCCAAATAAATTCTCAGGCAGGGCATGTCTTTAAACCTATTAAGGGAATAGATATACTTGGGTACTTATTGAAATGGACAGTAATAAGCAAATGGTCTTATAATGCTACCTGATTTTTACGAAATGTGTTTGACAAGCCAAAATTCTAGGAGGTAGAAATCTGGAAAACTCATTTTCTGGGATTAACTTCTCAAGGGATTTTTTTAAAAAAAGAAAAAGTTAATTTGGGAATTTAGCTGCATTTCACTTGACTGCAAGTCTTTGCTACGTGTGACTGAATTAAGTTGTCATTTATACATTGAAAGCAGCTGGTTTTGGGTTTGTGAGAGTTCCGTGTATTATACAAGCACGACGGGGTTGGCACCGAAGAACTGTCATCATAGTAACACTATTTGGTAGCCTAACTTCATATGTGTGTTCTTCATTGCACAAAAAGTCAATAATTTGTCACCTTGGGGTTTTGAATGTTTGCTTTAAGTGTTGGCTATTTCTATGTTTTATAAACCAAAACAGAATTTCCAAAAACAATGAAGGAAACCAAAATAAATATTTCTGCATTTCAAGCGAGTGAAAGCCTCTCTTTTCCTGACCGGGGTGGTGTTCGGGCCAGCCTCGGACGTGCGCGAGTGCAGAGCAGAATGGGCCCTCGGCCACAGACCCGCCCGCCGGCCACTTCCCTGACCCCCACGGAGGGTGACCCGGGGCCTCCGGCCGTGTTCTCTGGCAACAGCCCTGCTATGTTGTGCAGAAGAAACCATGGTGTGAATAATACGGATATTCTTGGAAATGCAAATTCTTTGCTGGGAAGCTCTGCTTCTGGACACATTGGCTGTAGGTGGCGGTTCTGTGGTGGATTTAATTCCGTGTATTTTAGCAATTCTCTTACTAAGCACTGTTTTAGAAGATGGCTCATTGGTAGCAGCCAACTTTTTCTCTTTCCTTTTCCTCTGGTTTCCAGGCTACACTGTCGTTGTAAAGATTTTCCTCTTCTGTAGGTGTTCAGCCCCCAGTTCCTTCTCTAGTGTGTGGGGTTGAAATCCGCCTCCCTCCCTTAAATCCCATGTTTGGTGTGGAGGTGGTTGGTTTTTTCCTCTAAAGCCCAAGCCCTGTTCACATGTCTCGGGTGAGGCTCCTAATCCAGTCTGCCTTTGGCTTGAGCTAATAAACTGCTTATCTTGTCTGCCCTTGTCGTCTCCCCTTTCTCTTCCTCTTCCCCTGAGTTGAGTGAGTGTGAGCGTCTTCACACTGGGCATGACCTTTCTCTTCCCTCCCTGAGCGCCCAACTTGGCCTGCAAACCAGTAGGTGTTCATTAAATCTCATGTGAACAAATACTTGCAATTTTGAACAAAGCTTCTCTTGTAATGAGGTTGATCTTCACGCTGGGTTTTATCCTTTTTTAAAAAAAAAAGGTGGTAAAACACATAAAATGTATCATCTTAATTATTTTTTTTAAAGATTTTATTTATTGATTTGAGAGAGAGAGCATGAGTGAGGGGCAGGGGCAGAGGGAGAGGAAGAAGCAGGCTCCCTGCTGAGCAAGGAGCCCGATGCGGGGCTCGATCCCAGGACCCTGAGATCATGACCTGAACCGAAGGCAGACGCTTAACTGACCGAGCCACCCAGGCGCCCCTCATCTTAATTATTTTTAAGCACACCGTTCAGAGGCTTTAAGTGCATGCACCATCTGTCCACAGAACTCTTCATCCTGTGAAACCGAAACTCTGCTCATCCATTCCCTCTCCCCAGCCCCTGGCAACCACCTTTGTCCTCGCTGTCTCTGTGAATTCCACTGCAGGTAAATCCTACAGCATATCTGTCTTTGGGACTGGTGATCTCACTTATCATAATATCCTCCGGGTTCATCCATGTTGTAGCGCAGGTCAGGATTTCCTTCCTTTTTATTTTATTTTTATTTACTTATTTTTTTGTTATAATAGTAAATTTTATTTAGTGCCAGGCCAATTTATTGTGCCAAGATTATATGTCCTTCATGACCAACTCAAAGTAATAACCTGTGGCCTTTTTGAAGGAGAATGGATACTCTTTGTTACACTCTTATTAATTCCCTTTGATCTTTTTTTTGTTATGTTCAGTTGGCCACTGTATAGTATAGTACATCATTAGTTTTTGATGTAGTGTTCAACGATTCATTAGTTGCGTGTTACACCCAGTGCTCGTCACAACGCGTGCCCTCCTTAATGCCCATCACCGGATTTCCGTCCTTTTTAAGGCTGAATAATAGTCCATTGTAGGCCACAGACCACATTTTCTTTATCCTTTCATTTGTTGATGGACATTTGAGTTGTTCGGACCTTTTAGCTATTGAGAATAATACTGCTGTGAACACAGGTGTACAAATATCTGTTTTAGTCCCTGCTTTCAATTCTTTTGGGTATGCACCTAGAAGTGGAATTGCTGGATCATATATACGGTAATTCTATGCTTAATTTGTTGAGGAATTGCCATCCTGTTTGCCCCAGTGGCTGTACCCCTTGATGTTCTCACGAGCAATGCACAAGGGTTCCAATTTCTCCACATCCTGTCTGTAAACGTCCTCTCTGGTTGGTTTCTGTGTTTGTGATAACGCACATCCTAATGGGCGTGAAGTGGTATCTCGTGGTGGTTTTGCTTTGCATTTCGGTAATGATTAGTAAGGGTCAGCATCCTTTCCTGGGCTTACTGGTCATTTGTATATCTTCTTTGGAGAAGTGTCTCTTCAAGCCCTTTGCCTATTTTTACAAATAGGGTTATTTGTGTGTTTTGTTGAGCTATAGGCATTCTTTATATATTCTGGATATTAATCCCTAAACACTGTCTCAGTTCTTAACTTCCGCGGTGCACTGTTTGGGGTCTGAGCCTGTTCAACAGCAGTAAATATTTAGTGGCACTCTTCCCACAAATCAGACCACACCTCCAGAGCCCAGTGGTCTGTGTCTCAAACGCAGCTGGAACAGAAGAGGACGGCTGACTTGGAATGAGGCAGTCTTTTCTTCTGTCCAGACCCCCTGTGTGTTAAGCTTCTCTCAGGAACAGCCAGAGAGCAGGCGTCTCCCTACAGACGAGGAGCGAGGATGCACGAGGAGTGAGGAGGAGCGAGCTAAAACCACAGTCGTCTCTCTGCGCTCAGAGCTCGTCCTGCCCCTCCCTGCAGGACCCCCCCCCATGACGCACCCACATTCTAGATCCAAACTCAGAAAGGCAGTTTGTTTTCAAGGATATTTGGCATTTGGTAAATAGGTTTGCCTCCCACTTTTTCAATGACTTGGAAGAAGAAGAACTGAAATGCATCCGATGTTGCCACGCGCCAGGCGCTATTCTTAGCATTTTACCCAGATGCCCCACTTTACGTTACAACCCTTGGAGCCAAATGCTACCGCTGTCCCCATTTTACAACGAGGAAATCAAAGCACATGTGTGATGGGATCATTGCCACATACCAGACAGAACGGAAGCTGGAACTTGAGCTTCCAACCTCATGCTGTGGATGGTTCTTCTTGTCCACCTTTGGCCGTGAACTTTTTTTTTTTTAATATTTTATTTATTTATTCATGAGAGTCAGAGAGAGAGAGAGAGAGAGGCAGAGGCAGAGGGAGAAGCAGACTCCCCGCCTAGCAGGAAGCCCTGCGGGACTCGATCCCGGGACCCTGGGATCATGACCTGAGCCGAAGGCAGACGCCTAGCCATCTGAGCCACCCAGGTGCCCTGGCCATGAACTCTGACCAAACAGGTCGGTGGATTATTTCTCGGCCCTACCCGTTCTGCCTCTAAGCGTCAGTACAAATGGTTTTGATTCCTATCCTACGATTGCTCTTCGTCCCAGCAGGGCCTGATATCACTTCCCAGAGTCTTGTTCTGGTTTTATGGCTTATCCGAAATTAAATATAGTTGCTCTCTGTGATGTTCGTAACCCCAGATCCATCAAGGACTAAAAGTTTGGTAGAACGAGCCACTCTGTTTTAGAGGAGAGTGTGTGTGAGGCCGTGTACAGGCATACAGCTGCTTCATGAGATCCCTCAGAAGTAGCTCTAGAAATCCTCAGGGGCGCCTGGGTGGTTCAGTTGGTTAAGCGACTGCCTTCAGCTCAGGTTGTGATCCTGGAGTCCTGGGATCGAGTCCCGCATGGGGCTCCCTGCTCAGCGGGGGGTCTGCTTCTCCCTCTGACCCTCCCTCCTCTCATGCTCTCTCTATCTCATTCTCTCTCTCAAATAAATAAATAAAATCTTAAAAAAAAAAAAAGAAATCCTCAGGGATGGGGGT
Source organism: Halichoerus grypus (assembly GCF_964656455.1). Lineage (NCBI taxonomy): Eukaryota > Metazoa > Chordata > Mammalia > Carnivora > Phocidae > Halichoerus > Halichoerus grypus. The sequence goes on from NC_135714.1 coordinate 192,902,113, forward strand.
CCTGGCAGCTGTGGGATTATCCTAGGGAGTACACTCCTGTGCTATGCTGTGTTCGTTCCTTACTTATGTCCCCATTCAGTCCTTATAGAGACCCATTGGAGGGTGAATCCACAATTATGTGTTTACCATCAACAAACAAATGAGTTCAGATTGTGATGGGCGCTTCGAAAGAAACAACTGAGAAAGTATTGGGGAGGGGACCACAGGGCCTGGTTTCAGTGTTGGGGTCAGAGAAGGTCCCTTTGAGGAGGTGACACTTATGGTGATGACCTGAAGAATGAGGAAGGGGAACCAGCTTCACAGGGTTTGGGGAAAGGGTTCAAAAAGCAGGATCGTGAGTGCAAAAGCCCTGAGGTGAGAAGGCGTGTGATGTATTCCAGGACCTGAAAGAAAGCGAGTGAGGCTAGAGCATCATAAGCGAGGGCAAGTGTAGTATTGGGAAAAGTTACAGAAGGAGGGCCGGGTTACCAGACAGGAATCTGGATATGACTCTGGGTTCAGGAGGAAACCAATGAGGGGTTTTGAGGCAAGGGGTAACATTCCCTGAATCACCCTTTTCAAAGACTACTCCTGGCTGTCACAGAGGGATCAGAGAAGCACGGAGACCATGCAAGGACAGCATGGTGCATAATGGCGGCTTGAACCAGGTTGGTGGCCGCGGAGATAGGAAAGGGGTTGGAGGTGGAACCAGGGAAAGGGAGGGATTGGGGTGTGCACACAGCTGGGGAGATGAGCACCTGCCCTTGCTGAGCTGGGAAGACTTGCATGGGCTTTGGGAGAGGGAATCAGGAGGTTGAATCTGGACACAGTTTCTCCTGGAGGTGCCTGCTAGACAAGCCCGTGAAGATAGGAGTCTGTGGCTCAGGAGACCGGCAGGCTGGAGATAACACATGGGCAAGTCAGCAGTGTACGGGAGGTCAAAGAGACTTCGCCAGGTAACCCGGGGAACCAGAAAATCTGGATGGGAAATAGAGGAGGTCCCAAGACAGAACCAGCCTTGCATATTTGAAAGGGAATTAAGGAGCCAGCAGTGGGGATTGAGAATCACCTGCCATGAAGGAAGGTGGGCAACCAAGCAGGTGGTGTCCCAGAAGCCAAGAGAGAAAAGTTTTGGGGAGGGAGGGGATCAGTTACGTCACATGCTATTGAAAGGTGGAATACGGTGGGGACAGAGGAACTTCCAGTGGATTCCACCACGGTGACAACTCTGGACATAAGTGTTCCAGCAGAGCAGTGAGGACAGAAGCCCGTTGGGAGCGAGTGGGGGCGTGGGCTCCTGCGAAGTCAGGAAGATCAGCTAACTAGTCCGGAATTTTCCCACTGCACCACTTCTCGTGCCTGGGTCACCTTCTTTGGCTGTGCCTTCCCCTCCACAGTGTGATGCCCGTCACCGTGTCGGACACATTTCCTTCACTAGCCAGTCCCCAGGGGCCCCCAATCTCTCCATTGTAAATGCACCTGTCTGCAGCTTATGCCATGTCACAAGGTGGAGACTGGTAAATGCCGTGGACTCTGGAATTTTCTTCCGTATTTGTGGCAATTGTTTCTTTTCACGGCAGCATAAGCAGAAGAGAAGCCGGCCAGCCTGCCCTAGATGGCAGGCAGGACAGGTGGACAGAGGGCAGAAGGCCCGGCGGCACCTTGGGAGGCGAGGACCGCGGGGCTGTTGGACTGAGCGCCCCTCCCATTCCTCCACCTCCAGCCCCCTCCGCATCTATCCTGGAGGTTGGCCGTGGCCACAGCCGGCCCGGACAGAGGCCGTTCCTCCATCCTTCCCAGCTGGACCAGCCTCAGCGCCTGGAGCCGAGAAAGTGCAGTTGCAGGTTAGCGCGAGCCTCCTGTTTGGCATAAAAAGAAACCCACACTTTTCCTTTTTGACTTTTAACTCCTTCACACTGTTGACTTGCAAACATGTAGAAGTCTTGCTGGATGACTTCTGCTCCTCAGTAGCATTCCTAAAGCTACAGAGATGGACTGTTCTTGGCCAGAAGCAGGAGTTTTTCACAAATACATGTTAAATTAAGTTCTTAGCCACTCACTCGTGTTGCGATTTTTAATGGGGGAAGGGGGAATGGTCTTGCCTGTCAAATTTCCCTTACAGAAATTGTCCTTGCTCAATGCTAAGGCTACTGGTTCACCCTCCCCCCGCCCCCCGCCCCCCTGAACTCTAGGCAGTCTTTCCTGCTTTGCATGTGGCCAGTTAAAATCGGAGGGTGAGTCATGGGAGTGACGGCGGGGGGGGGGGGGCCCTGTCATAGGGGTACCCAAGCACCAGGCCCTGAATGGGACACGTGTGAAGCATGCATGAAACCGGTTTGCTCACATTCTGCTTTAACATGTGCAGACATAGAGGGACTCTCCCTGAAGAGTCCTGTGCTTTCCCACACCCACTGATACTGCCTTCCGCACCCTGCTGAGCTCGCGCCAGCTCCCCGGCCCCACCCGGCCGGGTGGGCAGTGGGCCCTGCACCTGGGAGCAATTCCGCCCACCACCACCGTCTTGCGGACGCGCTCTCCCGTTGCCTATTGGCTGCGTCCACTCCCCATCTCCCATCCCTACTGCCCAGGCAGGGTGGCAGCCGACTCTCGCTGGGACAACTGCACCGGCCTCTTAACTGGCCTCTGCATCTCTCTGTGGGTCTCTACTGACTCACCCTCTCTTCCTCCACTTTGCAGCAAGGATGAATTTTCTAAATCACAAGTCTTATCATGTGATTCCCCTGTGTTATCGTTCAGAAAGTTCCGGTTGCTCCCAAGTCTGAACTGCTTCATATACTTAGAGGAGGGCTTTTCAGACTTTGTTGTGCATCAGATCCCCTGGGGATCTTAAAATGTAGATTTGGATTCAATAAATTTGGAATTGGGCCTGAAATTGTACATTTTGAATAGGCTCCTCAGGGGATGCCGATGCTGCTGGTCTGGGTACGACACTTTGAGGAGCAAGGAACTGGGGAACCCCTGCTTGTGTCTCTAGCCTCATCTTTTGCCACCACCCCAACTCTGTTCCAGCCACACTGAATGTATTCGAGCTCCCAGAATGCATCCCACTCTTGCTCACTACTGGGCCTTTGCATATGCCCTCTCCCTAGAGCCCTCTCCTACCTTGGCCCAGCTGACTCCTATCCCTTTATTCCAACTCGATTGTCAATGCCACTTCCTCTAGGAAGTCTTCTGCTATTCTCCAAGCCCAGGAAATAAAAAGTCAGGCATGTTTGTGTCCTGGCAGTGGTGTGAGGTGAAGGGGTAGGGCAGCTGGTAATGATTTTCTTTATGCTAAGTGACAGGGTTAAAGAGGTGGCTTGTGAGACACAGGGCGGCAGCCAGAGGGTGGTGGTGGGGTGGGGGGAGCTGTTTACTCCTACAGAAGGTTCCAGAAAGAAGGTTTTTGTGTCACCTGGGGGTTTGAGAGGGCAGCCTGTCTGACCTGAGGTTGTCTGGCTGATGGCACCTTGACTCTTTTACTGTTTCATTCTTGGCTGAGCAGAAAAAGATCCCTGAGGTAGGGAACTAGCTGCCTTCAACTCTGGGAACAAAATCAGCTGCACAACTGTGTGTGCTGTCAGGCCACCCCAAAGTCATGTCAGACTGAGCAAGGTCATTACAAGGATGAAAACTGTTTTCAGAAACTTTTTTTTTTTGACCACAGCTTGAGAGCGAATCATGGAGACAAATTTCTACTGTAGAAATTTTATGTCTCTTGTTTTCTTACGGAAAATCTCTTCCTATGGGGTGTGCTTTCGTTTCTCTTTCTCCACTTATGTGCTCATGTGTCCCTTTTACAAGTTTGAGTTATAAAACAAATTCCCCTGCAGGTCGGAGTCACCGATTGCTCGGCCGGAGAAACCCTGGATTTTGCTAGAATGCTCCTCCCAGGGTTCCTGCACCAGACCCAGCCCTGCAGGGAGCTGGGAATGGAATCCGAAACATGTGACATGGCAGGTCCTGATGCAGTGGTCAGACCTATTAGCCATGTGATCTCAGCTTGGCTAGGAGCGGTGCCAGTTAGGTCTGGAAAAAGTAGGACGTTGGTGGCAGAGCAAATAAGTTCAGCAGTGGAGGATCGGAGCCAGGGAAATGCCGGCGAGCTTGTGACACATGGAGGGTCTAAGGTCATTGCAGTTTGCCACAACAGAAAAACCTTTCTGCCTTCCGACTTTAAAATACACCGAATAAAACTTCCTTTCTGGGTTTAATTTCCTCTTTTTCTGAATGGGAACATCCCAGCGGAGGTCTCCTCCTTCCTCACCCCGGCCTTGCCCTCCTGGGACGTTTCCGGTTAATTTCGCAGCGTCATAGTCACAGATGAGGAGCAGTTGGTCTGTTGGAAACAGATAACGACTTGAGTTTTTTCCCGAAGAGAATGGCCAGGTTTAATGGGTTATTCCTGTGCACCCAGGAATTAGTAGGTGCTGTAGGAAGTTTAAAAACACAGAAGGAACATTTGAGAAAGAAATTATTTTCTGTGTTTTCTTTTCCATAATAGAAAATCACCCCCTTCACCTTCAGGGAAACTTACAGGAATGAGGTTGACAGATGATAGCAGGGCCAGGAAAAATGAATTGAGCAACAGGTAGTTAAGATATGTAGTCTTGCGGCACCTGGGTGGCTCAGTCGATTAAGCGTCTGCCTTCGGCTCAGGTCATGATCCTGGGGTCCTGGGATTGATTCCCTCTCCCCCTCTCCCAAGCTCATGCTTGCTCACTTTCTCTCTCGCTCTCTCCAAAAAAAAAAAAAAAAAAAGTAGTGTTACTAATCTTGAACAGACTTCTTTTTGTTTCTAATTTTTAAAAAAATTTTTATTTAAATTCAATGTAGTTAACATGTAGTGTATTATTAGTTTCAGGGGTAGAATTTAGTGATTCATCAGTTGCATATAACAGCCAGTGCTCATGCCATCACGTGCCCTCCTTAATGCCCATCAGCCAGTTACCCCATCCCCCCCACCCCCCTCCCCTCCAGCAGCCCTGTTTGTTTCCTAGAGTTAAGAGTCTCTTATGGTTTGTCTCCCTCTCTGTTTTTATCTTATTTTATTTTCCCTTCCCTTCCCCTGTGTTCATCTGTTTTTTTCCTTAACAACATCTGAAAATGCAAGCGCTCCAATTACATTTTCAAACCTCCAGGACCAGTCTTCGTCTGCCCTCTGGTGGCCGTGGCTCTGTACAGAAAGTTCTACAGAAAAGCTCCCTTGAAAAAAAAGAGGCCCAATAAGAAATAAGTTGTTGTGGGTTTTTTTTTTTTTAAGATTTTATTTATTTATTTGACAGAGAGACACAGCGAGAGAGGGAACACAAGCAGGGGGAGTGGGAGAGGGAGAAGCAGGCTTCTCGCTGAGCAGGGAGCCCGATGCAGGGCTCGATCCCAGGACCCTGGGATCATGACCTGAGCTGAAGGCAGACGCTTAACGACTGAGCCACCCAGGCGCCGCTTCTGTTTTGTTTTTGTTGTTGTTGTTTATGCCAAAAGTGAGATATCCATTTGTAATTTATTTTGCAAGAATACAGATTTTTGCCAGGAGTTTTAGGAATTGCTCCAAGATTGCTTTGCATTTTGTTTTTTAATTTAAATTCAAGTTAATTAACATATAGTGCATTATTAGGTTCCAGGTAGAGGTCAGTGATTCATCAGTTGCATATAACATCCAGTGCTCATGCCATCACGCGCCCTCCTTAATGCCCATCAGCCAGTTACCCCATTCCTCCGCCCTTCCCTCCAACAACCCTCAGTTTGTTCCCTTGAGTTAAGAGTCTCGTATGGTTTGCTTCCCTCTCTGTTTTTATCTTATTTTATTTTTTCTTCCCTTCCCCTGTGTTCATCTGTTTTGTTTCTTAAATTCCACATATGAGTGAAATCATACGGTATTTGTCTTTCTCTGACTTATTTCGCTTAGTATAATACCTTCTAGTTCCATCCATGTCATTGCAAATGGCAAGATTTCATTCCTTTTGATGGCCGTGTAATATTCCACTGTATACGTGTGTGTGTGTGTGTGTGTGTGTGTGTGTGTGTGTGTGTGTGTATATATATATATATATATATATATATATATATATATACCACATCGTCTTTATCCATTCATCTGTGAATGAACATCTGAGCTCTTTGCGTATTTTGGCTATTGTGGACATTGCTGCTATAAACATTGGGATGCATGTGCCCCTTTGAATTGGTATTTTTGTATCTTTTGGATAAATACCTAGTAGTGCAATTGCTATATGTTAACTAACTTGAATTTAAATTAAAAAACAAAAACAAAAACAAAAAACCAAAGCAATGTTAGAGCAATTCCTAAAACTCCTAGCAAAAATTTGTATTCTTAAAAAATAAATTACAAATGGATATTTTATATATATGTATATAAATGCAGTCTATATATGTAGATTCCATATTTTTTACCCGTTACCTTCATGATAAACCTGTAAGATAAATAATAATATTCTCATTTATATTCTTATTTAAAAATCAAACTAATAATTCTAAAACATAAAACTAATATATATATCAACCAAATCCACAGGGAAGATATATTTCCACAGGGGAGTGTCCATGCCCAACCACTCCATTCATCCCAGCGTCCAAGATGCTTTGTAGTTCTTTATTTTCTGCATGTGTATTATAAAAGCAATAATTGTGGGGTTTTTTCATTTTCCAAACATGAAAGAATGTTCTATTACCAAGGGCCCCCGCCTACCTACCCACCCACCCATGAAGATGTCCTCCAGCTTTTCTGCCATCACCTTTCCTCTTCTGGTTGCTCACATTGTCCCAGGCTACCTGCAGGGGTCGGGACCCTGCTTCCTCCACTCCTGTGTGTTCAGCCCCCTTCCAACACCATGCTTCACCCCATCCTGGCCCCTGGCCCTAATCCCTACGTACACCGAGACAAGGTTGTTGAGTTTAACAAATATGCACAAAAGGTTAATGGTGATGGAGAGAGCACACACAACACAGGGACCATCTGAAAATAGAAATATGGGCCATGGCTTCCTTAAAGAGTTTCCCAGAGACTGGATCTGCCCTTGGCTGCAGCTTTGCTGATCTGCTGGGCTTCTCCTCTTCGCTTGACCAACCCTTCTCCCCTCTCCAGCTGCCAGTCCCAGCCCCCAGCCCCCACGTTTCTCTTACTGTCTTATGATGAGCCTTGGTGTTTGCCTCCTCCCACCCAGACTGGGCTCTACACTTGGCTTTCTACGTTCAGATGCTCATGAAAGTTCTGGTCTTCACCCCAGCAGTACAATAAACCACAGAAGCTTGGAAATTGCCATTCAACACTAAATTCTTAGGCAAGGCTCCCACCCACCCTCTTTTTTTTTTTTTTTTTTTTAAGATTTTACTTATTTGTGAGAGAGAGAGCTCACAAGCAGGGGGAGCTGCATGCAAAGGGAGAAGCAGACTCCCCGCTGAGCAAGGAGCCCGACATGGGGCTTGATCCCAGGACCCTGGGATCATGACCTGAGCCGAAGGCTGACGCCCAACCGACTGAGCCACCCAGGTGCCCCTCCCACCCACCCTCTGACCAGAGCAACTGAGAGTCTTCTCTATGTTACAGTATTACTGTTTTATCATACTCCGCATGCCCCAGAGATCCTGGAATGTGACCCCTTTCCTCTCCCCTTCCCTCACCCAATTTGAGAATCTCTGCTCTAAGCTAACAGTTTAACTGAGAAGGGAGCATGAGAGGAACAAATGTGAGCTTGGTGTTAGAAAGCCTAGGTTGGAATCCTGCCTTCCCTATGACTAGCTCTATGGGCTTGGGCAAGTTTCTGCAAAGGACTTCAGTTGCCTGTGTCCACAGCAAACATTTCCCACTTTCTCACTTTCCAACCCCCATCCACCACTGCCATTCTAGTAGGAATCCATGGGCTTCCTGGATGCTATTCCAGTTCTTTGGCCGCAGGAATTGGCTCAGGGGTCATGTGTTTGGCCAAACACCAGTCTAAATGTTGCTGTGAAGGTATTTTTTAGATATGATTAATCTTTATTTTATTTTATTTTATTTTAAGATTTTATTTATTTATTTGACAGAGAGAGAGAGAGAGACAGCGAGAGAGGGAACACAAGCAGGGGGAGCAGGAGAGGGAGAAGCAGGCTTCCCGCCGAGCAGGGAGCCCGATGAGGCACTTGATGCCAGGACCCTGAGCTCATGACTCGAGCCAAAGACAGACGCTTAACGACTGAGCCACCAGGCGCCCCTAGATGTGATTAATCTTTAAATTAGCATACTTTGAGTACAGCAGATTATTCTCCATGCTGTGGGTGGGCCTCACCCAACCAGCTGAAGGCCTTAAGAGCAAAGACTGGGATTTCACGCATGATAAAAAAATATTCTGCATCAAGACTACAGCCTAAAAATTCTCCCTGAGTTTCCAGCCTGCTGCCTTGCAGAATTCAGACTTAAGGCTGCAATATCAACTCTTACCTGAATTTCCAGGTTGCTGGCCTGCCCTCTCATTGCAGACTCACCAGCCTCTATAATTGATTGTGTGAGATAATTGGTTTTGTTTCCCTGGAGAACCCTGACTCACCGAGGTAGGTATGTCACCAAAGCTGGACTGATTTGAGTAAAGCTTAGAGCTTTTTCTGGGAATGCTAGACATGGCTATGCCCTTTTTTTTGAACGGTGGAGTTCAGATGTGAGACTTGGAACAGCTACCAGGTGCCAGCTCTGGGCCCGAATCCTAAGATCTAATGCAGGCACCACCACTTACCACCTGTGGGGCTGTTCTTCCGTTTCCTCATCTGTAAAGTGGGATTAGAGTATTTACCACATAGGGTTATTGAGAGGTTTAAATGGTTTAATAAGTACTAAACCCTTAGAACAATGCCTGGATCATAGTAAATGCTCAATAAGTCCAAGTGATGATGATGATGATGATGATGATGGTGATGATGATGGTGATGATGATGGTGATGATGATGGTGATGGTGATGATGATGGTGATGATAGTACCCAGCCTGAGGGAAAAGCTGATGTACAAGGAGGGCAAGAAAATGGATTCAGAGTCCTGATGGCTTGTCAAACCTCTAGGTCAAACTGCGCTTGACAGCCATTCTACCTCTGGACACAAGCTCATAAATTCCTTTTATTTTTTAAACTCTACTTGGGTTGAGTTTTTATTTCATCCAGAGTGCTGAACCTCTTCTGTCTTGACAGTTGGGCAGTTCTGTTTTTTGGTTTTTTTTTTTTTTCAGACCCACAAGCACAAGACCTACTACCCTTTTCCCAGAAAATGGAACTACCTATCCACTCTCTTAAGGGTGGATAGGAAATCCACAGATTTCTGTGGCTTCAGGAACCCTATTTCTACCCATTAGCCGGGAGGTACTTTCAATTCCTCAAAGGTATTTTACTCTCCAATGGTAATTGCCCACTTAATTCCTGGGTGGGGTTATATCACTAAGGAGGAATCAAGAAGGACCTATAAACAATGAAAAGATGATGGACTTAAGGAAAATGCAAATCAAAAACATAATAGGATAGCATTTCAGCTCACTAGTTAGGTAAAAATGTAAAAGTCTTGAAAGCTCTAAGTGTTGAAAAGTATAGAGAGCCAAGGGGACTCTTATATACTGCTGATGGGGGATTTAAATTGTAGTCTACCAAACAGGGTATAAAAATTGACATTACCGGGGCGCCTGGGTGGCTCAGTCGGTTAAGCGTCTGCCTTCGGCTCAGGTCATGATCCCAGGGTCCTGGGATGGAGCTCCGCATCGGGCTCCCTGCTCGGCGGGAAGCCTCCTTCTCCTCCCTCTCCCACTCCCCCTGCTTGTGTTCCCTCTCTCACTGTGTCTCTCTCTGTCAAATAAATGAATAAAATCTTTAAAAAAAAATTGACATTACCATGGAGAGCTGAAAATGTCATTGCCCTATGAGATGATAATATTACTACTGAGTTTATCCTTAGAGAGACTCTCAGACATATGTCATGTGAGACACAAGAATGTTTAGCACTGCATTGTTGGTAAGAGCAAAAAGACTGAAGACAACTGATGTAGCCATACACAGGGGAATGGAGAAATAAAATGTGGAATATTTACTTAATGCATTCCAAAGACAATGAAAAAAAATGAACTACAGCTACATGCATTGATGTGGCTAAATCTAAAAATCATAGCTTTGATTAAGAGCACTTGCAGATATATATATATATATATATAAATGATACCAAATATCATTTATATAAAGCTTAGAACAATACAGTAATTCATACATTATTTAGGGATTTATCAAGGTAGCTCCATTTTCTGGGAAAAGCTTTGTAAGTCTTGTGTTTGTGAGTCTGACGACAAGTCAGAAGAGTGGTTATCGCTGGCGGGATGGGTGGGGGGAGATAATGGTTTATTTTCTAATCCAGTGGTGAGTACATGGGTGCTTTTATTTTGTGTTTTTTTTGTTTTTTTGGGTTTTTTTTGAGAGGGAGTGGGGAGGGAGGGGCAGAGGGAGAGAAAGAAATTTTTTTTTAAGATTATTTATTTATTTATTTATTTGAGAAAGAGAGTGAGATAGAGAGCATGAGCAGGGGGAAGGGCAGAGAGAAGCAGACGCCCCGCGAAGCAGGGAGCCCAACGCGGGACTCGATCCCAAGATCCTGGGATCAGGACCCCAGCCGAAGGCAGAGCCCAACCGACTAAGCCACCCAGGCACCCGGGAGAGAGAGAATCTTAAGCAGACTCTATGCCCAGCACAGAGCCCACGTTAGTGCGGGGTGGGGAGGATTGGATCTCATGACCCTGAGATCATGACCTGAGCCTTAAATCACCAGTCCGATGCTTAACTGACTAAACCATCCAGGCGCCCCATGGGTGTTCCTTTTTATCCGTACATTATATATATTCTATTCTTTTGTGTGCATGAAATACGTTATAACTTTTTATTGTGATAAAATATACATAACATGAAATTTAGCATTTTAATCATTTTTAACTCTACACTTGAGCGACACTACTTCAGTACATTCAGGTTAGGCAATCAACCACTACTACCCATCTGCAGAACTTTTTCATCGTCCCAAACTGTGCTTTTGGCCTCATATCCAAGAAATCATCGCCAAATTCAATGTCATGAAGTTTTTGCCTGTTTTCGTCTACGAGTTGTATAGTTTTCAAGTTTAGGTCTTTGATCCATTTTAAGTACATTTTTATTTACGGTATGGTTAGGGCCCAACGTTGGTTTGCAGGCCAATACATTTTTAAACAAAGAATAGGAGAATATTAGCTCCAGAAGGGGCCCTCCCCATTTGCAGTGAGGAAACTAGAATAGGGGTAAAATAACACGCGCAGCTCACACAGCTGGTTGAGGGCAGCAGCGGAGTCAAATCCTGCCTTTTTGCGATGCATTGCTCTAAGCCTAACCACCAGGAGCTCCTACCCGGATTTGGATCCGGTCCACAGAGCGACCGCACCACCTCTTTTCAGCTCCGGCTCCTCCCCTTCCCCGCCCCGTGGGCGGGTCCACGAGGTTAAGGAACTCCGGAGCTTTGGAAAACTGGCGCGGAGGGCGGGTGGGAAGAAAAGCCCGGCAAACTGCTGACGTCTCAGAGACCATCAGCAATTGGTTGTAAGGCGTGGACTCCAGCTTTCCCAGAATTCCAGTCCGGGTTTTCTCTCGCGCTCCAGGACGGGGAGGAGCCCCGGGGCCCTCTGGCGCTCAAGGTCCGGGGAGGGGCTTGGGGGCCGGCGAGCGTGCTCTGTCCCGATTGGCTGCTCGGAGCGGCGCGGGGTTTGGCGGGAGCTTTCCGGGCTCAGGCTGCGGGGAGAGCGGTGGATTCGGATGGCTCCGCCGCGGCGGGTGCGGTGCCCGGGGCCGGGCGGGTAAGTTGTGCGGCCCGGGGGGACGCGGGCTGGGGACAGGCTTTATCTCCTTCCTCTACTGCGGTGTTTGTGCCTCTCGGAGCTGTTCGTGCTGCGCAGCGACGCTCCCTGGCTCTGCCACTGTGGAACTCGCTCAGGGCCTCGGTTTCCACCTGTAAAATGGGAATAATTATCCCGACTACCTAGGGTTGCCGCAAGATTTAAAGGAGTTAACAGCTGAACCCTGTGCCTGGAGGGTGGAAAAGAACGTTTGCTAATGCTAGCTTTGCGTGGGCGGGTGTAGTCTAAAGTAGACTCAAAATATTTTGAAACAAAATATCCAATAAATAACGCATCGATTACCTGCTGCTTGCCACACATTACATTCTAGAAACGTTTGCACTCCGGCTGGGAGTCAGTATTCTTATTTTCAAGACCCTGGTGGTTTTGTAACACAGACCTTAAAGCTGAACCAAATCTCCAGCTGGGAGACCAAGCTGCCGCTTGTTATTTTTTAAAAGAGGCGCTCCAGGATGGGTCAGGCACTTGGTTTTTATTTGTTTATCAAAAAGGGCATGCATTATAGGCTGCCAAACCGCTCTCCAAAATGTTATTTTTAATGGATTCATTGACATCTGGCCCACTGGCAGTGTCTTGAGCACTAAAGGGTCTCGGCTTGCCACAGTGGGTACACAGGGTCATACAAATCCAGGAGTTCTCCAGGACGGTGGGAAGACTGCCTGGAGGAGGTGGCATTTTAGATGCGAGCTGACTGTGGAAGGTGAGCCAAGCAGAGTATAGGGCGGGGAAAGGCTGGAGCAGGGCGGAGCAGGCAGGTGGAATAAACAGACTAGACTCTGTGGCTGGTGGGGAAGAACGGAAGACTCTCCCAGTGGAGGGGAGGATGGGGAAAGAATATGGGCCTTAACATCACCTGACAAGAGTTAAGCTTATTCTGATAGGCCAGGTAGCTTTTGTTTCTGTCCCCTGACTTCCCCTTCCCCATTTTTCGCCCTCTCTCTCCATATGTGTGTGTGTGTGTATACATGTAACATTCTTGCCTTTGAGACTCCTGAAATCTGTTCACCCCTCCCCCTAAAGCGCACTGCGGCACATATACCAAAAATCTTACATATGGTATCACAGAGGTTTCTGTCTTTCAGAAACCTCACCTTGCTCCTACGCTAAGGTAAGGAGGAAACCTGACTTTTTCTTAAGCACAGAGGAGGCAGGAGCCAGTGGGGAGGAGGATAAGAAGTTAGGCGATCTGGGTTTTAGTCCTATTTCTGTTCCTTGGCTGTATGACCGTGGATAAGTCACTTTTCTGAAACCCTAGAATCATAAATGCCATAAAATGAAGACCTATTCTATCTTCTTCTTGGGAGCTGAGAATCCAGTAGAGCAGAGGTTCTTAAGGTGTGGTTCCTTGCATTTGTTAGAAATGCAAAATCTCAGATCCCATCCTGGGCTTACTGGATCAGAAACTCTGGGGCTGGGGCCAAGCCATCTGGGTTTGAAGCCCTCCAGGTGATTCTGATGCCAGAAGTTTGAAAACCGCTGCTCTGAGGAGTTCAACTTTTTTGTTTGTGATTCACAATAATGATATTTTTACATCACTGTACATAAATGTGCACTACACACGTGTAGAACAAGAAAGAGTTTATGCAGATACAATGTCCAGTGCAATCTTACATTTTATATTCTTTTGTATTTCCTTTTTGAAAACGCAGAAAGAAATTTTTAAAGGACATGATGGCGCAACGGATGAAATTTGGATATAGACTGTAGATTATATAATCATATCAGTGTTACTTTTCTTAATTTGGAAATTGTACCATGACGATGCAATATACTCTCTTGCTTAGGAGAGACACACTGAACTATTTAGGGGTAAAGGTGCATGGTGTCTGTCGTTTACATGTACACAGAGAAAGCATATGAGACAAAATGGAAACAATTGGTGAACCTGGGTGAAGGATATACCGAATGTTCTTACACTTGTGATTTTTCTGTAAGTTTGAAATTATATCAAATACAACATTACTCAAATAGGGATTCAGACACACTAAGCTGATTTTGCTACCCACAAACGGGTGTCTGCATGGCGTGTTGTAAAGTCAGGGGCTGAGGATGGAATTTCCCAGAGCATTCCCAGTGCCCCTAGTACAATGCCTGGTGCACAAAGGATACTCGATACACATTCACTGGCGATAATATTTCCTGCCACTCTCATTTCCAGTTTGTATTTTAGTCCCTGTTTTTACATCTTGTTTACTTTAAGCTTGAAGATGTACAACTTTATCCTTTCATCCTAATGTCCAGTGGAGGGGCATGAAGGGGCGGAAGGAGGGAAGCTGGATTTGAACTGGTGCACGTTTTAATGCAGGCTTCTCCTTGGCTGTGTGCTGCTTCGGGTGAATTGACATCTGCAACATGGGCTTCGCTTCTGCTTTATAGGACTGTGAGAGCCAAATGAGAAAATGTATGTGCAAGAGCCAGGCATGGGGTGGAACGGGTGTCAGGTGCTTTTTAAATGCCAGTGGACCTCCCTTTTGCTCAGTTCTGCAGAAACGGTCAGTCGCTGCTGTTGACTTGTCCTCAGGGCCAAGGATAACAGCAGGATGAAGAGTGTCTGTGTCTCTGAGGGAGAGAGGTGTGCGACTTTCTACACCTGTGATCTGATTTGACCTGTAAAAAATATGTGTGAGATACAGGTTCTGTTTTCTGAAAGGATTTGGCCATAACCTGACTTGCACTGGGTGCACACTATTCGTGCAACTCACAAGGAATATAATTTGGGGAGAAAAAATGCTTAGGGTTGCAAGTTATAGGGTGCTTCCCCAGTTATTTTAAATATTTCCTCCTGTGTGTGTTTTTGCTGTTTAATAGTGTGAGATCTTCAAAGAACGCTGTAGGAAGAACACATTCCACAAAAGATGTAAGTTATCTTCGTATTTTAATGTGATTCTCTCGTAATTGATGATATGAAATAACACGTTTCGTGGGAAGCTTCGAATCTCATAGATTTCACTGGGTAAACTCAGTGTTTTATTGTGATGAAAAGCATATTCCTTTTCCTCCCACCTTTGCCAGTATATTGGAAGAAATGACCACTGTTAACATTTTGAATCTTTTTTTCTGGGCCTCCGTTTTGTTTTTTGGTTTTTTTTCCAGTTGGATAATTGATATTCTATAAAAATGTGTACAACTCTCTGTATTTTGCTTTTTTCACTTAACCACTTCTCCATTTGTTTCCCACAATTGTTTATGATGTCATGCTATTGATTTAGTCCACATTATAGTTTCTCTTTAGGGTCTTAAAATAAATGTACGTTAAAGGCGGGTATATTTCTTCAGCACTCTCCATAGCTCATTTCATATTATTTTCCAGTGGCTCATCCACTTGGCAGTGGAAACCTACATTAACGACGTCTGAGAGTGGCTGCTTTCAGGGTGCAGGGAGTGGGGGGTTTTGTCTGCTCTCTGCCCTGCCCTCCTGTCCTGTGAGCTCTCTCCACCTGCTGCCCTAACCCCCTTCTTGTCCTGCGGGAAGGCCTGGGACACCTCTGCAAAGGTTGCGCTCAGCTCTGGGCTCCCACACTGCCCTAGCGTGCTTGTTCTCTGGATGGATTTCTCTCAGCTCTCTGCCCTCGGTGGCTGACATCCAGCGTACCTGGCGTGGGTTTCTCCAAGTTCTTCAGCCTGCCGTAGCCGGAAGGAAGTCCGGAGTGCCCGAGGAGGATTTCTCAGCTCTCCCGACCTCTTCCCTTGAAGGCGGCTGTATGCCGGAGGCCAGTTTGCCTCAGGGAGATGGAAGGTCTATAAATGGGAAAGTTTTGTTTTTTGTTGTTCAATTTATTCCATCTTCTTTATATCTTCCAGAATTTTCTCATACTTTCTCATCTGTTAATGGCACCCTTCCTCATTTTCCAGAGTTATGATGGAAGTTTTTCTCATTTTCTGTATGTTTTGGTCTATTCATGAGGATTTAGGGCAGCAAACTTCATGGGGCTTGTTAGTATATGGAACCATAAACCTTTGTCTCTCTCCTTTGGTTGGAGCTCCCCCCGCCCCGTATCCTTATGAACTTTCAGGTGTATGGGCGTATTTCTGGAGAGAGGGCCCAGAGCTCTCCCGAGATCAGGAGTCGGCAGACTATGACCCAGAGGCCAAATCTTGCCTGCCCCCTGTTTTTTGGACTAAGAATGATTTTTACATTTTTAAATGGTTGAAATAAAGTCAAAAGAAGAACATCTCATGATAGGGGAAAATGTTCTGAAATGCAGATTTCCGTATTCGTAAATAAAGTGTTATTGCATCCCAGCCATGTTTATTCTTTCTGCATTGTTGCTGTCTGCTTTCAGTCGGTAGCGGCTGAGTGGTTGCAACAGGTGCAAAGGCTAATGTAGTTGCTGTCTGGTCCTTTCCAGAAAAGTTCGCCAGTCCTGGCCTTGGTTTGTCAAAGGGGTCTGTGCCTCGCCCCGCAGCCAGTGTGAAGGATCATTTCATTCGGCAGCACTAATAGCAGAATTGTCCTTGCTAAATAAATCGGCTTTATAATGTTCCTGCTTGTTAGCGCCAATTCAATGACTTTGACTTTGTCTACTTTTAGAAAGCCGGCCCAAAGCAGAAGCCCACTGATGTATTTCATTTTCCTGATAATTCTGTTATCTCCAGCATCGGCAGACTGGGTGAAAATGAGAAAGATGAAGAACCTTACGAAATCTTTGGTTAGTATTTTAAGTCTTCATCCTAAAAATTTTAAAGTAGTTTATCCTAAAAGCTTTAGGCTAGTTATTGATAAAAATATGGAAATATCTTCAAATAGAAAAACCCGATGTCTGCATATGACTGTAGCGTTTGGGGGAGTACTTGATAATTTGAGTTAATTTTCCTCACTTCTAGGTACATTGGAACTAAGAACTCTGTTAAACATTTATCAGGGTGGAACTCTTCTAGTAGCATTTGTCAACAAGCCAGTCGATCAGGACACCCGTTACAGTACTCTGTAACAAGAAGAGTATGAACTGTGTTTCTCACTCCATACCACGAATAGAGTCATTCAGTAAGGGGCTTTAATTTAGGGAGGAGAAGAGGGGTAATTTTCCCTTTTCCTTAATACACTGAGTCAGAGGTTCCTTCAGGAGAGCCGGGGGAGAGCTTCACCTGTGTTCCTTGGAATGTGAGGAAAACAGGGCTGGTACCCAGTTGACCAGGAGTATGTGAGTTGTCCAGCTGGGCCTGCTTCTGGCTGGGTCCTCACTGGCCACTCCACGAAAGTGCCAGGTGCTTTGAGATCAGCAGTGATCAGACATTGTTGCTGGAATAAGTTTAAAGGGCATTTTGAAAACCTGTACCCTCTGACATATTTTTAATTTGGTCTCTAATATCTTCTAGTCTAGTCTTTTGTTAATAAAAGAATATTGTACGTTTTGTAAGATAAGCATTACCAGAATACATCTTTTGTTATGGCTTTATTAAAATGTTTTAATTACTTATTTAAAGGAAATTTAAATGTAAAAGATCTGAATCCAAAAGAAACCCCATAATTTTTTTTTTAATTTTATTATTTTTTAGAGAGGGGGAGGGAGGAGAGGGGCAGAGGGAGAGGGAGAGAGAGAATCTTAAGCACCTCCACACCCAGCACGGAGCTCGATCTCACGACCCTGAGATCATGACCTGAGCCGAAATCACAAGTCGGACGCTTAACCAACTGAGCCCCCTGGGGTGCCCCCACATAAATTTTTTAATTGAAATGTAATTCACTTACCAAAAAATTCCCCGTTTTCAAGTGTACAATTCTTTTTTTTTTTTTAAGATTTTATTTATTTATTTGACAGAGAGAGACACAGCGAGAGAGGGAACACAAGCAGGGGGAGTGGGAGAGGGAGAAGCAGGTTCACCAGTGAGCAGGGAGCCCGATGCGGGGCTCGATCCCAGGACCCTGGAATTACGACCCGAGCCGAAGGCAGCTGCTTAACCGACGGAGCCACCCAGGCGCCCCAAGTGTACACTTCAGTGGTACTTCCGTGTAGTCACAGAATTGTACGACCATCACCACTGTGTATTCCAGAACCTTTTCATCACCCAGCAGGAAACTCTGTACCCATTAGCAGTCCCTCCTCACCCCTCCGTCCCCCACCCCCAGCCCCTGGCAACCTTCCACCTCCTTCCTGACCATGGGTGTGCCTGCTCCTGTAAATGGAGTGGTCATACACTGTTCGTTTGTGACTGGCTTCTTTCATTCAGCGCAGTGGTTTCAAGGTCCGTATGTATTGTAGCACGTGTCGATGTGCTTCATTCCTAAAAACGCTTTAGCTCAGGAATCCATTGTTTGAATATACCTCACTTTGTTCTCCACTCAGCAGTCGACGTACAGGGTCGTTTCCCCTGTGGGCCCAGTCTGAGTTATCCTGCCGTGAACGTTCATATACAAGTTTTTGTCCGGACCTGTGTCTTCATTTCTCTTGGGTCCATACCTGAGGGGGAAGCTGCTAAGTCGTATGGTCGTGCCCCGTCACCGTTTTGAGGAACTGCTTTACCGAGCAGCCGCCCCCCACCCAGCGATGCACGAGGCCCCAGTCTCCCCGCAGCTTGGTCAGCCCTTGCTGTCACCTGACTGTCTGATTCTGGCCATGAGCGTGAAGTGCTGTCTCATTGTGTTTGTGTGGTAACCTCTACAGACCGTGAAATTGACCGTTTTCACCATTTGTAAGAGTACAGTTCTGTGACATCAGCACGCCGTTGTGCAGCTCTCCTCACTGTCTACCTCCAGAACCTTCCCGTTTGCCCCTACCTGAGAGTCTGCCCACCAGACAGTAGCTCCTCATTGTCCACGCCTCCCAGCCCAACTTGTTGGCTCTAGCAATTTGACTACTCTAGATACTTCGTATGAGAGGATTCTTACAGTATTTTTCCTTTCGTGCCTTTTTTTTTTTTTCCACTTAGCGGTATGTCTTCAAAGTCCACCCGTGTTGTAGCACGTGTCTGAATTTCCTTTTGAAAACTGAATCATCTTCCATCCTCTGTGTTATCCATTCATCTGTCCATGGACACTGGGGTTGCTTCCACGTTTGATGACTGTGAATAACGCTGCCGTAAACACGGACGTACGATCATCTGTTTGAGTCCCCGCTTTCACTTCAGGGTACAATGCAGAAGTAGGGTTGCTGGATCCTGTGTTCACTTTTCTGAGGCCTCGTTATGCCGTTTTCCATTGAGGCTGCAACATTCCCGTTACATTTCCAACTAGCAGTCCATGAGGGTTCTAGTTTCTCCACATCCTCCCTTGGGTTTTTTCTGATGATAGCCATCCCAGTGGATGGAAAATGGTACCTCATTTTGGTTTTGAATTGTATTTCCCCAGTGGCTAATGATCTTGAACATCCTTTTATGTGCTTATTAGCCATTTGTGTATCTTTTTAAGAGCTATCTATTCAGATCATTTACCCATTTTTAAATCGGATTATTTATCTTATTAAAATTGGGTTATCTCTCTCTTTATGTGAGAGTCCAGTTCGGATGACTGGTTACCTATGGAGATTCAGGATTGGTTTATTTCTTTTATTCTTTGTTATTTGCAGTTGTAAACAAATCCCTTTGCTTGGTTGAGGGCAACACAGAATATACTACTAACTTTAAAATCGTGCATTGATAATGTTCATCGTTTAAGCAGCTGTTTATTTGAACACCTGTCTTTTAAATCTACACCGCCATGCTAAAATTTCAGCATGAAGCAATGGTCGCTTGGCTCTTACCAGGCACCCTGCAGCAATCCCTGGCCGCCCCCCACCCTCCCCCAAGCTCCCCCTGTCAGCCAGCAGCCTGGCCTGGCGTGCTGAGGTCCCAATTGACCTGAGCGGGTAGGAATGTCCTCCTTTACTGAGTCCTTTCTGTGCCTTTCCCAGCAGTGGTCTCTCACGTAGAGCCGTGACACTCCATCGGGTGAGAACAGAGAATGCCAGGCTTCCTATTTAGATTTCTTTTAGCTCATTAAAAAATTCCCACATAGTATGTAAATACAGTAATACAGGTTATAACTGATAAATGTCCATGTATGTACTAGTGAAACGGTTTAAATTTCTTAGTGTTGAGGTGTGAGCTCAAAAGCATTTGGGGAGTAAGTCGCCTGTGTGGTGGTGAGTCGTTCAGACTGAGCTTGCCCTGGTAAAGGGCATAGACACTGCCCAAGCCGCCAGACTTCTGAAGTGGCATTTTTTTTTTTTTTTAAATAATCTTTTGTAGACCCTCCTTTACACAGCACTGCTATATATGCTGATGAAGAAGAATTCTCCGAATACAGCGGGTCATCCATCCCCTCAACTCCTCAAGGAAAAGAAGTGGAGAAAGGGTACGGTTACATTTCAAGCAGTCGTTTATTCATGGTCAATGGGATTTCTGAGAAGCTCTCTAAGATAGAAGCTTATAAAACTAAAGCTTTCTAGACATTTTCGGAGCCAACTTCGGTTTTTCCTCAAGAGAACTGGTAATGAAAACTTGTTCTCAGAAAATAACACACTTATAGTAACTAATTATAGTGCATATTTCCAGTCCTAGAAAACAGTTCTGGGCATGTATTACGGCAGGGTGACTGCAGCTAATACTGTGTTGTATGTCTGAAAGTTGCGAAGAGAGTAGATCTGAACAGTTCTCGTCACAAGAAAAACAAGTTTTGTAGCTCTCTATGGTGACAGATGTTAACTGGACTTATTGTGGAGATCATTTTGCAATGTGTACAGTAGCAAATGATCACGTTGTACACCTGAAACTAATATATGTCAGTTCTACCTCAGTTATAACAGTCCAATTTAATCTAAAAAGCCCCAAAGTAGTTATAATTGACAGCAGACTATCCTAGAAAACATGCTTGTGAAGGGGGTTTTAGCTTTGAGGTAAAGGGAGGGAGGGAGAAGCTTTTTTTTTTTTAAGTTTCGAGCAGCACATGTACTAAAGTTTTTATTTTAATACTAATCGCCGGGTTCTCATCACAGGTGCACTGCTTAATCCCATCACCTATTTCACCCATCCCCCCACCCTCCTCCCCGCTGGGAGCCATCAGTTTGTTCTCTGTAGTTAAGAGTTTGTTTCTTGGTTTGCCTCCTGCTCTTTTTTTTTTTTCCCTTTGCTCCTTTGTTTTGTTTCTTAAATTTCATATGAGTGAAATCATATGGTATTTGTTTTTCTCTGACTGACTTCACTTAGCATAATACTCTCTAGCTCCATCCACATCATTGCAAATGGCAAGATTTCATTTTTTTTTTTTTGATGGCTGAATAACATCCTATTGTATATATATACATCACTTTATCCATTCATCAGTCGATGGACACTTGGGCTGTTTCTACAATTTGGCTATTGTAAATAATGCTGCTGTAAACATCGGGATGCATGTATCCCTTTGAATTAGTGTTTTTGTATTCTTTGGGTAAATACCCAGTAGTGCAATTTGCTGTTTAATTTTTTGAGGAAGCTCCATACTGTTTTCCAGAGTGGCTGCGCCAGTTTGCATTCCCACCAACAGTGCATGAGGGTTCCCTTTCTCCACATCCTCACCAACACCTGTTGTTTCTTTTATCATTGATTTTAGTCATTCTGACAGGTGTAAGGTGATACCTCATAGTTTTGATTTGCATTTCCCTGATGGTAAGTGGTGGTGAGCATCTTTTCATGTGTCTCTTGGCCATTTGGATGTCTTCTTTCGAGAAATGTCTGCTCAAGTCTTCTGCCCATTTTTTAATTGGATTATGTGCCTTTTGGGTGTTGAGTTTTGTAAGTTTTTTTTTAAGAAATGAAAGTTTTTAAAGATTTTATTTATTTGAGAGAGAGAGCAAGTGAGCGGGGGGGGGGTGGGGGGCAGAGGGAGAGGGAGAAGAGGCTCCCCACTGAGCAGGGAGCCTGATGCAGGGCTCAATCCCAGGACCCCGGGATCATGATGCTTAAACAACTGAGCCACCCAGGCGCCCCTTGCAAGTTCCTTATATATTTAGGATACTAACCCTTTATCAGATATGTCATTTGCAAATATCTTCTCCCACTCAGTAGGTTGCCTTTTAGTTTTGTTGATTGTTTCCTTCCCTGTGCGGAAGCTTTTTGTCTTGATGAAGGCCCTTGCTTTTGTTTTCCTTGCCTCAGGAGAGATACCTAGTAAGAAGTTGCTACGGCCAATGTCAAAGAGGTTACTGCCTGTGTTCTCTAGGATTTTGATGGTTTCAGGTCTCCCATTTAGGTCTTTCATCCATTTATATGGACACGAAGGGGAGTCGGGGCAGCAGGGACGAGAGAGAGCAGCATTTCCCAGGACTCACAGGGGCATCAGCCTCTAGGTCCAGATCCTCACCAGGGATGTTTGGGTCTTTGTTCCTTGATCTCCTTCCCCTCTCCCCTCTTTATGTGCACAGGTGATGCTGCTCTCGGCTCTCTCCTCTCCACCCGCCCCCCCGTGTTACTCTCATGGTGTTAGCTACCCAGATGCCACTGCGCCCCGAGTCTGTCTGTCCTGCCCAGCCTTTCTCCGGGGCCCACCATGTCCTGCAGATTGGCCATATGTCCCTAGATGCCCACAGGCACCTCAGATTCAACAAAGGCAAAACCAAGCTCAGTCCTTTCCTCTCTCACCCAGTGTCAGCAAGCTGCTTTGAGATTCTCTAGATTAATGGTCCTGCTGTCCCCTAGGAGTCACTCCTGGTAGCTTCTCTGCTCTGACCAGTCCTGTTTGTCCTCTCCACGCCCCTGCCACGGTCTGGCCACCTGTTCCTCTCGCCACGTTCCTGCAGCAGGGGCCTGCTGTCCCTTGTTTCCAGAACCGCTCTCTCCCCTCTGGCCCACCCACCCCACACCTTCCAGTGCCATCTTTCTAAACTGCCAGTCTTCTCTCCCTGGTATGCTGCCACCTTCAGGGGGCCCCCTGCGTTCTGAATGCATGGTGTACAAGTTGGCGTTAAATGAATGTTGAATTGAGTGGAAAAATGAACTCTCATCTCTCATCGGAAATTTAGGGTTTTTTTTTTTTTTTTCCTTTTCAAAGGGAAGAAGAAGGACTTCCCTTTTATATCCCCTAATGATGGGGCTGGTGTCTGTGGATAAGCTTTTATTTCAAATGATGGGCCATATATATAGCCGGGATTGGTAACGTGGGGGAAAGTGCAGTTCTGGGGCATGACCACAAGGTGGTGCAGTAATGGGGTGCCTACTTGCCTGCCAAGAGTAAACTGATGTGGCCTGGGCGTGGGAAGATGTGGGAGATGACCCATAACTCTGGGAGGGTGGTAGGCCCACCCAGGACAAGTGGGAAATCGCCTCATGAAAGTGAGCTTGTGGGGCGCCTGGGTGGCTCAGTCGTTAAGCGTCTGCCTTTGGCTCAGGTCATGATCCCAGGGTCCTGGGATCGAGCCCCACATCAGGCTCCCCGCTCAGCAAGGAGCCTGCTTCTCCCTCTCCCTCGGCCTGCTGCTCACCCTACTTGTGCTCTCTCTCTCTGTCAAATAAATAAATAAAATCTTAAAAAAAAAAAAAAAAAAAAACCTTTAAAAAAAAAAAAAGAAAGTGAGCTTATTTTAATATTGGATGAGCGACTTATACAAGACGTGAAAAAAAAATAGGTGCAAGATATTGACGGTTTGTTCTTCGGTACAGGTCAGACACTTACGAAATTGAAGCAGGTGAAAACATGTCTATAGAGATAAGTGCAAAAAAGGTATGTAGGAGTGTTCTCTCTTCTATCTTGCAACAGATTTCCTTTCCTATTTCGATTGATGCACATAGAGAAAATGTGCCGTAACCACATTTTACATAGAGAAAGAATGTTACGTTTCAGGAGATACTTTTATTGTAAAAAGGGAAATAGCTTTTCATATTTTAGGTGCTTTTATTTATAGAGACCTCCAATCTCTGTGTCCCTAGTCGGTTTTCAGAGCGTTCATGTCATCTGTTTAGATCGTGATCTACAAAGGCAGAGCGAACTGTGGGGAGCGTTTATTTGGAGCTCTTGAGTCTGGGTTTCCCCACCTGCCTGCTAATCTCGTTGCCATCTTCCTTTATGTTCAAGCTGGAAGGTGGGAAATGAGAAATGTGGACTTAACTAGGGCTATCCACTATTACAGTAAGGATGATAAAGCATTTGTATTTTCTAAACCAGTAATGCTGCTTTCTTGCCATAGCCAAGAAGAAAAGTCAAGCCCATTAGCGATGAATCTGAAAGCACCGAAGAAGGTGATATAAGAAGAAAAGTTCAGTCTGCAGAGAAAATAAGGACACAGCCACACGAACCTGTTTCAGATACACCATGTCCATCTTCAGAGCTTCCAGAGAAACTGGCTGAGTCTGTCACTCCTAAAAAAATCAGACCCCTTAGTGCCAAGTCAGTTGTTGAGAAAGAGGCCATGACAGAACCACATCAGTCGGTAAGAGAGTGCCTGCCATCCCCCTGGAGGGAAAAAAAAAAAGAGTTGAGGAAAATAAAGCATTTCCTCTCTTTCCTTTGTTTCTTTAAAAAGATAAGTTATATATTTTTGTTGTAAAAATGTTTGAGAACATTCAGAAGGTATGGAAAGGAAAATAAAATCACCTATAATCAATCCCATCTCCCGAAAAGAGCCACCCTGCTCCTTGGTCTAGGCTCCTCAGCGCCTTTCCTGCACTTTGCTCACCCCCAGTGGGACCAGCCTGGGCACTTGTGTCCTAGGCTACCATCTTAATGAGTGTTCTAGGCTACCATCTTAATGAGCGCACGCCATTTCATTCATGAGTGTGCTGCAGTGTAGTTAATCTCTAACAAATGGTTGCAATTCAAAAAAATTTTTAATTGCTTTCATGAATTTTTTTCTAGCTAAATCTTGGTATACACCCTCGATCATTTCCTTAGGAAAAAAGTGGCTAGGATTTCTGGGTTATAAGCACTCTGTTTTAAATTCTTGACATTTATGATCTTTTGGTCAAGCTCTTAATATATCATTTTATTCATTTGGTTTAATGCTTTGAATAATTCATTCTCATGTCCAAAAAAAGTTTTAAGTTTAATGTGTTTCTGCTGCATCATGTTCCACTTTCCATCTTCCTCACCCAGTAAATATACACCCAGGTGACATTCTAAGTAGGTTCTTATGTGTTCTTCCAGTTTCCTTCTGCCAGTATAAACAAATATGGATCTATTTTCTTCTTTTAGTTTCCCCTTTCTACACAAATAGAAGCATATTATACATGTTGTTTTGCCTCTTATTGGTCTGTCTTGGTGAACATCCCATGTGAACTTGAATTTGTAGTTGTTTGAGGTATTGTGGGAATGTGCTCTCAGGTCAAGGTGACTGACATATGTTCAGTTATTATGTCTCCTTTACGGTCTTTTTATAGTGGGGGAATAGTCTACTTGATTACAAAGTGGAGTTTTTGGATGTTTTGTTTTGTTTTTAAAGACCTTATTTTTTGAGAGAGAGTAAGAGAGAAAGAACGAGCAGGGGGAAGGGCGGAGAGAGAGGGAGAAGCAGACTCCCCACTGAGGACCCTGGGATCATGACCTGAGTGGAAGGCAGATGCTTAACCGACTGAGCCACCCAGGCACCTCAGGTGGTTTTTAATATCCCAATTTTGTGGATTCTCTTTAGTTCTCCGGAGTTTTGCATCATGAATTTGTAGCTTAGTTCTTTGTTCTCTTAATTTTACACTTAAAAGTTACAAAAATAGTGCAGGAGGTTCCCACATGTTTTTCACCCAGCTTCATCTAATTCTTGCTTTTTACATTACCAAAGCACAGTGATTAAAACCAGGACGTTAGGGGCACCTGGATGGCGCAGTCGGTTAAGCGTATTCTGTTTTCTGTTTCTTCCAGTTTTGGTGGCTCTGGCATTCCTCAGCTGATGTCACATCACTTCCTTATCTGTCTTCCATCTTCACATCATCTTCTCCTTTGTGTGTGTCTCATCTCCCTCTGCCTCTCTCACAAAGGATGCTTGTGATGACACTCATGGGCATGGACATATCTTAAGGGGCACCATTCACTACATACGGGCTTCACTAAACGACCTTCCTTCCTCCCTTCCTCTTTCTCTCCCTCCCTCTCTCTTTCTCTTTCTTTATAGTGGGGGTGGGGGAGGGGACGGTGCAGAGGGGGAGAGAGAGAGAGAGAGAGAGAGAGAGAGAATCCCAAGCACACTCCACACCCAGCATGGAGCCTGACATGGGGCTCCATCTCACAACCCTGAGATCATGACCTGAGCCCAAATCAAGAGTTGAACACTTAACCGACGGAGTCACCCAGGCGCCCCCTTCACTGCAGATTTTAAAAGCCAGTTTAGTCCGTGAAACTGAAAACAAAGCAATAAAAGTTTATCCAATTTGCAAATCAGAGAGAAAAAGTTTGGAAAAAAAAAAATCAGAGAGTCACAGGAACCTGTGTGACAATACCAAGGACCTAAAATATATAATAAGAGTTCTGAGGGGTGCCTGGGTGGCTCAGTTGGTGAAGTGTCTGCCTTCGGCTCAGGTCATGGTCCCAGGATCCTGGGATTGAGCCCCACATCGGCTCCCTGCTCAGCGGGGAGCCTGCTTCTTCCTCTCCCTCTCCCTGCTGCTCCCCTTGCTTGTGCGCTCTCTCTCTGTCAAATAAATAATTAAAATCTTTAAAAAAAAAAAAAAAAAAAGAGTTCTGAAAGAAGAGTCAGAATGGGGGTAGAAAAATTAAAATTTAAGAAATAAAATGACTGGAATTTTCCAACTTACAGATCCAAGAAGCTCAGTAAACCCTAAAGCAAGATAAAACCATACTTAAGGATATCGTAGTTAAAATGCCAAAAAACAAAGAAAAGCAGAAAATCTTGACAGCAGCCAGAGAAAAGGGACAGAGTAAATATATATGGGAACAATGACAAGTCTCAGAGCTGTCTCACAGAAACAGTGGAGACCAGAAAACAATACAAAGACATACTTAAAGAGCTGAAGAAAAAAGAAATGTCAACCCAGAATTCTACATCCAGTGAATACATCCTTTAAAAAGGGGTGAATAAACACATTCAGAAAGAAAATTTGAGAGAATGTGTTGCCAGCCGACCTGCATTAAAAGGATGCTGCAGAATGTTCTTTAGGCTGAAGAGAAAAGGTATCAGAAGGGAACTCAGATCTATAGGAAGGAGAAAAGACAACTGGAAAAGAAAAACCAATTAAAAAAAGGAGGGGGGCACCTGGCTGGCTCAGTTGGCAGAGCATGAGACTCTTGACAGGGTTGTGAGTTCGAGCCCTCGTTGGGCGTGGAGCCTACTTAAAGAGAATAAATAAATTTTAAAAAATGAGTAGGTGACAAAAACTACATATTTTTTCTTCTTATAATTTCCTTAAGAAACAGCTGTTTCAAGCAAAAATGACAACACCATAAGGTTGGGTTTACAACGTATGTAGAAGCAAAACCTGTGTCCAAAGCAGCACAGAGGATGATGGATAAAGAAAATAATGTGGTTATGTAATGAGATTTATGCAGTGGAAAGTAGGATATGAGGTGGTAACATACTGATTCTAAGTAGATTTTGCTAACTGAAGGATGCATATTTTTAACCCAGGAGCAACCACTCTTAAAAAATTCAGAGGCATAGCTAAGAAGCCAATCGAGGAAAGAAAATGGAATACTGAATTATATTCAGTTAATCCAAAATTAGCAACAGAGGGAAAAAAAAAAAACGAAAGGCCAGTGGAAAACAATAATGAGGATGGTAGACTTGAACCTAATTATACTTAAAATTACATCAAAAGCAAATGGACTTTTGGAGAGGCAATAGCAGGACGAAATAGATGAATGGAAAACAAAGAGCAATATGGCTGCCTTAAACCTAACCACACCAACAATTACATCCAAAGTAAGTGAGCTAAACATTCCAACTGTAACGCAGAGACTGTGGATAACTATATGCTACTCTGCAAGAGATACACTTTAAAGACAAAAACAAGAGCATCATGGCCGAGTAAGACGTCCTTTGTGTACCCCCTGCAGCAACAACAGTTGGGCATCCGTCCACAGATAAGTGTCTGTGATGGGAGCTGTGGGATCCAGCACCATAGGCCCAGGGACCTAAGTGTCTCGCCAACACCTTTATTTTGGCCCATTGGAACTGATTTCAGACTTCTGCCCCCCAGAACTGTTGGAGAATAAATTTCTGTTTTAAGCCATCAAGTTGGGTAACGTATTGTAGCAGCCACAGGAAACAAACATGACCCAGTGACTTCTTAGCTATGTGCTCTTTGGTTCTAGAATTTCCATTTAGGGTTTTTTTTTGTTTGTTTGTTTTTTTAATATAGTTTCTCTGCTAAGGTACCCTGGGTTTTTTTAGTCATTAAGACCACCATTTCTTTTTACTTCTTTGGGAAGTAGCTCCTTTAACAAAGTCTTTGTTTGGGGCTAAGTTGGGGTTAGTTTCTCTTGAGTATTTTTTTCTGTTTTGACTCTGGGTCCCATTTTTTGTATAACATTTTGAATACTTTTGGATTGTGTATTGGATATTGTTGATGGGTTGTTGAGACTCTGAATTCTGTTATCTTCTTATGAATGTTGACTTTTTATTCTAATTGGTGGCCTGTTTATTGGCTGATCATCTTTAACTTCTGTAAGCTTGGTTTTATCTTTTGTTAGGCTCAGTTTGTGGAAAGCCTAATGTATTTTCCAAGCAGCTCAAACTCGCTGCGACTGCAACTCACCATCTGTTATAATTGTTGCATGTTTGTTACCACAAACTTTATAACTTAAAACAGCACACATTTGTATCTCACAATTTCTGGTGGTCAGAAGTCCCTCTTAGCCAAATTCTCTACTCACGGTCCCATAGGGCTGAAATCAAGATGCTAGCCAGGACAGAAATCTCATCCAAGACTCATGATCCTCATCTAAGATCATTCAGGTTGTTGGTAGAATTTGGTTCTTTGTTTTCTGTCTGGTTGAAGCTGGGAGTCACCATTAGGTCTTAGTCATGCGGCCCTCTCACAATATGGCAGCTAACATCTTCAAAGCCAGAGAATCTCTCGAGTCAGCTACAGTGGAGTCTTCTCTAAGGTAACCTGAGAGAGGGAACAAGTATCCTATCCTATTCACAGGTCCCACCCACACTCAAGGGAGGGAGTTCTACAAATCACTGGGGATCATCTTTGAATTCTGCTTACAACCTCCAGTCTCTGTCTTTCTAGTGAATCTGGTCTGAGATGGGTTTTAGGGTTTCTCAGGGTGGGTGTAGAGTAGGCCTTACTCAAGGGTAGTGTTTCTCAATCCTTTTGAATTACAGTCCTGCCTAAAAAGCCTTTTTATTTTATTTTTTTAAAGATTTTTAAAATTTATTTATTAGAGAGCACAAGCAGGAGGCAGAGGGAGAAGCAGGCTTCCCGCGGAGCAGGGAGCCCGATGTGGGGCTCGGTCCCAGGACCCTGGGGTCACGACCCGAGGCCAGGGCAGCCCCTTCACCGACTGAGCCACCCAGGCGCCCCTACTTGCTACATTCTTAATCCTGTGCTAGCCGCTTTCCAGGAAGCTTGACGTAGTCTCATTCTGCACATGCGGAGGACTCAGGACCTTCAGGGCACCCCCACCTGGACTCCCGGTGCTCATTTCTGAGCAGCCTGCTCCCAGCGCCTCGGCAGAGTAGGAGTCCCGCGCTGTGGGCGGAGTCGTCACCCAGTGTGGGTCCAGAGGGGAGCGGGCATTCCTAGGGCTCCCCTTCTGAGCTTCCCTGCCGCGGGTCCCTGGGGTCCTACACCTAAGTAAAGGAGCCTCCTCCCCAGCCCCATCTGATGGTCGGGTGTGGCCCCAGAGCTCGTTCAGAAGCTCTTCCTTCATCCTAGCTTGGAGCAGAGAGCAGCCTGACTCTACAGGTTATTATCTTAAGTAATAAAAGTTGAACTTCCTCCAAGGCAACCATTGTTGGTTTTTTTTTTTTTTAATTTTTAAAAGATTTTATTTATTTGAGAGAGAGTGCAAAGCAAGCAAGACAGAGAGCGAGAGAGTGAGTGCACGAGCCGGGGAGAGGGGCAGAGGGAGAGGGAGAAGCAGGTTCCCTACTAAGCGGGGAAGCCCCACGCAGGGCTCGATCCCAGGACCCCAGGATCACGACCTGAGCCGAAGGCAGACACCTAACTGACTGAGCCACCCAGGCGCCCCCAAGGTAACTATTGTTAAAAGCCAACTAAAAGTTTTATTTACTTTTTGAGACCATTTAATTTTTCAATGTCTCTTTATATTAATTTAGATAGTATACATAATAATTTAAACTAAATGAGAGTAACAGCCAGAATTGAGAGTGTTTGAAATACCATGATCAGATAACTTACATGTTTTAAGAGAATGAAAACTTTTCCTAAATAAACATCTTTGCTTTTGTTTTTTGTTTTGTTTTTTTTTGTAGAAAACTCCGAGAAAGATGTTTTGTGGCAAAAGGGAGAAATCAAGAAGTGAAGCCATAGACTCAGGTACAAAATAGTGTTTTATACTTTGTCAAGCATTCAAGAATTTTATTTTAAAAACTTTGTTGTTGTTAAAGTAGTAAATTGTAAGTATATAAAATTGCTACTTTAAAAAGCTAAAAATTTGTGATTTTGTAGTAACTGATTTTTACAACATATGTCATGAAAATTTTCAACCTACAACGAAGGTGAATCTTAAAATATATATTTATACTCCCAGATTTCACTGTTACACCTGCTTTAGCACCTTAATTTTTCATCACACAGTGTTGAAACACAGTGTTGAACACATCACATAGTTTTACCTTGAATAAGGCTTTTTTTCTTTTTTCCACTTGGCATAACTTTTTTGAGATTCATCCACATTGTTCTGCATTTTTATTGATACAAATAAAAGTTTATTGAAAAATGGGAGGAAAATAAAGCATTTTCTCTCTTTCCTTCCTCTTTCATTTCCTTTTAAGGAATATATTTTAATTATTTTAAGATAATCTTTTAATCTTTTAACAGATAAGTCATATATGTTTAGAAACATTTGGAAAGTATAGAAAGGAAGATAAAATCACCTACGAATCCCATCACCCAAAAAAGAGCCACCCTGCTTTTTGGTATATACTCTTCTATCCTTTTACCGACACTGCTCACCCCGCATAGGATCCTATCCTTATCATTAGGTATTCTGCAACCCCCTCTTACTGAACGCTTGACCTTTCATCCACATTACTGAGACTAAATCAGCACAGTGGGGAATCTCTATGTGGCCTATTAGGTAGATTACAATTAAGAAACTATAACAAAGAAGAGCTCGTGACCAGTAAGTAGTGTTGGGTAGCAGCAGACGCCGCAGTAAAGGTAGAGCTGGTAGCTGGGAGTCAGCGGTACTTCAGGCTGTGTTGGTAGAAACGGGAGAACCAAGGAGATGGCAGTTAGTGAGCATGTAGACGGGGATTTGTGAGATTGGCCTGGCCTGGGGAGAAGTGAGTCCGGTCTCCTCCCACGTGCCTCTTCAACCATAGCTATTTTTGGCAATTTGGTGGGGCAGTTTTTGTTGTAGGTTTTCAGAACCCTGGGCCTAGAGCCAAAATATAATCAGTATATTAAATGGACTTCTCTTAATATTCTAGATATTTCCGACTCTGTACATATTTGGTGTCTGAAAGGAAAGAAAGCCAGTGACATCGCAGAGTTAGATGTCGTTTTGTCTGCATTTGAGAAAACCATCCTAGAGTATAAGTAAGTCTTCTGATGTTGTGATATATGCACCCAATGAATTTTCCTTGAAGCACCACTTTTGCTCATCCCATGGCTCTTGGTGTATTTTCATCATCTAGTTTACCTATTTTTACATTTCCATTATAATTTTTTCTTTAATCCTGTGAATTATTTAGTAGTATGTTTTGGTATGTCCAAATATGTGACTTTTTAGTTTATATTTTTGTATTAACCTTGTGTCTTACATATGTCCTGATCAAATTTGATAGACTCGTGATATTTTTTGTAATTTTTTAAAATTTCTTTATGGCCTAGCGCATAATCTGTAGGGAATCTAATTATTGGATCTCTGTAGAATCAGTATTATTTTTCCTGATTCTCTTACCAATTTATGCTGTATATATTTAGAGACTATTCTGTTAGGACATCATGTTTAAAATTGCTCTGTCGGGGCTCCTGGGTGGCTCAGTCGTTAAGCGTCTGCCTTCGGCTCAGGTCATGATCCCAGGGTCCTGGGATCGAGCCCCGCATCGGGCTCCCTGCTCGGCGGGAAGCCTGCTTCTCCCTCTCCCATTCCCCTTGCTTGTGTTCCCTCTCTCTCTGTCTCTCTCTCTGTCAAATAAAATCTTTAAAAATTAAATAAATAAATAAATACATACATACATACATACATACATACATACATACATACAACTGCTGTGTCTTGTAGACTGAACATTTCATCCTTCTGTAGTACCCTCTCCATTCCTAAAAATGCTTCTTTTGGTCTTAAAATCTGTTTCATCTGATGCTAGTATTGTGTCACTAGATTTCTTTTGCTAGCATTTGCTAGAACTTACATTCTTTTTACTTCCTTTTATTTCCAGCCTTTGACCTTAAAAAATTTTTTATAAGAAATAGTAAAGTTTAGGGGCGCCTGGGTGGCTCAGCTGGTTGAGCGTCTGCCTTCGGCTCAGGTCATGATCCCCAGGGCCTGGCATCAAGCCCTGCACTGGGCTCTCTACTCAGCGGAGAGTCTGCTTCTTCCTCTCCCTCTGCCCCTCGTGCTCTCACTCTCTTTCTCTCAAATAAATAAATGAAATCTTAAAAGAAATAGTAAAATTTAAATCCAGTATGTCCATCTTTGTTGGCTTCAGTCCATTTACATTTATTATAATTACCAATATATTTGGAAGAACGTGTTGATACATTGTTTTTACTTCTTTAGATCTTTTTTGTTCTACTTTGGTGTTTTTAATTATAACTTCGTTAAAAAATAGAGTTTTTAACTCTCCATTAATAAGCTCTCTTAACTCTTGGTCCCCTCTCTCTTTACCCCTACCCCAGAGATTTTTAATTCTGGGGTAAAATAAATTTTTTCTCTTTTTTAGACAGCAACAACACTTATTAAGGTATTTATCTGATCACCTTTATTTCATACATTTCTTACAACAATCTCTGGTAATGTATCTTTTCTTATTTGTTTCATCCCAACGCTGTTGAGTGCGGCTCTTTATGTTGTAAAATTTCTAAATCCTTTGGATTATTTTGGTCATGACATTGAATTTGAATAACAGTTTAGCTGGATATAGTATTCTAGGTTCTAAATCATTTCCTTAAATACTTAGGAATCACTGTTCCTTTGTCTTCTTTTGCATCTAGTGTTGATTTGGAAAATTTGGTGTCTGTCGAAGTCTTATTTATATGTGATCTGCTCTTTCTCTCTAAGCTTTTAGAATATTTTGTCTGTGATATCCTTTAATTTCACTATATTGGGTCTGACTTTTCCAGTCTAAGGTGGTTTTTTAATTCCAAAATTAAAAATATTTTTGTTCTAATGTTATATCCTTGTCCTCTGCTTTGTTTTTCTAGATTTCCTCAGTCTAGAAACTAGAAGTTTGCTAACTTATTTCTCTGATATATCCATTATGCCATTTATCCCATCTCCTGAGTTCTGTATGTAGCCATATGACTTTTTGTCTAATATTTCTATTTGGTTCCTTTTATGTCATGTTTTCTGTTGCTACTGTCCTCTTTAGAATATTTATTAGGTTTATTTCAAAATACTGGGTCATCTATTATGAAATACCTGCTTCTTTTAGAATTTCTGATCTAATAGTTTGATATAGTTGTGTTCCTCCAGTGTGTTGTTACTCCAACCTATGAGCTCATTTACCCCGGTCTGTCAGCTTCTTTGTCAGACAGACAGTGTATATAAGGGAAGATCAAGCCTTGATTCACATCCATTCCCAGGAGTACGAGGGATGGGGGTGGATAAGGCCTAGGGTGGGAAGCCTCAGTCACTTATCCCACAAAGTAACCTGTCAGGTCAGTACTTAACCTTAACCCTCCAGAGATAAGTAGCGTTAAGAGCTGCTACACTCCTTAGATTATCCTTCTCCAGCCCCGGGGGTTTGGCAGGGGAAGGCGGAGGAGAAAGCTCCCAGAGGTAGTCTCCATGTTTCTCTCCAGACCCTCAAGCACAGCCCAGGTTTTACTCTTACAGTCACAGGGACAGAGGTCTAAGTGGCTGCAGCTGTGAGGCAGGCACAGCTGTGAGAATCATGCTGGGGAAGAAGCAGAGGCCAACCTTGACCTGTCCTTTCCTGTCCCGGGCCACAGCCCCTGCCCTTCTCACCTGTCATGCTAACTCATCATTATCTTTGTGGGAATTGTCTGTTCTTCTGTACTCTATGTTTTTGTTTGGTTGGTTGGGGGTTTTTTTTTTGGTACTGTATGTTCTAAAGCCAGTTTGCTATTAAAATTGGTACAGAAGGTCTCTTACTATAGACCATCTCTTGACTGTGTTACCCTTTTCCCATTCATAAATCTCTTCAAAAGGAAGAAAAGACAGATTTCTGACGTTTGCGCAAAATGGCAGTATCTTGCCTTTTAGCATAGTGTTCTTGATATAAGAAATGATTTAGAAGAGGTATAGTATTTTTGTTAGTCTTTTTTTTTTTTTAATAGGCTCCATGCCCAGTGTGGGACTTGAACTCACGACCCTGAGATGAAGAGTTGCATGCACTAGCGACTGAGCCAGCCAGGCACTCCATAGACTTAAAATTATACCCTTGTGTTTTTGTCATACCCCATGATTCTGGTAGAATCTCTGGTCTTATTTTATTTTCTTAAAGTATTCTCAACCACATGAAAAGTTTTGTTCTTTCAAAATCAAATTAACTATTGAAGGGTGTGCTATTTTTAATACGCTATATCTGGAACTCACCACCTGAATAATTTGTTAAACTTACAGATTGTAAGCAGTTTACCGATGTATATATAAGTAGGGAAGTATGCCATGAAATGCAAACATTACAAACAGGCTATTTTATAACTGATTCAATTAGTTATTTGTAGGGAATTGACCAAATTTTTAAGATACTAGAATTTGAAAAAGTTGTGTCTGGCTATCGTATGTAGACCACCACCATTTTGGTTGGTACAGTCTACCAGTTTATCATCATTGTAAGCCATATGCAGAAAGACCTAATCAGTTTTCCTAATTTTTTATGTGTTTTTAACATCTTAAAATCATGATTTCATATTTATATTAGAAATACCTTTATTAGATAGAGCTGATATATTTTTTAATTGTGAATTTTTATTTTTTATTTTTAAAATTTATTTAAAATTTTTTTATTTTTATTTTATTTATCTAATTTTTTATTTTTTATTTATTTTTAAATGTGCATTTATATACCATAAAATTTAGCATCTTAACCATTTTTAAGTATACATTTCAGTAGTGTTAAGTACTTGGTTTGCTTTCTCAAGATTGTTTTGGCTATTTGGTGTCCTTTGATATTCCATATGAAGTTTAGGATTTTTTTTTTCTATTTCTGCAAAAAATGCTATTGGGAATTTGGTAGTTACTGCATTGTATCTATAGACTGCTTTAGGTAGTATGGATATTTTAATAGTATTAAGACTTCCAGTCCATGAACTTGGGATGTTTTTCCTTTTACTTGTATCTCCCAATTTCTTTCAACAATGTTTTTACAGTTTTCAATGTATATTTTACCTCCTTGGTTAAGTTTATTTCTAAGTTTTTTTTTGTTTTTTTTTTTTGATGCTATTGTAAATGGGATTGTTTTCTTAATTACTTTTTTGGATTGTTCATTGTTAGTATATAGAAATGCAACTGTTCTCTGTGTGTTTTTTGTATCCTGCAATCTTGCTGAATTTGTTTATTCTAACAATTTTTGTGTGTGTGTGTGTGTGTGGAATCTTCAGGATTTTCTACATATAAAATCATGTCCTCTGTGACAGAGGTAACTTACTTCTTCCTTTCCAATTTGGATACCGTATAGTTATTTTTCTCACCTAATTGCTTTGGCTAGTATTCCCAGTACTGTGTTGAATAGAAATGGCAAGTGAGGCATCCCCACTTTGTTCCTGATCTGAGAGCAATAGCTTTTAACTTTTCACCTTTGATTATGATGTTAGCTGTAGGCTTTTCATGTATGGCCTTTATATTGATGTAATTTCCTTCTATTCATAGTTTGTTGAGAGTTTTTATCATGAAATGGTGTTGGATTTTGTCAAATGCTTTTTCCTTTATCAGTTGAGATGATATGTAGCTTTTGTCCTTCATTCTGTTATTGTGTTACACTGATTGTAGTTTGTATGCTGAACTATCCTTGCATTCCAGAAATCCACTTTCTTGTGATATATAATCATTTAAATGTGTTGTTGAATTTCCTTTTTGAGTATTTTGTTGGGGAGTTTTGTATCAATAAGGATATTGGTCTCTCGTTTTCTTTTCTTGTAGTATCTTTGTCTGATTTTGATAAGGGTAATACCAGCCTCATAAAATAAGTTTGGAAATGTTTCCCCACCACCCTACTCCCGGCACTCTTAAATTTCTTGGAAGCGTTTGAGAGGGATTGTTTATTCTTCTTGAAATATTTGGTAGAATTCTCCAGTGAAACCATCCAGTTTCACTGGGTCTTAAATGGGAGGTTTTTGATCAGTGATTCAGTCTACTTTTATGAACTGTAGGTTTGAACATATTTTTTATTTCTTCCTGATTCAATCTTGGCAGGTTTTATGTTCTTAGAATTTCTGCATTTCATCAAGGTTACCCAATTTGTGGGCTTATAATTGTTCACAGCAGTCTCTTAAGAGCCTTTTTACCTCTGTGGCATCAGTTGTAATGCCTGTTCTTTCATTTTTTGAGTCTTCTCTCTTTTTTTCTTAGTCTGTCTAAGGATTGGTCAGTTTTGTTGATCTTTTCAAAAAACTCTTAGGTTCATTAATTTTCTTCCTGTTTCTCATTTCATTTATTTCTTCTCTAATCTTTACTGTTCCTTCTTTATACTATCGTTGAGTTTGATCTTTTTCTAGTTCCTTGAGGTGTAAAGTTAGGTTGTTGATTTGAAGTATTTTTTCTTTTTTTTTAATGTAGGTATTTATTGCTATCAAATTCTCTCTTAGTACTGCTTTTGCTGCATCCCATAAGTGTTGGTACATTTTGTTTTTGTTTTTGTTTGTTCCAAGATATTTTCTAATTTCCCTTGTTATTTCTTGTTTGAACGATTGGTAGTTGAAGAGTGTGTTGTTTAATTTCCACATATTTGTGAGTTTTCTGGGTTTCCTTTTGCTGTTGATTTCTAGTTTTGTTCCACTGTGGTCTGAAAAGATACTCAGTATGATTTCAGTCGTATTAAGTTGGTTAAGACTTATTTTGTCACCTAACATGGGATCTGTCTTGGAGAATGTTCCGTGTGCATTTCAGAAGAATGTGGATTCTGTTATTAGGTGGAATGTTCTGTGTAGGTTTATTAGATCCAGTTGGTTTATAGTTTTGTTCAAATCCTGTTTCCTTATTGAGCTTTTGTCTGGTTGCTGTATTACTGAAAGTGAGATATTGAAATCACCTACTCTTACTGTGTTACACCCTGCTTTCCCCTTCAATCCTGTTAATTCAGAATTGTTGAATTGCTCCAGTGTTGGGTGCACATGTAACTTTTATTTCTTTCTGGTGAATTGACCCTTTTATCATTACATCATATCCTTCTTTTGTGACTATTTTTGACTTAGTCTATTTTGTCTGATGTAAGTATGGTCACCATTGCTCTCTTTTGGTTACCATTTGCTGGAGTATCTTTTTCACATTCATCCTGTGTATTTCCTTATACCTAACTAAAATGAGTCTCTTGTAGACAGCATGTAGTTGGATTTTTTTTTTTTTAATCCAATCAGCCACTCTGATGTCTTTTGATTGGGGAATTCCTGATAGTGACAGACTTAATACTGAAGTCTATTATTTTCTCTAAGTCTTATAGTTATTTTGTCCTTCTTTTCGTCTCTTGTCACCTTCCTTTGTGTTTCATTGTTTTTTTTTTTTTTTTGTAGTGGCATATCTTGATTCTCTATTCTTTTGTGCTTCTATAGATTTTGTGTGTGCACGTGTGCTTACAATGGAGATGACATAAATCATCTTATAGCAGTCTGCTTTAAAATGTTAACTTGACCTCAATCACCTACAAAGGCTCTACTCCTTTATGTCTTCCTCCCCCACCATATGGGGATAACCCTTTGTTATTGATGTCACAGATTTCACCTTTGTATATTGTTACCATTGACACAGTTTCATAGTTATTTTTTATGCTTTTATCTTTTAAATTCCGTATCAGTATGAAAAGTGATTTATGCATCACTATCACAGTATTATGGGGTTCTGTATTCATCTGTATATTTGCCTTTACCAGAGACCTTTATATTTTCATATGTCTTTGTGTTATTGTCTAGTGTCCTTTTGTTTCAACTTGAAGGACTCCCTTTAGTAATTCTTATAAGGCAGGTCTGGTGATGATGAACCCAGCCTTTGTTTATCTGGGAAAGTCTTTATTTCTCCTTGATTTTGGAAGGATAATTCTGCCAGGTATAGTATTCTTGGATGGCACTTTTTTTCTTTCAGTGCTTTGTATAGATCATCCCACCCTTCTGTCCTGTAATGTCTCTGCTGAGAATGACAATGACTGACAACGTTATGGGAGTTCCCTTGTATATGACAAGTTGCTTTTCTCTTGCTACCTTCTATTTTTGCCTTTGAATTTGGACAGTTTGAATATAATGTGTGTCAGTGTGGGCCTCTCTGGGTTCCTCTTAGCTAAGGTCTTTTGAGCTTTCTGAATTTGGGTGTCCATTTCCATCCTCAGATTTGGGAAGTTTGGGGCCATTATTTCTTCAAATAAGTTCTTTGCTCCTTCTCTCCCTCCTCTTTGGGGATACCCATAACACACATAATGGTGTATCGAATGGTTCCCATAAGTCCCATACACTGTTCTCCACTTCATTCTTTTTTTTATTTTTCCGATTTGATAATTTCAAATGACTCATTCTTGAGTTTGCTGTTTCTTTTCTCTGCGTGATCAAATCTGCTGTGAACCCATCTAGTGAATTTTTCAATTGTCATTGTACTATTCAGCTCCAGATTTTGATTCTTTTTATAAGTTCTTTGTTGATATTCTCATTTTGTTCATGCATCATTTTCCTGATGTAATTTTAGTTATTCATCTGTGTTTTCTTGTAACACATTGAGCTTCATTAAGATGATTATTTTTGAGTTCTTTGTTAGCCAATTCACAGGTCTCCATTTCTTTATTTAGGGTCTATTTCTGGGGATTTTTTCCCACACTTGATTGTGTTATGTTTTCTTGTTTCTTCTAGTGCCTTGTTATTTTTTGCTGTGTTTTGTACATTTAAAAAGCAGCCACCCCTCCCCATCTTTACACTGGATTTGTACAGGGGAAGATCTTTGCCAATCAGCCTGGGTGGTCCCTCAGTCCTTTTCTGGGGATGTATCTTCTTTGGGCTTGTGCATGTGATTCCCCAACTAGAGAGGTTTGTTTCTTTCTTTTTTAGGGATTTGTAATCTCTAAAGACTAGAGCTCCCTCTGGTGTCTCTCTGTGGTACTGTGGGTTCTCTCGTGCTGCAACAAGCTGCTGAACGCCTTTTTCATCTCTCTGACCAAAGGCATCCAAACTATTTCAGTTCCCACCATTGCTGTACTTCGGGTGACACAGAAACCATTCCAAACGTTGGATAACCTTCTACTCTTCTCTTTCCCTCCCAAGGGAGAAGGTGCGAGCTGGGCTATTGTCCCGATCCCCTGTGGGTAGCATTGCAGCTTCTGTTACTACAGCAGTCACTGAACTCTCGTCTCCATGGCAACCAGGCATCCCACGTATGCCGCTTCCGTTAGCATTCCAGATCAGGCGCGGTGGAAGGGAGTTCCTGGGGCAGCCCCCTGAAAAGCCAGAACCTTGGACACACGTTCCACTCTTTCTTTCCCAAGGGAGAAACCATGCGCGGAGCTTCTTGATTGAGCCAAGCTGTGCTGGCTTGGGAGATGGGCTGTCCAAGTTGATATGAAACCGCTTTTCTTACCTATTTCAGTAGGACTGTTTCTGACTTTGAACTTGCCTGCAACTTCTTAATTGGTTTCTGGGATTCGGACAAGGCCTTTTGGGATGTAATATAGTGGTTAGGTTGGTTTCCCTGTGCAGGGAACCTGGCCTGGGGCTTCCTATTCCACTATCTTGCTGATGTCACTAGAAATACCTTTTAACACTCTTTTTTGATGAGACCTTTTACAAAGATCTGTATTCGAAAGTACAGGCCTTCTCTTGTGTTATGCTTAGCTCGGTCCCCTTCTCCTGAGTGACTTTTCTTGCTCATGGATTTCCCCCCAAGAAACCATTTTCTAATTACCTGTCACTTCTACAAAATATTTATTACTTTCGATTAAAAGATATCCTAGGGCGCTGAGGCTGAGTAGGGGGTTAGCTGCTGTCCTGGAAGATGGCGGCCGCTGCTGCACACCAGGGGTCTGCCATGAGGCCCTGATTGCGCCAGACTGGGAGCCTTGGGCCCTCTTCTGATGACGGGGACCGGAACCAGTTTGTTAGGGTCAGCTTTGTAAGGTTTTGAAGAACTGGGCTTGTGGCTGCTTCAGTCCAGCTGGCTTCTCCATACTTGTTGGCTAGTCCAGATGTGTTACATAAGTAATCCTCCAGCTGTTGGCAGGCGGGGGGGCTGAAGTCTGCTGCTCGTTGGATCAGGTGGCAGGAAAGGACGGGGACTGGCTGTACACCTTTCTACGTCGCTTGCCTTCACCTGTGGACATAGCCAGTGGCAGGGAGTGAAGCTGACCACATACCTGAAGGTTTAGGGGAAAATATTTCCTGTTCCTTCTCTTTTGTTGAGGCTGTTTCCAGTTTGGTTTTTTTTTAAGATTTTATTTATTTATTTATTAGAGAGCAAGCGAGAAACAGCATGAGCGGGGAGAGGGTCAGAGGGAGAAGCAGGCTCCCCACTGAGCCAGGAGCCCGATGTGGGACTTGACTCGATCCCAGGACTCCGGGATCATGACCCGAGCCGAAGGCAGCCGCTCAACCAACTGAGCCACCCAGGCGCCCTCCAGTATTTTTTTTTTTTTTTTAAAGATTTATTTGAGAGAGAGTGAGCTTGAGCCCAGGTGGGGGACAGAGGGAGAGAAAGTAGTCTCCCCACTGAGCAGGGAGCCTGATGACAGGACTTGATCCCAGGACCCCAGGACCCCAGGAGATCAGGACCTGAGCAGAAGGCAGCCGCTTAACTGACTGAGCCACCCAGGCGCCCCTCCAGTATATTTTTTAAGCCTGAAAAATATCTCTAGCCCTGCCATCTTAGATATTCAAAATGGTGTATGCCAAATCATGGTTTGTTGATGTGCTAAGCAAATGAAACACAGCTTTCAAAATCCTTTATATGATACCTAGTTTGATCTTTTTTTTCTTGCTATAGACAAAAAGTAGAATCTAAAATTTGTAAGGAAGCCATCAAAAAATTTCATTCTAATATGAAAGAAGAACTCATCAAAATGGTAAGTTCCTTGACATAAATTTGTTGGTCTAAATTTGGTTTGCTTATCCTGAGGCAGTGTATGGTTATCTTAGAAAAGATTGCCTTTGCTGGCAACGTGGGAAAGGGCTCATTAGAACTGTTTGTGTTTCACAGGTTGTTTTTCAACTAAATGCAATATATTGTGAGTTAATAAACATTTTAATTTTGGAAAATGCACACAAATATTTATTTTTTCTTTTGTGCAGCTTAAAGAAGTCCAGATGTCAAAAACTCTGAAAAGGAAGAACACAAAAGTAAATGACATGTGTTATTAGAAGCATACAGTCCCATAGAACACTGACCCGTGCAGAGCTAAGTAACACCCTGACGCTGGGTTTCAGTCCCTTCGCTTTGTCGAAGTTGTTTTTTCTTAGTCAGGCTTTTATTTGGGTGGTCTTGTGGTTGTGTACTCTTAATGCATGCTAAGGGATGGGGATCCCAACCAGCCTAAAAAGGCTATCAAGCCCCAAATAACCACTTCCATGCTATTAAGTAACTAATAACTATATAAGTAATATATATTTATTGCTTTTGTGGCTGTCAAAGAGTAAGACCTTTTAGAATAAAGAACTGTCCCATGTCTCAAGGGGCAGCCCAGGAAGAATACTGCATTAAGGGCGAGCGACCTCATTTCTTGTCCTGGTTCTGCTACTTTGATGTTTTCCCACCTTCTTGGAAACTGTACCACTGGGATATGTGAGGAGAAACGAGCCAGTGAATGCCGGGCCTTACTTCCCCATCAGTGTATGGGTGGACCAGATGACCTCTGAGCTCCACACTTGCAGGAATCCAGGAATGGAAGAGCAGCTCCCCCTCCACATTTATAATAGAATTGGAGTTGAAAGACATATATTTTCGTTTCAGTGATTACAGGCCACCTTTGCTGTTGTTTTTTCTTCAGTTTTATTGTCCTACTGGTCAACCCTGCATTGCTTACAAGGGAACGGTCTGAATGTCCAGCCGTGGAATAGTCTGGTAGTCCCTAAAAGTGATGGCTGAGATAATTTGTTATGTGGAAATACTCTTTTAAAATACGGATTGGATCAGGGCACTCTCCTGCTTCAGTATTTTCCTAGTGTACCTACATAAAATCCCAACTCCTTACTTGATCGCTCACAGGGTTGTAAAGACCTGGCCCCTGCTTCTCTTCAGAGTTGTCCTGGAGTAAATGCCCCTGCTGTTCCCATTCTTCAGTGTCCCCTGTCCTTTCCCTTGGCAGCACGCTTCACAAGTTGTAGTTATGTCAGGTCTGTGTGCAGCGCCGGTCTTCCCTTTAGACCACAGTTCCGTGCGGGGGACAATGGAGTCTCTTTCCCACGCCATTTCTAACACCTGGTACGGGGTAGCTAGCAGTGCTCGGACATTTAAGGCGTTATTTTAACAAATTATTTTATTACTTTAGATTATTTCAGATATTGAAAAGAAAAGGCAACGTTTGCTTGAACTCCAGGACGAACTGCTTTGGTAAGATGATGTGTCAGACTCCTCTGAGAACCTACCTGGAAGGATTTAATTACAGTACATCGTGTGGGGCTGCTAACCTCTGCTGTATTATAGTGCAATCCCAGGTTTTCTTTGTGCCTGGAAACTCAGTGAAGGTGATCGTGCTGCCGAGTTGGAGCTTTTGGCAAAGGAGAAGTCAGCACCGGGCTCTCTGCCATCAGATCTCTCAACTCCGGCCTACGAGGCAGCCCAGTTAGAGACTCGGTGCACAGACTCTGGGACTAGATGCCTGGGTTTGAACACAGGGCCGGCCATTTACCGGCTGTGCACCCTCGGGCAGGCTACTTATCCCCCCAGGGCCTCGGTTCCTCATTTGTAAACGAGCACGAGACCCACCCCTCCCAGGGTGCTGGGAGGATTAAATGCATGAACAGACACAAAGTGCTTCACGGTAGCTGGCGTTCAGTCGGTGCTGTGTGCTCCCGGTTCTTGTGAACGGGATCGTTGGCCTGGCGCTCGTGTGAACGCGCTCCTGCGTGCGGGGCTGGGAGAGGGGCCAGGGCTGCCCCCGCGGTGGGGTTCGGGCGCCGGGAGCGCAGGGGGGTTGGGGGGGCCTTCCGTGCGGCCAGGACGACGGTGCGAGCTGAGGGGTAGGGAAGCAGGTCCACTCTGTGCTCCGAGGTGTTGCAAAACAGGGCGAGACAGTGGAATTACCAGAAAAGAGCGCCTGTAAGTACAGTGCCGAGTCTTAAGAGGCCAGAAGGGTTCGGAAGAGGGCGAGCTCCCCATGCGGGCTGTGGTGCGGCGCTGGCCCGGGGCAAAGCGGGGCAAAGCGGGGCAAAGCGGGGCAGAGCTCCCCCGGGCTCCGGCCTAAGGAAAACGTTCGAACGAGCTTCCCGGGTGTGCTGCGCGCTGGCCTACACGCTTTATATATGCGCTCCTTGTCCTCATAGTCCTGGGAGGGGGGTCACGATGCCTGCTTCATCAGAATCGGGCATTTTAAAGACCAGCCTCTTGGTTCCTTTTCTAGATATAATTCTAGGTGTTGTAAAGGGCATCTTGAAAGGGCCTAGAAAGAAAACTGTGGTGTGTCGTTATTCTGACTTGACGTGTGGAAGACCTCAGGCCTGGGGGAGAGGTACTTACCCACAGTCCCCCCCTGCCAGAAGTGGGGGCCAGGATCCCAGATCTACAGACTGATGGCTGATCCTGCACCCCTGAGCACAACCCTTGTCAGCTCTTCCACAACTGCTGCATTTGTCCCACAGACGGAACTGTTGAAAGGACTTTTCTAAAATTGTATTAGAGGACAGTTGCCTTTTATCTTTAAGAAAATAAAGAACTGGCAGCCTCTTCCCTTCCTGGTCCATAAAATTCCACATGTCCCTTTTTATCTTATAGATGAGAACCTAAGCCCCTGAGAGAGAAAGTAGTCTACCCGTGCGGTTTTCATTCAGTCACTCTGATAAGTTTTCCACTGGTTTTATTGGACCTTGGAAAATGGGCAGAGGGAAGGCGTTCGGTCCACGTTTCGTTGTTGCCCTACCGGGCCTGAGCTCCTGCCCGAGGCTGGGAGAAGTTAACCGCGGTTCCCTCAAAATGCCTGGATGGCTTGTGGGCTTGTTCAAGACATCATCTTCTGTGGGTTTCATTTCTGATTTCTCATTATGTATTGTATCTCAGAGTTTGTCTATATTTTAAATTGAAATTTAGATCCTGTCACACATCCACAATTTCAGAACCGAAGGTTCTTTAAAGACCTAGCCCCCCTGCCTTGCATTGTCCTGCCTCAGTGGACCTACGCACTCAGCCTCTTGCCCCCTAGGCTGTTACACTTGACTGTAGGCATTCATTTGGGGGAAACTGTGTTGTTGTTGCAGGTTAGAACCGCAGCTGAAACAACTACAAATAAAACATGACGAACTTAAGGAGAGAAAATCTTCCCTGAGGAAAGCAGCGTGTTTCTTATCGAACCTAAAACAGCTTCATCAAGATTATTCATATATTCGAGAGA
Organism: Halichoerus grypus; assembly: GCF_964656455.1. Lineage (NCBI taxonomy): Eukaryota > Metazoa > Chordata > Mammalia > Carnivora > Phocidae > Halichoerus > Halichoerus grypus. The sequence continues at coordinate 192,946,860 of NC_135714.1, forward strand.
AAGAACCTCATGTAAAGGAAACGGTAACTTCAGTTTTTATTTTTCACTGTGATTCAGAAGATGAGGGCATCTACATGGTGCAGAACTCCTGGAGAAGCCTGGGGGAGAGAGAAGGGGGGGGTGCAACATGACAGTCTACCCAAACAGCGTCACTGTGAATCCATGAAAATGTGTTCTCCCATCACCTCTTTAGCTACTTCAGGCTAGAGGAATAGAGAACAATCTAGAAACGCTGATTTTATTAAAGAGAAATGACTGAACAAGAGCGTGCTCGAACAACTGTGCTTTGCTTCATGAGAATCGTCATCACTGTCAGGCCACACGGACCTGTTCTTTGTTCTGCCCGTGTTCACAGTAGCTTTTTTTATCTGAAAACAGGCCATTATCCCCTATGCATGGTAGGTCTAATTGGGAAACATGAAAAGGGACATAGAGTAGGGAAAGGCGTGGTATATTACTGTTCCAATAAAACTTGTTGCCTCCAGATTTCTGCTGCAGACAAGGCTCTTGTTACGATAACCAGCTCAGATCAGTAAGAAATTTAAGTTACAGGGAAAAAAAAAAACCCCAATAATTTTATATAAAATGTAAATACGTATATCCTATGATCATACTTGTATTCTTCACTTCTAAGGTTTTTTTTACACTGATTTAAAAGTCTTCAGTTTGTTTGTATATTAGATCTGAAAATAGAATGCTTTTAGATTAATGTTTTCTGTGACAGGACCCAACTAGTCTAAAGCTTGCTTGGAGTTGGGGATTCGGTTACTCACTTGGAGATGATTCTAGCAGTTCTTGAATTTGAACATAACTTTGGTGAAAACAGAGACTTGGGGACTCGACTTTGCTCGGAATACACTACTCTTACTAACGTGTCCTTCGCATGCCCATAGGTCTTCTGTGCTCTGTTGTAGTGTCTGTCTGCCTTTGTGGAAAGTAGGTATTTGGGTATCTGTCTTCTTTCCTAAACCAGAACTCTAACCCCAAATGTTAGTCCTACCCCTCACGCCTCCCTGAGAGCGAGTGTCCCATGGCAGCTTGAATACAGTAGGCTTCCTAATACCTGTTTGACTGAAGTCCATAGTAATAGGGTAGGGTAGAGTCTAGAAAGAATTGATTATGTGGGTGGTAGTCATAGTTGCATAGCTTTTCTACGCAAAGCTGCTCTTTTCATTACTAAGGAAAATACCTTAAAAAATGAAATTAAATGGTTATCCTAAGTATGAGCAAATTCTGTAAGGGGAATATAGTCCCTCATCCTTAGATACAGTTTACAACATGAAGCTTGGCTTTGTTATTTCAAAATCATGAGTTGGGTTTTGATTTCTTTTTTATGTTGGGTTTGTATTCTAATTTTGTCTTCAGTCTTCCCCATAAATTTTTCTAGATGACTTTTTCCCTCATGAACTTTTATGGGCCTGGTATTCTCCTTCCATTAGTTCTTCCAGTAAAAGTTAATCTGCCTTACCGTTTTCTGGGTTTAAAATAGGCATGAGATCAGCAGGCTTGCCCAAACCAAGCCTCGATCTGTACAAGGAATAATTTTGTTTTAAATAATTTAGATGCCACTGTTCTTGGAACCAACTGGTCTTCTGGGAGGAGATCAGCATAAGCTTTCTAGAGCAGTTCCCTTGTAACCTTCCTTATTAATTAATTATGCCCTAAGGAGAAGGATTAAATCAATTTTTAAAAAAATGATCCTAATTTAAAAACTGAAAGTTAATGAAACGCTCTACTTAGCATTGAGCTGTATAACAGATAGGGCTATAAAAGTTTTTTTATGCGTGTTAATCTAAATATAATTTTCCTTCAACAGTATGATTCATCCAGCCTTCCAGCTCTGTTACTCAGAGCGAGAACCCTTCTGGGAGCTGAAAACCACCTACAAAATATCAACCGTCAATTAGAGAAGCTCCTTGACCAGAAAGACCAGTCTACTGAAATGTGACTGTATAAAGACTAGTCCCCCTGCTCTTGCCTGTTGTCTTCTGATACTATACTTTTGTAAATAAAAATTCTTGGAGAAGTTAAACTTGTCTGCTTGTTCAGGTTGGCTTGTCACCAAAATTTATTACTTGGTTCATAGTCATTTGGTTTGAATGACCACGTTAAGTGGCGAGTTGGAGTGTGTAAGTGGCTTGAGAGGCCAGATCCAGACACTAGCCAGTCAGCCGCTGACCACTAAGAGTTCTAACCTGTCACACATCCGGAGTTCTGAGATGGGGCAGAAGGACCCTGGACCCACCGCATCTCCAGCTACCCGCGGAGCAGTTCCTCCTGAACAACACCCGAGGCCTGGGGGAGCCGCTGCTGTGCCGACGCCAGGGGGGCCCCGTGGAGGGAGAGGGTAAGAGATGGACACGGGGTGACGGTGGGAACCCCAGCCCTGATGCGATGGCCCGTGGGAGAACTAGCACTGGGGGGGCACAGCAAAAAAAACCCCAAAAACAAAACATCAGTTTGAAGGACAAAGAGACTTGTAAATGAAGGAAACCCATTTACTAACCTCAGAACATCCTCCAGGCTGTTGGGAAACTGCTAGAACTGTGTGGGGCTGAGGGGGCTGAGGGGCACCATTACTTACTGTCCCCCTCTGCCTGGGAGCCTGACTGGAGCAGGCTCCGGGCCCTCGGACCTCTCCTCTGGGGCTGGCAGCTGCAGGGCCGTGTGCACCGGGACCCCCCCCCCCCCCAGCCAACCCCCGGGACACCCCCGGCCCGGTGTGCCGGGACCCCCCACACTGTGTACAGCCCAGCTGCAGCCAGTCCCAGGGCAGTGCTAGTGCAGAGGACACCAGGACCCTCTGGCCCGTGCCCACTGCAGCGTCTGTGCCCCCCTCCCCTGGCACAGAGGACCCTGGGACTGCCTGGGCCCCGGCTAGCCCCAGCTATCCCACCAAGGACTAGAAGTGACTATCATTTTAAAATGGACTCTTATATACAGGTCAACATATATGAACCTCATGATAACCAAAACCCTAAAATAGGCAAAATAACGTGAAAGGAACCCAAACACTAAAGAAAACCATCAAACCACAGGGAAGGGGCCAAGAGAAAAAAGGGACAGAGAACAACAAAAGCAACCAGAAAATGGTTAACAAAATGGCATTTTGATATGCTCCAATCATAAGACAAAGTGTAGCTAAATGGATTTAAAAACTGACCCATCTATACGCTGCCTACAAGAAACACGCTGCAGACCTAAACACAGACTGAGAGCGAAGGAATGGAAAAAGATATTCCATGCAAATGGAATGGAAAAAAAAGCTAGTGTAGCAATACTCAGACCAAATAGACTTTAAAACAAAGACTGTAACAAAGGACGGAGAAGGACATTACATTATGATCAGGGGTAAATACAAGAAGAGGACAGAACATCATTAGTAAACATCTATGTACCCAACACAGGAACACCTAAACACAAAGCAGGTAACAGACATAAAGGAAGAAATTAACAATAGTAATATGGGACTTTAATATTAAACTCCCACTAAATCAGTGTCATCCAGACAGAAAATCAATAAGGAAACCTCGGCCTTAAATGACACATTAAACCGGAGGGACTTGACATACAGAACATTCCATCCCAAAACCATAGAGTACACATTCATTTAAAGGGCACACGGAGTCTCTCCAAGAAAGATCACCTGTCTCAAATTCAGGCAAACTGGAAAAATACAAATGTGGAGAGGAAGTAACCTGCTCCTGAACCACCAGGGGATCAATGAAGAAATCGAAGAGGAAACTGAAAATTACCGTGGGGCAGAGAAAATGGAAACGACTTTCCAGGACCTAGGGGGCACGGCAACAGCCGCTCTCAGACGGAAGTTCACAGTGCCAAGGGCTTACCTCCAGAAGCAAGAGAAGTCCCAAATAAGCAATCTTTATACCTAAAGGAGCTAGAAAAAGAAGATCGAACAAAGCCCAAAGTTAGGAGAAGGAAGGAAATAATACACATCACAGGGGAAATAAATGGAGAATAAAAAAAAGAATAGAAAAGATCAGTGAAACTAAAAGCCGGTTCTTTGAAAAGATAAAATTGATAAAACTAGCCAGACTCGTTAAGAAAGAGAGAGAAGGGCACCAATAAAGTCAGCTTCTAAGCTGACACCATAGAAATTCAAATAATCATGAGATTACTAAGAACAATCATACACCAACAAAATGGACAACCTAGAAGAAATGGATAAATTCCTAACAATACACAACCTTCTAAGACTCACTAAGAAATAGAAAATCTGAATAGACCAATTACAAGTAATGAAACAGAATCAGTCATTTAATTAACAACTCCCAAAAAACAAAAGCCCAAGACCAGGTGATTTCACAGGTAAATTCTACCAAACATTTAAAGAAGAGGTAGTACCTATTCTTCTCAAATTATTCCAAAAAATTGAAGAGGAAGGAATGCTTCCATATTCATTTTACAAGGTCAGCATAACTGATAACCAAAACCAGACAAAGACATCACAAAGAAAATTACAGGGTTGTGAGAGCGAGCCCCATGTTGACGCTGTGCTGGGCATGGGGCCTGCTTAAGATTCTCTCTCTCCCTCTCCCTCAGCCCTTACACCCCCTCCTTCTCTAGATCTATGTTGTTTTTGTTGTTTTTTCCAGAGGACCAGTCTCTCTAGCAAGGGCAATAAAGGCTGAAATAAACAAATGGGATTATATCAAACTCAAAAGCTTCTGCAAAGCAAAGGGAACAACAAAATGAAAAGGCAACCTACAGAAAGGGAAAAGATATCTGTAAATCATACATTCTGTAAGAGGTTAATATAAAAAATATATAAAGAACTTACACAATATAAAAAAAATGTTTAAATGGGCAGAGAACTTGAACAGACATTTTTCCAAAAAAGATAAACACATAAACAGACATGTGAAAGACGGCTCGATACCACAAATCAAAACCATAATGAAGGGGCGCCTGGGTGGCTCAGTCGGTTAAGCATCTGCCTTCAGCTCAGGTCATGATCCCAGGGTCCCGGGATAGAGCCCCGCATCGGGCTCCCTGCTCAGTTGGGAGTCTCCTTCTCCCTCTCCTTCTGCGCCTCCACCCAGCTCATGTGCGTGCTCTCCCTCTCAAATAAATAAAATTTTTAAAAAACAAAAACAAAAGTGAGTATCACACCTCGCACCCATCAGATTGCTATTATCAAAAAGGTAAGAAATAAGTGTTGGTGAGGCTATAGAGAAAAGGGAACCCTTGTGCACTGTTGGTGGGAATGTAAGTTGGTGCAGCCACTGGGGAAAACAGTATGGAGGTTCCTCAAAAACTTAGAAATACCATACAGTCCAGTAATCCCACTTCTTCCGGGTATTTATCTGAAGAAAATGAAAACAGTAGTTCAAAGGAATGTATCATACTTATGTTTGTTGAAGCATTATTGTTTCTTGAAGCAGCCAAGATATGGAAGCAACCTAAGTGTCCACTGATAGATGAATAAAGAAAATGAGAAGTATATACAAACACATAGGAATATTACTCAGCCATAAAAAAGAATAAAAACCTGGCATTTGTAACCACATGGACTGAACTAGAATATATTATGCTGAGTGAAATAAGTCAAAGACAAATTCCATATGACTACATTTATATGCGGAATCTATAAAACCAAACAGAAACAGACTCCTGGATACAAGAAATTGCTGGTTGCCAGAAGGAGGAGGAATTGGGGGGGTGAAACAGGTGAAGATGACTGAGAGGTACAAACTTCCAGTTATAAAATAAGTCATGAGGATGTAATATACAGTATAGGGAATATACAGTAATATGTAATAACTTTGTGTGATGACAGGCGGTAACTAGACCTATCATGGGGATCATTTTGTAACATATAAAGATAGCGAATCAGAAGGATATACACCTGAATAGGACACTGTATGTCAATTATACTTCAGTTAAAAATTTTTTAAATAAGATTAAGAGTTTTAACCTATCACCAGACATGCAGAATTAAGCTGATATGAACACAGACCAACTCTGGTCAATCAATAAGATTTCTAAGCTAATTTTCAATAAAACTGGCTTACTTCAGTAAAAAACAGGAATTGAGAAGCAAAGTGATCAAACTTGGTTTTTATAAACAGGTTTAATAACAAGTTACTATAACTTAGTATGTTCAGGTTACTAAACTGTCTTCAGGCCAAAGCACAGCCGGTTCCGTAAGAGCTACTCTTGCAAGACCTGCATGATTAGTTCATCGGGAATTTCACCGTCTCCGCCATAGTAACCGAGCAGACCACACTCCGCAGCTGCAGCTAGTTCAGCATCTTCAGTAGCTTCCACAAAGTCAGTCTCATCAAGGCCATTGTCCCAGTCGGCGTCGGAAACGGCACCTTCTGACAACAGACCCGACGGTGGCTTATGAGGACTCTTGGTGTCACTGTTCATTGTTTCAGCTGCTGTGAACTCTTCTTCCTTTCGTTTGAAAGGGGAAGGCGGCGGGGGGGGGGGGGGGGGGGGGGGAGCGGGAAAGGGAGAGAATACAGGTCAGTCAAGGAGACTATGTGATGCTCTCACTCTACCGTCAGTCTGGGTTAAACTAAAGTATTAGGTATAAGACCAGGTCTTGAGCAGACACTAAAATAAATATTCTGGATGATACTCTCTCCAATACAGTCGCCATGGGAATGAGTTTATTAATTCAAATGTCACTGCCACTGTAGCTCAGACACTCGAAACTCTAAATTTGGAAGTCCGTTCCCCCTCCTCCCCCCCGTCCCGTTCCTCTGGTACATTCTTTTCCATATACACAGATGGGGCTAGAGAGATGGTAGACTGACTTTTTTAAAAAGCAGATAGTCCAGCTGAAGGCAAACTGGAAAACCTATCTGCTATCTTAAAAGACTGATTTTCCTACTTATGAAGTATTTTAAGAATTAACATGAATTTAAAAAACTGTTAAAAACAGTTGAGACAATTGTCAAGATAGGAGTATGGATTTGTGTATTAGATAACAGTATTGTATCAACATTAAATTTCCTGAATCTAAAAATTTTACCATACTCACTTAAGAATATCCTTAACCTAAATCTCTCTAGCTACATGCTTAAATATGAAGAGATGTAGGATTCTGATGGCTGCAAATTCCTCTCATGAAATTTGTTATGGACTGAATGTGTTACCCCAAATTCCTAAGTTGAAATCCTAACCCCCAATGTCATGGTACTAGGAGGGAGGCCTTTGGGGGGTGAGTAGGTCTTGAGGGTGCAGCCCTCATGACTGGGATTTAGTAACCTTATAAAAGGGCCCCCAGAGAGCTCCTTCATCCCATGGAGGGTCCAGCGAGGAGATAGCTATGACCCAGAGAGCTGACCAGACACCAAATCGGCCAGTGCCCCGAGCTCAGACTTCCAGCCTCCAGAACTATGAGAAAGAAACTTCTGTGGTGTTTACGCCATCCAGTCTATAGTATTGTGTTATAGCAGCCTGAATGGACTAAGACAAAAAGTCACCCAAAATAACAGTGTGCGCCCGACCGAACAGCAGAGGGGGAAAACAAATGTGGCCAAGTAACATGTTAACGATGGCAAATCTAGGTGAAGGGAGAGCCCACTGTCCTTGGGCAACACTGCTATAGGGAAGAAAAAAAAAATAGAAATGTTTAAAAAACAATGATGATTAATGCAACAGAAAGCCAGGTAACTAACACTGATTGGTAATTCATTTTAAAATACTAAAAGCAAAAAAGCGAGGGGAAGCAGAAATGACAAAATATACACTGTTAAAACGATGTGACAAGTACATGGGTATTCATGAAGCTGTTCCATCTTTTATCAATTTTCTATTTTAAATAATAAAAAAAAGTTCTGTCCAAACAGTGGTAATACTATGTAGCAAAACTACTTTCAACTTGGCATTTTTGAGGTATTACTGGATTAGCAGGAAAAGTAATTTTTAAAAATCCACTGAAACCACAAACATGCTTCAAAATAAGACTCCAAACATACAAGGATGACATATACCTCCTCCTCTTAGAGGCAAAGTTTATTTTTACAAATTTAATTTTCTCTTGGTTATTTCAAGAACACTTTTTAACCTAATAGTTTACCAGGGAATCTGGCTATCAGCTATGTTGGTCTAGTTCCTACCATGTCTATCTTAGATGTATGAATTTTTTCCAGAGATATTTTTTAGTCAAATCGAATAGGCAGCAGACCATTATCTAGAATGTAAACTGAGCACTTAATCAGCCTATAGCAGGTAACTTTTATTCTAACCAGAACACTAGAAAGGAAAAGGCTGATAGATGTGGGAAAAAAGAACACTAAAATGTTCAGTCTAGAAAATAACATGATCAAAGAGTTAATAAAAAGTTCTCATGAATTATCAATAAGACCTCAGAGAAAAGTGGATAGAGGACAGTTACCGACAATCGATAATAGAAATACAAACAGGAAATCTGAAAGAAGTTCCATTTCCTCAATACATTAGGAAATGTAAACTAAAATGGCTAAAATACCACTTTTGGCCAAATAAGGTGGTAAACACTAAAAGGTAAAAATAATGTTGGCAAAAATGTAGGGTAAACCGGTACTATCTTATATTGTGAAGTCTAGGGGGTGCCTGGGTGGCTCAGTCGTTAAGCATCTGCCTTCAGCTCAGGTCATGGTCCCAGGGTCCTGGGATCGAGCCCCACCATCGGGCTCCCTGCTCAGCGGAAAGCCTGCTTCTCCCTCTCCCACTCCCCCTGCTTGTGTTCCCTCTCTCGCTGTGTCTCTCTCTGTCAAATAAATTAAAAAAATTTAAATAAATAAATTCGTGAAGCCTAATTTCCTACCATTTTTATGGATACCAACTGGTAATACGTACTCGTGAAAACAAACTAGGAAAAAAAGCCTATAAAGTAGGATGCATACTGTGACTTTGAAAATACATACGTGAGCACACATCAACGGAAATTCTGGAAGATATATGCCAAAACACATCAGTTATCCCTGAGTGGTCAATTTCTAGCTGAGGAGGAGTTTATCCCCTTTGGTTTTTCACGTATTTTCTAATTTTTTCTCACATCGAATGTGAATGATTTGGGTAAATAAAAGTTTTTAAGGTGACAAGGTCAATTTGGCCATCTGGTAATATCTACCAAAATTGAAAATGCACACACCCTTTGACATAATTCTACTTCTAGCAATTCTACCTACAGATAGAGCTGTTGAAAGAAACACAAAGATGAGTATTTTGGCATTCTTTGTAAAGCCAAAAGTGAGAGACTTGCCCCCTGGCTGGGCGTGGTCAAACAGGCGCGTCCACAATTTTGTGCGCAGCAGGTGAGCGCGTGCGGGCGCGCACGAGCAGATGTGTGCGGACATTGGCAGGGTCACCGCGGCACACTCCTAAGTGACAACGCGTTGAGGAGTGTGCTCACAGACTCTGCACACGTCCGGACGCGGCGCATAGCTCAATTACACTGTCGTACTGAGACCGGATTAGGAATGAGAGAGAAACTCAAACTGCACTCACCTCTTTGAAAAGAAACAGGAGACTGACTTCAGCAGGTAATGGAAAACCTGAACAAGAAAAACAGTTTTACTCTTTTACGTAGATACCCACTTTTCACTTGGCATACATGTAGAACTTAAACACTCACAGTCTGACTTGAAGTTTTCTGCTTTACATACAGGATCATGACATTTCTGATACCACACTTCATTTTTCAGATCAACCAAAATCCTTTACATTGAAAAAAAAAAAAAGGAAAAATTTAGTACTTAATCCCCAGACTGGATGGAAAACAAAATTCATCTACACGCTGCTTACCAGAGATGTGCCTAAGACTTCAAGATGGAGACAAGGTAAGAAGTAAATAATATGGAAATAAATAATACACCAACCCAAAGAAAACTCTGGTTGTGAAAATAGCACCCCAAATGGACTTTAGGGCAAAAAAAATACACATTGACAAAAGTTCCTCCCAAGAAAACCTAATTACCGACCTGTCCCCACCAAGTGAGAGAGCTTCAAAATGGGTGAGCAAAACTGACAGGGCTCCAAGGATAAATGAATCGTCTACCATAAATCAAGATTTTAAAAAACATTCTTTTAGGGCGCCTGGGTGGCTCAGTTGGTTAAGCGACTGCCTTCGGCTCAGGTCATGATCCTGGAGTCCCGGGATCAAGTCCTGCATCGGGCTCCCTGCTCAGTAGGGAGTCTGCTTCTCCCTCTGACCCTCCTCCCTCTCATGCTCTCTCTCAAATAAATAAAAAAATCTTTAAAACAAAAACAAAAAAACATTCTTTTAGTAATTGATACAAATAATCACAAAAAATTCAGTAAGGGTACAGAAAATTTGAATGACCTAAAAAGCATTTTTTAATAAAATTAAAAGCAATTAACAAGTTTGCTATAATAGGCATATATGAACACGGCCTCAGATCATTAGAAATAGTTCTTTACAATCACACATAAAAAACAACTATAAAAACTGACTGTGCTAGGTACCATGTCAATCTCATTAAATTTAAAAGTATTCACACATCTCTGACCACAAAGCAAATTATTTAGAAATAAGTAACAGAGGGCCACCTGGGTGGCTCAGTCGGTTAAGTATTGGACTCTTGGTATTGGTTCGGATCATGATCTCAGGGTCCTGGGATCAAACCCCGCATTGGGCTCCGCTTCCCAGAGTTTGCTTGTCCCTCTCCCTCTGCTCCTCCCCGACCCCCCGCCACTCCCTCATGTGCTCGCTCTTTCTCTCAAATAAATAACATCTTTAAAAGAAAAAAGAAGTAACAGAAAAATAGCTAATAGAAACCCATAACTTGGAAATTAAAAAATTTCTAAATAACCAATTACTCAAAGAAAAATCATGATGGAAATTAGAAAATGTTTGGAACCAAATGGAATTGAAAATACATATTAAAATATGTGAAACAGCACTAAAATGATCTTTGGAGAGAAATTTAGAATCCTAAAAGCTTATTTACAAAGAATGGCTAAAGACCAATAAGTAACTAACTTGGGAAATGAACAACAGAATAAACCCTAATAAAATAAAAGGCAGGAAGTAATAAAAAGCAAAAATTTAAAAGAACCAACAAGGCCAAAATGTGAAAACTAATACAATTCTTGCAAGACTGATCAAAAATAAATAAGGTAAAGAAACAAATGTTATTAGAAATTAAGTGCAGATGTAATGACAAATCACAATATACTAAAAATTTAAGAATATTAGGAAAAATTTCTGCCGATAACATTAAAAATTTTGGTAAAATAGCGAAAGTACTAGATGAAAAGATACCAAACTAAGCAAATCTAAAAAGTTACAGAAAACCTGAACCATCCTCATAAACACCCGAATGCTGCCGTTCCCAAACTGTACACCAGCCTGTCCCCAGGCCATGAAGAATATTTACATCCTCCTAGGGCAACACAGTGATAGCTGACGTCTGCCAGGCGCCCCACGTAATACTTGTTTACAGTTCACAGCTTCGGTATTGTAACAGGCTTCATTCCTTTCAGTGGTGGCCTATCTTTGCAGAGCTGAGGTTTTTGGTGGTGACTGTGATGACAAGGACCATAATCGGGATGCCTGGGTGGGGCTCGGTTGGTTGAGGGTCTGTCTTCAGCTCAGGTCATGATCCCAGGGTCCTGGGATCAAGCCCCGCGTCAGGCTGCCTGCTCAGAGGGGAGTCTGCTTCTCCCTCTGCCTCCTCCCCACCCCCCGCTTATTCACGCTCTCTCTCAAATAAAAATAAAATCTTAGAAAAAACCAAAAAACAACTCATGGGACTTTAAAAAAACAATCAAACAAACAAGGACCATAACCACCAATGTGGAGTAAGAGATAACTGTGGGGTGGCAGCATTCAATCTAATTCCAAGGTTTAAGAGATTATGCAATGCTCAGAAGGACACACACCCCATTAATATGTATTTTTATTTAAGAATGAGTTCAAAGGTATAAACCTTCAGTTATAAGTAAGTCATGGGGATGTGATGTACAGCACGGTGACTATCTATATAGCTAATAGTACTGTACTGCATATTTGAAAGTTTCTAATAGAGGGGCGCCTCGGTGGCTCAGTCGGTTAAGCGTCTGCCTTTGGCTCAGGTCATGATCTCAGGGTCCTGGGATAGAGCCCTGCTCAGTGGGGAGCCTGCTTCTCCCTCTCCCTCTGCCACTCCCTCTGCTGTGTGCACTCTCTCTCTGTCAAATAAATAAATAAAATCTTAAAAAAAAAAAAAAGTTGCTAATAGAGACATTCTTAAAAGTTCTCATCACAAGAAAAAACAATTATAGGACGCCTGGGTGGCTCAGTTGGTTAAGCCTTTGCCTTTGGCTCAGGTCATGGTCCCAGGGTCCGGGGATCGAGCCCCGCATCGGGCTCCCTGCTCCGCGGGAAGCCTGCTTCTCCCTCTCCCGCTCCCCCTGCTTGTGTTCCCTCTCTCGCTGTGTCTCTCTGTGTCAAATAAATAAAATCTCAAAAAAAAAAAAAAGAAAGAAAGGAAAAACAAATTATAACTACCTGGTGTCAGATGTTAACTAGACTGACTGTGGAGCTCACTTTGCAGTGTGTACCTATATCAAATCACTATGTGTACAGCTAAAAGTAATACTGTCAACTCTATCTCAATTAAAAATTTTTCTTTGATGAATACTGTTTTTTCAAATAGCTACTCAATTGTTAGATCGTGATTACTTACTGTTTGAAATTAATAAACTGAACTGTTAGGTATCTCTGTTGGCCTGGGAGAAATGTGTAAAAGCTGCTAAGATCCAAAGGGCACCAAGAGTGGAGAAGGCTGGGACCCTGTGGGCCTGCGCGCTAGGTGGAGGGTCCCTGCCTACAGAAGGCTCTCTGCAGGATGTTTCTGATTTCTGTGTATTTGTAAATAAACCTACTCTGTGGATTTAGGAGGCACAGTTCCCTGGGAATGTCACACATGCTATGTAACTACAGAGCTGTACAACACACGTTTCATGACCTCAGCATCCCCCGTGTACGGTGACCGCTCACTTCTGCCTCGGCTTTCGACCGGAGTCACAGAGAGCCTCCAGTGCAGGACGGACCTGGCGAGCTGAGCCAGGCGTTGTGGGCCTCGGTCGGCTTCACCTGTGCCTTTGGATTCCTTGAATCTTTAAAAAGTATTCGTAAACCCCGACATTGGGTAAGATCTCTGTTTTGTGTGAGTGTGGTTTGATCATCCAACCTCATACTCATTAGTGATCAGGTAAATTCAGATGAAAAACCACAGTATCATCTTATATCACCAGATCAGCCAGAGGGTTTTTTTTTGTTTTTTGTTTTTTTTAATTTATTTATTTGACAGATAGAGAGCACAAGTAGGCAGAGTGGCAGGCAGAGGGAAAGGGAGAAGCAGGCTCTCTGCTGAGCAGGGAGCCCGATGCAGGGCTCGATCCCAGGACCCTGGGATCATGACCTGAGCCGAGGGCAGCCGCCCAACCGACTGAGCCACCCAGGCGCCCCTAAACAGAGGTTTTTAACACACCAAGTGTTGGTGAGAATATGGGACAGTAGAAAATCTGAAAACACTGCTGGTGGGAGTATACATTAGCTGACCATTTGGGAAAATAACTTATTACCTAGTAAAATGAAGTATGTGCATATTCGATGACAGAGCAATCCTGCTTTCAGGCATATACTCTGAGAAACTCTCGCATATGTGCCACAGGCAAGATGTACCAAAGTATCTGTAGCTTCACTGTTCATACTAGCAAGCCAAATGTGCACAGGAGGAAAACAGACTGGCACGTTTATATTTATATAATGGTGTACTATACAATAGTGAAAAAAAGAATAAGCAACTACATGTTGCAATATGGATGAACCTCACAAATTCAATGTTGACCAAAAAGCAATTCAAAGGATGCAATTGACACAAGATTCAAAAACATGTATTGTTTGGAAATATAAATATATATGGGGAAAAAAAACATTTAAAGCAAGGGGAAGATTAACACAAAACCCAGGATAACAGGTACTATTATCTCAGATGGTCAGAGGAAAGGAAGAAACTGGGGTTGGTCCCACAAAGTGCTTCTGAGGTTTGGTCAAGTTCTGCTTCTGAAGGTGGGTGGCAGATAGGACAAGTGATCATTTTAGTGTTAGTCTTTGAAGTGTACCTACACATTATAATACATGCTTTTATACATATGGTGATTTCATAGTTAAGAAAAAGAAGAGATTATGGATACATAATAGAAGCAGGTAATTTTTCAGGAAGAAATATGTAGTAACCTGAGAATCTCAAAAAGTTAACAGATGATCATCTTATGATAATGATTTTCTGGTAAACTTATAGGCAGAGAGTAAAAGACTAGAAAGATATACCAAAATCATAACCATAGTGATCACTGGTTCTGGGCCTCTGGGGGAGCTTTTGCTTTGTGTTATTCTATGTGATAGCTTTTGTGTATTGAGCATATAGTTTTTTGATTTTTTTTTTTTTTAAACTGAGCTAATCTACATATAGAAGTATAGCATTAAATGGTGCTACCCAAGATGTTTCCAGCTTTCTAGCAAAAGCTTCAGGATCTTTTCTCATGTCTGGCACACATGCTCTAAACAATTGACATACAGAAGTCTCAGCTTTGATATTAAATATAAAACATATATATGAAACAGAGCAAAATTTCCCATATCATAACTGATAACTACTGGGTTTCTGTCTTATTCCTATTGTCACCATATCCTTGTATTATCTAAAATTCTATTTCATCCTTCACTTCCTCTCCTTTTGCCAGGGGGATTTTAAAGAAAACTCTTAAAACAGGGCCTGGGGTATACAGCAAGCATTCAATAAATATTGGTTCCCTTCAATACCATTCTTTGTCTTTTGTTTTTAAGATTTTATTTATTTATTTGGGGGGGAACACAGAGGGAGAAGCAGACTCCCCACTGAGCAGAGAGGGAGGTGGGGCTCAATGCCGGGACCCTGAGATCATGACCCAGGCATCCCAATACCATTCTTTGCCTTGACCATGTTAAGCTAACTCCAACTCTTAGCACTGAATAATTTCCTTTTCAGCCAAATCTGCTCAATTTCAATTTACACTCCATAAGATGTCAAGGACCAATGGCAACAGACGAGGGAGACACTTCATCACCCCTGTCCGCTCACCTATTGCCTCTAATTTCTTCCTAGCCCTGCTCAAGTCTGTCTTTCTCAAGATTATACTATCTAAGGGATTGTTTTACTGAATAAAGTACAAATAAAGATGACATGTGCTATAAAGCAAGATGATAATTAAGATAGTCAATTTAATATTATAAAACATAAACCAAATACAGTATTTGATATAACTAAATTTATTATAAAACCAAAATCATTTTTACATTCAACTGTAAAAATTATAAACATTTAAAATAATACTGGTTAAATACCCAGAACTCGTTAGCAAACACCATTACTTACATGATATTATTGCTCTTGTGGGCTCTTCCAATGTTTTCGCACCAGCGGTATTTACAAATATCATAAACCAGTAATTCTTCTGGGAAAAAGTAGCTCCAATGTCGAATTCCTAAAATGCAAATAATGTTTCTAAAGGTATTAAAACTCTGTCATATTATAGTGAATAAAGAATAAGATTATCTTTACCTCCTTTAATGCCATTTTTATTCACCAAAGAGAGAACGAAATGATCAATTTCAGGGTAGGGTGAACAGTGATAACCTTCAATGTTTTCTGCTGCAACAGAGAGAAAAATTAATTATAATTAAAGTGGCTCAAAGTTGAAGAGTTAAATGTTAAGCTGTTCTTTAGGACAATTATAGGTTTTGGAGTCCCTGCAGCTTTTTTGTTTCCATGGCTTTTAGGCAGCCATGGGTTCTTGCTTGCCTTACAAGCAAGCAGGGAAAATTCAAACCTCTCAGTTAAGTCAAATGTGAACTACTATTCATAAGAAGCGCCTGTAATCATTTCAACTGCTTTCTTCATTTTGATAAAGAGAAAAGCAAGTCCTTATCCCCAGGAGCCAGCCTACTACCAGCAGCTAGGCCTTGGTGGTATTACAGAGCAGGCCAGTCACTCACACTTCAGCCCCGGTGCTTTCCTGCTACTCAGAAATTATCTCACAGAATTTCAACATCAGATAAGGCCACTCTGTGGCCAAGATGACTCGTGACAAAAACAAGACCACTCTGTAATCATGTCTGAACGCAGACAAAACATGAACGTTCTCCAAACTGCAAAAATGACCAACACCTCTCATCTTATCCAATATAAGTAACTGCTCCTTCTTTACCCATTATAGCTTTACACCCACTGTCCTCTGCCTTCCTTCTAGATCAAATTTACGAAGATATTCAATCATAGAATCGTCTCTGACAGTACCCAATTTGAAACAAATCCACGCCTCCTTAGACACTTCTCAAAAGCACCTAACTCAAGCCTGCATCCTATAATAAATCTTTCCTAATACTCTTTTCCTGAGATGCCCCACAGTTCCCCATGGCAGGAGTTCTTCACACTGAAGCCAGGACCAAACTCCACTTGTTCGCTATAGGTGTGTTCTCCCATGATCCTTAGGTGTAGGGCTCTGACAATTCAGTTACATTTTGTATCTAAGAATCTCCTGGAATAATTTACAATATTTTGTTTAAAATGTCATTTAATTTTTAAACACAGAATTGTCTACTTTTCTTAAAATAAAGCCTATATTTCACTTACAAAAGATTGTACGTAATTGGAGAAACTTTGGAAAATACATTGAAGCAGAAATGAGAGAAATAAAGTCCAAATCAACGTCTAGAAATAACTGTTAACCACAAGAAAATAAACCTAAGAAAATGTTATCCATTAAATGTTTTTAATGAACCTGGGATCACACCTCCAAAATAATTTTAGAGTCTATTTTTTCTCTTAACATAAATGGACATTTTCCATTTTATATTGGCTTTATAAATTTAAATTAAATGGCTACAAAGTATGTTACAGGATTTCACCAATCCCATTTTCTTGTACATTTAGATTGTTTCTCGTTTTTTGCTTTTATAAATAATGATGGCCCAAAACATGTGTATAAAAATGTTGACTGGAGAGTTAATGTATGGGATGTTAGAAAGAGCCTGTATGTTTTTCAGTAAAAGAATGAAGAACATACACATTTCTTGAAAAAACTCTGCAGCCATTAAAAGAATGAGAGAATACAGGGACAGCTCCGCTGGGTTCAGTGGAAACGAACAGTGACTGCCCATCTGTGATTGTGGGCCGAGGGGAAGAGAACTTTTAGTTTTTTCTTTGAATAGGGGTTTCTTTCTACAAACCATCTATTTTCTTCTGGGTTTTTTTTTCCCCCCTCAAAATCACCATATAATGAAAATTAGTGAATAAGCTTTAAAAAATATCTTTTCTTCATGCATTTTCCATTTTGAATAGAAACTAAGTTGTTTTAAAGGATCAGTAGATATGAATCCTGAAGATTTAAGATTTTTAAGGTAAAATAGACTTGTATCCTTAAATTTTCATAGGAAATTGTTTTCTTAAAATTACCTTTAGTGTTGGTACTGTTAGAATATTCAACTCGTTTCTGTTTATTCTGAGATGTGTCACATGTCAGAATTCGTAAAGTATCTGAGAATCTGAAGAAAATATTGAAAGAAACAAAGTAAGGTTATCTAAGAATCAAAGGGAGATGGCTACAGAAAGGAAACTGAATTTCACATAGTTCCACATTAAAATCCTTTATTCAACAGCTAATTCTTCTAGGACAATTAAGTCACATTTGCCTACAAAAACACCAATCCAAAGAGTAGTCTGGTGATCATTTAAAATACTTTTTTCGGGGCGCCTGGGTGGCTCAGTCGTTAAGCGTCTGCCTTGGGCTCGGGTCATGATCTCAGGGTCCTGGGATCGAGCCCCGCATCGGGCTCCCTGCTCCGCAGGAAGCCTGCTTCTCCCTCTCCCACTCCCCCTGCTTGTGTTCCCTCTCTCGCTGTGTCTCTCTCTGTCAAATAAATAAATACAATATTTTAAAAAAAAAATACTTTCTTCAACTACAGTGTCAGAGGACTCAGACTGCTGAAGCCATGGAATGAAGTATATAATTCTATTCTTCAAATGCACAGGGCCTGTGAAATTTTTGTTACAATGATTTGAAAAGTGTGAATAATGGGGGGGAGGGGAAGAAGGAAGGAGGGATGAGAGCAAAGGAAAAAATGAATTAAAATAAACTGAAAGACGTATTCATAACCCTAAAGAATTCAGCCTTCATTTCAGGAAGAAATGGACACAACAAAAGAAAATTAAGGAAACCCTATTCAGTAGAAGAACTCTCTCCACTTCTGTGGAATGAATACTGAAACTACAAAGGAAATGGGGTTTGATAACAGGGAGGTGACTTCAGGCCATCTTACAGGCTGTGGTGCTTTTCCTACCCAAGACAAAGTAAGATCCTACTCTTGGCCAACAATAGTCAACAGTGGCTGTCATACAATTTTTCCACTATCCCCACAGTGCTTCCAGAATCGCAAAACTGCTACTGCTAACAACTAACTTTCACTGAGCAGATACCATGTGCCAGACACGGCTGTCATTTTATGTGTACAGTTTTTTTTCCTTTTTTGTTTTTTTAAATTTTTTTTTAAGATTTCATTTTTATTTATTTGACAGAGAGAGCAAGAGAGCACAAGCAGGGGGAGCGGGAGAGGGAGAAGCAGGCTCTCTGCTGAGCAGGGAGCCCGATGTGGAGCTCGATCCCAGGACCCTGGGATCATGACCTGAGCCGAAGGCAGATGCTTAACTGACTGAGCCACCCAGGCGCCCCTATGTGTACAGTTTCTACTCAATCTTCACCACTCCCCAAGATAGGGGGTGATATCATTTCCATTTAAAAGGTAAGGAAGTGAAGACTTTGACGTTACTTCTGCAAAATGTTACGACAGAACTCAAAGTCCAGAAATAACATGAAGAAAAACCACCCGTCTTCCCACCCTCCTGGGTAACTGCTGCCAAGTGGACATCTGGACACAACTTCCCCTCCAGCGAAGTATTTTAAATATTTTATTAACATTTATTTCTATGGGATTTCTCCTGAGAATTCTATCTAGTGAAGGCCAAGGAAAAAGAAGTAGAGCAAGTTAATGTAGCAAGGCAATTTAGTCTGATCGTTAAACACGTGATTGGGACTAACAAAATTTGCCAGCCCAGATATAGGGCAGTGGAGGCAAACGTCTCTGTTGAAAGGGGTCTTTCACACTTTTTAAAAATGACCAAAGCGTGGTAACTTAAGTGTTCAACAACAAAACTGACAATAAATTAGAGTTTATCAGTATAATGGAAAACTATATAGGCATTAAAAGTTTTAATTACAACTAACTGTTGCAAGTTATTAGCTTGGCAGATATTCGTGATACAATGTTAAGTGGATAAAACAACTGACATAACCTCATAAATAATGAACTCAAAAAATATTCTTTGAATGAAGGAGGTATGTAAATTATATGTATGAATGTGCATACATGAAAAGTAGATATTAATAGTAACTCTATTTCCAAATGGATGAAAGAAAAAAGTTAACCTGGAATTTTAAGAACTTTCATTTTCTTAAGTTAGAACGAATTTACACAATTCACATTGTGGTACTATACAATGCCTAGCACTGTTTAGAGAGCACTCATGAATACGTCACGGTTTGATTCTGGGACTGTGTACCTGACGTTGCTGACCAGAGAAGATAGGAAATACTGGTTTTCTTCAGAAATATCCTTGGACTGTTTAGGAAAAAATTTGTTGTCTTCAGCAATCTCCAAAGCCACCTGCTTTCCTATCTTCGATGATTTATACAGCCGAAAGTTTCTATTTCTTGTATAAACTCCTATTGTCAAAAATTAATAAAACAAGTATGAATGCGTGTTTTCAGTGACAGTCAGCAAATACTAATTTCATATAGAGCACTGTTAGAGAAACAACTGGTTCTGGTTCAAGGTGGCAATGCACGAAGATCCCGAACTCCCTCCACACGTGAACACACCAAATCTATAGCTATATTTGGAACTATTTCATCTGAAAAAAACCTACAACCCGGCAGATTGACTCCTTCACCAAATGAGACGGAAACCACACCAAAGCAGGTGGGAAAGGCTGAGACACAATTTCACCATAAGCCCCACCCCCAGTGCAAAAACCTACGATTGGGAGAGAATTCAAAACCCGGGGCTTCTCCCTGAAAGCAAAGGATTCATACCTCATGTTACGTACCCCAACTTTTAAGGCCTGCACCTAAGAGATGAGCCTCAGAAACATCTGGCTTTGGAGACCAGCTGGGCCGTGGCAAACTGAGGAAGGGCTCTTAGGGGCTTACGTGCAGACTCACTCACCCCAAGGCCTAGTGCAGAAGCAGCTCTTCAAAAGTGCCCAGACTTTATGTGA
The DNA here is from genome assembly GCF_964656455.1 of Halichoerus grypus. Classification (NCBI taxonomy): domain Eukaryota; kingdom Metazoa; phylum Chordata; class Mammalia; order Carnivora; family Phocidae; genus Halichoerus; species Halichoerus grypus. The sequence goes on from NC_135714.1 coordinate 192,967,199, forward strand.
AAGGGACTCATTTCCAAACTTTAAAGTGCTGGACTGAGGGATACTCTCCAGGGATGGAGGTGGTGGGCGCCATCTTCTTCTCTGTGCCATCTTTTTTTTTTTCTCCCCCTCTTCCTTTTCCCCCCTTTTCTTAGTGGGTGCCATCTTTGTTCACCCCCTCTGCCTCACTCCAGCCACTGGACACAATCTTTGGCTCCCCCTCTGCTGTGCTCCAGAGCACCAGTAGCTCCTGGAGGAAAGTGTCTATTCACACCTGGTGCCCCAGTGTTTACTGGTGATCCATTTTTCAGGTGATCCCTTGATCACCCGGCTCTGAAGGCCAGGGAGGCTTGCGTTCCTGGGTCCCCAGGACTGTAACGACTGGAGAGACAGTTCTCGGGACACTACCACTCCCAGGGCACCGCACAGGGACAGACTGAAACACATCCCCAGTTTCCGAGAGAGAGGCCTATTTGTTTGTGCAGCAGCTCTGGCCCAAGGGGCAGGCTTCTGGTCTGGCACACTTACAGGAGCCTGCAGAAGGGCTCTCAGGGAATGGAGGGAATGGAGCTCAGTGCACATCATTTTTGCACTCTCTCTCTGCTTCATCCAGCTCACTGATACCTTCCAGAATGGAGCTTATGCCCTTTGTTCGATGCCCTGATTTTTGCAGTTGCTGCCAGGGGACTTCTTTCCATCATCTGGCTCTGGTGGCCAGTGGGACTGACGCTCACAGGTCCTACAAAACTGTAACCAACGGAGAAGGAGTTCTTAAACAGCGACCATCCCGAGGGCACAGCAAGAGCCAACAGGCCCAGGAGCTCAGTCTCTCTGCCTAAGAGGCCCATTAGCTACCATCATTGGTGCAGCTGTTGGGGCAGGCTTCTAATTAAACACGCACCTAGGGGCTAACTGGAAGCCCTTCCTGAGACCTCGGAGGGCAGGCAATATTTTCATCCTCTCTTTTGCTGTGCTTTACAGCACCAGCATCTCTCGGAGGGGAACCTGTATCCGTGTCTCGTGCCCCAGTTTTGACATCAGGTACCCTGCTTTTTGGGGGCTGCCTCCTAGGGGATAACCCTCAATCACCTGGCTCTGGTGGCCAGGGGGCTTCGGTTCAGCGGGGGGGGCTCACGAGACTGTAACCGTCAGAGAGAGAGTTCTTAGATGGCTCCCACCCGCAGGGCACTGCACAGACAGCAGACTGGAGCACCCCCAGCCGTTCTGGGAAAGAGGCCTAATGGCTTGTCCTAGAGCTCTGGCCTGAGGGGCAGTCTTCAAGTTAGGCACCTGTCTAGAAGCTCCAGAGCTGCTCTCAGGGAAGGGAGGCCAGGGGATGCTATCTTCATGCTCTCTTCTACCTCACGATAGTGCACCAGGATCTCTCAGAAAGGAGCTTATATGCTCATCAAGTCCTGATTTTTGCGACAACCACCTATGGGACACCTCCATATTACCTGGCTGTGAGGGTCAGTGGGACTTACACTCGCAGTCCCATATGACTATACATATTTTCATTCTTTAAAAGCTGCTGCCTGAGGGTCTGGCTTCCCATCACCTGAATGTAGGTGCTGAATGAGATCCTCCTCTTTGGGACATTAACTGGGCCTGGCATACTCTGAAGTCCTGGGAACTCTTAAAAATAAAATAGGCTGCTTGGATAATTATAAAAGTTTGAGAAACAGCCAAGAGCTAGGACAGGGTTGAAGGATAAGTTTCATCTCCTACACAAGGCCAACCCTTCAAGACTGGGAGGGGATGCTATTTCATCTAATGCACACAAACAGAGTCAAGCAAAATGAAGAACAGAGGACTACATTCCAAACAAATAAGATACAACTCTTAAGCAACCTTAATGAAATGGAGATAAGTAATTTATCTGATAAAGAGTTCAAAGTAATGGTCATAAAGGTGCTCACCAAACTTGGGAGCAGAATGGATGAACACAGTGAGAACTTCAACAAAAAGAGAGAAAATGTAAGAAAGTAGCAAACAGAAGTCACAGAGCTGAAAATACAAAAACCGATCTGAAAAATACCCTACAGGGGTTCAACAGCAAACTAGATGAAGCAGAACCAATGAACTCAAAGACAGGACAGAGGAACTCACCCAACAGAGCAGCGGAAAGAGAAAAGAATGAAACAAAGTGAAGATAGCTTAAGGGCCTTCTGAGACAACACTGAGCAGACTAACATTTACATTATACGAATCCCAGAAGGAGAAAGGGCCAGAAAACTTCTCTGGAGAAATAACTGAAAACTTCAATAACCTGAGGAAGGAAAGACATACAGATCCAGGACGGACTGTGAGTTCCAAATGAAATGAATGCAGCAGAGAGACCCACACCAAGACAAATTATAATTAAAATGGCAAAAGTTAAACAAAAAAAGAGAGAGAGAATCTTCAAGGCAACAAGAAAAAAATCACTTATTACATACAAGGAGACCCCATATGACTATGAGCACATTTTTCAGCAGAAATGTTGCAGGCCACAGAGAGTGGCATGATATATTCAAAGTGCTGAAAGAAAAAACCTCCAACCAAGAATACTCTATCTGACAAAGTTATCATTCATAACTGAAGGGCAGATAAAGAGTTTTCCAGACAAGCACGAGATAAAAAAGTTCATTACCACTCAACCGGTCTTACAAGAAATGTTAAAGGGACACCTTTAAGTTGGAAAAAAACAAAGGGCAAGTTGCTAATTAGTAACAAGAAAACGTATAAAAGTGTAAATCTCACTGGTAAAGGCAACCATATATTAAAGGAGTATATCAGTCAAGTGTGAAGCTAGTGTAAAGGTTAAAAGACAAAAGTAGTGAAAACTGCAACTATAATAATAAGCTAAGGGACGCACAAGATAAAAAGATGTAAAATGTGACTGGCAAAACGTAAAACGGGGGGGCAGAGCGTAAAAATGTACAGCTTTGAATGCGTTCACACTTAAGTTGTTATAAACCTAAAAAAGGCTACTATGAACGTAAGTCGTTATCCGTAAGCCTCATGGTTAACCACAAAGCAAAAAGCTATAGTAGCTACACAAAAGATAATGGGAAAGGAAGCGTGCCACTAAAGAATTCATCAAACCACAAAGGAAGTGAGCAAGAGAAGTAGAAAAAAAAAGGAATTAAAAAACAGCCAGAAAATAATGAACAAAACGGCTACAAGCACATATGGATCAATTATTATTGTAAATGGATTAAATTCACCAATCCAAAGCGAGAGAGTAGCTGAAAAGATAAAAACAAAACAAGCCCCATCTATACACTCCCATTTCAGATATAAGAACACACACAGACCGAAAGTGAAGGGATGGAAAAAGATGTTCCACACAAATGGAAACCAAAAGCAAGCTGGGGTAGCTAGCTCTACTTTCCTCAGACAAAATACTTCAACAAAAAGACTGTAGTAAGAGACAAAGAAAGGCATTACATAATGACAATGGGGTCAATCCAAAAAGAGGATATAGCACTTACAAATATTTAGGCACCAACATAAGAGCACCTAAATACATAAATCAAATATTAACAGATCTAACAAGAGAAACAGAAATACAATAGTAGGAGACTTCAGTACCCCCACTTACATCAATGGATAGATCATCCAGACAGAAAATCAATAACAAAGAAACATCAACCTTAAACCACACATTAGACCAGATGGAAATAACAGATATATACAGAACGTTCCATTCAAAAGCAACAGAATACATTCTTCTTAAGCGCATATGGAGCATTCTCCAGCATAGATCATACATTAGGCCACAAAATAAGGCTTAACAAATTTGAGATTGAAATCATATGAAGCATCTTTTTGACCACAATACCGTGAAATTAGAAATCAATCCTAAGAAAACTGGAAAATTCACAAACATATGGAGATCAAACAACGTGCTACTGAAAAAAAAAATAGGTCACGAAGGAATCAAAAGATAAATACCTAGAGACAAAAAAAAAAAAAAGAAATACAACAAACCTAAACCTATGGGATTCAGCAAAAGCAATTCTAAGAGGGAAGTTCATAATGATAAATACCTATATCAAGAAACAAGAAAAATCTCAAACAACTTTACACCTCAAGAAATTAGAAAAAGAACAGCAAACAAACCCAAAATTAGAAGAAAGGAAATAATAAAGATCAGAGCAGAAGTAAATGAAATGGAGACTTTCAAAAACAACAGAAAAGATCAATGAAAGCCAAGAGTTGGTTCCTTGAAAATATAAACAAAACTGACAAGCCTTTAGCTAGACTCACCAAGGGAAAAAGAGAGTACTAAAATCAGGTCAGAAATGAAAGAGAACACATTACAACTGATGCCACAGATATACAAAGCATCACAGAAAACGACTGTGAGCAACTGCACCCCAACAAATTGGGCAACCTGAACAAGCCTGCCACTTCCTAGAAACAGATAACCTTCCAAGGCTGAAATCATGAATAGAAAATAGACCGATTACTTGTAAGGAGACTGAATCAGCAATCAAAAACCTCCCAACTGGGGCACCTGGATGGCTCAGTCATTAAGCGTCTGCCTTCGGCTCAGGTCATGATCCCGGGGTCCTGGGATCGAGCCCTGCGGGCAGCCTGCTTCTCCCTCTCCCACTCCCCCTGCTTGTGTTCCCTCTCTCGCTGTGTCTCTCTCTGTCAAATAAATAAAATCTTTTAAAAAACAAACAAAAAAACCTCCCAACAAACAAAAGCCCAGGAGCAGAGAGCTTTAAAGTGGAATCTACCAAACATTTAAAGAAGAAGAATACGTTCTTTTCTCAAACCATTGCCAAAAACAGAAGAGGGAGGAACCCTTCCAAACTCTTTACATGGCCAGCATTACCATGACACCAAAAATAAACAGAGAAGAAAGAAAATTACAGGCCAATATCCTCGATGAACACGTGAAAGTTCTCAACAAAATAACTAACTAAAGAAGAAAACAAAATAACAGCAAACCAAATTCAACAATATGGGTATCCCCCACTTTCTGGAAGTTCGCGTTACAACACTTTACTTTTATGAACGATCTACATTACTACCTGTGTTCACTAACCGAAAGATTCCAAAGAGGATTTTCACTCTTACGAAAAAAGCTGTTGCCATGCTAATATGGGTCTTTCATAAAAACAAAGTAGCTTAATAAAAATCAAATGATCATCTCAATAGATGCTGGAAAGGCATTTGACAAAATTCAACATCCACGTATGACCAAAACTCTCAACAAAAGGAGCACAGAGGAAACACAGCTCAACATAATAAAGTCTGTATGTGACACACACATAGCTCACATCATACTCAGTGGTGAAAGCTGAAAGCTTTTCCTCTAAGATCAGGAACAAGGTTACGGAGAACATCCGCTCTCATCACTTCTATCAACATGGTATTGGGTGTCCTAGCCAGAGCAAGTAGGCAAGAAAAGAAATAAAAGGCATCCAAACTGGAAAGGAAGAAGTGAAACTGTCATTATTTACAGATGTTTATGTACAGAAATGGCTATGTAGAAAACCCCAAAGACTCCACCAAAAAACCATTAGAATAAATGAATTCAGTGAAGTTGCAGGATACAAAATCAACAGTACAGAAATCTGTTGCATTTCTATATAGTAACAACCCATCAGAAAAAGAAGTTAAGAAACAATCCCATTTAAAAAAAAAAATCTCATTTACAATTGCGCTGGAAAGAATAACATACCTAGGAATAAACTTAACCAAGGAGGTGGAAGACCTATACTCAGAAAACTATAAAAAAGACACTGATGAAAGAAACTGAAGATGACACAAACAAATGGAAAGATATTCCAAGCTCCTGGACTGGAAGAATATTGTTAAAATGTCTATAGTATGTACCCAGGGCAAGCTATGATTCAGTGCAATCCCTATCAAAATTCCAATGGCATTTTTTACAGAACTGAATAAAGAATTCTAAAATCTATATGAACTACAAAAGATCCGGAATGGCTGAAGCTACCCAGACAAAGGAGGACAAAGCTGGAGGCATCATGCGTCCTGATTTCAAACTACATCACAGTGCAACAGTAATCAAGACAGTACAGGATTGGCAATAAAAACAGATTCAGATCAACAGAACAGAACAGAAAGCAAAGAAATAAATCAAGTATGTATGTTCAATTAACTTACAACAAAGGATGAATGAATAAAGAAAATGAACCTGGAAAAAATATATATGTATCTCCACAAAATGGAATATTATTTAACCATTAAAAAGAAAGAAAAATCCTGCCATTTGTGACAACACATATGGACCTTAAGGGCATTATGCTAAGTGAAATAAGTCAGGTTAAGACAAATACCATATCACTTATATAGAGAATCTAAAAATTAAAATAAAGAAAAAAACAACCCAAGCCAATAAATAGAGAGAACAGACTGGTGGTTGCTTGAGGTGGGGAGGTGGGGGTGGGCCAATGGGTAAAGGGAGTCAAAAAACACAAGCTTTAGTTATAACATAAGTAAGTCACGGGGATGTAATGTACAGCCCGGCAAATACAGTTAATAACACTGTACTGCATATTTAAAAGTTGCTAAGAGAGTACATCTTAGAAATTCTCATCAGAAGAAAAAAATTCTGTAACTATGTATGGTGATGGATGCTAACTAGAGTTACTGTGGTGATCCTTTTGCAATATCTACAAATATCAGATCATTATGTTGTACACCTGAAACTAATGTTAGGTGGTATGTCAATTACACCTCAATAAAAAAATGAAGGTGGAAAAAAACCTCATCTTCATGTAAACAAAAATAAAAATTAAAAAGTAATTATTTTCTATCAGCTGTAAACAAAAGCAATATATAAATTAAGATAAAGTGGAGTTGGTATGGAAGAATGCCACATGCAGAAACAGAAAACGAGACGAGATTACTTGGGGGTAACCCTTCTATTGTAAATAAATAGAAAAGCTGGGCAAATCATCTAGGAAAAAAAGTTTGAGACTATTAAAGAGCTTCCAAGGCAGTGAGTATTTCTGGTGCCAAAATCCCAAAGAAGGGAGGCATCAAAAAAATCAAATACTGCTCTCTCCCCACTATGTGAGCATAAAATGAGAAGATCGTGATCTGTAAACCAGGACAGGGACTTCACGAGAATCCACCCATGCTGGTACCCTGATCTTGCACTTCTATCCTCCACAACCGTGAGAAATAAATGTTTGTTGTTGAAGCCAAAAAAACAAAAAACAACAACCCAAATACCTAGAATAAATCTAACAAAAGATACAGAAGTTCTCTGTTTAGAAAATTATAAAACATTGAGAGAAATCAGAGAACATCTATGTTAGTGGAATGACAAAGCATGCTCATGTATTATAAAAATGTCAATTCCAAGTTGATCTCTAGATTCAATGCACACTAAATCAAAATTCTAGCAGGGCACACGCGTGCGTGTGTATGTGTGTGTATGTGTAACCTGACAAGTTGATTCTAAAATTTAAAGGGAAGTGCAAATGGTCAAGAACAGCCAAGAAATTTCAAAGAACAAACTCGGTGGAGTTCTCCTACTGGATATAAGACTTAAAAAAAAAAAGCCTATATTGAGACAGTAAATGGTATTGGCACAAAAGGAGATCTATATAACAATGGAACAGAACATAATCCAGAGAAAGACCAAACATATACAGACACTTGGCTTATGACAAAGATGTCCTTTTAGGAAAAGGACAATTATTTCAACAAATAGTGCTGAGACAAATGGATATTCGTACAGGAAAAAAAATGAATCTTGACTCCTCTTCACACAATAGGCAAAAAATCCATTCCAAGTGGATTATAGATCTAAATATAAAAGGTAAAAAAAATAAGTCTTCTAGAAGATAAGAAGGAGAATATCTTCATAATTTGGGGATAAAGATTTAACAAGATACAAGAAACACTAAGAGGAAAACGTTGATAAATTAGACTACTACTATTTAAAGTTACTTTTCTTCATCAAAGAAACCATTAAGAAAGTGAAAAAGCAAGCCATAAATACTATATGATTCCAATGATAAAAAGTTCAGAAATAGGCAAAAACTAATCTATGGTGTTAGAGGATGGATTAGCGGTCACCTGTGGGGAGGAGGAAGAGTACTCACTGGAAAAACATGGAAGAGGTTCTGGGATCCTGATAATCTTCTATTTCTCATCTAGGGTGGTGTGGTGACAAGGGTATGTTCATCTTGTGATAATTCATTGACCTGTACACTCACAAATTACTCATATTTCAGTTTGAATTGTTATACTTCAATAAAAAGGTTCCTCAAAAAATTTTGGCCTGTGGGGTGCCTGGCTGGCTCAGTCAGTAGAGCATGCGACTTTTGATCTCAGGATTGTGAGTTTGTGCCCTGGGTTGGGTGTAGAAAAATACTTAAAAAAAATAAAATCTTTAAGAAAAAAATTTGGGTGTGTACTATTAAATCTCTGACCTTTTCAAAAGATGCCTTAAGGAATGTCCCTTTTTGGTACATAAATAATTCTGGGTATACTCTTGAAATCTTTCTTTCAAGCATATCATGGAAATTTCCTTGCTAGTCCAGTAAACTAACTTTTAAGGCTAACTGTCATGAATTGGGGTATCTGTTTGGGGTTGAGGTAGAGCACAGCGACCAGCTACTGTTGCCCCCCTTCCCGAATCACTTCCTGTTAGGCCTTCTCCCTAGTTTACTGCATGTTAGCACAACCTGGAGAGGATATTCCGCTAACAAAACACGACTTGTCATTTGGAAGAATGCTCCTCTGTTCGTAACTCATGCTTGTTCACACCCAAACCACTGCTCTGCACTTCTCTGCCTACATTTCCAAATTCTGGCACCTGGTTGTCAGGCTAGCTAGCTAGGAAGGTATATAATACAGCAGGAACACTTCCCTACTCTTGGCCCGGTTGGCTTGATAATCCTGCCTCTACGTTAAACGGAGTTTCCTTCAGCCTCTAGACACTGAAACCTTCGCAGTTGACCTAACACGCAATGGCAAAATGTGCTCTTAATGGCTTTCAAACCACAAGCTAGAACAACAGCATAAAAATGAGGTTTAAGGGCGCCTGGGTGGCTCCATCAGTCGGGCATCCGACTCTTGATCTCAGCTTCGTGAGTTCAGGCCCCGCGTTGGGCCCTGTGCTGGGCGTGAAGCCTACTTAAAATTCTTAAAAAATGAGGTTTAGTTCACCAGATTGGAGCCAGTTGAACTGGGGGTCCTGAGTGGCCTATGTGTTACCTGACCAGGCTCCGTCTTGCCCAGTGCTTCATACATCCTCAGGTCCACGGACCAGAAGCAAGGAGGGTGGAAGAGAGCATACGTGAAGAAGCCCCAGCATGAGGATAGTCCAAAAGCTGACGAAATGACTCCAGCCACTGACTACAAAGCTCTTGAGTGAAGAGACCACTGGCCTCATTTTGCCACATAAAAGTACCATTTTTATACTGTATCTGTTTTTAACATGTATTTCATCTCATTAAACCCGTCACCAGTACTGGAGAACGCTGGTCCAACTGGCCCCTGTCAGGACTCCCCTGACACAAATCCTCTGGACGCTTCGGGGCAAGTGACAGCTCCAACGATTCTCTTTTGGAACTCAGGGCAGCCTGGGGCCCCGGTCCCATAGGGACCGCTCTCAGATCTCCGGACAGAAGCCTTGCCGTGTGCCAGCACCCTAGCTCATGGGTCACATTCTGCTAGTGATGCCATGGTCACTGTGGACCAGTGGTGGCAGCAAGAATCCTCAAGCAAAGTGACGGATGGGCACTGACGGGTCGCTCAGGGAGGGACACGAGGACAGTCTAACAGAGAGCTGGCAATCTTACTTACCGAGGTCTACAAAAAGATGCTTTTCTCCTACGTTATTCTTCACAACTAAAAATGATAGGTCAGGACTGCTTTGCTCAGCTGACCCCAGTCTCTCCCGTTCCTTTGAATTCTGTGTCCAGCTCTCTCCTCTATCTTTATCTGAGGACATTTTACTAAAGGAAATTCCTTGTTTAATTGGCGTTTCAGGAAAATGGGAAAATCCGTGGCCCGTGCTCTCTGAAATACTATCATCATCTTCACTGGCAATTAAGTGAAAAGCAGGCTGCAAAATTTTTCTCACAAAATTACCTAGAAGAAAAAATATTATGATTAATCTAATTCTTTTCCACAAACTGTAACTCAAGATCTAGGCACAAATCTACACATGCCAACTTTATACAGTAAGGCTTCTTTTTTTGACTTCTGGTTTCAAAACTGAGTTGTTATTACAAACTGTAACATACTTCTCCTGTTACTTCCTTCCTCTTGTGCAATCTTTTATTTTTTCAATTCCCACTGACAGGAGAATTCTCACTTATAATAAATATCATCAAAGCCTCCACCAGGGGCACCTGGGTGGCTCAGTCAGTTAAGTGTCCAACTCCTAATCTCAGCTCAGGTGTTGATCTCAGGGTCGAGAGTTCAAGCCCCACATTGGGCTCCACACTGGGCATGGAGCCTACTTAAAAAAAAAAAAATTCCACCGGGCGCCTGGGTGGCTCAGATGGTTAAGCATCTGCCTTCGGCTCAGGTCATGATCCCAGGGTCCTGGGATCAAGTCCCGCATCAAGCTCCCTGCTAGGCGGGGAGCCTGCTTCTCCCTCTGCCTCTGCCTCTCTCTCTCTGTCTCTCTGACTCTCATGAATAAATAAATAAAACATTTAAAAAAAAAAAATTCCACCAAAAACTGCTAGAACTAAGACATGAATTCAGCAAAGTCGCAGGATATAATCAGTGTACAGAAATCAGTTGCATTTCTATACACCAATAATGAAGCAGCAGAAACAGAAATCAAGGAATCAATCTCATTTACAATTGCATCAAAAACAGTAAGATACCTAGGAACAAACCTAACTAAAGAGGTGAAAGACCTGTATTTTGAAAACTACAGAATACGTATGAGAGAAACTGAAGAGGACACAAAGAAATTGAAAAACATTTCACGTTCATGGATTGGAAGAACAAACATTGTTAAAATGTCTGTACTACCCAAAGCAATCTACATATTTAATGCAATCCCTATCAAAAGAACACCAGCACTTTTCACAGAGCTAGAACAAACAATCCTAAAATTTGTATGGAACCACAAAAGGCCCCAAATAGCCAAAGTGATCCTGAAAAAGACAACCAAAGCTGGAGGCTTCACGACTCTAGACTTCCAGCTCTGTTACAAAGCTGTAGTCATTAAAACAGTATGATACTGGCACAAAAACATAGATCAATGGAGCAGAATAGAAAACCCAGAAATGGACCCACAACTATATGGTCCACTCATCTTTGACAAAGCAGGAAAGAATATCCAATGGAAAAAAGATAGTCTCTTCAACAAATGGTGCTGGGAAACTGGACAGCAACATGCAAAAGAATGAAACCAGGCCACTTCCTTACACCAGACACAAAAATAAACTCAAAATGAATGAACGACCGGAAGGTGAGGCAGGAAACCATCAAAATCCTAAAGAGCACAGGCAGCAACCTCTGTGACCTCAGCTGTAGCAAATTCTTACTAGACACGTTGCTGGAGGCAAGGAAATAAAAGTGAAAATGAACTACTGGGACTACGTCAAGATAAAAAGCTTCTGCACAGTGAAGGAAACAATCAGCAAAACTAAAAGGCAGCCTATGGAATGGGAGAAGATATTTGCAAATGACATATCCAATAAAGGGTTAGTTAGTATCCAAAGTCTATAAAGAACTTATCAAACTCAGTATCCAAAAAACAAGTAATCCAGGGGCGCCTGCGTGGCTCAGTTGGTTGAGCATCTAGCTCTTGGTTTTGGCTCAGGTCATGATCTCAGGGTCCTGGGATTGAGCCCCATGTCAGGCTCCGTGCTCAGTGGGGAGTCTGCTTGAGGATTTTCTCCCTCTGCTCCTCCCCCTAATCTCTCACTCTCAAAACAATAAATCTTTAAAAAACAAAAAGAAATAATCCAGTTAAGAAATGGGTAGATGAATAGACATTTTTCCAAAAACGATATCCAGATAGCTAAAAGACCTATGAAAAGATGCTCTACATGAGTCATCATCAGGGAAATACAAATCAAAACCACAATGAGATACCACCTCACACCAGTCAGAATGGCTAAAATTAACAAGTCAGGAAACAATAGATCTTGGCAAGGATTTGGAGAAAAGGGGACCCTCTTGCACTGTTGGTGGGAATGCAAACTGGGCAGCCACTCTGGAAAACAGTATGGAGGTTCCTCAAAAAATTAAAAATAGAATACCCTATGACTCAGCAACTGCACTACTAGGTATTTACCCAAAGGATACAAAAATGCAGATTCGAAGGGGTACATGCACCCCGATGTTTATAGCAGCATTATCAACAATAGCCAAACTATGGAAAGAGCCCAAGTGTCCACTGTCTGATGAACGGATAAAGATGTGGTGCAAGTGCCACTAAAAAGAATGAAATCTTGCCATTTGCAATGAATAGATGGAGCTAGAGTATATTGTGCTAGGTGAAATAAGTCAATCAGAGAAAGGCATACCATACGATTTCACTCATATGTGGAATTTAAGAAACAAAACAGATGAACATATGGGAAGGGGGAAAGAAAAGAGGCTGGGAAGCAAAACATAAGAGACTCTTAACAACAGAGAACAAACTGAGGGTTGATGGAGGGCGGTGGGTGGGCAATGGGCTAAATGGGTGATGGGTGTTAAGGAGGGCACTTGTGATGAATCAATCACTAAATTCTCCTGAAACCAATATTACACTATATGTTAACTAACTAGAATTTAAATAAAAATTTGAAAAAAAAAAAAAAAAAAGACAACTGCCCAGTGACCTGACCTGCAAGATTCTCTAATTACTGTTATTTTAAAATAATTTTATCTTATTCCATTGTAAAAATTAAAAATAAGTAAATAAATCATCTTAGAAAGGAAGGTTGGTTTGAGAAGATGAGTGTCAATGTTGCTAGTATGAGCTTGACCCTAACGTACTGTCACCAAGAAAGCACCACTTTTATTTTTTTATTCTTATTTTTAAATATTTTATTTATTTGAGAGAGAGCAGAGTGAGAGGGAGAGAGCACGAGCCGGGGTGAGGGGGCGAGAGAGAAGCAGACTCCCTGCTGAGCAGGGAGCCTGACGCCTCAGGGCTCCATCCCAGGACCCCAGATCACAACCTGAACCACCCACCTGGGTGCCCCAAGAGCACCACTTTTATCAATATAAATTGAGTAGAACTTATCTTGACAATTAATGGGTTAAAGAATGAAAGGTTTATATGCATCAAGAGTGCTGCCGAGATAATGCACATTAACACTTGAGTCAGGATGTCAGCAAAGTTCTGCAGAGCTGCTTCTCACTCCTTTGCCTGTCAGAATACGCCCTGGGCGCCCCGACATTCACAGCCATCACCTCCACAACTGTTGTTCCTCATGCTTCACCCTCTCATCGGTCACCAGATGGGCTGTGGCATCATAAGTGAAGCCCAGATGGCAAGCAATTAAATACATGTACTGCATTTCAACACTTACTCTAAGAGCTCTAACTACTAGAGGTCCTGTCTTTACCAAGAAAAGAAGATACGACAATCCAGAACTTCTTTAACTCTCATGTATTATTTATACCATAAAATCAAGCGAGAATTTGGTTAAGTTGCTTCATATAGAACAATACTGGAGAAACGCCGTGTTGTCAGAGAAACTTGATTTTAATTTCTAAAACTGCTATTGTCTGGGTTTGTCACTTTATTTACCAGACAGCTTAAACTTTTAAATAGACATGCTCTAAATTCAAAATTCTCTCTCTCCAAATTAATTACTCTCTGCTCAATGAAACAAACCCAGTAGCTCATAAAACACTATACATCAAAATGAAAGCAAAAGCGTGTGATCCTTGCAGTGATATACAGGCATGATTAAATCTGGAATGAGGGAACTGAGGGTAAATACTGAGTAAAAAGAAATCATGATGTAGCACAGGACAACAAAGCAATACGAACATAAATTGATAAGGTTAATGTTTCTGGAAATGTAAAATCACATCTACTTGACTGGAGGCAGTGCGAGAAGTGAAGGCAGGGCTGCAGAACCACTTGGGAAGGTAGCGCTCGGCGGGCCAGGGGGGCCTCTAACCTTTGGCAGGGAGCTAACGCGGCCAGGACACAACAATGACGGTATCAGCAGCATGCAGTCCAACACAGGCTTCCAGTAAACTCTGCTTTCTACTTCCCTCCCCCATTCTGACCAGGCTCGCCCTCATCATTAATGTGGGGACAGGCATTTCACTGGCTGCACATAACTCAAAAGAATCTATCAGTCCTAGGAATTGCAGGTCCCACTACAGGCTGGCAGAGGTGTATTTTAGGCAGATCAAATTTACACATTTTGCAAACATTCTCTGATCGCTTACGCTTACTCTAATTCTACTTTCTGGAAGGCTGACAATGGGCGCTAGAAGTGTCACCAAGACATACATGGAGGGACGGAAACTGAAGGGGAAATCCTGGACTAATTTCGTCATCTCTGCATCTCCAGTCGGGGCAGTTCCTAAGTCTGGAGGAAGGAAGTTTCGGCTGCCCTCTGCCCCCGCACCCCCAGGTTAGCCTCAAACTTCTGTCTCCATACTTCTGTGTACGCTGTTCTGCCAGTAAAGCCTTTCTGACTTTGTTTCTGCGAGGGAACCGGATTCAAAGCCAGCTTGAATGTCATCTGCTTTCAGAAGACATCTGCAGCAGAGACTGCCAATTACCTGACACACTGCTACTCTCCCGTCTTCCCAAACAACCAATCTCAAGGTTTAGCCTTGCGGCCAAGGAGCCGTAGAGCAGACTACGAGGAGTGAACGGAATCAAAGAAATATCTTGCTTAAAACTCCGCAGAGTGGAGAGCCTGGTGCTAGAGCCCACTCAGCAGTCTTTGATTCAGCGCGTCCTTATCAAATGCCTGCTTGCATTCTACGGCTCTTGCAGTCTGCGCCATCACTAACACTGTTGATGAAGATACCATGACGTACCAAGCTCTGGAAACGAAAAGTGAGTAAGAAACTGTCCCTGCCCTAAAACATTAAGTAGCACGGAAGTAAAGAAGCCAAAACAACAACACAGAAAACTACCTCAGCAAGAGCCGAATGCTTGGACACGAGAAGCCATGGGCTCTCCGCAACCCAGACGACACGCTGCCCTGGGTCTTAGGGTTCGGGACATGACAGAAATGGCTTCTCATTTGACGACATCTACACTGAGTCTCCACAGGCCAGGTAATTGGAGTGTGTCTTTTCAGACAGCAGCATCAAAAAGTGCAAAGGCCCACGGACAAGAGAAAACGCGGCCCCGCAGGAGCTAAGTAAAGGACAGAGGGAGAAGGCCTATTTTGTACCAGGACTGGCCCTTGTGGCTCTCATTATGACTGCAAGAGGCCCCTCAGTAACAACCATCAGGAAACTTGGGAAAAAAATAGAGGTTTGTTACTTGTAAGACCTGAAAATTACACTGCATACCTGGGGCCACACAGCAAGCTCTCGGGTAGGGAGCGCATGCACGGGCAGGGGGTTCTGCTTGTATTGGGGTTGAGGGTGGAGCCCTAGGGTTTCCTGGGCTCAAGCCTTATTGGTGAATTTAAAACATAAGAGCAGGAATTTAGGGGCACCTGGGTGGCTCAGTCATTAAGCGTCTGCCTCTGGCTCAGGTCACAATCCCGGGGTCCTGCTTGGCGGGAGGCCTGCTTCTCCCTCTATCACTCCCCCTGCTTGTGTTCCCTCTCTCTGTCTCTGTCAAATAAATAAATAAAATCTTTAAAAAAAAAAAAAAAGAGCAGGAATTTAAAGCAAGGAAGCCAAAACAAGAGGCCCAAAAGGTCAGTTATCAATCAAGATTTCTGAATCTAAAGTGCCTCGGTGGGTGGTGTGTGGTTGACGGTGTTTATTGAGATAGCTGTCTTTGAAAGGGATGCCTCAGCAATCAAAGCTTAAGTCAGGCGCTTGCATTACAACAAAACAGAACACTGTCGAGGTTTGCACTACAAGCGTCAGGTGGTGAGAGAGGAGGCTGGTGGACCTCTGCGGGCCTCTGTACAAACTAAGACATCTGGAATTTTCCTGAAGGCAGTGAGCAATCCCTGAAGGGTGTGAGGCACATTAGTGGTGTAATCAGATCACTCCAGCCAGCTGACTAAATAAATAAATAAGCTGAGAGAAAATAGAGCTCAGAGATGACACCAACATTTCCACTTGGGTAGTTGGGTAGATGATGGATACTACTCACTGATATACATATCACAGGAGAAAGGGCAAGGTTAGGGAGAAAATGAGGCATCTGGTCTAGGAATGCTGAGTTTGAAGTATCTGTGTGGGAACGTTTAATAGGCAGTTGGCTGTACGGGTCAAGGAGGGCAATCTTGGCTGAAGACAAAGACTTAAGGCTTTGATTACCATCTATGTGTTGATGACTTGAGAGTGGATGATAATCAAGGTTATGGATAGAGTGAACAGAGGGACAAGGATAGATTCTACAATTATCAATATCTAAGGGATGAAAGAAAGATGGAAGGAATGTCCAACTATACAACACAAAATAGGGAGATAATAGGAGTCTCTCATACACAGCAAACTGGGTCACTGCGACCTAGCATTAGTCTAATTTAGTAATTAGGTTCTTGACTTCTATGCTAGTCCTTTTGCGACTATGTTCATGCCTTTTCCCCTAGGTACCCCTGAAACTATCAAACAAATGTAGTTCTGAAATGAATTACCTATCACGGGAACTTCAGTTAATCATCTGCCATTTAGACCTAGAAATACTCTGCTCTACTGCTGCTTTGATAAACACTCAGGCTTTGGGCTTCTGTTTAGACCTTGATTTTCAGCGTTTCCATTCCGCCTACTTGTTGCCCCTCAGACTGACTTCATTTTATACCTGGGCCTGCATCTCTCAATGTCCAGTTCCAGACAAACACTCTGATTACACTCTCAGGCTTACATATGCAGACATTTTCCCAGTCCTGAGGTTCGGCCTGGAGCAATAAACAATAAAAAAGCCTCTCCAGATGTGGTTTGGAGCCCAAGCCCCAGTCCTCATGGACTAAAGGCTAAGGCTAAGGCAAGGCTGAAGTGAAGGACAGAAATACAGCTCTGAGGCATCACAGATGAGACTTGAATTAGGCCTCTCGTGCAAAAAACTTCTAAAAAGACTCCTGTTGGAGCAGAAACCAGTACTAGGCAATGCATGGCCATCTCAAAATCTCTAGCAAGAGTCGCTAATGCCAAGGACCTCCTGAGTAGTTAATGTATCTAAAATGTGTCTAGAAGAGGAAGGTAGGTCTAGAACTAAAGGCAAATCCTGAAGATGTGAAAAATCACATCTCATTATTTAGGACAGGTTAATAACCATAAAACCCGAAAAATACTTAACAAAAGTTTAAGAGGAAAAGGAAAATACGAGGATTTTAACAGAATTCCATGACTTTTTAAAAAACAGTATACTTACCAACATGAATGTTATCTTTAAATGCCACATCATGGAGCTGAAATATTAGATGGCGGCTAAATTTTTCATCAGTGCTGGAATCCAAGTTGAAAACATCTTCGGCTGAACAATTAACCCTGTATAGCTCTTGAAGTGCTTTACAAACATGCTAAAAACACAGGTAAAATATAAGTAATTAATATTTCAAAAAAATTTTTCCATGAGAAAATTCAAATATCTTGGTACAACTCCAACTCATTTTTTATTTTATTATCTGAATATTTACTATGTAACAACTTCACCAAATTACTGATGTATAGAAATAGACATCATATTTAAATTATCATACATGTTAAAAAAGTCACAGGCTCTCAGGAGTAAAGGACTTCCTAAAATTCGAACAGTTTAGCTTATATATTAATCTCTTCTAAAATCACAATAAATTTATTTATTTATTTATTTATTTTTAAGATTTTTTTTTTATTTATTCATTTGAGAGAGAGAGAATGAGAGAGAGAGCACATGAGAGGGGGGAGGGTCAGAGGGTGAAGCAGACTCCCCGCCGAGCAGGGAGCCGGATGCGGGACTCGATCCCGGGACTCCAGGATCATGACCTGAGCCGAAGGCAGTTGCTTAACCAACTGAGCCACCCAGGCGCCCTAAATATATTTATTTATTTTATTTTATTTTATTTTATTTTTTTTTTTTTTTAAAGATTTTATTTATTTATTTGAGAGAGAGAATGAGAGAGAGAGAGCATGAGGGGGGGGAGGGTCACAGGGAGAAGCAGACTCCCTGCCGAGCAGGGAGCCCAATGCGGGACTCGATCCCGGGACTCCAGGATCATGACCTGAGCCGAAGGCAGTCGCTTAACCAACTGAGCCACCCAGGCGCCCGTATTTTTAAGCACAATAAATATATTTCTTTTTAAGCATCTCTTTAAATATCATCTGTGAGTTAAAAAGTCACGATTCCATTTTTCATAGTTTTAGTTTTCGGAAGGTTCCTCACACACACTGAGTCGAAGTCCACCTCCAAGAATACTGGGGCTGCACGCTGCTGACAGCAAAGGCAGTTACCCGTTGTAAGAAGGCAGCAAGCACAGGGATAGGAGCACAGGATTTGGAATCAGAAAGATCTAGTTCGAGTACTGGCTTTGCCACTAACCAGCTCTGTGACTTTGGTCAAGTCCAAACCTTACATTCCTCCATCGCAAAATGGGATAATAACCGGACCTAACTTTTGGGATTGTTGTTAGGAGTAAATGACAAGATAAGAGTAAAGAGTGAGCACAGTGCTTGGCATATGCACCTCAGGAAACACCTCAGGAAATACTCAGCTTAAAAGCAGTAGCTGTGCAGCCACTAAAGAAGTCACTTCTGAAACCTCAGTCTTCCCACTTGCAAAAGGAAGTTACTAAGAAGTACCATACATGGTTATCTTGACATTAGCAAAATGCTTATAAACTGCCAAGCATTTAGATACCTAACAGTTATATAATAACTTGTATTTACTCATGTTATTTTTGCATTATTATAGCAACCCCTCCCACGCTCTCTGTATTCTTTAGTAAGTTCTCACTTTCTCAGAGGCCTCCTCAATTTCCCTCTCTACATCAACTCCCCCTTCATACTCTGTCCCCAGTTATAGTACTTACACAACTACAATTTTATGTTCATTTGTGTGATTATTTTGACTTCGGTTTCCTCTCCATTACAGAGGCTATCCCTCACTATCCGTTCTCTCCTGCTTCTGTGGAGGTAGAGTGCTGATTACCTGGATACAAGGCCATCCAGAATAAAGACCACACTTCCCAGACTCCCTGGCAGTAATGTGTGGCCACAAGACTAAGTTCAGGCCAATGGGATGTGAACAGAAGGAAAGCAGGTGACTTCTCAGTTATACTCTTCTAGGGGAGAGGCATGCCCATCCCTTCACCATGTTCTACTGACTGGAAAGCAGATATTGTGATAGTGAGCCATTTGGACAATGTACATAAAGGTAACACCTCAGGAAATAACAAAGCAACCAAGCCTAGTCTCTAACGTAATGGAGCCATATCCAGACACTACATGAGGGAGAAAAAAATCTCTATCTTGTTTAAGTCACTTTTTTTTTATTATGGTAACTAAACCTATCCTAATTTGTTATCCTCCCGTCGACTATAAATTCTATGAAGGCAGAAGCTAGGTCTCTGTGGGCTAAACCATGGTCTCCCGAGTGCCTAGACACACCGACACTTACTAGAGGCTGAAACATTTTTGATAAATGAATAAAGTCTAGTTTTATACTTCGGAGCTATACAGAATAAATGTAGTGACTCTGCAGGTTAAACAAACGAAAAGCAACCCTAATCATTTAAGTTAACTTTCCCAAGTTAAACTTCAAATAAAAATTTAAGACATTTAAATATTAAAACTACAAAATCCACAAGTTAAAAATATGATTATTTGAGCAATGTTACCTGTCAGTATAGTTTTACAAATGCACTAGCACCAGAGTCCATTCCATTTGGCAGAAGGGGCTTACTAAAATTTGTCAGTTAGGTCACTGACTCAAAGGATGATATGTTATCACTAGCTATTATTAGTCAGTTACTTCTTAAACATCTGTTAAGAGTTAATCTAATTTATGTGCCTCTTCACATGGAGACTCAAAAGGAAAAGTACTTACTGGGTTACACACTTGTTATACAAAGTAACCAATAAATGAAATTAATCTCCATGCAAATATGTATGAAGATTATATTATCTAAAATAATCCAGGGGCACCTGGGTGACACAGTTAAGCATCCCACTCTTGGTTTAGCTCAGGTCTGATTTCAAGGTCATGGGATGGAGCACTCAGCTCTGCTTAAGATTCCCTCTCCTGTTGCCCCTCCCCCTGCTCTTAGGGGAGCACACACTGCTATACCCAGCAGGTAAGCCCAGTTGTGTAGAGATTGCTAAAAAAGACCACAACTAGATAAAGCAATCTTAAGAAAAAAGAACAGAGCTGGAGGTATCACACTTCCAGGTTTCAAACTATAATACAAAGCTATAGTAATCAAAACAGTATGGTACTGACACAAAAGTACACACATAAATCAATGAAACAGAACAGAGTGCCCAGAAATAAACCCACAATTAAGTGGTCGGTTATTCAATGACAAAGAAGGAAAGAATATACAATGGATAAAAGACAGTGTCTTTAATAACTAGTGCTGGGAAAACTGAAGAGCTACAAGCAAAAGAATTCACTTTCGTACATCATCTATAAAAATAAACTCAAAATGGGTTAAAGACCTAAATTGAAGACCTGAAACCATAAAACTCCTTGAAGAAAACAGACTGCAATAATCTCTTGGATATTTGTCTTAGCATTATTTTTTTTTATCTGTCTCCTCAGGTAAGGGTAACAAAAGCAAAAATAAACAACTGGGACTACATCAAACTAAAAAACTTTTGCACAGTGAAGGAAGCCATCAACAAAACAAAAAGACAATCTACTGAATGGGAGAAGATATTTACAAATGATATATCTGACAAGGGATTAATATCCAAAATATATAAAGAACTCCTACAACTCAACACCAAAAAACCAATCTGACTTTTAAAATGTGCAGAGGACTAGAACAGACCTTTTTCCAAAGAAGACATACAGATGGCCAAGAGACAAATGAAGAAATGCTCAACATCACTAATCATCAGGGAAATGCAAATGAAAACCACAATGAGGTATTACCTCACACAAGCCAGAATGGCTAGTATCAAAAAGACAAGAAATAACAAGTGTTGGCAAGGATGTAGAGAAAAGGGAACCTTTGTGCACTGTTGGTGGGAATGTAAATTGGTGCAGCCTCTATGGAAAACAGTATGGAGATTTCTCAAAAAGTGAAAAACAGAACTACCAAACAGTCCACCAATTCCATTCCCGGGGATTTACCCAAAGAAAACAAAAGCACTAATTCAAAGAGACACATGCATTCCTATGTTCATTGCAGCATTATTTCCAATAGTCAAGATATGGAAGACACCTGCATCCACTGATAGAGGAATGGAAAAAGAAGATGTGGTATATATACACAATAAAATTACTCAGCCATGAAAAAAGAATGACACTTTGCCATTTGCCAGCACCGGTATTATGCTAAGTGAAGTAAGCCAGACAGGGAAAGTCAAATATCACATGGTTTCACTTATCTGTGTAATCTAAAAAACAAAACACACAAAACAAACCAAAACAGACTCAAAAATACAGAGAACAAGCTGCAGATGCCAGAGTGGAGGAAGTAGGAGTATGGGCAAAATAGGTGAAGCAGATTAAGAGATAGAAACTTGCGTTATAAAATACATAAATTACAAGGATGTATGCACAGTAATATAGGGAATATAGTCATCAATATTATAAGCTTATATGGTGACAAATGGAAACTAGACTTAACATGGTGAATCTTATATAATGTATATAAATGTTAAATCACTATGTTAATATACCCTTAAAACTAATAAAATATTAGATGTCAACTATACTTCATAATAAATAAATAAACCTAGGGGCGCCTGGGTGGCTCAGTCGTTAAGCGTCTGCCTTCGGCTCAGGTCATGATCTCAGGGTCCTGGGATCGAGCCCCGTATCGGGCTCCCTGCTCAGCGCGAAACCTGCTTCTCCCTCTCCCACTCCCACTACTTGTGTTCCTGCTCTCGTTATCTCTCTCTCTCTGTCAAATAAATAAATAAATAAGTAAATAAAATCTTTTAAATAAATAAATAAACAAACAAATAAACCTAAGTAAGGGAAGGGGGAAGCCAAGAGAAAGCTAACATTACATGACTTTTTAAAAGTATTTGCATACGTTTTTCAAAAAAATTTTAAAAAAAGAGTGATTCAACATAATCAGCAGATACTCTTCATCAAAAACATTTTAAGATATATTTTTAACGTTATAAAATGTGTCATCTATAGTTAACATCTAAAAGAAAAAAATTAAGGGGCGCCTCAATGGCTCGGTCAGGTGGGCGTACGACTCTTGATTTTGGCACGCGTATGCACTCTAAAAAAAAAAAGAAAAAAAATTAAGGGTGCCTGGGTGGCTCAGTTGGGTTAGGCATCCAACTTTTGATTTCAGCCCAGGTCATGATCTCCAGGTCATGGGATCAAGGCCCACGTCCGGCTCCGTGCTCAGCGTGGTCTACTTGGGATTCTCTCTCTCCCTCTGCCCCTCCCCTGGCTTGCTCACTCTCTCTCTCAAAATAATAAATAAAATAAAATAAAAACTTTTAAAAAATTTTAAAAAGGAAAAAAGAAACATTAACCAATAAATGTTAATACCTACTTCGAGCCCAATAGCCAATATAAGTTTAATAAACCTTAATGTAATGAAATCTTAAAAGATTTTATAAACAAATATTAACAGACTTTAGTTGAACAAGCCCATATTATCCCTTTTGTTAGTAACTTCCTGGTTGACACTGCTAAATCAAAAACATATACTAGAGGGGCGCCTGGGTGGCTCAGTTGGTTAAGCGACTGCCTTCAGCTCAGGCCATGATCCTGGAGTCCCGGGATCGAGTCCTGCATCGGGCTCCCTGCTCGGCAGGGAGTCTGCTTCTCCCTCTGACCCTCTTCCCTCTCGTGCTCTCTGTCTCTCATTCTCTCTTTCTCAAATAAATAAATAAAATCTTTTAAAAAAAAAAAAACATATACTAGAATTACAGTCTTTTCTCTTTGTTAAAAAAACAATGATAACTGTATTTCTAGATCATGTTTTACCAATACTATTGGACCTGAAATAGGAGTTAAGTTTTTCTAGACTGTAGTCTCCTCATTTATGATGGTGTAAGACAGAATAATTTCCAAAATTCCTTCCAGGACAAAAATTAGGACACAATTTTTAATCAAAGTTTTCTTGAAATTCATCTCAGTAACCAATTTTTACAGTAAAAATTACTTTGCCTAACTTTTACCAGAGTCAGCTACTTGTAATAGAGAGTTAATATATAATTTAAAAACAAAGTTTCCAAACTGCCACCTTTCTCAAGTCCATTTTTAATAGATATACTAATATTACAATATATATGGACCTAAACTGAACCTCTGACCATTTTAGAAGTTTACTCAGAGAAGTCATATTATGAAACGAAAAGTCAAAAGGAAGAGAAGAAAAAGGTGGTGAAACACAGAACCCAAATATTACATAGGTTGGACTCAATGAATGAATGAATAAGTGAATGAAGAGATATACAGATATAAGGAGAAAAACCTGAGTTTGTAACTTACCTCAATGAGTAATGCAACCATCTTTTTCCCATCAGCTTCTGGATTGGCAAGTTTGTTAAATTCCAAATCAAAATAAAGCTTGCACACAGCATTTTCAGGAATGACTTCATAGCAGTGTAAGAGATTTTTTCTGAATTGAATAATGCAAGATTGTTAGGTTTACATCTTATACCTTTTTAAAATCATGGCAGTTGATCTTGTATCTCAAGATACTGCATTAACTGTGATTGAATGACATATAACTACGGCATAATGAAGACATGGCAAAGTGAACAACTGCTCTCTGTGGGTTTAGGGATCATATTATTAAGAGCTCCATCAAAGAAGATGTAACAATCATATTCTGTAACAGTATTTAATTTGAAAATATGGTCAACCTCATGCTGTTATTTATTCACAGAATTTTGACATTGTATGACCTTTCTTTTTTCTTGGTGTCATTAGAGAAAGAATCTTGTCTGAGAAAAGAACTTTCTTTCTCGAACCAAAATCTCAGGATCTACACATGTATTCTTGGGATTTGATAAATGAGAATTTTTTAAGTTTTGTATTTTCATTAGGAAAACAGTATTTTAAAAATTGGCTAAAAACATATTCTGAATCACCTGACTTCAAAGAGCTTTCAATGCTCACATGTGGATCAAGAGATAAGACTTTAACATGGGTTAATAAAAATACATACTGCTTCGGTTAAGTAAATGATGACCTGTGCTAAGTGAAGTCCAGATGGCATCCTACAGAAGTAAAAGGTTTGTAATCTGAACAAGAGGTGATGGGGGACTGCATCATCACATGCGCAGGAACTCAAAACACACACACAATTGCACACTTTTCTCCCGGCACCTGGTAAGATCATGCAGTGTTGCCATGACAAGGAAGCTCCAGAATTCAATTCTACTATTAAAGGAGTAACCAAATGGGGGATGGAGACCTACAACAGTTAATTCAGCCAGAATTAATTTCACAAACATTACTAGATGAAGGAAATATAACTTTAATGTGTTGTCCTTTACAGACTTACCGGGATTTATAATAAAACCAAAGTTGAGCATAGGTTGTCACCAGGTAAATACGTTGTCCATTGCCCACTTTGTATTCCAAAGCAAATACATGAACATCCTTTAGAAGATAAAAAATTAATAAGGCACAAATCCAAAATCAACTGTAGCTATGCAATGTTCATGAAGAATTTTATCAAATTTTGGAAAAGTGGAATTTGAACATCTTTATTACTAAAAAATGAAATACAATTATTACATCTATGCCAATTAAAATCTAATTATATTTATTTTTATTCACTGAAGTAATACGTGCTCAAGGCAGAAACAATTCGAATATCCAGATCAAAAAGAGAAAAAAAAAGGAGAAAAATCACTTGTCAATCACTCCAGCTTGACTTCCTATTATAGCTTCACTTTCTAGTTTATGAAATTGAACTATTTCTTTTAAAGATGTATTCATTTTAAAGAGAGAGAGAGAGCTCACATGCATCACGGGGAGCGGCAGAGGGAGAGAGACTCTCAAGCAGACTGCGCTAAGTGCAATTTTCCCTCCTCCTCATTTCATCCTTAAAAATTTCATACTCCACTCATTCGTTTCCTCATATTTCTGTGGGTATTGTTGTACTTCTCCACTTAAATCTAGTAATTCTATTATTTTTCAGTCCATGGATATGGTCATTCTTCCTCTAAGCATAGCTTCTTTTATTTTTTTTAAGTTTTTTTTTAAATTTATTTATTTGACAGAGAGCACAAGCAGGGGGAGCAGGAGAGGGAGAAACAGACTCCCCGCTGAGCAGGGAGCCCACCATGGAGCTCGATCCCAGGACCCTGGGATCATGACCTGAGCCAAAGGCAGACGCTTAATTGACTGAGCCACCCAGGCGCCCCAGCACAGCTTCTTTTAAATGTCATTATGTGTTCCCTCTCTCGCTGTGTCTCTCTCTGTCAAATAAATAAAATCTTTAATAAATAAATAAATAAATAAATAAATGTCATCATGTGAGAGTAGGACAAATAGGCTGAGTAGGAGGATGCTGAGCTCACCTCCCATGGACACACTGAGGTAACCACCACAAGTAAAGCAACTTGCTCTGAAAACAGTTAGAGACCAGCAGAACAGATCTTCCACAGCTAAAGACGTAAAATCAGGGCAACATCAAGAAGGGTAGGAGGGGGTAAAACAAAAATAGGAACCAAAACCTGGTACGGAGAACCACAAGCAGGACGGTTAGCACAGGTGTAGAAGTCCTCCCTGAGGAGGAAGAGGATCAAGCCCCACATCAGGCACCCCCAGGCCTGGGGACCTACAGCAGGAGAACTGAGAACAGGTCCCCATTCCCTAGTATGTCTGGTTGTTGAAAATCACCAGGACTTAACTCTCAGACAGACCCCACTGTTCCAGGGCCAACACACTGTATTACTCGGTCCAAGACCCAGCACACAGAAGCAGCAGTTTGAAAAGCAACTGGATTATATACAGGAAGATTTATTGACTAATTTTAAGACCAGTGCCAGAGGAACCAACGGGTAGGAGCTCCCTCTGGAGACGCGAGCGCTAGTGGGTGGCATTTTTCTTGCCCTCCTTTGCCTAGCTGGCCCGACACTGGTGGGAGCCAGTCCTGCCTCTCCGTCTGCCTGCCCCATCTCAGTGCTCCCCGGGCGACTGGCCCCATCTAACCTGCCTGCCCTGACAGGCACTCATCCAGCGTGGCTCTTGCCTCACCATAGCTGGCAGACAGCCTCGGCTGGGACCAGCACCCCCAAAAAGCAACACCAACCCGGCCACACCCAGCAGACAGCCCTGGCTGGTACTGGCACCCCCCCAAAGCGAGTCCTGCCCCAGGCAGGTGGCCTCTCAGCCAGAGGCCTCAGGTTCTAGCCCGCCACGCCGCGCACCTGCAGCAGCGCCAGCCGGGCCTCAGGGCCGACAGCACTGGGGGCCAGCTCTTCCCACCCGTGTGCCCGCGTAGTCACAGCCAGTCATTAGAGTCTGCTGATCTGGGGGCCAGGACTGCCCAGCAGGGCGCCCAGAGGAGCCACGGCCACAGTCATTGCTGACGGACAAGGAAGGCTGAGGACCAGGCCCAGCAACCAGGGCACAAGCAGCCGCCGCAGCCTGGGCATGACAGGAGGTCACATGCAGTCCCAAGGGGACACCCCCACAGCGACTGGTTCCTGTGACCGGTGGGGGTTGTGCTTCTGGGCCCCCAGGACACCTGTCACATAAAGCTACTACTCTGAAGACCAGGAGACAGAGCTGACCTACCTAATACATAAAAACAAACACAGAAAGTCAGACAAAATAAGGAGACAGAGGACTATGTTTGCAACAAAGGAATAAGACAAAACCTCGGAAAAAGAAATGGAGATAAGCAATCTACCTGACAGACAGTTCAAAGTAATGGTCATAAAGATGCTTACCAGACTTGAAAGAAGAGTGGATGTACTTTGAGAACTTCAACAAAGAAATAGGAGATATAAAAGAGAAGGAATCAGAGCTGAAGAATACAATAACTGAAATGAAAAATACACTAGAGGAAATCAGAACAGATTAGAGGATGCAGATTTTGGAAAGCATCCAAGCTGAACACTGAAAAGAAAAGGAAATGAATAAAATAACCATAGGTTAAGGAACCTCTGGGACAACATCAAGTGCACTAACAATCACATTATAGGAGCCCCAGAAGGAGAAAACATAAAGGAGCAGAAAACTTACCTGAAGCAATAATAGCCTAAAACTTCCCTGACCTGGGGAAGGAAAAATATAACAGCTCCAAGAAGAACAGAGAGCCCAAACAAGATGAACCCAAGGAGGTACACACCAAGACACATGATAACTAAATGTCAAAATATAAAGACAGAGACTCTTCAAAGCAGTAAGAGAAAAGCAACTAGTTACATACAAGGGAACACCCATAGATTGTAAGCTGATTTTTTTCAGCAAAAATGAGGCAGGTTAGAAGGGGTTGGCATGATATATTTCAAGTGCTGAAAAGAAATAAACCTATGTCCAAGAATACTCTACCCAACAAGATTACCATTCAGAATTGAAGGAGAGATAGTTTACAGATAAAATTTAGAAGAGTTCTTCATGACTAAAATGGCTTTCCAACAAATTTTAAAAGGACTTCTTTACGTGGAAAAGAAAAGAACATAACTAGAAGAAAATTATGAAAGGAAAAAATTTCACTTATCAAAGAAAACATATAGTAAAAATAGATCAATCACTGATAAAGCAAGTATGAAAGTTAAAGGACAAAAGTAGTAAAATATCTACAAAAATTAGTTAAGGGATACATAAAACAAATAGATGTAAAATATAGCATCATACACTTAAACATGGAGATGGGAAGTAAAAATGTAGCACTTTTAGAATGTGTTGGAACATCAGCAACCACCAAATTTATAGACTGCTATATACGCAAGATGTTATACATGAACCTCGTGCTAACTATACGCCAAAAACCTGTAACAGATACACAAAAAATAAAGAGGGAGGAATCCAGGTATAACACTAAAGAAAGTCATCAATCACAAGGAAAGATAGCAAGAAGGAAAAAACGAGAACTACAAAACCAGAAAACAACTAACAAAATGGCAATAGGTACATATCTATCAATAATCACTTTTAAATGGACTAAGTGGACTAAATGCTCCAGTCAAATGACAAAGCGTGACTAAATGGAAAAAAAAACCAACCCCATCTATATGCTGCCCACAAGAGACTTCGGACTGAAAGACATATAGACTGAAAAAGAAGGGATAAGATATTCCATGCAAATGAATGGAAAAAAGATATTCCAAGCAAATGAAAATGAAAAAAAAAAAGGCAGTACTTATATCAGACAAATTAGACTTAAACACTGTAAAAAGAGACAAAGAAAGGCATGACATAGGGGCTCCTGGGTGGCTCAATCGGTTGAGCATCCAACACTTGGTTTCGGCTCAGGTCATGATCTCAGGGTCCTGGGATTGAGCCCCTTGTCGGACTCTGAACTCAGCAGGGAGTCTGCTTGAGATGCTCTCCCTCTGCCCCTCCCCCACCTGCATGCACTCTCTAATAAATAAATAAATCTTAAAAAAAAAAAGAATAGCATGACATAATGATGAAGGGATCAATCTAACAAGAGGATACAACAATTGTAAATGTCTATGCACCCAACGTAGGAGCACCTAAATATATAAAGCAAGTATTAATAGACAAAGAGGGAGAAAGTGACAGTAATACAATAATAGTAGGGTAATTTAACACCCCACTTACATCAATGGATAGATCATCCAGACAGAAAATCAATAAAGTAACACTGGCTTTGAATGACACGAGACCATATGCATTTAATAGATATATACAGAACATTTCATCCCCAAAAGAAGAAAACATATTCTTTCAAGTGCACATGGAACATTCTCCAGGATAGATCACATGTTAGGCCACCAAACAAGTCTCAATAAATTTAAAAGGACTAAAATCCTATCAAGCATCTGTTCCAACAATATGAAACTAGAAGTCAATTACAAGAAAAAAACTGTAAATAACACAAACACATGGAGAATAAACAACATGTTACTAAACAATGCGTCAATGGGGTCAATGGGGAAATTCAAGAGGAAATAAAAAAAATACCTGGACACAAGAGAAAATGGAAACACAATGGTTCAAAATCTATGGAACACAGCAAAAGCAGTTCTAAGAGGGAAATTTATAGCAATACAGTCCTACTTCAAGAAATAAGAAAAATCTCAAAAAAGCAATCTAAACTTACACCTAAAGGAACTAGCAAAACAAGAACAAAGCCCAAAATTAGAAGGAAGAAAATAATAAAGATCAGAGTGGAAATAAATGAAATAGAGACTAAAAAGATAATAGAAAAGCTCAATGGAATTAAGAGCTGCTTCTTTGAAAAGATAAACAAAATTAATATAGCCAGACTCACCAAGAATAAAAAAGACTCAAAAATAAAATCAGAAATAAAAGAGAAGTTACAACTGACAGCACAAAAATACAAAGGTTTATAAGAGACTACTACAAGAAAATATATGCCAACAAATTAGACAACCTAGAAGAAATGGATAAAGACTGAATCAGGAAGAAATAGAGTATCTGTACAGATGGATTACTAGTAATGAAGTGAATCAGTAATCACAAAATTCCCAAAAAACAAAAGTCCAGGACTAGATGGCTACACAGGTGAATTCTACCAAACATTTAATAAAGAGTTCTCAAGCTATTCCAAAATATATAAGAGAAAGGAATTTTTTTTTCTTTTTTTAGGAATGCTTCTGAATTTGTTCCACAAGGCCACCAGCATTACCCTCAAACCAAACCGGACAAAGACACTACAAAAAAAAAAAGGAAATTACAGACCATTATCCCTGATGAGCACAGATGTAAAAATCTTCAACAAAATATTAGCAAACCTAACACAATACTTTAAAAGGATCATTCACCATGATCAAATGGGGTTTATTCCAGGGACGCAAGAATGGTTCAATATCCACAAATCAACATGTACAACACTTTAATAAAATGAAGGATAAAGATCAGATGACTACCTCAATAGATGCAGAAAAAGCATTTGACCAAATTTAACATCATGATAAAACTATCAACAAAGTGAATATAGAGGGAACACACCTCAACATAAAAAGACCATAAATGACTAACCCACAGCCAACATCATACCCAATAATGAAAAGCTGAAAGCTTTCCCTCCAAGATGAGGAAAAGATAAGATGCCCATTCTTCCCACTTCTACTCAATATAGTAGTAGAAATCCTAACCACAGCAATCAGACAAGAAAAAGAAGGGGAAAAAAGGCATCCAAATTGGTAAGGAAGAAGTAAAACATACAGATGGCCAACAGACACATGAAGAAATGCTCAATATCACTAATCATCAGGGACACGCAAATCAAATCAAATCAAATCAAATGAGATACCACCTCACACCAGTCAGAATGGCTAGTATCAAAAAGACAAGAAATAGGGGCACCTGGGTGGCTCAGTTGGTTAAGCATCTGACTCTTGATTTCAGCTCAGGTCATGATCTCAGGGTCCTGGGATGGAGCTCTGAGTCAGGCTCAGTGTTCAGTGGGGAAGTCTGCTTGAGGATTCTCTCTCTCCCTCTCTCTCTACCCCTCCCCCACCCTGCTCTCTCTAAAATAAATCAATCAATCTAAAAAAAAAAAAAGGACAAGAAATAACACTGCTGGTAAGGATTTGGAGAAAAGGGAACACTTATGCACCACTGGTGGGAATGTAAGTTGGTGCAGCCATTATGGAAAGCAGAATGGAGGTTCCTCAAAAAAAATTAAAAATCGAACTACCATACAATCCAGTAATTCCAATAATTCAGTACTTACCTGAAGAAAATGAAACCACTAATTCAAAAAAGTATATGTCCTATGTTTATTTGTAATAGCCAAGTTATGAAAGATACCTAAGTGTCCATTGATTAAAATAAAGATAAAGAAGATGCAGTATATATACACAAAAGATTATTACTCAGCCATAAAAAAAAAGAATGAAGTCTTCCTGTTCACAACAACATGGATGGACCTAAAGGATATTATGCTAAGTGAAATAAGTTAGAGAAAAACAAAAATCATGATTTCATTTATACGTGGAATCTAAAAACAAAACAAACCTGAAATAGACTCATAAATACAGAGAACAAACTGGTGGTTGCCTGAGCAAAAGGGGATGGAGAGACAGGAGAAATAGGTGAAGGGGATTAAGAAGTATAATCTTCCAGTTTAAAATAAATAAGTCATGATGATGAAGAGTACGGCATAGAGAATATAGTCAATAATATCATAGTAACTTTGGTGATAGATGGTGATTAGACTTACCATGGTGAGCATTTTGTAATGTATATAATTGTTGAATCACTATGTTCACCTCAAACTAATATACTATGTCAACTATATTTCAATTAAAACTTTTTAAAATATCATTACAAATTTTTTTAAACTAATTGTCACTACATAGCTCATTCTTTTTCATTTATTAAGTAAATGGCCAAAAATTCATAGGAATAATTTCTGTAAATAGTGTGATATCTAGGGACACCTGGGTGGCTCAGTCGTTAAGTGTCTGCCTTTGGCTCAGGTCATGATCCCAGGGTCCTGGGATCGAGTCCCATATCGGGCTCCTTGCTCAGCTGGGAGCCTGCTTCTCCCTCTGCCTGCCACTCCCCCGCTTGTGCTCTCTCTCTGACAAATAAATAAATCTTAAAAAAAAAATAGTGTGATATTTAGATCACAATTAAATTCTTTTGATAGATCACGTGGACTGAAATGAAGACAAACAACAGACTTTTTTTTTAAAAATTCTAAGTTATAGTAGCTTCACAAAAAAAAAAAAGTAGGAGACAAGAAAATTACCTCTTTACAGCTTTTAACAAAATTAAAAGCCTGAGTTTGCCGAAGGAATAGTTTCCAAATGGAGGGTGGTTCTTCTGGCTTGGACAATCTTGGTCTGTATACTGAGGACAATGGTTTCCTCTCATAACGAGATGCTCGTTCTTCAATTTGCTTCAGTCTTGCTTCCCATTTTCTCTCCATTGGTTTAGAAGTTACGGGAAAGTAAATTGTATCCCATGTAAGATTTCTGTCAGTTAGTACTAAAACAAACAAGGACATCAATTTCTTTGTTCAGAATATATTTTTTTGGTAAAACTTCAAAACCCATTTCGTAATGGTTATTTCCTTAACTGCCTTTATATATAATATATATTACGTATATATGTATATAGTATATATAACATATATACTGTGTGTATATATGTACTATATATATGTGTATATATAGTTTTGCATGAAGTTTTAATGTGAAATAAGAATGGGGCTAGTTATCAGGTAGCTTTAGATCTTGGCTCTTCCATCTAACAGTGCTATGATTTTAGAAGCACCCTAAGCCTTAACAGCAAAATGGGGATCAATGTCATCCTGAATACTTTATGTAATTATCATGAGGATAAATGTGATAGGACGTAAGAAAACGTTTTGTAAATTACAAAGCTTCATGTAAACATAAGTGGTTTTTGTATCATTATGGTTTTTATTATAACCACTTTATTGCATCAAGCACTATCTATCTTGCCCAAGTAGTGCTATTACATTGGCCATCACTCTTGTGCTATTTCTTAGCACAAAGTTCATTTCTAGACACCACTGTGCAGTTCCCTTTTCTTCTGTTTCTATCCATTGCTCTTCTTTTCTCCCAACATGATAGTTAGTTGGGAGAACAATTCAGTGTATAAATGCGAACTGCAATATTGGTTAGTTTTGGTTTATGTTAATCATAAGCATGTTTAAAGATAGGAATAAACACATTTTAACCTGTGTCTGTTAATTTAATGACTGTATTTTTGTCATTAGTCAATGTGAAACAGCAGTCTTTTAATCCTTGTTTATTAATGACATGTGTTTTTTGTTTGCACACAATATTTCCATGTTAGCCATGCCAGGGTAAGGGGGCCAGGAAATACTTTTATGATTTGGGATTATGGTTTACTTACAAAAAAAAAAAAAGGATAGCCTTTTAGAAGGGGAGAAAAGCTTGCATTGTAGGTAAGTAATGGCCACAAAATCTCTGCCATTCCTCCTATCAAGAGATGGTATCTGAGCCCACTCACTGATTCTGTACTTGGCCATGTGACTTGCTTTGGTCAATGCCGCATCAACAAGTGCGAAGCAAACCGAGGTGTAGTAAGTGCTTTTGCACTGGATTTGGCTATGCCGGAGTCCTGCCCTGAGACTGTCATGCTAGAACTCTGGTCTCACAGAGGATAAAAGGACATCAGGAGAAGAATTAAATTACCCCAGCTAACAGCCAAGACCAACTAACTCTCAGATATATTGAGTTCAGATGTTTTGGATCATCCAGACATCTGAATTCAATGCCTAAGTAAGCCTGAGTGAGTTCAGGTGACATCTGCCAAAGACCTGGCCAGTCAACCCATAGAACTGTAAGAAAAAATTAACTTGTCTTAAGCCAAGAAGTTTTGGTCTGGTTTTTCATATAGAAATCGATAGCTGATGTAGTCTCCCTCTTCATTAGTATCATCTTCATTAGTAATATCATAATTTATGTAGAAAACACATATAATAGTTTTTTAAAGTGAAATAACAACATATACTAAAGCATTCAAGGGAAAAATTCCTATTTACCTCTGGCAATGCCTTTCCAGTACTTATGCTTATCGAGTTGATAAATATTCTCTTGAATTTTTGCAGAAAACTTTGCAACACAAACTCACTGGCAACTGATATATTCCTGGGAAGGTTCATCCTAAAAGATTGAGATGGTAGAATATCATGACACTGTTAGATTTCACATTGGACTTCAAACATATCAGACCTAAGAAAGATTATTGTTACACCTGATCCACATGAAAATTATATTTTATAAACCAAGAAACAAACATAATTCTAAAGGTATCAATATAAACTTCATAACAGATATGCCTAGAAACAGAATACAATTTCACTGGATTGAAGAGCTGGAATAATTTTTAATGAAATGGCTTTTTTCAATATAAAGTGACATAGGACTCCGGATTGCTAGATTCTGAGTATTCAGTTTATTTTAATCTGCTTCGCATACAGATAAAAATCCTTTACATTTAGACAACCTAAGTGAGAAACTGACTTTCTTCTATGAAATGTACTAACTTTTAATAAAGCCCACTGATTACTTAATGAAGAAAATGAACACAGAATGCAATTAGATAGGATTTGTAGCTCTAGTACCTAGCCAGTAACTGACAGAATAACCATGTGAATGTTCACACTTAGTGACACGGACATCAGGAAAACTTTTGATTTTGTAAAAAAAAAAAAAAAAAAAATCCAATATTTTTTATGTACACCACACATGAAAGTCATGGAGACACAATGGAAAACCAGTCTGACACTTACCAGACTGAATAAACCACAGGGTCAACAGAGAAAAAAGAGGAATTCAATATATGTTATGCTCTCATGTTGTGTGCACAGTTCAAAAATTTTAACAGCTGGGTTGAGGGTCAGAAGACAACTGGGGGCTGGACTATTGGAGCAGGAGGGTTGAATGACAAAAGCAAAGGAAATGGAGACAAGGAAGGCATCTGGCATTCTGGTTTGGGACTATCATATTCCTCATCCCTACCCCCTGGGATAAGAAATAGGTCACCATTTTAGAAATGCTTTTAATTCCTGGTAGGGAAGGACTGCTGTCTTTCTTTTATATAACTGTACATCAAAAACCCCTTTTCACACAGGGGCCATAACTATTTTTGGTAAGTTTCCAAGTTCCAAAGAAAAATATTTGTTGTATTTTAAAATAATAGGTTTAAGAGCTCTATTATTTATTTCTTCACATTGCACCACAATGTTAACTTCTTTTTTTTTTTTAATTAAGCTCTATGCCCAATGTGGGGCCTGAACTCATGACCAAAAGGTCAAGAATCACATGGTCTACCCACTGAGCCAGCCAGGCGGCCCCCTCCCCCACCCCGCCCACAATGTTATTTGTTAACATTGTGTTTAACCATGCTCAATACTGATTTTACAACTAAAGGTGGTCAGGCTAGAAAAAAGGCTGGCTTACTCCTTTTAGAGGAACTGTAGTGGGAGAAGAGGCAGAGGGAAGGAGGAAGAGAGATGACACAGCCAGCCAACCTCAGTAGCCCTGGTTTCCCTAGGTTTTGCCTAGACTTGCCCAGCTCAGACACTTGAAGGCTTGAGTCCCAGGACCAGCTGGAATAGACAGCACATGCTTCATGATTCCTGGCCTCTAGGGAAAGCTTCTTTCCTCTTTTGTCTATCACAAGTCAACTCCTCTTTCCTCTGCCCTGAGAACAGATTCATCAGTATTTTGTGCTTTCTGGCATGTATGTTCAGTGCCAGTATTTAGTCATGCTCTGGTATTTGGCAGTATTTTTTTTCTTTTTCTTAAAAAGATTTTACTTATTTATTTGAGAGAGTGAAAGCGAGAGAGATCACAGAGGGAGAAGGAGAGGCAGACTCCAGGCCGAGCAGAGAGCCTGATGTGGGACTCCATCCCAGGACCCAGGGATCACGACCCGAGCCGAAGGCAGACACTTAACCAACTGAGCCACCCAGGCGCTCCTGGCAATGTTTTCTTTTTTTTTTTTTAAGATTTTATTTATTTATTTGACAGAGAGAGATACGGCGAGAGAAGGAACACAAGCAGGGGGAGTGGGAGAGGGAGAAGCAGGCTTCCCGCCGAGCAGGAAGCCCGATGTGGGGCTCAATCCCAGCACCCTGGGATCATGACCTGAGCCGAAGGCAGACGCTTAACGACTGAGCCACCCAGGCGCCCCCTGGCAATGTTTTCTTAACATAATCCCCTTTATGGCCTCTTGGAATACATTTGTACTATTTCTCCCACTGCTAGAATAGTCATAATAAAGTATGTGATTAAAATTTATTTATAGTATTACTGCTATATAAGAGTACATTCCAGATGAGCACATTCACCTTTTCCACTTTGGTCATTTTGCCTCTCAATGCTTGAACAGAAGTAACTCATAATTTCCCAGAAATCTCCTGTAAGACATAAAAAAACATACAGTGATCTATTGTTCTTTTCCAGTTCCCCCCTTCTACCATCCCCACTGGATCCCCCATCCAAATAGCCTAACTCTCTTCCAGACTAATCTCCCTTAAAACCAGATTTGTAACTTTCCATAGCGACACTCATTAATGATTCAGAACATCGCTCAATTCACACTTTGGCTTACCTCAAGAAGTCCAAACTCCCTCGAGAATCTAGAGCAGATTCTAAACCACTTTACAGTCTCCAGGATCGAAACCACTTAATCATTTTATTTCTTATTGTTCAGGCATCTCACCAAATGAATGGTAAGGACCACATCCTGTCCCTGGCCCACTACAATCACCCTCTTGCATATATATTCCTCCTACCTGGAATGCCTCACTTGCCTCTCCCTCTTCGAGGCCCAGATCAAAGTCGGCCACCTCTGAGACAATTCTGTAAAAAGAAATTACTGGATTCAGTCAGAAGACATCGCCTCTAGCCAACCCTTTTACTACGATAAAGTTTCACTAATTAGTATAATTTACAGGAAAACAGAAAACCACTGCTGCTGCTTTAACTGAAGTATCATTTTGGTAAGAGAGTTTAGCACAGGAAGGGGTGTGGGCATCACAACGGGGTGATAGGACCTGTGCAACCATACTAGCACCTTCCTTATGAACTGCACGCTGAACCACTGGTAGGGTTTGGAGGGGGTCCTATTCTTCAGTTTTACCGCAGCAGAAAAAGGCCTGCCAAACATTGGTCCTCTCTCAATTTGGGAGGGATTAAGAAAGGCCCAAGTGTTCTTCTTGGGATGCAAATCTAACTCCGGTAATTCTTTTAGCAAGAGCAAATGACTTAACTTTCTTAAACCCGTGCAGGGATTGGGATTCCTACCTCCAGGAGTTGTTGAAAGGATAAAATAAGAAAATGTGCTGCGAAAAATGTACCAAGCACTCAACAAAGGGCTGCCATATATATATTATATGTATACATAATATATATATAACGACGTCTATTTATGGACACACTACGGCCCCTGATTTATACCCGAATAGACAGAAATCTTGGGGGCAGGCTGGTTCTGAACGTGGGAATCCCTGACTTAGAAGGATGTCCTGAACCTCTTGAAGTTTGAGGCAGAATTTCGCGCTCGATTGTGTTGATATATTCTGCGAAAACGACTCCTTGTTTGCATCAGGGTCTGAACGTAGTTCGTGAACCAAAACAGGCGGGGAAGCAGTAGCGGAGGGAAGGAGGATTTAGGGGCAGGGCACTGGGGGTGAGCCAAGGAAAGGCCTCAGGCACCAGAGGCGAAGTAGAGATTACCAGCGCGGGTCGCGGCCTGTTCCCCTTCCTCCGGGAGGTCTGAGTGGGCGTCAGGCCCGCCTTTGACTCCCTCCTCTCTGCTCCTTGGGCCTCGCGAGGCGTTCAGGTGTCCCTCCTTTTGCTTTCAGAAGCCCGCGCCACCAGCGGAAACCCGCGGGTTCTCACTTGCAGGCGGGATCACTCTTCTAACCAAGCGCAAGGGCGAGGCCAGAGCGCGGGGAGGGCGTGCCGACAGGAAGAGACGCTCAGGCCTATGAGGGAGCGGCAAGGGGCGGCGGGGGCGGGGAGAAGAGTGCGCAGGGCCTATGAGGGAGCGGCTGGGGCGACGGGGGGCGGGGAGAGGAGTGCGCCGTCCTTTGAGGGAGCGGCATGGGGCGGCGGGGGCGGGGAGAGGAGTGCGCCGGGCCTATGAGGCAGCGGCGTAGGGGTGGCGGGAGCGGGAGAGCGCTGGGGCTGGAGGGACAGGTCAGCGCCGAGGCGAGAGCGCGGGGGCGGGCCCGGGGCGGGGCTAGCGGGGGCGGGGCCTCCCGGGAGCACACCTTTTAGGGCTGCGGGCTGGGGCCTGCGGTTTGGGAAGTCCAACCCGAGCGAGAGGACTCGTGGCTGTTTGGAGGCTGTGCGGTGAGTGCTGCCATCCGCCCTTCCCGCAGCGGCCCCGTCAACCCTGGGCCCGCTCTCTTCATCCTCCCAAGCCCTGCGCCCGCCCCGGCACCCTGCCCGGGCCTGCAGCTGTTCCGGGCAGGAGGACGTGGGCACGGTCCTTGCGGCGGATCCTTTGTTATCGCACCAAGACGGGTGCGAGAACGTGCACTGAAGCCTGCTTAGCTTAGAGACCCGAGGCGGGTGGGGGACACCAGGGGATGTGGAGGCCGGGGAACGGAGATCTGGCTGGAGATGCGGAGCCCGGAGGACTGGAGGATCGAGAGGCCGGTCCGGGAGCGTCGAGGCCGGATTGCAGGAGAGTCTGGACCCGGGGGTGGGAATAGGGGGTTGGAGCCGGAGCCGAAGGCAGCGGGGTGCTTGGGAAGTGAGAGTGGCCGGGACCTTGGGCTGACGTTTGGATCGGGAAGAGTGGAGCGGATGATCGGCGCCAAAAAACGGTGCCCCGAGAGGGCTGGAGGCGAGCCTGGTGCTGCTGAGAGGCGCGGACTGATGCTCCTATTACTGGAAGAGGGTTTAGTCTCTGCTGCTTTCTCTGTCTCGGGCCTAGATTTTTTCGGGTTGACTGTGTGGCTCAATTTTCCAGAGAAGTAAATTTCAAGCGTTGAATTCTATTTCCTTTTCAGACCTGCAGGCTTCCTTAAATCCTTGCAGTTCTTCCCTGTGATTTAGTATCTGTAGCCAAAGTCACCTAGGAGCCGCTTTGAGATACCCTCAGGGCATGTTGAAAAGCGTGCCTTTCTCACACTTTGTCACTCTTGATTTCAGTGGGTCTGTTCTCAAGCCATGCAGAAGCTGCCTATGTCCCTGTACTCAGTAAGTGGCATCCAAGCCCAAAACCAGCCTTCTCAGCTACCTCTCCCTGTTCCTTCCCCAGTTAGCCATCAAGCCACCTGGACCTCCTAAATACCCATGAGCTCTGTCCACTTCTCTCCATTTTTGAGAACCACCCTAGGCTCTCACCTAGCTACAGCAGTCCTCATTGGCCTCCATACTTCCAGACCCGTCCCCCTGCCCTCCATTCCATTCTTCACAGCACAAGCTGAGTCATCTTTATAAAATAGAATTCTAGAAGGCTGTTCCTTTGCCCATAGGACAAACCCAATCCCTTAACAAGGCTAACAAAGCCAAGCATAGGTTGGCGCCTTGGTCCGCTCCCCATCTTATCTTTCGTTATACCACCATTTCACTTACTGAACAGCCAGGCTGATCATCATACCTGTTCTCTGCCTGGAACACTCTGCATTCCCTCTCTCCCTTCATTACATCACATTTGCTTGAGGAACTCCGACTTAGGTTTCTGTTCTCATTAAGTACTTCAAGGTTAAGTTTTCTATGATGAGTTCCTTTTGCATCCTGCATTCCATAAAAAGCAAATGGCATATCCTTTGCAGTTGCTTGTTTACTTCCCTACTATCTTCCCTACTAGTCTGTAAGCAAATTCCATGAGGGACTATGTTTATCTTGTTACCTTGTTGTTCCTTATTGTTTTTCCCCGTATATTGGGCCTGGCACAAGTAATGGCCATACTATAGCATTATGCTTTTTAATAATTATGCCCTATCTGAAAAAATAAACCTATTTTAGGTTTACTTAGCAAATTATAATTAAAAGATATGAATTAGAAAGAAATGGCAGAAGTGAAATATGGAGTTGCTGTGACAATATGAATACGCAGGATGTAACAGGTGCTAAGCCAAGTGGTCAGACCAGCCTGCATCACAATGTGCTCAGCCGCTTTGTGTTGGAGTTAGATGATCTCCAAGAATGAAATGTAAAGCTTAAGTCCTCCTCCCTGTCACAACCTGATGTTGGAGCTTTGGTTTTGCCTTGCTCTTTTGCAAAAGAAGGCTTTGAAAGTTAGAATGTGTTTTAATGAACGAACAATTTATTGGAGTGTGGCAATAAAACCTGTTCACAGTAAAACAACAACAACAACAACATTGTACCTAATTAAATCAGATTTGCTTTTGCTCTCTTTAAAAAAGGCCTTACTTCCTGCCATTTTAAGAGACTGACATGTTATCTGATACAGGCAATTACAATGTTTCTTTACTGTTTTGCTTTCAAACCCAATTTAACACAATCTACTCCTTCATCCCCCTTCAGTGCTAAAAAGCAGTCTATTTTCATGTATGGCTTTAAAACAATTTTGGTGCCTACTATTACATCTTTAAACTCTGCCTCAAATATGGGAAGCACTGGTGTTTGGGTCCCGAAAAAGAGGTGGGAATTTTTAGACTGTTAGATAATGTTTTGTACAGATGTAACATATATAATGGAGGGGAACAGGTACTTTGTTGCCAGACCACTCAAGGCCAAGTCCCAAGGGTGCCACTTACCAGCTCATTCATAAATTAAGCATAAATCATACACACACCTCATAGGGTTGTTGTGAGGATAAAATGAGATGTCTGTTGACTATGCTTTGTAACTATATGATGTTATTTCTCTGCCTATTTCATTCTTGCCTGCAAATTGCTTATAGAGCTTTTTGAATTAGGGTAGAGTAAGATAAAATTCTCTGATCCCTACTGAGCACTGTGTGGCGTCTGCCTTGTGGAGCCACTTTAGAATAAGGGAGTACAGGTGTGAGTCCCACACAGGGATAGGATCCATGGCTCTAACCATCACTCCGGACACTCAGGTTTACTGCAGTACTCTGCACACAGTTCAGTAAATTATTACAGCGCAAATGACAAATGAATAAATACTGACTCAGACTTTTCCCAGTTTCAAACCTTCTCTGGCAGGCGGAATTTCTTTAATCAGGTGGTTGTAAACCAGAATCTCCTTCTACAGAGGAGTGGTCCTGAGTGGGAGGGAGGAGGCCCTGTAGGTTATCTGTAGTTTTTATAAATGGCATCCAAGATCCTTCATTCTACATTTATTTTATACAAAATATGGCTTTGGACAGTGGGGAACAATTTCAGCCTGTCTTCCTGGTCCTGGGGCCCTTCCAGAGAAAAGGAAAGAATGGTTTGATCTGTTTGTATGGCACCACTGAACTTCATTCAGTTTACTCTGTATTTCATTTTACTTGCTGCTCAGTGTGTTTTCACCTTAATTACAAAGTAAATATTAAGAGATTGACTACCAGGTCCAACGATATTGGTCCAATCACCAATATCCAATTTGGTGATTCTTCTAATTCCCCGGAGAAATTCAGAGACCAGATGGGAAAGAATTTCAATAAAACCTCTAGTACATTACAGCTGAAACCTGTTCTTATCCAAACTATTGTGAAAAGTCTGTTCTTTCTGTTTCACTTGCTGAATCTAGATATGTGACTGCTCTTAAGATTTTGTCCTCTCTAATAGGTCATAAATACAATCCTGATGTTTTTCAAGCTCTTTGGCAAAAGTATAGCCTTCCCAGAAGTCATGATGGAAAGGCTTCACCTTTACTTTACAGGCATATAGAAAATGTCTTAATAACATAAAACCAGATATTTTGCTTTTAGAAGTAGATTACCCAGTGGCATCAAAAAAACCGTAAGTGTCATTCCTATTTTGTTCATTAATTAGAGTAAGTGCACTTTATACTATTTCAGTGTCTCTGCTGTCAGTTTCTGTCATGTTATTTATGCTCTCTGTCTCATCTTAATTAGAGCTTCTAGGTTATGGATTTTAGTTTCCTTTATTGAAAGTAGAGGGTATTACCCCTCCTATAAGGTAGTAAGTCATGTTGAGGAGTGGAACTCTGCCCTCGCAAGGCAGACAGATCCTGGTTTGAGTGCTGGCTCTGAGCCTCAGTCAGCTGAACTGTAAAATGGGGATCATTATGTCTCAGACCATCACTGGAAGGACTAGCCAAAAACACATAAGTAAATAATAAATGCACACCTAAGTAAGTAAAAGTACCTTTTGGCTCAGAGTCTAGCCCAGACGAGATAGCATCGAGAGGAACTATTGTTACGGGACACTTGTACACAACCCTCAAATCACATAAGACATTTTGATTCTTTGGCCTTTTCTTTGGCTATGTGTTCTGGTAAATCTTTACTCGTAATTTTTTTTTTTTTTAGATAGATTCATGGAGAATCATGATTCATAAGTGAGCAGTATTCATTCTGATGTCACATTTGGAGATTTCAAACCCTTTTGAGACCAGGCTTTATCCTTTACCTCAGTTTCCTATTAGGACAGGCCCTAGGAACAGCCTACTGCTGGGGGACAGGTTAGTGGAGTAGGAATCTGGCAAACTGTTGATACTAATTTAATATCTTATTTTGAAATCTCTACCATAGGCATGCTTTTAAACTATTCATTTTTAATAACAGGGTTTTGTGGGCTTTTTAATTTTTAACACTTCATAACTTCATATAGAAATTTCAGTTTTAGAAATTAATTTTCATTCTGCTGCCTTCACTGTAGATCATCTATTCTGCTTTACTGGATTATTGCAATATACAATGGTCCCTTTAGTTGGCTAACTAGAATATAAATAGGAAAACGTTACAACTTTTCACTTGTTTAGGAAAACAGCATGAAATGTTTAAATATCTATTTTAGAGTGACAGTACATTTATACTGACAACCTTCTTTTAGTTTTTGAAGATTTGTGTAGAGCAGCTTTACTGGCAAGTGTTAAAAGGGGTCTAGGAACTAGAGAAGTGAGTCTAAGACCCAAGTTCAAATTGCCATCTAATGCCAATTGGTCTATTAAAATTTCTCCAGGATCTAATACATGTTCAGAAATGTACTTTATAATCAGCAGCATCCTGAATTGATGGAAAGAATTATATATATCAATACAGTAAGAAACAATTAGTGTTAAGTTCATTGCTCTGCTAGGATATATTTTTTAAACCCTTTTGGTATGTTTTCCCATTTATGTTTTGTCAAATGAAAATGTTCTAAGACATAAACTCCTGTTATCTCTTAGAGCGTTAAATATTTCCCTTGAGGGATTTTTTTTTTATTCTTCTAAGATGAGATCACCATCCCCAGAATAATTTGTATTCAGCCCGGCATTAGCTAATGGAGGTGAGGTAATGCTAAGTGTGACACGTTAGTAAGTTGCAAGAACCAAAGCTCTTCTCCCAAGAGTGTGGATGTGGTGTTTTCATGTGGAAAAAGCAGATGGTGACAAGGAGAGAGCAAATGTGCACATGTCTGATGCAATGAGGATTTTATTTACCATTCTATAAGTTTGTGATAGTGTATGAAGGTCAATTGATACTGTTGCAATATATATGGTTCAGATACTGATAAAGAAAGCAATGAAACACGTTATAGTATGTGTTCCTGAGAAATCCTTATCAAATAGTATAAGACACTGTTTTAAATCCCATTCCAAAGAACTCCCATTTTTTCCTTCCAGCCACCAACTACCTTACTGAAACAAAATCGTCCATCTCATGCCTAATATCAGATATCATTAAATTACAATCACTTTTGGGCGCCTGGGTGGCTCAGTTGTTGAGCAACTGCCTTCGGCTCAGGTCATGGTCCCAGGGTCCTGGGATCGAGTCCCATATCGGGCTCTCTGCTCCACGGGAGGCCTGCTTCTCCCTCTCCCACTCCCCCCTGCTTGTGTTCCCTCTCTCACTGTGTCTCTCTCTGTCAAATAAATAAATAAAATCTTTAAAAAAAAAAAAAAAAGAAAAAAAAATTACAATCACTTTTATTAGGCTTGATCTATATGAAAACTTTCTTAACTATTAAAAATGATTTGGTTAAAGTTCAATAAATACATGAAAAGGAAGTGACTACTTAAAAGTCAGCTATTATTTAGATGAAATCTTAACATTGATATGAGCCAAGAAGTCAAATATTTTAAAATTCTGGAAAGCAGATCACTATTTAAATTTAAACTTTCTTTTTTTTTTATTCAATTAGCCAACATATAGTACATCATTAGTTTTTGATGTAGTGTTCAACGATTCATTAGTTGCATATAACACCCAGTACTCATCACAAAAAAAAAAAAAAAAAATTAAACCATCTATAAGGATAAAATAGTTTCATCCCATAGCTTTATTGTTGGCAAGAGATAAAAGGTTGTTAGAAGTTAGTATTTCAGTCTAAGAATCATGACACTGTTTGCAGAAGTGTTTGACAAGAGATCTTAAAGGCCTCAGTCATGTGGGAACCCATCAGGGGGTCCTCAACACCCTACATTTGGAAAACCCATTCACAGGGCCAATTTGAGGCAAACACGGGCCAGAAAGGACACTG
This sequence comes from Halichoerus grypus, assembly GCF_964656455.1. Classification (NCBI taxonomy): domain Eukaryota; kingdom Metazoa; phylum Chordata; class Mammalia; order Carnivora; family Phocidae; genus Halichoerus; species Halichoerus grypus. The sequence continues at coordinate 193,011,559 of NC_135714.1, forward strand.
GTGGGAGCTCCAGGTTCAGCTTTAGAAATTTCTATTTTTATTAAGTCTTCTTTCCCACTCTGTTTTCACTCCAGATTCACTACAGGCTGGCCATAAAGTCTTGAAACATAGATAATATTATTTTCTTATGGATTGTAATATAATAACAGTAAATCACTTATTATGTATTTGCCTATGGTTTGAGAATTGTTAGCCACTCTATTCTCTCAATTCATCAAATTAACCACAGCTTTGTTTTTCAACCACAGATGGATAATTATTTTGCATTTTAGTCTGCCCAGTTAGAATTGACATGCATGGGGCAATTTGGTCTCTCTATTTATGGTTCAAGAACGTTTGAGGTTTCTTGTACCTGATCTATGTTTGTTGTATGTGTGAAACAAAAGAGAAAGAAAAAGAGGCAGACTAGGACATGGTACAGAGCAGCCAAGGAAAGATTGCTACTTTCATAGTAGTAGCGGTCTCCTGTTTTTATCACTCTTGAAACAGGGCTGAGAGTTGAAATTGACCACACAGTCCTGGTTGATGCAATCTATCCTTGCTGATAGATATTATTTTATAAGATAATCTTTGTTACTATTTTCTAAATTTAAAAACAATACAGATGTTGTAGAAAATATAGGGAAATATCAAGGAGTAAATAAGTTGCCAGTAATCCATCACCCAGAGACAGCCACTGTTAAAAGATAGGTTAATATGTAAAGATGCTGGATAATTACTTTGGATCTTTTTCTTGTGTTTAATTGAGATTATATTATTTTATACAACTTTATAACCTATTTTTACTTAGCCTTATAAGCATTTCATATATAGTTGATAAGTTCTTTTAAAAAGTTTTATAGCTGTATTAACCAATGTATGGATATACCACAACTTAACTATTCTCAATTCTCCATATTCTCCTCTCCCCTCCTTCCCTTTTCCTCCTCTCTCCCAACCCCTGGGGCTATTTTTTAGGCTGCATTCTTAGAAGTGTAATTTTACCGGATCAAACTTCTAAGCTCTTACTGAGGGATAGGAGGACATATCAAGAGATATCATTTTCAAGAGATAATACCAATTTATGCCCCTTCCAGTAGTGTATGAGAATGCCTATCTCCCACACTTCTGCTAGCATTGTGTGTGATTGGTTTTTGGTATTACTTGGTTACAATACATGGGTAAATACCCACGAAAGTACACCTCAGACGTTTTGGGATTCATGTCTCATAGTTTATCTTCTAAATATAGAGAAAATAGGAACAATCTTATAAGAAGTACCTCATCCTCCTTCCATCACATTCACCCTCCTTCACCTGTTGTGCCCCAATAGTTTGCCCTCCTTCTCCTTATGGGGGGACGAACCCGCACTTGTTCTTAGCTGAGACCGATGCTTTTCCATATGTGAGCTAGATTCGCAAACTTTCTCTCCTCTTGCCTTATTAATTTCTCACTTTCCATAGATCGTTCTCATCAGCATGAAAGCAAGCCTTCTATGGCCCATCTTTAAAACCAAACAAAGCAAGAAATCTCTACCTCTCGTCCCCCTCCAGTTCCTATTCTATTTCTCCTTTCCCCTTCCCTGCAAAACTGCTTGCTCACTTGTATTATCTTTACTCATTTTTGTTCTCCCATTTTCTCCCCAACCCACTGCAGCAACATTGATCCTTTTAAACTATAATGTTTGAAAAGTCTAACACTTGGCTGTTGTGTAAATGTAGAATAAATGTGTCAGATATTTTATTTAATTAATAATAGAACCAGTAAGATATTAAGACCAGTTCAAAGGAGAATTTGAAGAACAAACATAGATGGTTGGGTATAAGGATATGAATTTGCTAATAGAAGTGGAACTGGTTAATATCCTACGGGGCAGTGAAAGGTAATTTGGAAGGGTCATTTTTCTATAGGTCGAAAATCAATTGCATCATTAAAAGACAAAATTCATTTTTGTTGCTATAGGCAAGAATCAGTAGCATGGCTATCCATTTTCTATGACTTAATTTCCTACAGAGTTGTAAAATAACCTAGTCATTACAAGGTCAGATAAAGGGTTAGTATCCAAAATTCATAAAGAGTTTATCAAACTGAATACCCAAAAACCAAATAATCCAGTAAAGAAATGGACAGAAGACACGAATAGACCTTCAGATGGCTAACAGACACATGAAAAGACATGTGTCTCAACATCAGTCATCAGGGAGATACAAATCAAAACCAAGATAGAGACCACCTCACACCTGTAGAATGGCTAAAATTACAACTCAAGAAACAACAGGTGTTGGCAAGGATGTGGAGAAAGGGGAACCCTCTTACACCGTTGGTGGTAATGCAAACTAGTGCAGCCACTCAAAAACAGTATGGAGATTCCTCAAAAGTTAAAAATAGAACTACCCTATGACCCAGCAATTGCACTACTAAGTATTTACCCCAAAGATACAAAAATACTGATTCAACAGGGCTCCTGCACCCTGATGTTTATAGCAGCATTATCAACAATAGCCAAATTATGGAAAGAGCTCAAATGTCCATCGACTGATGAATGGATAAAGAAGATATGCCATATATATATATATATATATATATATATATAATGGAATAGTAACCATTAAAAAGAATGAAATCTTGCCATTTGCAATGACATGGATGGAGCTGGAGTGTATTATGCTAAGCGAAATAAGTCAGAAAGACAAATGCCATATGATTCCACTCATATGTGGAATTTAAGAAACAAAACATGGAGGAAGGGGGGGAAAAAAGAGAAAGGCAAACCATAAGAGACTCTTAGCTATAGAGAACAGAAGGGTTGCTGATGGGGAGGTGTGTGGGGGATGGGCTAAATGGGTATGGGTATTAAGGAGGGCACTTGTGATGAGCAGTGGGTGTTGTATGTAAGTGATCGATCACTGACTTCTACTCCTGGTACCAATATTACACTATATGTTAACTAACTAGAACTTAAATAAAAACTTAAAAAAAAAAGACTCTATAAAGTCAACTAATCCTCAAGATTCCTCTAGACCACGCCCAGCACCATGCTGAAATGACATACAATAATTTCTTTTGCCCATTTTGCCCATTTCCAGGTGTTGGACAGTTTTTCCTGATAATCCCCACTATACCCATGACCTTCTTTTACAAAGCCAGTGGTCTGTCCTTAACTGACTTGACCTCTTAGCAATATTTAAAGCATGGAACACTCTTTGAAAGACTTCTGCATGCTTTGGTATACCACATTCATCTGACCCACCCCTACCAACCCCCCCCGCAACCCGTTTCAGTCACCTCTCAGTCTCGTGCTGGCCTGTAAATACCAGAGTGCCCCGTGTATCTCTAGCGCTGATCTCTCCCTGAGTTCCAGACTCTTAACTACCTATTTCCAATTATCAACTCTAATCTAAGCCACCATCATCTCTTTCCAGAACTATTCTATAAGGCTTTCCATTGTCCTGTGTGCTTCTACTCCAATCTTCCACAGTTGATTCTTCACTCCGCAGCCAGAGTGATCTTTTTAAAGCATGCCGTCCCCCTCTGCTTAAAACACACCAATGGTTTCTCCTTGCAACCAGAATAAAACCAAAGCTGCTCTCAGTTCCTGAGGGCCCTATGTGATCTCAACTTCCCTACTTCATCTCTCTTTATGCCTTCCTTTCTTTTACCATGCACTAGTCAAAGTAGTCTTCTTTCTGTACCATGAATACACCAAACTTTTTCAGGGACTTTGTACTTGTTGGTCCTTCCCGGCAAAGATAGCCTCTATGTCATTTAGATCTCGATGTAAACATCACCTGAGAGATGTCTTTCCCAACCACCTTAGCTAAAGTAGCTCATACTCCCAGTCTCCCCATTACTTTACTCTGTTTTCTTCTCTTCATAGTCCCAATTAGTGTCAGAAATCTTACTATCAATTTGTGATTATTCTTCCTTTCTAGGATGAAAGTTTGAGGGTCAGAACTTTGTCTTGTCTTCCACTCTGTCTTGGTGTCTACACTGGTATCTGGTACAAAGCATGTGCTCACTAAGTATTTGCTTACTGACTAAAAGATGGTTCATCCCAGTTGTATTCACCATCCTCCCTTGGTTTTCTAGAAAGCCTATAGGAAACAAGATGGTAGAAAAGCAAAGAGTCTTTGTTAGAAAAGCAAAACAAAGACTGGCTTTGAGAGAAAGTAAAACACTGCTCTCCTCTGTGGTTGAATTGAAATGGTGACGCTTCCCTTCCTCCATATTCTTGTCTCCATCTTTTCCCACCATAGGCTTGCACGCTATTCAGGGAGAAGGCAGGAAAGAACTTAGTTTTGGAGAACAAAAGAGGTCTCCTTAGCTTTGGGCTTGGAAGAGGGTGGGCTTTGGTAAGGATTTTCAGTTTGGGAGAAGATGAAAAAGTAAGTTTAGAGATGGATGGTGGTGATAGTTATGCACCAATGTAACTATACTTAATGTCACTGAGTTGTACGCTTAAAATAGTTAAGACAGTAGATTTATGTATGTTTTATTACAATTTTTTAAATTTAAAATTGGGGAGGAAGGCTAGGACTTTTTATAAAGGCTTTTGTGATTGGGTGAGTCCTGTTGATGGGCTTGTATATTCTTTTACGATTTCTGATCTTAGCATACGAGTCAGGTTAAAGTTGTCTTTCGATTCAAATTTTTGAGATCGCCAGGGCTTCTAGAGGCTGGAGAAAGTCAAGAATTTTGGGCCTTGTTTTTCTCTTTTTATTTAGGGAGGCAGATTGCCATGGGAAGTACCTTTACTTCTGGAAGGCCAGAGAAGACATGCGAGAACTCCAGAAGACAAGTAGTAAGGAACTGGCTTCTTCAGAGGCAGCAGAGCAGAGTGGGAAGGAGAGGGCCTGAGTCACTTAGCTCTGTGACTGTGGACAAAGTCATTTAATCACAAGAAGTAGGGTTTCCTGACTTTCAGGAGTGTTGGGAAGAGAAAAGATAAGATGCCCAGCTAAATGCCTGCTGTATAATAAGTGCCCCATAGAGTGGTAGCTCCTCCAGTTGTAAGGACTGGCTCACCATGTCACATCCACTGGAATTGTCTGATGGAAGAACGAAAGCAGAAACTTTAGTTCTCACTTCCAGGTGTCCCTGGCCATTCCACGACCCTAGATGAGAAGTTGGAATTCTCAAGCCCAGTTTCAGAGTAAAGATTATATGGAGGTTTGGAACTTCCTGGTGCTGGATCTCTTAAGAATCTAAAGCATTATAGCATAGTATTGTGTGAGGTGTACGATTGTGATGGGAAGTTTCTGGGTTTTGTTTTGACTATGCTGAGTTGGAAGGCTGAGTTCTTAGCAATGAATGACCTGATCTGTTGCAAGAGAAACAAGTTGCAATCTGTGTCTTGATCTGGTTGGGAGTGAATAAATGTAAAAATTTATCAAGCTGCATGCTTCTTACCTGTACACTATATGAACTTCCAAGCTCACTTAAAAAAGAGAGAGAGAGAAAGAAATGGACTACATTACACATACTTTTGGAAAGGATTATTGCTCCTAGGTTTGACTCACCAAAACCTTTAACAAGAGAGGTGAAGCTGGGCGAGGAGTGGTAATGCCAATTGAAAATGTCATATAAAGCATTAATTTAGAGAAATAATCATTGGAATAATTAATATAATGCGTGGTCTCCTAATGACGGATTAACTTCTGTCTTCTTTATATTCCAGTTAGAAGTATCCATGGAGAACACTGAACACTCAGTGGATGCAAAATCCATTAAAAATTCAGAAACGTGAGTATTTCTAACGCTATCCTTTATAATCAGGGAAAGATGTGTATGTAATACAGCAAACTTTAAGGAACAGGGAAGCAGAAAGGGCTTTCAAACCAGAGAGAACCAGCTGACTTCTTACCTCAACAGCTGCGTGGCTTTTGCACGTTAACTTATCCTCCCCGAATCTTGTCTTTAAAATCAAACTTTCACGAAACTGTGGGGAGGATGGAGGGAAAGATGAGGTATAGTGCCCGACCCACAGTCAGAATCTCCGACCTGGAAGCAGAAGGATGCTACAAAAGAGGCAGAACTCGCAAGTCTGGGTGCTTCTGTGCCTTCCTAAATCCGTCTGCAGGATGAGAGCTTTTGTGTTTGCAGGAGATTTTTGGCTTTCTGTCTATTTCTGAGTTGTTGTTGTTGTTGTTGTTTCTTAAGATTTTATTTATTTATTTGCCAGAGAGAGAGAGCACAAGCAGGGGGAGCAGCAGGCTCCCCGCTAAGCAAGGAGCCTGATGTGGGACTTGACCCCAGAACCCTGGGATCATGACCTGAGCCGAAGGCAGACGCTTAACCAACTGAGCCACCCAGGCGCCCCTATTTATGAGTTTTAAGGCTAAAATGAAATGCCAATTCTGAGTCTGGGGAAGAATTGACTGATTTTAGATGATCTTGTACCCTTTGTTTTTCCGTCTTCCTCTTTGCAGTACTTTGCTTAATAATGCTTCCCCTAACCAGATGATGGAGAAAGGAAAAAGATAAAATGCAAACACCCTTCGTGTAATTCATGTCATTATCCACTTGGGATCTCTTGTGGAGCTTTTAATTCTAGAAAGTTTCTTCTGAGACCCAGTATTATTATTTTGGACAAAAATAATAGTAATTATTTAGTGATCTTAGTACTAAACAAAAGTATTACAGAACGATTAACAGGTTACCGATAAAGGTTTAGCAGTGTCTGTTTAGGTAAGGAGATTTATTAGAAACTAAACTTTTGAAATACAATCTCTTTTAAGAAAGTTTGGGGTCTTTTTTTTTTAAACCTTTTAAGTGATTTATAAATTTTCCTACCTTTTCATATCATACAGAATATAATTTAATAGCAAATTACATGGGAGCCCAAAACAGATTTAGGTCTGTTTTTATCCAATGATAAGTTATCTTCGCGTCCCTCGGCTTTTTGAGTCTCTGCCCTGCATCAGGCGTTTAGCTATCCTATTGCTATCTGTGATCTATATGATCTTCAACAAGTCACTGAGTATTAATACTTTCTGAGTATTAATTTTCTCACCCATAAAACGTGGGGATCTTCACCTTAGTTAATATAATTGTTTCTGACCTTGACTGCTTTAATTTACTATTTTAATTTTTTTCCAAAAATGTTTTTAGAATTGTATGTAATGTGAAATACACTCAGGTTAAATGCGTGAGGACGTGGACTTTATGTTTGGATGTTTGGCTGTTCCTGATCTCTGGCCTAGATCGGGGGTCAGGCTTGCAGTCTATTTTGGTCAAGTTTTATTGGAACACAGTCACACACATTCCTTTACATGTTGTCTTGGGCGACTTTCACCAGCAGAATGGAGTAGCTGCTTCAACAGAGCCTCAAATACTTAATGTGTGGCTCTCTTGAAAAAAAGTTTTTTGACCCTGGTCTAGATAACAGAGGTTTTTGGATAAGTGACCTTCAGACAAGTATTTCCAATTCTTTACAACAGTGATTCCATGTATTAACTATTAATTTGTTCAGCTCATAGTGTTTAAGGAACAATTTAGGAATTGTGAAAAATACTGTGCTTTGAGTCCTATCTGTATTTTGTTGGTTTCCTCTCATTTCCAGGGTAATTTTTAAGATCTTACTCTTACCTTGAGAGATAAATATCTCACAAGTTATAAGAAATTTAAGAATTTTAAACTATAAAATGTATTTGGTGAGATTTTGTAAAAATTTAGAGGAAAACGTAAAATGTAGAGAGCAAAAGCCTGAACTCTGAAGTCCGACAGGTATGACACAGTGTCTGCGTAACCCTCAGCACTGAGCCTCAGGGCACTCATTTCCACATCTGTGAAATGGTTTCTCATGAAATTTAAATCAGGAAAGGCCTGTAGCACACAGCCTGACATTCATTCAACAAATGTGAACTGTTCTTATGTGTTACAAAAGTTGTATTAATGTAAACAGCAGCATCGGTCATTTCTGCCTTTGTAAACTGTTGTTTGATTTCCAAACAGAAAGATCTTACATGGAAGCAAATCAGTGGACTCTGGAATGTCCTTGGACAACAGTTATAAAATGGATTATCCTGAAATGGGTTTATGTATAATAATTAATAATAAGAACTTTCATAGAAGTACTGGTATGTATCCTAATGTAATTTTTAGTCCTCTTCAAATATTATACCATTTACGTTTGGTATAATATGAAAAATGGAACTGATGTTATTAGTTAGTAAATGATAACACAGAATAGCCACAGAGTAAAGATAGAGCAGGACCCTACACATCCTCCATCACAAACTCTTGATCTTCTGCCCATCATCAGAATTTCTCCCTCTTCCAACAGCTCCCTCCCATCTGTATGTTGGCTCTTCTGCCCCGACTTCTGTGTAACCCTTGCTTCTTTATCCTTCTGCTCCCTCTTTCATTCTAATAGAGGGATCACAACAAATAAGGAGTAGTATTTTTTTCTTTCCAAGAACTGTGCAAGGCACCTCATTGGTATTATCTCATTTAATTTTTACAACAACTCTGAAAAGTAACCACTATTGGATGCTGAAAGGTTAAAATTCTGACACAGAGTTCACACAGGTCATTTAGTAGCAGAGCTGGGACTTGGCCTTGGTGTGTCTGACCACCCCCCACCCCCCAGTCTGAGCTCTGAATCCTCCTGCACTGCTTCACTTCTTTGTATCTTCATTTGCTCTACTGACTTTTTCCTTTTCCCCCACAAAAATGACAGAACCCCATCTTAAAGAGACCTTTCTTTTACCCTGCTTCCTCTTAAGCTTTGATCTGATTTTTGTCTCCTCTAAGTTTTGAAAACATATGCTTTAAGCATGCCATCTTCACTTCTTTCCATCCCTCTTGAATCTGTTTTCTGTTTTCTACCTCTACCTCTACTGAAACTGCTCTCTTAGGTTCACCATGGCCTGATCACCAAATCTCCCTTCTCAGTCTCTATACTGGGTGTGACTTGAATCTACTAATATGGTTCAGACTTTTTTTTTAGAGAATATAAACAATAAAGTCCCTTACAATCCCAAAAAGTTAATTAATATCTTGATGTGTTACTTGATTCTTTTTCCTGACAGTTTCTTTCAAAGCTTAATTTCATTCATAATATTTAAGCAATAATTTATTCTGCTTGTTCCACTTAATGTAATATAAGCATTTTTCATGTTGCTATATAATTTTCAGATCTTTGAATGATTACATAAGATTCCATTTGCTTAATTTGCATAATTTACCATATGAATGGACATTTGGGCTATTTCTCCATTATTTTTATATTGATGCTGTGATAATTCTTTGAATTGGCATATTGGTCACATTAGACTTAATTTTTAATTAAAGAAATTAGAAGCAGCAGATCCAACTTAGGAGGCCATCTACTGGGCTGGTGGTAAAAATGGCCAGAAGAATCCAGGTTGCACTGGAACAATAAGTAGAGCTTGGTGTTAGACTAGTTATAAGGAAAGATTAATTGGAAAAATTGGTGTCTGATTCTGAATGGGAGCCTTTGTATTGCTTTTGGCTGTAAGCTGAGGTGCCACCTTCAGCCATTAGATACTCTGCATCACGTTGCTAAGTTATCATGCCCACTTCCGGTAGAATTTTACATTGTGGGACCTATTCTTTAACAACCATAACAACAAAATACTTAACCCAGGAGTCTGGCTTTAGCATTCGAGTGAGCTCTTCTTCTGCTTTGAAATGTGAAGGTCAGGTCCTCACAGTGATCTCCTGACAGTCTCATGTTTTCTATTCTACTATTAAATGGCTCACAACCCCGGACTGGAATTCACTCACCTTGTCACATAGCTGCATGGTGTCCTCAGCCTCTCCAAAGTCAAAACTTTGATAGGCTTATTTTAATTTTATAAACATTACCTGTGGCCATAATAGAAATTTCAGAAACTACAGATTACCAAAAGAAAAAAACATTAAAATGACTCATAGTCACACTATTCAGAGATGCTCTATCAATGATATTTTGTAGGCACAGACATTGAGTCTTTTTTCCCATTCATACATGTTAATAATTTACTCAGTTCTAAGGTGTGTCCTCCCTAATGCTTTAGCCTTTTTAGATCTGAGTGTACTGTATAGTCAGTCTGTACGTTTATGTGGAGGGTACCGTAAAGGAGGGACAAAAGCCCAGGACCCCTGGGTACCAGCCTAACGCTAGCCTTATTACTTTCAACAAGTTCCTGAACTTCTCTGTGCTCGCCGTCCCACATCCGTACAAGTGAAGCTGGTCACAATCACTGTCTCACTGGTGTTTGGAAGGGTTGAAGAAACTACTCATAGCAGGATGCCTGGTGAACAGTATCAATGTGGTAGTCATTGATTTGGGGGGGGGGGCTTCTGAAAACATATTATTAAAGTAGTAACGGATCTGAAAATTGTTGGGAACTTAGAATCAAAAAAATACACTTCCTCTAAGTATGTGAGACGTGTGTATTGTTATATATACCATTTTTTTCTTAAGCAAAAGTAGGATCCTATTGTTTTATAGTTTTTTTTAATACAGTGACCATTTCCCATGGCAAAATTTTGCCTACAGAAATTTTTTTTTAAGATTTATTTATTTATTTGAGAGACAGAGAGAGTGAGCAGGGGGAGGGGCAGAAGGAGAGAGAATCCCAAGTAGACCCTGAGCTAAGCCTGGAGCCCAATGCAGGGCTCGATCGCACAACCCTGAGATCATGACCAGAGCCAACATCAAGAGTCAGACGCTCAACCAACTGAGCCACCCAGGCGCCCCATGTCTACAGAAATGTTAATGGCAACACAGTATTCCATTATGTAAATGAATCATAATTTATTTAACCAGACTTCTCTCATTAAGCATTTCAGTTGTGTTTTTCACTATCTAAGCAGCTGTGAAAGATATCTTTATGACCATAACACTGATACAGTTTATGTTATGAAGTGTCTTATATGCTAAGAAACTAAAGAGACTTTGTGTTACCATGATCAAAGTCATTGAATTTTCTTAGCAGTTGAAAAGAAGAATTTATTGTGGATTGTGTGACTTGCTGAATAGTTTATTTCAGAGCAGTTACTTTTTTTTTTATGCAATTATAAGTAATCCTTTCTGTTTTCAAGGAATGCTACCTCGATCTGGTACAGATGTAGATGCAGCAAACCTCCGGGAAACATTCACAAACTTGAAATATGAAGTCAGGAATAAAAATGATCTCACATGCGAAGAAATTTTGGAATTAATGGACAGTGGTAAGAAATAATTAAAAGAGTGACCTACTTTCATTGTCTTAATTTTATACTATGGTATAGCTGTAATTATAATAATAAAGCACCCATACTCTATATAATCCCATATTTTATATACATAAAATAAAAGTTATTCATGCCACCTCCCTAACGTGGCTTGAGGTATGTTGACTGCCCCAAATTGGGTTTCGATGATCTCTTAGTTCTGTCCTCAAGTTTCTTCATCTTCCTCCTGTACAGTTTAATGGGAGATTGATGGGTGAATGAAGTTGTATTGGTTTTTTGTATGTCTATTTTCCTTACTTGTAAACATTTTTCCAGTCTCTAAAGAAGATCATAGCAAAAGGAGCAGTTTTGTTTGCGTGCTTCTAAGCCATGGGGATGAAGGAATAATTTTTGGAACAAATGGACCCATTGACCTGAAAAAATTAACAGGTTTCTTCAGAGGGGATTATTGTCGAAGTCTGACTGGAAAACCCAAACTTTTCATTATTCAGGTAATCTATACCTAAACAGCTTGGTTACTGAGGATTAATCAGGGATTAATTTACTCATTTGTGGATTAGCCAATGGATTTATTTTTTTTTTCCCCTGAAGCTACTCAACTACTGTAACTTTTTTTATTCATTTAAGCTACCACTTACAAGATAGAGAATAAATGTTCCTTTTAGACTCGTATCAAAAAGATTCCTCATTTTAACACCCATTTTTACACAGCCTTTACATTTCTTAGAAGTAACAGTAATGTGTATACACACATACAGTTTTTTTTGGTTTTTGTTTTTTTTGTTGTTGTTTGCCCTTTTGTTTTGTTTTTTTGTTTTTTTACACATACAGTTTTTAATAATTTTTTTTTTAAGTAATCTCCACACCCAGCGTGGAGCCCAACCCAGGGCTTGAACTCACGACCCTGAGGTCAAGACCTGAGCTGAGATCGAGAGTCGGACATGCAACCGACTGAGCCACCCAGGCACCTTTAAATGCTTATTTTCTAACCGCTAGGCCTGCCGAGGCACAGAACTGGACTGCGGTATTGAGACGGACAGTGGAACCGAGGACGACATGGCCTGTCAGAAAATACCAGTTGAAGCAGACTTCTTGTATGCCTATTCTACGGCCCCTGGTAAGACAGTTACCAATAACGAACGTTACCTGGAGATTCTAGACACAAAACAAGTGTTGCAAAGGCTGCCAAGATTTTGACATTCATGAACAGCTAACTGGTCTGTATTTTAGGTACCTTAACGACAGAGATGTGTCAGAAAGTTGTCTTTAGCAAAGTTTGGCTGGAAAATGTGCATTTATAAGAAAGTGGGAGGATGGGGTAACTGGGTGATGGGTATTAAGGAGGGCACATGTGAGGATGATCATTTGTCTGAGCGCATGGTTTCAGGTGTTAAACTGGGTGTTAAACATAACTAATGAATAGTTGAGCACTACATCAGAAACTAATGATGTATTATATGCTGTCCAACTGAACATATTAAAAAAAAATAAGAAAGCATACTTCCACAGTGTCCTTCATGAACTTAATGCCAGATAGGATACTATATTGCAATATAGAGTAATGAGTCGTAATTTTGTGAAATGGTACAATATGTGCTATATTGTCATATGCATGGTAATCGGCTAAGAGCTTCATCCACTTCTTAGAATAGGAGAGAGGTATGTTTTCCAGGAATTCTTTGGAAGATAGGAAATAATAAAAATAAACCTGAATAGTGTGTGAGAAGGTAAAGTGGAACGAGGGAAAAGAAATAGGTTATTCCACGTTTTTGTGATTGTGTTATACCTATCCTCCTATAAATAAGTATTGATTGATCATGCAATTTATTTATTATACAACTAACTCAGGGTGTCACAAAGTTTGGAAATAGAGGACAAATGTATTTTTAAAGAATGTTACATTTTTAAATACGCTCAACATGATTTCTTTTTAACCTCAAGACAGTTCCAGGTAAAGTACTTCCAAATTAGAAGCAATAGATCCAAGAGTTAATCTGAAAAATGTACAATGAATACATTGTGTTCCCTTTTTTGGAGTTTTTGAATACTCTGTCATGTCTTCATCATACTTTATTTGGATGCCTTGTAGACAAGTTTAGGACATGCAAATGTGTGTGCATACATAAGCAAGTGATTTCTTGGATGAATCAATAATGTGATGGCAACACCATGCTCCTTACAATGGTGCCTCTTTCACATTTGCTTCTGCATTTTTGCATGTTTCCCTCTTCCTCCCTGTGAAAAGGGAAACCCAGACAAGAAAGCTCCCTGTCATTCAGCGGGGAAGGTAGTCCACACTCTTTTTTCCTTGCCAAAAGCAGAGGTGTATGCACAAAACCACCCCCCACCCCCCGTACCAGCATCATCTCCCCTGAAACAAGAGGTGTTATTTCCTTTTTTATGGCTAGTAATGCTTGTGGAAGTTTGTGCTTGTTTTTACCTTTATAATTATGTAATAATCTATAAAATCAGATACTCATGGTACTTTGGTTGTTATTCTGCCCCGTAGGTTACTATTCCTGGCGAAATTCAAAGGACGGATCCTGGTTCATCCAGTCACTTTGTACGATGCTGAAACTCTATGCTTACAAGCTTGAATTTATGCACATTCTTACCCGGGTTAACCGAAAGGTAGCCACAGAATTTGAGTCCTTTTCTCTTGATTCTGCTTTTCATGGAAAGAAACAGATTCCGTGTATTGTTTCTATGCTCACAAAAGAACTGTATCTTTATCACTAAAGATGGATGGTTTTTTGGTTTTTTTTTTTAAGTTCATATGCCAGGTGAGGAAATGGTTTAACCAATCCTATATTTTCCTCTCGTTTAAATCTAATCGAATACTTCACATGGTACTTTAGAAACTGCTACTTTCAAAGCAATAGAACTATGAGGCTACCTCACACTCAGAATCAGGTAGTCGAAATCGAATTTAATTAGGAATAAATAAAAATGGATAGTGGTACAATTGTTGTGAGAGGAAATGTTTCTAAATTAACTGCCCTGATAATTAGCAAGTTTTAGCAATGCTGTTACGAATTTTTGAGTAATCATGGAAGAAATTAAACATTGTAGTTATGAATTAATGATCTTGATATGCTCCTATATGAGAGTATGTACTCTGGTTTTTGTCAAACTACAGACACGATGATGGGGAATAATGTATCCTAGAATGTGGAGCTCCACGGGCAGGGTCATGGTCTTAAAGACCTACCTTGATTTTTAGAATCAGGATTTGGAGATAAGTCAACTGTATTTTTTGATCATTTGTCTGAGCGCATGGTTTTGTGATGTTTGGCCCAAGCATGTCTTTGTTACAAAAAGTCATGTTTAGTATTGAAAAGGAAACTAAATATTTGACCAGAGGAAGTGTGAGCAAATCCCGTTGACTCTTGCGAGGCATTTAGCTAGATGCAGCGTTAATGGAGGGAGGCAGAGTTAGAACCTCATGGTGCTGAAACGCAGCTCATCCAGCAGCTTCCATATCCTGTCCTTTGTGCCTGAGCCAGTCTCTTGAGCTTCACATACCAGCAAAATATGTGAAGAGCTGTTATGTAAACATCTCAAACTGTCGATCACGCTGATAGCAGCGTGAATTGAAGAAATTCTGCAGGAACATCCTAAAATACAACTTACATAATAACCAGTGAAATGCCACGAAGAAACAGTAAATCAATCAGCTGGGCACTCCATCGCTAGAAGATGGTTTGAGCCTGAGCAGAGACACAGGTGGGCACAGCCTTTGTGATGAGGGCAGAGCCCTAGACCGGCTTTGGAAAAAGCACCCTAGCTAGTTTTTTCATACGGACTAGTGTGCTTGGAGGATGACACCCTCCCACCAACAAGGCAGGAATCTCCAAGAAAGCTAACCAAATCAGAAATTTCTGAGATGGAAATTTTCCAAAGATGCTAAGAGTCACAACAGAAACCATAGCACGTTTTATGGTACCATTTCTAAGCACGTTAAGTTATTTTCTGTTGAAGTTTATGGTCAAAGGTCCAAAAAATGGTGGTTATAACGATATACTGTTCACTGAAAAAAAGGCCCATGGCACACAGGACCTTGGCAATCAGCAGTCTCACCCCTCCTCTGGCGCGTGGGGAAGCAACCCCCACCAGGAAGGCCAGCCTGCAGGCCTCCTCACTCAGGCAGGCCCTGAGCCCTTACTGCATCCCGGGGCCTCACGGGTTTTACAGTCTGACATTTCACAGGAGCTATCTTTTGCTCAAGGAAAGAAACTCACATTTATAAATGACCACTCTTTGTTTCACCTATGGAACTTTTTCTAAGTAAATGAGGCATGTAATGGTATCCTGAGATGTGTTCCTGTGTGACTGTTTTGTAAACTTTTGTTATGCATTTTTATTTCAAAATATAAATTTTAACTTAAAATTACCAACATGTTCAAGTTTTTGTTGTTCTTGTTTCTGATATCGTGCTACTAACTCTAGTTAAAAACGGTTTTAACCAAGAGCTGGGGCTTGATTTGGAAGGACCAAAGAGGATGCAGCAGGACCCTGTAATCAAATATTTTGAGATGATGGCAAATTACTAAATAGGATAAGTAGAGCTCTCTTCTCCCCAGGCCCTGTCATTGGGGCCCTGTTCCTAAGATGACCACGATGCCAGGAAGGATAGCAGGTCTGCAGTCACAGTCCCTAAATATGACCATGTTTTTGTTTGTTTCCTTGCTTTGCAGAATGGTAACAGAGTATAAAGAATATTGCTGAAGGACAACATTTTCCACCACATACATTTTCAATAGGGCTAATAGAAGGGGAAAAAGAACTCAGGGGACATACATGTCAAACCACTGATGCCCCTGGTGGCCACCTCCGGGGAAGCGTTCCCTTATTTTATGTACTTAGAAAAGGAATTTAACAAGTGCAAGCGTGTAGTTTTAAATTCCTTCCAGTGTTTCTATAATGAACATGGAATACTTCTTAAGTCAGAAAACTAAATTAAATGATCCGAACTGGGAATAGGGGATTCCTGTTTCCAAGGAATAGAGGATGGCATGAATAACTTTTTTAAGGCTCTTTAAAGCTGTAACGGGTTGAGAAAACCAGCCCGTTCTAATCTCCCTACTATCTAAAGAAGTCTGAGATATTAAAAAGAAAAAACCCCAGCAATTCAGTAGAAAAATGGACCAAGGGCATGAACACAGTTCACAGAAAAGGAAAAACCAAATGTCCCTAACACTCAGGTAAAGAGCTTAATCTCCATCATGATAAGAGAAAAAGCAAATTAAACTAAGGGATCATCTGTCCTCTATCAGATTGACAGAAGTCCTCAAGTTAGATATCATTCTGTGGGCAACACAAGGAAATATCTCCTCCCACTGGTTGGATTGCAAAATGGTATAATTCCCTGTGGAGGAGAATCTGGCAATACTTATCAAATTATATATTCTTTGAAGTAGCAATCTTCATTTCTTGAAATTCAGACTACCCCTACATCTGTACATGTACAAAATTTTATGCACTCATCAAAACCTTGTTTTCATGGTTTAAAAAAAATGGCAGCCACCCATCTGTAGAGAAGGCAGGTTAAATACATTGTGATATGTCCACATAATGGAACATGATTTGCTGTAAAAAAGTGAGGAGGAGCCTGCTCAAATGATAGGTAAAGATCTCCCCCGTGTACGATTAAGTAGAAAAGGATGAAACAGAACACTATAGATAATATGCTGTATTTTGCATAAAAAGGGAGGAGGGAGATACGAATGTGCATTTGCATAAAGAAACACCAGGAGGATTAAAAAAAGAAGAATAAGAAGAAACTAATAAAAATGTAAATGGTGAATGGGGACAAGGATGGAAGTGAGATTTCACATTGTTCACTTTTCTAGATGACTTTGACTTTTTGGAACCATGTCAATGTATTACCTGTGTCGACTGAGAAAAGAAGCAGAACTGAATCAAACAAACACATTCATTTTGGGTCTCAGAATGGCAATTTGGGAGCACAGATTCAGGTGGCAACCCAAAATTTGACTCACTAGGGAACAGAAGTCAGGGTTTATTAAAGACAAAAGGGAATGCTTGTCTATGTTGTTTGCAAAGAATTCTGGTTGGTGTTGGCAACAGAAAACTAGTCCTGGCTAACCATAATGGCTTGCGAAGGCTATCACTGAGCAAAACTTCATTCCTATGCCGAATTGCAGGTGCTCCCGCAGAGGCCTGGGAATATTTGCTGTTTGGCCCAGTGCAAAAGTCCATGGTTCCACCCTGTGAGGAGTGTGCCTAAGGCCCACCTTAATGGCCTCCCAGCTCCATTTTAAAACCCATTGATGTAAATGGCTCCTTTTTATTGTACCTTTCAAGCCTTCAAAAATGAAATTAAATCAAGGGGAGGTGAAAGGGGCACAAAACTCTCTCAATGATGAGAACACGGGTTGTACATGATGCGTACAGAGGGGAGGGGTGGAGAGGGTACCATACATTTCCAAAAGCCGTGTTATGTGATTTTCTTTAGCTTGTTAACTTTCTTCTTTGTGTCAATCTCTGTAGGTATTAATTGAGAAATCATAACATACTTAATATTAGAACTTGAGCCCAAGATAATTCTCAGAGTTTTGTTGTTGAAGGAACAAACTAGAGTATTAGTTTCTTGATTGATTTTTCTACTCATTCCATCCTTTTCCTTTACAATATGATTATAATTATCACATGGTAAGCAGGCCAACAAATATCCATGAAAGAATTTTCATGCCCAGAATCTCTACCTTTTACTACACTGATAATGAAAAGACCTAACAAGTACCACATGATTTCACTTGTCTGTGGAATTTAAGAAACAAAACAAAGGAACAGAGGGAGAAAAAAAAGACAAACCAAAAAACAGACTCTTAACTACAGAGAACAAACTGGTGGTTACCAGTGGGGAGGTGGGTGAGGGGTGAGGGAAATGGGGGAAGGGGATTAGAGCACACTTAGGATGAGCACTGAGTAAAGTATAGACTTGTTGGGCGCCTGGGTGGCTCAGTCATTAAGCGTCTGCCTTCGGCTCAGGTCATGGTCCTAGGGTCCTGGGATCGAGCCCCGCATTGGGCTCCCTGCTCGGCGGGAAGCCTGCTTATCCCTCTCCCACTCCCCCTGCTTGTGTTCCCTCTCTCACTGTGTCTCTCTCTGTCAAATAAATAAATAAAATCTTTAAAAAAAAAATAAGACTTGTTAAATCACTATACTGTACACCTGAAACTAATATAACACTGTATGTTAATAATCCTGGAATTAAAATTAAAAAATAGAAAATACCCGAAGAACTGAGATGTTTAGGAATCTTCAGAAAAGGCAAGCAACTCCCTCTCAAGAAAATGTTTTTGCCAAATTTAAACTTGGTACAAAAGCTATTAAGGAGCATGCCTGAGCTGAAAGAGTCCATTGTCTAATCTGTGCTTTATGCTTTGGTTTTATGTGACTTAAATATAAGCTCGGGGACCTGACAGCCCTCCCTTCAAGGGAAGCATGCTTGGCCAGGGTGTTGAACGCTAATTCACTGATTCTACTGAAGAATTTCCAAAAACCCATTTCTGCCTGGCAGGTTGAAAGAGCGTTAAGAGGGCCACTGTGGCTGGAGGAGAGTCAACAAGGGCGGGGGGTTTGGGGGGGTGGAGATGAGGTCAAGAATGGCCTTGCAGGTGCTTTGTTAGAGATGCCACCCAGGGAGAATGCACGTGGGAAGAGAAAGCTCCAACATTTGAACACCCAGGAAAGAAGACAAAGGACCACCCAAGTCAAAGATGGGAAAACTGTATTGGCTGAGAAAGCCACGGGAAGAAACTTTCCAGAGGAAATGTGACAAACTACTGAGAATTCAGAGGAAAAAAAAGATTTTAAATATACATTGGATTTGTGACGACAGCAGGTTTTAGAGGTGATCCCCACAAAGAGGACTCTGCAAATACTGAGGCAGAATCCAGCTTAGAGTGGATTGATTCATTAGCGGAAAGTAAAGAAACAAATAACAAGTATAAGAAACTTGAGAAGTTGGCTTTGAAGGACAGGGAGAGAGAGAAGAGGGTAGTTAGAGCAGGAAGTGAATGAGGGTAAATCGAAGCATAATTTTGGGGAAGAGGAAAGGAGACTTTTTTTTTTTTTAATGGGTAAAGTGTGAGGCTGGGTGCTAATGAAGCTAGGTTTACAGTTTTTGTGGCAGGAAGTTCCTTTATAATAGCGTCTATATGTTCTATGAAGTAGAAGACAAGGTCTCTGCTCAAAGTTAGGGAAGTGATAGTGGCATCAAGGAAAGTTTCAAACAGTCATTGTCAAGAGTGGGAGAGTACGTTGACCAGAGAAGCTCAGGAAGGTCGCTGGGCAGTGCTGAGGCTCCCCTTAACACTAGCGATTATGAATCAGTCCACAGTGGCACCAGCCTGCCCTGTGGTGTGATTCTATCTAGTTATACTCAGGGCTTGAGTATTGGCATGTGTTGGCTTTATCCAACTTTGGGCCTTTGCCCACATTTATAACAAAAACACAGAGGACTTCAGGATGCTGAAAAATGAGTTACTGAATGGATGAACCATGGAATCTAAGCTGGCTGGAGAGGGAAATGAAAACAGAAGGGGGGGTACATACAGGGAATAAGAGGAGTGGTCTAGAACGTGATGGTCCTGATAAACTTGAATATCCACTCTACCGCCAGTAATGGACTAAATGATGAGAGATTGTGGTCAGAGAATGGGTGGAAGGTGGGGCAAATCTGATCCCGAAAAAGATGTGACTGAATAGAAGGATGAAGAAGCAGGACACAGACCTTTTTGGAAATAAGGGCATGGAACTAAGAGGTGAGAATGTCGGGTGTGTCCCCGTGAGCACTGATTTGCTGAAATGAGAATCAGTATGAGGGAGTATGGTAATAAGATAATGTCAAAAAATCTAGTTATGTTTACAACTTTTGATTTTATGGAATTAAAAATATCCAACTTTTGTTTTTGCCAAATAAGAACATTTTTTAAGAACACCACCTATTATCACCATTATTCATTTTAAAAAAAGATATTTTAACTACCCCCCCACCTCCAAATAAAGAAGGACATAATCTCAGATTAAAGGACCAATACTTCCCAAGAAAAGGTGGTGTGCTTATTATATACACACATACACACACATTCTACTATCTTCATTTTTCTCAGTTTGCCAGGATCAAACTTCCTGCAGGTTGAAATGATCCATGTGATACTGTGATTTATAGTAAGAAATAGATGTTTGGTCTTCATCCCTGTTCTGACACAGAGCTCGGAAAAACCTTGGAATTTCCTAAATGATAAGAGAGATAAAAGTGCCCTTTAATTTTTTTTTTTTAAGATTTTTTATTTTATTTATTTGGCAGAAAGAGACACAGCGAGAGAGGGAACACAAGCAGGGGTAGAGGGAGAGGAAGAAGCAGGCTTCCCGTGGAGCAGGGAACCCAACGTGGGGCACGATCCCAGGACCCTGGGATCGTGACCTGAGCTGAAGGCAGATAACGCTTAACGACTGAGACACCCAGGCGCCCCTAAAGGTGCCTTTTATGTCAATGAGATGACTTTTGGAAAGCCAGCCAGGTAACCTAAGGATGGGGGCTGGTTGCCAGGGGAACCATGTGATGAGAAGGTTGGAACTTCCAGCTTCCCCCTCCTTGGCCTGACCCCTGGGGAGGGGAGTGGAGCTGCAGGTTGAGTTCAATCACCAGTGGCCAATGATTTAATCAATTATGCCTACGTAATATAGTCTCCATAAAAGCCCACAAGAACTGGGTTCAGAGAGTTTTCAGGCTGGTGAACACATGGAGATGTGGGGAGAATGGTGCACCCAGAGAGCACAGAAGCTCTATGCTCCTTCCCCATCCCTTGTCCTATGCATCTCTTCCGTCTGGCTGTTTCTGAGTTATATCCTTTTATAATAAATTAGTAAGCTAGTAAATAAAATGCTTCTCTGGGTTCTATGAGGCACTCTAGCTAATTAATGGAACCCAGTAGAAGGGGATCCCACCAAGGGCACCCATAAGGGCATCATTGGAACCTCTGATTTATAGACTGTCCTCAGAAGCACAGGTGACCATCTGAACTCACAATTGGCCTCTGGATGTGTGTGTGTGTGTGTGTGTGTGTGCGGCAGTCCTGCAGGATCAAGCCCTTAACCTTGTGCTGTCTGACACTCTCTCCTGGTAGGTAGTATGAGCATCAAACTGCATTGGAAGACACCTTGGGGGTGTCCAAGAACTGCTTGATGGTGTGGGGGAAAAAACCCATACATGTTGAAACTGGTATCAGATCTGAATCTTTGATGTAGCATTTGAGAAGGGCTACTCTTACTCTAGTCCAATAAAATTCTACTTGCCACATGAAATAAATTTGTACTTTTAAAAATGCCCTTCCTTTATGAGACTTGAGCAGTGAGAAGTGGCAGGGACTAGAAATGGCCCAGAATTGTCTTTTAACAGAAATCTTGTGACCAAAGATCCTCCTTGTACACTGTTACTATGTCATCATCATCAGCGATTTGCCAGAACTTTCCATAGATTAAAATAAAAGATTACAATTTAAGTCTTCATTTCTTTTCAGATTTATCTAACTTTTCAGTGGATCCTGTGCAAGAGAAAAAAGCAAATGTTGCTGTGGGAGGATTTCCATCAGTCCATTGCATAGATGATGAGGAAATAATAGATAATAGATGCAAATCAAATGCAATTGCACGTGGCTGTTAGGAAGATATTTGGGTCCCAGTCTCTACTAGGCCACTAATAGTAGAGTGATCGTGGCCAAATTACAACTTCGTGTTCCCTAGGTGTAAAGTCAGGGGGTTTCTAAAGACTCTTCCAGCGTTCACATCGTATGTAAAAGTAAGTGGTGCTTTGAGCATGTCTAGAGAGCTCACAACCTTTCAAACTTCAGCATGCCTCACAATCACCATGTGAAAAAGAAAATACCAGGGCTCTGTGCTTGGAAATCCTGCTTCAGGAGGTCAAGGATGACGGGGCCCAGGAATCTCCAGGTTAAACAGGCACTTCGGGTGATCCCTGCATCTTTGTTTCCAGGATCACATTTGGAGAAACACTGTTGGGGGCCTATTTAGTGATCCTTCTTACCCATGAACCAAATGAGAGGAAAACTTTGGCCAACACCTGTTCTGCTATTTCTTCTCCCAACTCAGGTTTGGACTTAAGCCTTTCATCTCCCTTTCTCTCCTACTATCAAGATGTATATGGAAGTTCTGTGACTAAGAACTCATCACAGTACCTGTGGGCAGTGTAGGCAGTGATCATTCTCACTAGCTAAAAATAACTGGCCAGAACAGAAGCAGCCTGGTAAAAATGGACAAACAGCAGAAGAAGCCATGGTGGGAGAGGGGAGAGGTGATCTAGGTTTGGAGGCTTATAAGATGGTGGCGAGCCAAGGAGGAAACAAAACTTAATATTCTGTAACCTATCCATATCTAATACTATCTAACAATCTTCTAAAGAAGTAAGTCTATTGCAATATTTCCAGACCCTATTGTTCATTTATTGTATTTATTTCTTAGGCCTTCAAGTTTCCCAAGAAGTTTTCCCATTTTTAAAGTTTAAAAAAACCCGGTTCTGCTCAAAACCTTAGTGTGTGTGTGTATTTGTTGTTGTTGTTTCCAATTTTTAATCAGAACATAATACAATCAAGAAATAGCAGCTCCCTATTTCTAACCAATGCTGCTGTGTCTTTATTTTGAACACCTGCCTCCAGAGCCACTTAATGGCTGTCGGTGCAAATTCAGATGGAAAGGACTGAAAAATAAAATTTGCAAGTGGTGCCTGTTCAGAGTTTCTACTATTTCAAAATCTGTAAGAATGAGTCAGACTACTGCTGGGGTGGGGGGTAGAGGCAGTGTGTGGACTGAAATCTTGTTCTGCACCTGCATATTCTGACCCTGCCTTCCCCATCTCCTTCTCCCTCTCCACCCCTCATAGTTCTGTTTCCTGCTATGAACTTGAGACTTTGGAATGAGGAAAAAAAAAGTAGATTTGCCTGGCTTGTGCATATCAGCTGTGGTCTGATTCCTTGACCCAGCCCAGGCTGATACAAAATTTAATGACTTAAATTAGTTAATATTCCATCCTTCTATTTTATTTTCAGTTCTTTATCCCTACTGATTGACTTGTTAGCCTTCTGAAAACATTTTTTCAAAAATCCTTACTGTAAGAAATTAAAGATGAACTTTCTAGATATATCTCTCTGATGTTCAAACCAGTCAAATATCATTTATATTTCATTTGAATTCCTAATATTAGTATATAATCAAACAAAATTAGGATCTGATTTATCCCTGCTCTCTCCCTCTCCCATCATACATCTCCTCATATACCTTCAAGCATGGAGCAGAATTGAAAGGTTGAGACGGCTGAACCAAAATAGTAGTTTGGTTTATCCAATGAGAGCATAAGAAGAAAGGCTAGACTCAGAGCCACTATAGTACATTGATATTAAAGTTAACCACTAAAACTTTTAAGTTATTTGTTACCGATTCTCTTTACAAATTTCTCCTTAAAACTCAAGTCACTGATGGAAGCTTATTGTGAAAGTTTATCTGTGAGTCTTAAGGCCATCTACTTTGTTTTTTTTTTTTTTTTTTTTTAAAGATTTTATTTATTTATTTGACAGAGAGAACACAAGCAGGGGGAGCGGGAGAGGGAGAAGCAGGCTTCCCGCCGAGCAGGGAGCCTGATGCGGGGCTCGATCCCAGGACCCTGGGATCATGACCTGAGCCGAAGGCAGACGCTTAACGACTGAGCCACCCAGGTGCCCCAAGGCCATCTACTTTGTATCAAGTCATTGCATTGATAGAACTACCTTAGCTGGAGGGTGGCATAATTTCAAACGGTGTCAAGTAAATTCCAGGAAATGCTGAGTTGACATGTGCACTATCTCTGGAAGTATTATGGTTTTGGAGCAACCCATTTTGCAGCATATGAGACTTATAGCTCAACTATGACTAAGAAATATTTTTCACAGAGCATAGTCACAGTTCATTTCAGTTCAGAATTCCCCATCCCTACTCTGCCGCCCACATCTACACCTCCTCTGTTGGGTTTCATGTAGTTAAGTAGCATTGGTTCTATTGAGCTAACTAGCTACCTCTACCTGAGTCTGAACTACAATTTCTCCTTCTCTACTATGGGGGCCATAATATGTTCCTTCCAGTAGGAGTGACATGAGAATTTGTTAAAAGAATGACAGAGGAGCACCTGGGTGGCTCAGTCTGTTAAGAGTCCAACTCTTGATTTCTACTCAGGTCATGATCTCAGGGTCATGGGATCAAGCCCCACGTTGAGCTCCATGCTGGGCATGGAGCCTACTTGGGATTCTCTCTCTCCCTCTCTTCCCCTCCCCCAGTGCCCCCCCCCCCCGCTCCCATGCATGTGTATACATGCTCTCTCTCTAAAAAACAAAAACAACAGCAACAATAAAAAAGATAAAGACAGAGAAGTTGTCTGACAAATTAAAGCACAACAGAACCATGGTAGGTTATTTAGATATCAACCAGTTTGCTGTCATTGAAAATGTCAGTAGAACTAGGAAAACTACTTTATTTACTTATTAACACATATAGCTCTCAACTTTATGCCCCCTCTCTTCTAAGTGGTTTTAAATATTAACTCATGTGATGCTCTTATCAACCTTACAAGACAGACCCAATTTACAAAGGAGGAAACTGAAGTAACTTGACCAAAGACACAATGAAGTAAGGAGCAGGGCCATGATTTGAACCCAGGAGTCTAGCTATATGGTCTACCCACTTAACCACTATGCTGAGCTACCTTGAGAGAGATCCTGCCTGACTATGGCAGCCACATTAGCAGGTTCAGTCCTGAATGTGCAGACGGCCCTGAGGAATTTAAACTTTTATTCAACAAATATTTATTGAGTATTTATAATTTCTATTTTTTTTTAAAGATTTTATTTATTTGACAGACAGAGACACAGGGAGAGAGAGAACACAAGCAGGGGAAGTGGGAGAGGGAGAACCAGGCTCCCCACCAAGCAGGGAGCCCGACGCGGGGCTCAATCCCAGGACCCCGGGACCACGACCTGAGCTGAAGGCAGATGTCTAATGACTGAGCCACCCAGGCGCCCCAAGTATTTATAATTTCTTTGCCAGGCACTGTGCTAGGTGCTATAAAGATAAAAGACACCTTTCATGCCCTTGTGGAGTTTGTCAGATGGTTGTTGAAATAACAACTCAGGGAACACCTGATAAGAGGCTATCTCCCTTCCTTTCAAGTCAACAAGAGTAAGCTGAGTCAAAGAATTCCAGTGTGAAGTCAAACCCCTGCCTTATCGTAGGTAGTCTTTGACTAGTCAAAGACTAGTCAATCTCTACCTATTTATCTGTCAGAAAAGAAAGCAAAGGAAACCTGGATGACTCAATAGTTTAAAAACTAGGGTTGCTTCCGGCTGATCCTAGGGCAGGTCAACTTATTGGTCTTGGTATAGCCTCCTTCCCCCAGACTGCAGAGAGACAAGGCCAAGGTAAGTCAGAATAGGTCAACTTTTAAGGGACTGCTCTTAACACCCATGTGGGGTACATGTGGTACACTTGTTCTGGAGGGAATGTTGATTTCCTCACTGGGTTTTACATGGTGAGAGGGTATGGAGGGGAATGAACATCACAAAATCAGAAGAAGTGATGAAAAGAAACAGGCCATTTGTCCTCATTGCTAACAAACCAGTGCCTCCGAAGTACAGAAAAGGAGCATGCTACGGTCTTCACATTGTTGCGTTTTTAAAGGAAAATAGCAATAAAGGTCAAGATAATACAGGA
This sequence comes from Halichoerus grypus, assembly GCF_964656455.1. Taxonomy (NCBI): domain Eukaryota; kingdom Metazoa; phylum Chordata; class Mammalia; order Carnivora; family Phocidae; genus Halichoerus; species Halichoerus grypus. The sequence goes on from NC_135714.1 coordinate 193,037,500, forward strand.
AACATTTGTATCTATTCTCAGGAAGCATATGGAAAAATAGCAAATGAACAAATGAGGGTTTAGAATACAGACAGATGCTCAAAAAGACCTACTCAGATAGGCACATTTGAAATCTCCTTGTGTGGGTCACAAATCTCTTTCCACTAACATCCAATTAGGTCTTGGGTTGTGGATAAGAAAGTCAAGCTGAGGGGTGAGGACTGTGACTCCAGGTCACAACCTTATGGTGATCTCTCAGGCCCAATGTTAGCCAATCACAGAGGCTTTCCCTGGTGGACCTCGTCAGTGGGGAGCTGACCTCCCCATAGCACACTTCGTGCAAAGCCAATGCACAGTGTCTGTGTGCATCGCACGGGGTCTCTGGAGGGATCCTCAGGCCCTCCTCCCTGGTGATGCTTACATATATCTGCATTCCTAGCCCTGTCACCTCCATTTGGAGGCCTCCTTATTGGGGAGCCCATGGTTAAGTCATTTCTCAGGCACCTCGGCAGAGACCACCTTCTAGGCTTGGGGGGGAGGAGGAGCCTGAAGACACTCGCCTTCACTTTGACTCAGTATTCAGTATTTTCACTCCTACTCTTCCCCCAGCTCTCTCCCATCCCCTCCCTCCACAAACTGGCAGGAGCCTTTTGTCTGGGGTTTCCTGTTTGTGCTGGCCCTGTTCCAGGGGGGGGAAATAAAACACTGGGAGAGCTAATGCATCCCCAATTTGCCTCTTGCTCCTCCAACCCTCTAAGCATTTAAAGGCTCCACTGTTACTCTCACTTTGGCTTGTCCTAACTGATCACCTTGATACCTTCGGCTCTCTCCAGGTCAGCTCTTGCCAGGCAGGACACTAAAACAAAAGGATATCTTCCAATTGTGATTGAAAGGTAAGTATTTGGACTGAGGTGACTCTAATGCTGGGGCAGCCTAGGTAAGCAGACCCAAACCTAAGCCAGTAATGCCTCAGGGCTAAGAAATCAAAATGTTGGAGAGGTTGTGGAGAAAGGAGAACCCTCTTACACTGTTGGTGAGAATGCAAGCTGGTGCAGCCACTTTGGAAAACAGTATGGAGGTTCCTCAAAAAGTCAAAAATAGAGCTACGCTATGACCCAGCAATTGCACTCCTGGGTATTTATCCCAAAGACACAGATGTAGTGAAAAGAAGGGCCATATGCACCCCAATGTTCACAGCAGCAATGTCCGCAATAGCCAAACTGTGGAAAGAGCCAAGATGCCCTTCAACAGATGAATGGATAAAGAAGATGTGGTCCATATATACAATGGAATATTACTCAGCCATCAGAAAGGATGAATATCCAACTTTTACATCAACATGGATGGGACTGGAGGAGATTATGCTAAGTGAAATAAGTCCAACAGAGAAAGACAATTATCATATGGTTTCACTTATTTGTGGAACATAAGGAATAGCATGGAGGACATTAGGAGAAGGAAGGGAAAAATGAAGGGGGGGAAATCGGAGGGGGAGACGAACCATGAGAGACTATGGACTCTGAGAAACAAACTGAGGGTTCTAGAGGGGAGGGGGGAGGGGGGATTGGTTAGCCCGGTGATGGGTATTAAGGAGGGCACGTACTGCATGGAGCACTGGGTGTTATATGCAAACAATGAATCATGGAACACTACAGCAAAAACTAATTAAAAAAAAAAAAGAAATCAAAACCTAAGGACAACCAATCACAAACAGCCAACTTTTCCATATAAGGCAACTGCTCAAGCTAGAGCCAATCAATTTCCACGCTTTGCTTCTCTGTCTTTTCTATGCGAGTCTTTCCCTGAGGCCCCAGGGGGCTCCTAACCACTTGTGGTTTGGTGCTACCCGATTCAAATCCATTTCTACTCAAATAAACTCTTAAAAACATAATATGCCTCAGTTTACTTTTCAACAGAAGTATCCTAGCAAAAGTAACCAAACAACCTTCAGGGAAAAGCTGGGTCAACTGCTGCTTTTCTCTGAATTGTCCTGGTGCCATTGCCACCCTGATAATTTCATCGGTCACATCAGCTTCAGCTGAATCACATCGTTGCTTGCCAACCAGGATGTTTTGGATGACGTTCAACTGAGGAAGTTTTCTAGTACAAATAGTCAATATCCATAATCTTTTCAAAGCACTATGTGTAAGGAGAGTCAGTCAAATTTTGCACCCCTCAAAGTCAACTGCACCTGAGACCACAGAAGAAGGTTAGTTAGCTGTTTCCTGAGTGCTGTTGGGACAGGCAGGGTGTCCATGAGGCTGCTTTTCCTACAGCTACTCTGATGGGGGAGGAATTGTGGGAGCTTATCTTTCAGGAAATGGGCAGCAGTCTTAAAATTAACTTCTCCTATGGCTCAAATTAGCAGCTGATTAGATAGAAAGGCACATATCGTAGGTGAAAGAGAAAGCTCTACCTAGTTCTTAGATTACTTTGACCTAGAATTATGTGTGTTAAAAAAACTAAGTTACAGGGGCACCTGGGTGGCTCAGTCAGTTGGGCGTCGGACTCTTGGTTTCTGCTCAGGTCATGGTCTCGTGGTCGTGGGATTGAGCCCCAAGTGGGCCTCTGCACTCAGCGTGGAGCCTGCCTCAGATTCTCTCTCCCTCCCCCTGTCTCAAATAAATAAATAAAATCTTAAAAAATACAAAACTAAGCTTCAATAAACATGTGAGTTTGCTTTAAACTGTCTTTAACCCCAAGTATAAGAATAGTGAGAAAGTACAGGGTGGCAGGGCCCTTGGCAAAAGAGGAGATCACTCCCAGAGGTGTGCAGAGCAGGGAAGGATGCCATGATGACATGTGTGTTTGTGTGTGTGTGCGCATGCGCACGCACTCGTGCAAGCGCCCATGTGTGTGCACACTTGCTTGGAGGTTCAGTTCATTGGGACAGCCTCCATTTTGTGGGTATACAAATTAACTTTAGCACTCTGTTAATAAATCAAGTTACTTGAACCTCAATTCTACTTGGTAGTGGAAAACTCATCAGTTTAGGGCACACTCGATCCATTCAAAGTTAACGCAGCCTATTTGGGGCTCTCTCCTTGCTTGGGAGTCTGTGACGCATTGTGTCATAGAGGTAGGAAGAGGTTGAACGGTTGGAAGTATCTGGTCCTCCACTGTCACAGGTGCCCAGTGGGTCCTCCTGCTAAGACTTACATCATTCCACTTGGTTGTCTTCATCACTTCTGCTCTCTGCATCCATGGAGATAGCTGCATTCTCATTGAGCTTCTGCTTTTATGGTTTACACTGTTACTACTCAATGTCTCAAATCCCTGTGGGGGAAGAAAGATCATCTTCCCTCTAAGCTTCTGAGTTCTTGGCTGAGACCCCTGTAATAAAAGTCAGATTAACAAGAGAAAGAAACCCAGAAGTTTACTAACATGATACTTCATGTGTAAATGGAAGATACCCAGGGAAAAGCGAGTAATAACTCCCTGAGATGGCTTAGCCTCTGGCTTAAATACCATCTTCAGCTAAAGACAAAAGAAGGAAAGGTGAGGTGGGCTGGTTATGGGGGAGGTTATCAGGAAAAGCAAGGTAAACACAAGTAAGGTTGCCAGAGTCCAGCTGCAGCCGGGGTGGGTCTCTCGTAGGAAAGGACGGCATCGGCAAATGAGGAGACACAAAGGATCAGGTTGCAAGCATCTCCTCCTGACAGCCTCGGAGGAACTTTATTTATATGTTAGGATATTTTTGTTTTTCCAAATCTTAGATCATTTTCTGGATTACAGCCGTAGCCTTCTTTCATTTTTCCTTTGTAATGATTAACATGACCTTTATTGATTTCTGCTTATTGGCTTTCGCTAAAACTAAAAAACAGTACACAAAGAGAAAGGTGCTAGACAGAGCGTGACCGTCTTGTTATTTTGTTCTATAGAAACTAATTCTTCGTGGAATTAGTTTCATTATGATTGCTTAGATAGGCGTAACTAAGATGAGTAGTCACTTTATCATGAAACCCCAGAAATATTCCCACAACTATAAAGATTGCCATAAACAAAATGAAAGAGAATAGCAGGAGCCAGCCCAGAAATATTCCCACAATTACAAAGATTGCCATAAACAAAATGAAAGAGAAGAGCAGGAGCCAGCTGTGGAGTCTCCTGTTTTCAGGATCGTCCCCCGTACTTGGACCTTGTCAAACAGCATGAGTAGCTTGGCTCGCGCCATAAGGTTTTTATACAGATTTAAGTCTGTGCCTCCTCCATCGATAAGTCTCTTATGATTAAGAGTGATCCTTCTTTTCTTGATACAGAGAGGGAGATATCCTTATAAGTGGAGGTTTCCTTTATAAATACAAATTTCTCTTGCAAAAGAGTAACTTCTACTCCATTTTCAGAGCTAATCCTGTGTCTGCAGTTACTTGAAATAATCCTATGCCAAAGAGGTCTATTTGGGGATGGCATGTTTTGTACTCCTCAAAGTCAAATGCACCTCATACCACAGAGGAAGGTTAGTTAACTGTTTCTTGAGTGCTATTGGGACAAGCAGGGTGTCCATGGGGCTGCTTTTCCTATAGCTACTCTGATGGGGGGTTTATTGTGGGATCTTCTCTTTCAGGGTTCCAAGTAGGAAATGGGCAGGAACCCACACCAGTGACTCACTCTGGCACTCTCCTCACTAGGTCTCCTCCCTTCTCCAGCTTGGAGGACTTTGACCTAGTGGCAGGGAGGCAGGGGAGGGAAGAAGCAGATCAGCCCTCTCATTCTGTGTCAACTTCAGCTGTTAGACATCAGAACTTGAGAACATAATGTCCTCTTTCTTCTGCTGCAACAATTCTCCTTGGGGCCACAAAGACTTCACGTCTAACAGCCAATGGACAGTGTGGGAAGAGGGAGCATAATAGAGTATAAGCAAGTGAGGATGCTGATGATGGGAACGCATCAGTTAATATTTCCTACCATCATTTTGCCACATGTGCTTGTAATAGTAGCTAGCTCTGTTATGCAATTTCTCCATGCCAGAGGCTTTACAAACATCACCTCCTATAATTCTCATATGAATCTTATGAAGTGGGTATTATTATCCTACTTTTGTAACTGAGAAAATGAAAGCTCAGAGGCTGAACAACTTGCCTAAGGTTACACAGCCTGTAGGTGATGGTGCCTGAACATGAACCCAGGTATTTCTGACTCTCAATTCTTTACTCTTTCTACTGCGAACTTCTCCAGGAGATTCAAATCAAAAACACAAGCCAAAGCATGCACTAGAATCTAGCAGAGAACAGGCATCTGTAAAGCAGATTGTGAAAACACCCTATCCTTGATTCTTAGAGCTTTGGCCCCTTGAGATACTGAAGCAGCACATGTAAGGAGAATTGGTCAAGTGGATAGAAGCTCAGAAAGGACCAGGCCCTTCCTTGGGAATGGCTGCAGGAAAGAGCAGAAGAACAGATGATCTCAGATCCTTAAAAATAGTCTGAACAAATGGCAGAGACTCATTTTCCAGAACCTGCTCTCAATAGGGCCAAGAACTATATACTTTATGGCATCATTTAAAGAAGCCAAACTAAAGAAGGGTGAAAAAATCCCAGGACAGAGTTGGAATGCTACGGAGCTGGGGAGTCAACTTTGGTTGCAAATGAGCAGATACCTATTCATAGTTTTCTTTTTTTTTACGTCACTCCCTGATTTTCTATCCAGCTCTACTCTTCTCTCACCTGTTACTGTAGGTTCCAGAAAGCAAAGGAGCAGAAGCTGCTGTCGCTGGGGGATCGAAGCCAGGAGCATCTGTCTGTGATAGTGTGTGTGAGGAGCAGCAAACATACATGAGCAAGGGGACCAACGAGGAACGTTTTGGCTGCAAGTGTTGCTCTAGGCAAGGAGTAAAACTGCATGAGCATGCCAGAGTTGGGCACTTGGGAGGTGGGTGATAACATGGCCCTCAGGAACTCAAAAACAGAGTGGAAATGAGGAATAGGAAGCAGCACCATCAACTGGAAAGCTCACTGACTTTGGAGTCATCAAGATCGGGCCACGAAGCCTGACGTCTCCGCTCATCAACACGACCTTGGGCACTTTGGTTAAGCTCCGTGGACATCAGCTTTCTTATTCATAAAAGGATTCTAACAAATATTATCATCCTTACACAGTGGTTTGTAAAGCACGCAGCTTAGGACCACATAGACACTGGGTTCTGTCCTACATCAAGGCTCACATACCTACCACCTAAGGGATCCTTCATGGTTCCCACCAGATCCTTAGAGCACATACCAGGTTGGACTCTGCCCTGTTATGTGCAAGGCCCTGTGCTAGGGCTGTGAAATCAAGGGGCACAAAGCTGGGGGAGGATGAGTGCTGAATGGCTCCAGCTCTATTCGTTTTCTGCTGCCACAGACCCACTTACTACAAGCTTAGCATCTTTAAACAACACGAATTTATTCTCTCACAGTTTCTGTGGCCTGGAGTCCAGGCACAGTTGAGCTAGTTCTCTGCTCGGGGTCCCACCAGGCTGAAGGCAAGGTGCCAGGTGGGCCGTGTCCTTGCCTGGGCGCTTGACTAGGAAAGAAACCATTTCCAAGCTTGTAAAAGTTATCAGTGGAACTCAGTTCCTTATGGCTATAGTATGAATGTCCCTGTTTTCCTGCTAGCCATTGACCAGAAACCACCCTCTGTAGCTACAAGCCACCCTTGGGTCCTTGCCACGTGGCTCCCTCCACAGAGAGTTTCTAACATGCTTCAAGGCCAGTAGGAGGGTCTCTTTCACTTCAAACATCTCTTCCCTTCAGAGAAGGCCCAGATCCGTTTTTGAGGTGTTCACCTGCTCAGGTCAGTCTCACCCAGAATAATCTCCCTTCTGCTGAATTCCAAGTCAACTGATTAGAGGCCTTAGTTATATCTGCAGAATCCCTTCACTTTGCCAGGTAACCCAACTGCATCTCAGGATGAAATCCTGTCCTATTCCCAGATCTCACCTACACTCACAGGGGAGAGAATAACATGGAGCATGGACACCAGGGGGCAGAACCTGGGAGAACATAGGAAAATTCTGCTGGCTAGACCTGCTTAGTTGTACCCCACTCCAAGGGAGGACTGAGGGTGAGCCTTACTCACCACCTGGTGGACACCCTTGTGAATCAGCAGTCGATTCACTTGGCAATTCACAAGGTGATTTTTCTCCTTGTTAGGAGGTTTACAGAATCACAGCGAACGTTTCAGACACCATGCCCTGAGAGAATATTGTCATTCTGGGAAATGCTTCGCCCTGGGGAAGCATTTTTTATCATTTCAGATACTTTCCATTCCGTCTGTCCTGCAGACATCTTAAGGCCATAATGGGCATCCAGAGGAGTACAGGTCCTGTGGCCTGAGATCTAATTTTAGAAATACTCTCAATCTAAATACAGGGAAACTAAGGCCCAGATAGGACCATCTGTTCTGGGCCTCTTGCAGTGATGTCCTGATCAAAACATCAAAACATCCACAGATTGGTCTGCCTTGGCTGTCAAAGGAGAGAAGTATCCACTAAGAAGGATTCCAGCAGGTTGTCTAATGAGTAGGTGATAATTGGAGAATTGAAAAAAATACTAGCCAGTGTTGGGTGGGTTGAGATGTTTTCCAAATAAAATTTAATATCCTGCATGATCATTACTATAAAGAAAAAGAGATTGGTTAAAATTATTTTCAAATTAATTGAA